>NC_082715.1:33355151-34028901 GCF_030144855.1 Hypanus sabinus | reverse complement strand
GCATCAAATGTCATCGTGGCAAATAATAGCTCACTATGAATGAGGTAACACAGTATATAGGGAGAAGACTGGCTGGTTAACAGGAAGCACAGAAAGTAAACAATTTTATGGAGGTTGTGCTTCATTTAAATAGAGTATTGATGGGATCACTTCTGGAGGATCGGTCTCCTTATTTAAGGAAACTTCTTAATGCATTCTCATCAGTTTTTATGAGTTTACTGGACTACTTAAATGGGAGAGATTTACAGATGAAACTTTTCCCTCAGAGACACGAGTCTTCGGAACTCATTTGCTCAAAAGTCCGGTGAAAGTTCAAAGGTTCAAAGGTTGAAGATAGAGTATTTGAATATTTGCTGAGGCAGAAATATTCATTTGATTGGCAAGTTGGTGAAAAGTTACTCTGGCTAGATGGGAATGCAAAGGTGAGGTTGTACTCCTAAAATATGTACTGAACCTATGATATATGATTATAATTTATAAAAAACAGCAGATCAGCAAAGAGACACAAATGATTGAATGTCTACTGTTCCATTGATGAGTTGCTGTCTGTATCTACCAGCCCCAATTTCCACTGCCCATCATTTTTCAACATTGCTGACTACTTTATCACATCTGCAGCCCATCAACGTAATGCACTGCAGAGATATGTCTTGTGATCAATGCCAGTGGACTAAGTCCATTTCTTTCAGTGTTATAGGGCCACTCGCGGCAGCAGTCCCATCTGTGTAGATGATGGCCGGGAGTGTGATGGTAATATCAGGCACATTGAAAACATACCTCCCTTTCTCCACATCCCCCACTTTCACTGCGCTTTTTGCTGTAGCCTCTATGTCACCGAGAGATATCAGTTAAGGTGCTGACTTGCCATAATGAAGGGACATGGAGGCGAGGCACAGGCTGGTTCAAACTGCTGCTCCACGAGTTTTGCTCGTTTCTGCAACCGAACTCCATGAGGTTTCCTCATCTCCGCACTGAACTTTGGCTGTGGCCTGCGTCTATCACACTTTTGAAAACTTCAGTTCTGAATGCTATTTGCTTACTTTTATTGTTTGCACATTTTATTTTCTCCGCATGTTGAATGTTTGACAGTATTCTTTTACTTTAATGGGTTCTACTGTTCTTTGTTTTCTTTGTTGCTGCCTGTAAGAAGAAGAGAAATCTCAGGGTTGTATAAAGTATAGCATAATTAGAAATTAAATGTACTTTGACTTTGTTTTAACATGATTCAGAACTGAAACCTCGATAATATTTGTATTTAATTGGATTTTCTGTAAATCCATTATTTCGCTTGCAGGTCACCTGGCCAGGCACCAGTACCAAATGCAGCATGCATTATGCAGCCAAAAAAGGCTGCACCTAAATTTTAAATGCTAAATCTTTCTTGTACATCTGTGGGAATTTTATATTTGCTCATTAAGGGATGCTGCTTCTTATTAGATTCAGATCATTCATGAGTTATCTGTTCTGTTTCGACTTACATATTCTGCTCTGGTTGTGCTTAATAATGCACCTTCAAAGGACTCAAAATTCTGGTCTATTTGTTATCAGGTGGACCAGTAGGTCACCTGTTTTATACATTTACTGCATTCTGCCAACCGATTGCTCCCCATTGAAATGCCACTCATTGCAAACTGATCCTGTTTCTGGATGATGCACAGATAATGCAGAATAGGAGGCGGGCAAAGCTGGTACCTACAGTGTCTGAAATCGACGATGGATCAGTAAACTATTTGTCAACATGCCCTGGCTGTCTGCTGGTATGTACTGTAGGAGTTGAATCTGTGGAAGTAACCATTCGGCAAAGGAGTTGTCATGGAGGGAGATGGTGCATTGAAATATTACTTCAGTGGGTAGTGTGTTCGATTTGGTACAGCTGCATTGTCACTAATCTTAGAGTAAGACACAGTTAGCCATACACTGTAACTTGGTGCAGTCCATTAAGGATGACAGCCTACAGACCAGCAATGGCAGCAGTATAAGTACACCCGCAGATAATAACAACTCAAGCATGTGTACACAGCGCAAACTAAAACAGCTTCGGAGATGCCTGTCATCTCATCAACAATCATATTGTAGGGATGCCTTTTCCTTGAGCAAGTAAACTGGCTGTAATAGGGATAATTTTATGACTTAACGGTTCCAGCTGAGATTCTCATTCACATATACATATAAGAAATTCAGTATCACGCGGAGTTAATAGCCAGGATATTGTGTGCGTGCCAACCCAGAGCCAGATTTCAAACCATGAATCCTGCTGCTAAAGTTTTTGCAAATATAATACCGATATAGAAAATATCATGAGATTTTTGTGGATTTATTGTTTCCATAACAACAATCATTTCTTTTACAATCCTGATTCTGATTCAGTTCGGAAGTATGGGTCGTTAGAAAGAAATGAATAACACGCAAATTCTTCAGCTCTTTGCATCTCTCAGGTCTCTAAAATTTATTGCTGTCTGCTAAACCCTGTGTGGAAAGATTCATCTATATTTCCCCACTGAGTGTCCTGCACAATGGATAAATTGACCTGTAAATTTTACCCTAGAAATGCCATCAATGAGGGGTTTTGTCTGGCAGGTACACTTAACAGTAAGAGTAGCTTGTCCATTAAAATCAACAGCAGTGCCTATACTTGCAAGCAGTGGCTCACCAGATATCACATCTTCAAATTTCAAAGTTCAAGTAAATGTATTATCAGATTTTATATTATCAACATATACTACCTTGAGATTCATTTTCTTGCAGGCATTCATATTCACAGTAGAACAGAAAACACAATAGAATCATTGAAAAACTACACACAAACAAAAACACAAAGGTACAAACAAGTCATGTGTCTGTGAGTTGGAAGATTCTGGATTTGAATCTTACTCGAGGAACTTTGGTCTGAACTGATAAACTTAGGCAATATCGAAGGGTGTTTTGCTTCAGAGCAGGCATTAGGCAAACAAGATGTTAATCTAGTTAATGCTGTCCTCTTAGGAGGGGACATAAGTCCTCTTGTGTATTTCTGGTGTCCTGACCATATTTAATCCTCCCTCATCAACACAAGAACAATTATCTGGTCAGTTTTGCAGAATTGCCTAGAGTGAAAATTGTTTGATTATACTCCAAAGAAGTACTTCACTGAAGTACGTTGTGGTGAACTGAGGCTGAGGAAATGTCTGTATAATATAAACACATATTAATCCATATTTTTGTAATCTCTTGAATAACGTAAAATGGCTTTTCAAAGTTAGAAATAGTAGGAAAGACTTCCACAGGCACTAAGACCATTGTCAGCCTAAGAAAGTATTCTTAGAAGGATAAAGTAACAAGGTAAAAATGGATTAAGTGGTGAAAAGGGTCCAGATACAGCATTCCCATTCCAAGTAGAAACTCCCAGCATCTGTTGAAAAGCTGAATCAATCATAGGCATGACACAGAGGCAAGAAGATTGGCTAGTGTAATTTACATCATTGTGGGATCCTACGTGGGTCACTGGATCAGTTATTCCAATGTGGCAATAGAAACTCTGGTCTTTAACAGTCATGGCATTTTGTTTAAAATGGTGTATTAAACAAATTCCTTAAAAGGGTCTCATATCTAACAGTTTGATTGGCCAATTGTCTCTTTCTCAGATAAGATTCAGTTTCATTAGTCCTATAGTGCTGGTGGGAATTTTGGTGAATTTGATTTTTGATTGAAGAGGATTTGATTTGCATAAACTGTTATTGTTCATTTGATAGAGAGCACACTTGTTGAAATATGTCTTAGGGTACACTTCTGTGATGTACCAGAGCAAATTTTGTCTTTCTTAAGCCTCTCTAATGTAAGGAAGTACTTTTAAGCTGAATGCGACAAGATGAATTCACTGAGGCAAAAGCTGTTGTGCAGGCTGCCCCTAGTTGAAACATAGGAAGCCTCAATGAACTTATATGTGAGGGTAAGGTGATTTCTTGCTCCATTTTGCAAAGATTTGTCAGGAAGTTAGTCTAGTTTAGTAAGATTAAGAGGCAAAACAAAACATAACTCAGAAATAAAGCATTCTTATATGCTAGGATTTGATAATGCAAGCTAATAAAAGTGGATACTCAGGGAACTGTCTTCAAACCTCTTGGTCCCCCACTTAAGCTTTGCCACAATCTTTTTCCCCATCTTTCAGTGTGCGTGACATTGGTAGGAGGAGTGCAAAGGAACTGAGGAGTGAGGCTGCTCCCCACTGGACCCTGATAAAAACTACCACAGGAACCATCATAGTAAATGCTACAGAAATAGAAAAGAAAATAGCGGTTGCTCCCAAAGACTTTTAATTTTATTACCATGTTGTGAGGGCACTAAACCAGTTTTGTAGAAACCTTGAATACTTCCTCTGCCATCAAGTCACTAGACTGCACTGTTGGACCTAAACGGTAGTCTGCAGTGTGACCAATTATCATTGCAGAGGTTCCCTGAAGTAACAAAATGTCAGTCTCTATTCCCTGACCTTCACGTTCCGATGCCTCAAGTGGTCCAGTGGTATGAGCAAGTTATTAAATTTTACCTCCTAAAAGGGTGGGTGAAGATCAGATCCCACTACATCTATGCCATTTCTATGGTGTGAGTAAAATGTCTTTGCTTAGAGTTCCAGTCGTATTTCATACATACGAGTATTGAGGCATCTGGCAGTGTATTAACAGCTTTGTCATTGAATCAAAGAGAGATAAAGCACAGAGCAGGCATGTCATCACATCAGGTCCATGTCAGTCACCAAACACCTGTTTTATACTAATCCTACCCTAATCCATTATATTCTCTCCCTCATAGGATTCGGCCATGTGGTACATAGAAAATAAATATTCAAATACAAAAGTAAACAGGGCTTCTTACACAGCTAAAGTTTACACATACAAAACAACTATTTTTACTTCCTCAGTTGAAAAACAAGTTACTGCTTACTTATGCAAAGCACTTTAGCAGTTATTTGGGTATCTATGGCGACATGTATAAAAATGTCAATTTCATCTGCAAGGTCAGCTTGTCACATGGACAAAAGAAGGTGATAATTCGTAAGTGTGCTTGATTATTCCGTTTCGCCACTCTGTCTGTTTTTAGGAGCCAGCACTTGGGCTCTGGAAGCACAGGATGACTTCGCAGCACCTCATTAAAAGCATTTTCCTCTGGTTTGTTTCAGCTGTTATAGCTCTCTTCTGCAGACAGTATGACATCATTAAAGACAACGACTCAAACAACAATAAGGAAAAGGCTAAGCCGTCGTCAGAGCACAGCACCCCAGAGCGTCCAACGGGCGGATTAATGCGTAGCAAGGTAAGGATTATAACAGCTGGGACAAGAACATTAAAGAAACACCATTTATTCTCATTGATGTACTTGACTCCCTTTTAAAATTACTGTCAGTGAGATTATGCTTTAAAAGTTTCAATTGCATTGATTTAGAATCACCTGTACTTAAAAAAAAATAAAGGGCTATGTGCTAGGGAAATTCTGGGCAGTCTCTAGAGCAGGTTACATGGTCCGCACAACATTGTGGGCCTAAGGGACTGTAATACGATGTAAATCTCTACATTCTACGTTATGTTCTATGTACTTAAGTTGTATCATCATGATAACATCATGATACAAAAATATGAAACAATGATATAAAAGTAGTGGCACAGCCCAGTCCATCACAGAGTAGGCCCTCCCCACAACTGAGCACATCTACAAAGAGTACTGCCACAAGAAAGCAGCATTCATGCTCAAGTACTCTCAACCATACAGGTTATGCTCTCTTCTCACTGCCACCATTGGGAAGGAGCCCCAACTCCCACACCACCAGGTTCAGGAAGAGTTATTACCCTTCACCCATCCGGCTCCTGAACCAATGTGGATAACTTCACTCATCTCAACACTGAACTGATTCCACAACCCATCGACTTGCATTCAAAGACTCTACAGCTCAATCATTGAATAGTTGATTGATTGTTTATTTATTTATTATTATTATTATTATCTGTGTTTGCACAATTTGTCTCATTTTGCACATTGGTTCTTTGTGTAGATTTGGATTGATTCTATTGTATTTCTTTGTTCTACTGTGAATGCCTGCAAAAAATGAATCTCAGGGTAGTATTTAGTAACTTTGATTAAATAAGATACATGGAACAACTTAATCAAGCTGCCATTTGGCAGAAGGCTTCAGAATATACTGTATTTTAGATACGGCAATAAACAGATTTGAAATTGATATAGCCATCAGCTAGATTTTCAATCCACTTCACATTGTTAGAGGTTGGAAGTTTGCACCAATGGGCAAAGAAGTTATTAAATGAAAGATGACAACACAGTGTAAAAGCCAAGTGGAAGTGTCAAGAACAAAAGGACAGGTCAATGGTAAGTGGGCAGGGGACAGTGAGGATCTGGAATGGGTTGCCTAAGGGAAATGATGGAGGCATACAATATTGAACAAGTATCTAAACAAGCACTTGAATTGCCAAGGCACAGGAATCTATGGACTAGATCTATCTTGAAACTAACAGGTTTATTACCTCCAAAATGCTTTCTCATTAGCACTAGAACTACTTGTCTGGCTACATTCTTGACAATTAGGTCCAGTACTGTCCCTTTTCTCAGAGGCCAATGTATATAATGGCTCAAAAAGTTCTCCATTGCATACTTTAGTAGTACAACCCCTCTACATCTTTCTCACTGCAGTGATCATCATTAATATTGGTAGTTTGAAAATCCTTACTACTATCACTCTATTACTGAAACATCCCTCAGTGATTTGCTTACATATATGCTCCTCTATCTCCTGCTGACTGTTGGGATGTCTACAGTATATTGCCAGCAAAGTGATTTCTGCCTATTTATTTTTAAGCTCTATCTACGTGGTTCAATTTAAAGATTCTTCTGTAAAGTCCTCCCTCATTGCTGTAAGTGATTCCTTAATCAATATTCCATTGCCGACTCTTCTACAAACTGCTCCACATGCCAATCCACCTGAAAATCTATTATACTGGAATATTGAGTTGATAGCCCTGTCTTTCATTCAACCAGTCTATGACATAGGAAAAATATCATAATTGAATGTGTTCTAATTCATCTGCTCTAGTAGTCATTAACGATTCAACTTAGGCTTGCATTCTACCTATGTGCCTTATCGCCCCTATGATCTCTCTTCCTACTGGACTAACTTAGTTTTCCATCTTTATTTGACTCCATCTCTCTCCAAGCTGTACACCTGTTCTACTTTAGGTGTAACCTGTCAGGTACTAGCTTCCCTAGGTTCCAGTGATGCAGAGATCTCTCTCCCGTACCATCCCCTTAGCCACGCATTAGTTTGCTCTCTATTCCTATATCTATGCTCACTAGCACAAACTTGCTAATTTTGTAATAACAAAATTACAAACTTGCTTTTAACCTGAAGCCTTGCTCCTTAAAATGCATGTTGCTTGTCTCAGCCCTCTTTCCACCTATCTCATTAGTACCGATGTAGGTATGGTGTTTCATTGTTTACCCTCCTCCTTTAGAATTCTTTGCAACTGCCACAGCACTGAAGGTTATGCACCCGTGTGCTACTAGTTGTTAGATGTGTTCTTGATGATTGCCAGGGACGTCGAGGGCGGGGCAGGGGCTGGTCAAATGGCCTGTGTTTCATGACTGTATAACTCCAGAGAATCTCATGGCCCGCCCTACAATGCTCAACGTTACTTTGTGGATCTCTGAGACCCGGTCTGTTTGTTCATTCCATATGGTTTTTATAGCAACATGGAAAGAGCCCACGTGGCCCCTCGAGTCCATGCTAGTCAGGCAGTGTCTGTGGAGGGAAGTGAACTTCGACTGTTCTCTCTTCCATTGATGAAGCCTGACTTGCTGAGTTCCTCAGGTACTTGATGTGTGTTACTCTGGATTTCCAGCATTTGCAGGATCTCTGGTGTTTGTGATTGCTCCTTTTGAGTCATTTATTTTCTGCCTTTAATCTGCTCTAAGGGGTAACTTACAGGATCCAATTAACATCTTTGGGGCATGAGGGAAAATCAGGGCATCACAGGGAATGCTCAGATTCCACCCTGACAGCAGCAGTAATCAGGGTGCTAGGTTATGAGGCACCAGCACTACCTCAGTCAGAGTTTAAGATGTGACGAGAACAACATAATGCAAATGAAGACAGGAAGGATAGACCAGCCCCTCAGAATGTGAAATCCCTACCTCAAGTATCAGCCTCTCTCTTCATCAAGAAACAATATGCTGGATATGTTCAGCAGGGAAGGCAGAATCTGTGAATGCAAAGGGATAGCTGACATTTCAGGTCAAAACTCTGCATGATGATGATGACAACTGAGTTGCTCCAGCAGTTTGCTTCTTGCTGAGATTTCAGCCGCTGCCATCCCTCCGACCCCACCATCTGCAAGCGGCTCAGGGGAAGGCAGCTCATTAAACAATAAGAATTTCACTCATACAGGGATCTTGGCACAGTGTGGCAACGGCTTTAGCCACTGCACCACAACACTGACTGGCATTTTTGATATTATCTTTGTAAGCCTTCCTTGTGTTTTTGACAGTTCTTCAACAATCTTTTGGTAATTTGGAAACCGAAAGTATTACAGTATCAACAATGAGCAGAACTCTGCATAGATAAGACAACCACATGCTCCTTTTCCTGATAGGTGAACATTTAATGCTCAAGCCCATTTTTTTGATCATACCTTTATTTTGATAAAGCAGTATTTCCCAAACATTTTTAGCCCAAAGCTTCCCAAAAGCACTTTCATACTTGCCAACATCCCCCTAAAGCACCTTCATACTTGCCAACATAGAAAGATGTTGGTACATCCTAGGCACAAAATTCTTTCTAGCACCCACTTAGTGTAAAAACATGTCTACCATATCCAAACATGAGAAAAATGATTCTGGTTTGAATCTTTATTTGCCTTTAAACCTGGTTTACACAGTACTTGTGCACAATACAATAGCTTCTATATCAATGTGACCCTGGAGCTTGATGGCTTTTAGCAAGAGTTACAACATCCGGTTCAAGTTGTGACAGCAAAAGCCTTAAGACCCCACGTGTAACAATGTTCAAGCAGTTTCTGGTTTTTGTGATTATGTGGTTCACTGCACTGAAGCCTCCTTCAACAAGGTAAAAGGATGGAAATGCAATGAAAAGCAGTTTGGCTCTTCTCCACAAAAGTTGACATTTTTGAAAAGCAGAATCAGAATCAGGTTTATTATCACCGGCATGAAATTTGTTAACTTAGCAGCAGCAGTTCAATGCAATGCATAAAATAGAAGAGAAAAGAAATAAATAAAATAAAATAATAATAATAAGTAAGTATATCAATTACAGTATACATATATTGAATAGATTTTAAAATTGTACAAAAAAACAGAAATACTGTATATTAAAAAAGTGAGGGTCCAAGGGTTCAATGTCCATTTAGGAATTGGATGGTAGAGGGGAAGAAGCTGTTCCTGAATCACTGAGTGTGTGCCTTCAGGCTTCTGTACCTCCTACCTGATGGTAACAGTGAGAAAAGGGCATGCCTTGGTGCTGAAGATCCTTAATAATAGACACTGCCTTTCTGAGACACAGCTCCCCGAAGATGTCCTGGGTACTTTGTAGGCTAGTACCCAAGATGGAGCTGACTAGATTTACAACCCACTGCAGCTTCTTTCGGTCCTGTGCAGTAACCCCCATACCAGACAGTGATGCAGCCTGTCAGAATGCTCTCCACGGTACTTCTAAAGAAGTTTTTGAGTGTATTTGTTGACATGCCAAATCTTTTCAAACTCCTAATGAAGTATAGTCACTGTCTCACCTTCTTTATAACTCCATCAATATGTTGGGATCAGGTTAGATCTTCAGAGATCTTGACACCTAGGAACTTGAAGCTGTTCACTTCTGATCCCTCTATGAGCACTGGTATGAGTTCCTTCGTCTTACCCTTCCTGAAGTCCACAATCAGCTCTTTCATCTTACTTACATTGCATGCCAGGTTGTTGCTGCAGCACCACCCCACTAGTCGGCATATCTCACTCCTGTACGCCCTCTCATCACCAGCTGAGATTCTACCAACATCACTGGAAGTATTTTTTCTTCTTCATCATTCTGATTTTGATAATTTCTTCTTACAAGCTCTCTTCCTATTCTTCTACCTTGCAAATAAATAGGTTAATCACCCAGACCAGAATTTCCAGATCATTCAAATCCTTGAATTGATTCTGAAAATCCCCATGTGTAAGCAGTACTCTTGCAAATCACCATCTGTGAAAGAGAGTACCAAACATTCCATGGAGTGAAGCTGTGAGAACATTCTACTCCCAATGTTTTGCTTACATATTTCCAATAAAAGTGGACACTGCGCTTCTTGCCTGGGTTATATTGAAGTTCTCACCCTGCAGTTTCATATTTAGAATGTTCACTTTGTCATACAGATCGGCTAGCTATGCCACATCTCCACGTAAAAGTTCAATCTTGTTTCCCAAGCTCTCGTCAACATTGAGCAAAAATTCAACCACACTGTCAAAATGATCAATGATCATTGAAGTCAATGCACTTCAGCGTGAAGAAGCCAGAGTTCAAACTCTTCATTGCTATTTTGGCATAACTGGTGAAATATTCTGCTATTTAACAGATGAACATCACTTTTGTTGATAGCAGATATTATGAGAGTCATGCTTAAAAAACTCGGTGGCTAAAGTTTTTGGCTGTGAGAGGTTGACGATGAATTACATAATGGATTGCAAACAGATTTGGAATTTCTTTTTTCATAAATGCCACTAAACCAGCATGGCAGCCTATCATATATGGTGCTCCAACTGTTGCACAAGAAATCATGTTCCTAATTGGAATACTTTTATCCTCAATATATATTTGAGCTCATCATAGATTTATTCTCCATTGATAGTTGTTTTTAACTTTTTACAGAAGAGAATCTATTCATAGATTTTTCCATTTTCGATACAGTTTTTACATATGTCATCAGCAATGCCTCATTGTCTGGCACAGTTGACTTATCCAATTGTATCCCAAATTCTGATTTTTGTATCACTGCACAGTTGATAGTGTCTTCACTCATTTCATCAATACGGTAAGCTACAGAGTTATTACTCAGAGGCATTGATTTTAAAATAATGGTATCCATTTTGGGAATAGTGGTGAGCTCTTCTGATACAGCAGGCATTATTAATCTTTCACCAATTGTATGAGATTTTCC
The DNA here is from genome assembly GCF_030144855.1 of Hypanus sabinus. Taxonomy (NCBI): domain Eukaryota; kingdom Metazoa; phylum Chordata; class Chondrichthyes; order Myliobatiformes; family Dasyatidae; genus Hypanus; species Hypanus sabinus. The sequence goes on along the minus strand of NC_082715.1, from coordinate 34,017,724 downwards.
ACACTTTGCTATCATTTTGCAAATGTTATAAGAAGCAATGACACCCCTATCAAGGCCATTTTTAGCTTTCTTGGCAAATGACTCGAGTGTGCAACGCTTTTTAAGTGCTTCTTTCATCTTCTGGAACTGAGTAATACCATAAGTAGCCTTTTCATGGTGTCTTTCATGGAAGTATTCCTGCAATCTTGATGGTTCATGGCTTCATTAGATAGTACAGTATTACTAATATGACACATAGGGCATTGTTCCTCCGACAGGAACGAAAAAAGCATACTCCAGCTATGTAACATTGTATTGACACACTTTCTGTAGTTTCTGTTTCTTAGCAGGATTAGAATTCAAGGCTCCACCACCTTCAGACTCACAGAGATCGTGCCATACATATTTAACCATCATTAATGGGGCTAAATTAAAATTAAAAATTAACACAAACTGGGAATGCCTATCTGATGTTGGCAACAGCAGTGAGTTGACACGGTTGGTCAGATCTCGTGCCTCAGGTTAGGGTACTGCTACTGACCCCCTCCCCCAAGAGTCATGAGCACCCTCCAATAACTTCCATTTTCCCCTAAAGCCCCCTAAGGATACATAACTGCCCCCTCACCCAAGAATCTTGAACGCCCCCCAATGACTTCTATTTCCCCTAATAATGCTCCCTTGGGACCTGTAACTGCCCCTGTTTGGGAATCTCTGCAATAAAGTTTCACAAAAGACATTCTCATGCAAAATAACTTCAGTGGACATCATTGGATGTAATTCAAGATGAAGGTAAATGGAAACAAACATGATAAATAATTGGCAATTTCAGTTGCAGATGGTAGAGGATGTGAGAGGGATTACCTGGGTACATGCCAATGTCTTTCTGTTGCTGTACATAAGGAAAGTTGAATTGAAATCTCATTTCCATACTTGAACATCAAACAGAGCTGCTGTGTCTAGATATCTGCCAAAGTTTTCATTTCTTAATTTAAAAATATTCAATAGATTTAAAGATCTGCTGCAATCCTGTCAATCACGTCAAGCAAAAGTGATAATAATTTTACCATATGAATTGTTGATATCATGTTCAGAATTTAATTTTACTTTTTTCCCCTTGTTTTTTAGTTCCAAAATAACACGCCAGCCATTAACATCATCGAAGTTTGATTCCTGCAGTATGGCACCGTAGATGGAGCAACAACACAGAAGACTGAAGGACCGTTGTCTAAATCTTATTTATCCATACTTTGCATTTTAACACCAGTTCTTTATGCCTGAAAGCATGTCGTAGCCAAGAGTTTCTTCCCTCAGAGATATCTGCATGGAGACTGAAGCCATGCATGTGGGAATCCTTCTCCAATACAAAGGACCATCAAAGGTGACCTGTGCAGACATTAACCAGGTCACAGGGACTTGCAGTAGCAGCCCGGCACTAAATTCTGCTCTGCCGGCTTCAGAGCACTCCACTCCCTATATATCCAGATTTGATTTGTTGGTCTGCCAACTCATGGATGAGTCCTTTCTTTATCAAAGGGGAGTCAACTGCCGGGAAGGTCAGCTTATAGGGTCACAATAGCAGGAAGGTGATCAGTTATAAAATAACGCTGCTTCATTGTGAAGTCAGAGTGTTCCCATGAACCCACTAGAATAAAAAGATGAGGGAGCACCAGTACAGTGTGTCTGAGATGAAATTTTGAGACTTTTTTAAATGTGCCAATGACACTCGAATTGATCATATGTCTATCAATCTGATCTGAGATCTTAAGCTAAGATTCTAAGTCAAGTCACATAAAGAGTGTTGCCTCTGGTTGGTATTGAAATTGAATACATTTACAGCTTATTTTTTTAATTGCTATAGGATTCAATGCAAACTCAGATCCACACATGTACAGTACTGTGCAAAAGACTTATGGCACATATATGTATAGCTTGGACAGTACTGTACTTGTCAATATGGAGCGGAGAGCAAGTTTGTAAATCTGGTGGGAGCAAAAGGTGTTGAGAATGGTAAGGGTGGAGCACCATGGGATGGGTGTGGGACAAGTGGCAGAGAAGGAGTGGTGGCAGAGAAGGTGGCACAAGTGGAGACACACCCAGCCCTCAGACACCAGACAAGGTAATTTGATTACAAACAATTGGTTAACTGATCACTACAGACAAGGTAATTTGATTACAAACAATTGATTAACTGATCACTACAGAAGGTCTCTCTGGTGCTTCCCCATCCTCTCTTCTCCCTTCCCCTTTTGCCAACCACACTCCCTGCCCCCTTCCCACTCCCAGCCCACCATAGAGAACCATATCAGAATCAGGTTTATCATCACTCACAAATGTCATGAAATGTGTTTTATTTTTGCTGCAGCAGCAGTACAGTCCAATACATTACAGTGTGACATAACTGTGCAAAAGTCTCAGGCACCCTAGCTGTATGTATGTGCCTACGATTTCTGCACAGTACTGTACATCCATGTTATATGATGCATCAGTTTCACCCTGATTAGCTCCACTTTTGTAAAATAACATTGTTATTTCATTAACATTCAACCATTATGTTGATTGGTAATATTCCCAACAGAGAGATTAACCATGAAAGAGAAACAGGTTTCTCTTTACTAATGGAGCTAGGGCTCTCATTTATACCATGGTGAGAACTCAATATTAATGTACTCATTACAATATAACACTCCGTGTAATAATATGATTGTAATTAGAACTAGTAGAATTGATTGAGAAAAATGTTACCAACTTCTGAATTTTTGAAGAGTTTGCTGCTTTAAATTTAAAGAGGAAATTTGCTAATCTGTTCAAATGTTTCTCAATGGAGGTGGATTTCTATTTATTTTGATTGCAGAGCCAAAGATAGCAATATCCTGTGCAAGGGATGAAATGCCTGATATTGTGAATTATTTTATATGCCATGCCTGTGGAGTAATGGAAAATGAAGTGAATGGAATATTATGTCAAAGTGATCGTACTTTTCCAAGTGTCAGCAATTACAATGAATTAATAATGCAAGCTGAACTAAAAATTCCTTTGCTCTTCTGATTCTTTTTGCTGTTTTCTACAAGCGTTTTCTTCTGTGACAGAGAGGAATGCTAGGCGAGTATTAATGATCATTTTCTAACCAATGAGACGAGAATGTGACCAGTTACCTAGGGAACCTGGGATGAATTATTCCCCACCCACCCATCTAAATAAAAGTGGATACCTGCTCTTTAAGTGGCTCCATTTAACAGTGTGGCCTACATCAGAATAATATTTGCATATTAATTTTGTAAGACATTGTAGTGTAATGCATTAAGCCATCTGTAAACAATGCCAAGAAATGCTACCCTGAGGTGCAAAATCAGAATAATTCCTATATACAGACAGGCTGTACCATGAGTTTCTTAGTCCCTCAGTTAGTATCTACCACAATATGTACTGCAAGATATTTTGTCTGCAGAACTAACAGCAGAAAGGTAGTATGACATGTAAGGGTTTGTGTTGGGACTGCACAATGAGGTTTTAAAATGTGGATTCATGAAACCCAGTGCCCCTTTAATGTTTATTGGTTCTTTACTGATTAATTAAGAGATAGGTTAGGGACTCAAAACCACAAGATGCTGGAAACAGAAAATGCTGGAGGAACTCAGCTGGTCAGGTAGCATCTATGGAGGGAAATAAAAAGATGACATTTCAGGCCGAGACACTAATGGTTCAGCAGGGCACATATGGTGTCAGGCTATTTTCAAGTGGCACAACAGCAGGTTTAATTTTGTGTCCTCTGCTTATATGACCGGAAGCATTTGAGGAATTGCACAAAGGAACACGTTAATCCAGATGTTTGGATGTCATGGGGAGAGACCGGACTGAGGCTGGCAGGGGAGGGGCAAGTACTTGAGGAGTGGATTGCCTATCAGTGATCTCAGACCCTACAAGTGCCAAGCAAGTCAGAGTTGCCATGGAGTCAGACGTTGATTGTTGTTTGGGAGCAAGGGAGGTGGTGATCATCAGTTTGGGGAGGTCAGTGATTCAACTGGATGGTGTCTGAGTTAAGACCCACAAGGCACAGGAGCAGAGTAGGCTGCAGCTTTGCAGATTGTAGTCTGTGGTCAGTCATGAGAGTGGGATCTCAGGTTCATGAGGGCGATGCTTAGGGGTTCAGTGGTTAAGGGTAGTGAAGGGTGTTGATGGGGACTCTTCGGTGGGGAGTGGAGATTGCTACTGAGGGTTTGTGGGTTTAAAGACCTGAGGGAAAAGCAGCAAAGTAAATAAATTGGAAGGAAACCAGCTGGGTTAGCAGTTTTGGTGGTCTCCTGTGAACTGCACTGACATAGAGCACACAGCACTATCAAACCTGGCGAGGCTAAGTGTCCCAGTAGCATTGCGGGAACTGATTCCTCTAGTCAGCAGTCACGGAGAATGACATGATTATGTGCACACCTGTGTGTTCTGTTCAAGCACGGATTGTGATAGGGAGTGCTCGGGAGCAACAGGGAATACTGGTTTATGATTCACCTGGAATCGCTGATCTTCGATTTTCATCCAAATGGTGCTGAAGAGACAATGCTCTGTAATTGAATTCCTAACATATTTCTGTGTTAGCTCCCTCTGTGCATATTTTAACTGAGGTGTCAAGTCATTTAAACTGAGTTAATGAATGCTCATGTATTAAAAAAACAGCAGTGCAGAGCTGTGTTGAAATGCAGCAAATTAATAACTTGTCCAGCCTAATTAAAAAACAAACAGTTCCCAGTGAAAGCAATATTACACTAAAATATCTATATAATAGGTTCAATTAGATAATCTTAGTAAAATGATTATTGTTTTCTTCAATATTTTCCACTTTCTTAAGAAAAACAAACTACAGGTGATATTAAAGGGATTTTTCCCTTCCCTGTGCTATTGGTGTTGCTTTACAGATGTTCATTTGAACAGAGTTGCAGTCAAAGATTGCTGGCTAAAAACTGAGGAAAATGCCACCCCATAAGAAAGTGGCTGTCTTCCTTTTATGTTTTTACGATAGGTTTTTAGAACTCCATAGCCTAATCAGAATAATAAGACCATAAGATATAGGAGCAGAATCAGGCCATTTGGCCACATCGTCAGGTCCACATTTTCATCATGGCTGATCCATTTTCCCTCTCAGCCCCAATCTCCTGCCTTCTCCACATATCCCACCATGCTATGACCAATCAAGAATCTATCAACCTCTGCCTTAAGTATACATAAAGACTCAGCGATTCAGGAACAGCTTCTTCCCTTCTGCCATCCAATTCATAAATGGACATTGAACCCTTGAATACTACCTCACTTTTTTTAATATATATTATTTCTGTCTTTGCATGACTTTTAATCTGTTCCATATATGTATACTGTAATTGATTTATTTATTTTTTCTTCTGTATTATGTATTGCATTGAACTGCTGCTGCTAAGATAATGAGTTTCATGACATATACCTGATTCTGATTCTGATTCTGAAATCAACTACCTCATCCTCAGCCCTATCACCCTGGTTCTGATCCTCTTGCCAAATTAGCTTGAACCCTCCCAAACAACCCTAGCAAGGATATTAGACCCTTTCGGGTTCAGGTATAATCCATCCCTTTTGTACAGGTCATATCTTCCCCAGAAGAGATCCCAATGACCCATTAATCAGAATCCCTGACCGCCTGCACCCGTTCCTCAGCCACACATTCACCTGCCAAATCATCCAATTCTTGCCCCATTGGCGCATGACACAGCCAGCAGCTCAGAGATTACTGTACTACCCTGGAGGTCCAGTTCTTCAGCTTTCTACCAAGCTCCCTAAAATCTCTCTTCCAGACCTCCTCACTCTTTATGATATTTATTCTGGTAACTCTCTGGGATCATCTAATGTAGATAATACCATCCTAGCCTTTTATCTCTTACTCCTGTCACTGCACAGCTCCATAAACACTTTAAACCACTTTTTATAATGCTGGTTACATTGTAAATACATGCTGGTATTTATATATTTATGCATATTTTGTTCCATATTCATATTTTAAATGGTGAATGAAGTTGATGATTGATCCTTGATCAGGTGCTAGTTGTTGCTTTGTTTGCACAGTAGTATGAACCTAGTACAATACTGGCAGACAAAACACACCTCACAAGAATGACAGAATGAAGGATCTTGGCCCGAGTGTCGACAGCTTGTTCATTTCCACGGATGCTGCCTGACCCGCTGAGTTCCTTCAGCATTCTGTATGCATTGCTTTGGAATTCCAGCATCTGCAGAACTGCTTGTGTTTATGAAATCCCCAACCAAGATGCAGTGTATTTCATCCCCAGCCTATTTTTTACATGTTTGCTGCTGTGGCGGTAAGGATATATTGAAAACGTTGAGAAATGTTCAGCTCTTGTAGCTGTTCCTACAGGAAAATGGCATTGTTGGAGCTCCTGTAATCTTTAAAGAGCTAACAGTCTCAAGGGAAGTCAGGAGCATCAAGGCAGCATTTTGAAGGAGACGAAGTCAATAAAAATAAAAATCAGGAGAAAAGTAAATTGGGTTTGCATTCTCATTTATTGGACAAAATCTGCCTTTATCAATACATGTAATAGAGCTTGAGTTGCAATCTAAGCCTAACAAAGCTCTTTAAAATCTTCAGAACCCTGCAACTGGGCTGATTCGTGACTTATGGCCGAGGTATGTTATAGTTCTGCAGTTGTGATGCTGAAATAAGTCTATCCCGTATTGCTTGGATTATCCATGAATTCCTCTGATGATTGGCCAGGGTGCAGGGATCCTGCAGTTGTGGTGAAAGTGTGCCAGAACTGAATTTCTTTCAGCAGCCCTGTCGTCACTATAATGCTGATCCAATTCTCAGCGACAGGATGAATTCAACGATGAAGAAGTTATACTCTGAAGAATTAAATCCCAGCATGAATCACTGCTTTCATGACAGAGGAAGTGGAAAGGGAAATTGAAAGGATAATGAAGTCAAGTATCAAAGAGATTAAAAGTTTTTGAACTATAAGGAGGAGGTGTTAAAACAAAATTAGCAATGTAAAGCAATGTATCAATTTCTCCTTCCGGTAAACAAATCTCAACCCCTCCTTTCCTCTATTCCTCACTCTGATCTTTTACCTCTTCTCAATTGGCTATTTCTTCCCCCGAGTCCTCTCCTCCTTCCATTTCTCCTATGGTCCATTCTCCTCTCCTTTCAGATTCCTTCTACTCCAGCACTTTACCTTCACCAATCACCTTCCAGGTAGACTTCTTCCCGTCCTCCAATGTTTTATTATGGCATCTTCCCCCTTCCTTCTCGGTCCTAAAGAAGGGTCGCTTCCATAGATGCTGCCCGGCCTGCTGCGATCCTCCAGCATTTTGGGTGTGTTGCTTTGGATTTCCAGCATCTGCAGAGGTTCTCATGTTTATGACATAAACCTGAAGATATTCAGGTTTATACTGTAACATCCAATTTCTAATTGTAGCTAATTCATTATTTTTAGTGAAGATATTCTATGAATGGTAAAGCTATAGGCAGATAAATAAACCAATTAATTTGTTTGGAATCTTTAAGGTTAAATATTGACCACACACCAGGAGAGCCTAATCTATTTCGAAGAATTGAAAGGCATGATTAATGTTCACCCTCAGTTCCCTAACTCCTTGAAATAATATGGGACTGCTTTGGAATTTCCTGACTGTCACAATTACATTCATTAATCTTGAAATGGCCTTGAAATCACACTTGACTTTGAGCATGTGAGATGGAGCCAGTGTCTACAGATGTGTCCTTTTTATTTGATTTTGATTACCTCCTGCCTCCATTTTCTGCTCTGCATCTCTGGGGGCTAGCGTGGCAGCGTAATTGTGAGCATAACTCTATTACAGTGCCAAAGGCATGGGTTCGATTATGCTGCTGTCAGTAAGGGGTTTGTGGTCTCCCTGTGATCACATAGGTTTCCTCCCACATTCCAAAGACATACAGGTTTGTAGATTCATTGATCACAAGGATATAATTAAGAAGCTCGGGCTTGTTGGGCCGGAAGGGTTTGTTACTGTGCTGTATCTCTAAATGAAATAAAGACATAGTCCAGAAAGTCATCTTAAGTATTCTGAAGTAAGTGATTTGGCTGAACTCAATTGGAATAACGATGAGCTGCTCCCTGTGTTTCCCATGGTGACTTTTACTGTGCAATTAATGATTTGGATTTTAATTTTTTTCATCATAAATGTAGTTAATTCCTTATTTTAAGTGCTTGGGAATATTTTATTCCCATTTAAAGGTGCTATAATAAACATGCATCTCTAATTTGGACTAGAATTATCACTAAATTTACATATTGTGTAAGTAACACATGATTACATGTGGCATAGTACTTAATATGAGTTATTGTAATTCAAATTTTATGTGAAATATCAAAAGAAAAAAGACTTAAGTATCTTAAATGCTGGCATAATCTAAATGGAAAATGCTGGGAGCATTAGTCACACCATCTGCAAATATCTTTTTGATAGCCCAACATATCATCTTGAAAGATGATGCTGTAAGATTCAGCAACACATTTTATAGATAAAGAACAGATATCACTTCCCAGCAAGCAGCATTCTTTAGATTTAGCACAATTTCACAAAATTAGCCACCTATGATTAGGTTAAAGCTTTGAGGTGTAATTAATTAATTCCCTGCACAAAGTGTAACGCAAGGTCAACATTACAATACTTCATGACCCATGGCTAACAAACGATGGAGGCAGAAGTGCATTGCAGGATTGTGGTTTAAAATATTCAACACAAATGATATCTGAAATAGGACTCATTTATGAGTATTATTGAGATTGTATAATTACCTCTAAGTTCATCTCAGATGTATTAACCTTTCTCTGACTTGCAATTTATCTTAGCTGAAAAATCTTCCATCATATTTAAGACTAGTGTGATTAGGTGCTGGTATGAAATGGGTACATCTGTTAATGTTTAAGTATAGACATCTTCAGCTGTTCAGCTAACGAGTGGAGGTAAGTCATCCTTGACCATCAGGACTGCCTAAGAAGATGAGAGTTAATGTAGAAATCATGAATTTTTGTTGAGTTCTATGAGCAATTATTATTTGTAATAGTTTTGTTTAATGCAGGCAACAGTAAATATAAGTGAATTTCAGCACAAAACTGATTTCTTCCAGCCACATGAATCAGATAGTGAGAGGATAAATTCTGACATATTTGTTCCTCGTACCATGCAGACTATTGATAGGATATTAGTTTCATCAAAACAGTGTAATTAAATCTGACTAAAGTTCATTAGATGCTCCTACGTCTGCCGTTTGTTATGCATTTTGTTGCCCTGTAACGTCAGAGAAATGGATTTTATGTCACAGCAACTGACATTTTCCAAGAAATAGATATGTAGGGCCATCAAGCTGCACTTTGTCTGAAGCTCAAGGGTGATGGACTACCGCCAAGAACACATTATTTCCAAGTGGCTTTTGAATCAGAATCAAGTATTTGAAGAGGCTCTTATTCAGAAAGTCAGAGCTTGAGCAAAAGTTACAAGAATTCCTGGAGAGCATGTTTGACTTCATGGATCTTTATTGAATTCAGATTAGAAACCCGAAGAACATGAAGGTTTTAGATTACAATATGTGGATTGCACCAACGGATATTCCCTGAATGTTGACCATGGTTCTCAAATTCTCCCAAATTTCTAGTGCAAACTTGGAAAAGCCTGTCTATTTCTAGTGCCATGAAACAAATTCTTTCAAATACATGATACATCATGATGGAGTAGGGAGAGGGTGGAAAGAGGGAGAGTAGGTGGGAGGAAGTTGACCAAAACTTACATTGACTGACTATGTTGGCCAGAAAGAACTAAATTTTCCAACTCAGTGAACTGGAATGATGCAAAGGCAGAGGGTACAGGCAAAGCAGACATCTTTGTTCTTGCCACGTGGTCAAAGGAATGGAGGATGACACAGTTCTTGCAGCCACCATTTTGTTAACTGTTTAGTGAACTAGCTCTTGCTCAAGGATGGCTCAATTAGAGCAAACTGAACATTTGAAACAATGATTTTCCAACTGTTGATTCGCTAAACCTGAGACTATTTCCAGGTAAGAAGCTGTTTATTTGGTTATGTAGAAATGACAGGCTTGCAGAAGGAACAGCCTGGGCCCAGTTCTTGGCTGAACTGGTTGGACTAGTTTGAACCAGAGTAAGTTGGAAAGAACAAAGGAAGTTACCTAGAGCACAATTCTGTAGGGAAAACCTATATTGTAATAGTTTGTAGCCTTGGCCAGATCCACTGAGAAGCTGACAAAGGTCAGGCAGATGAGCTTGAGCCAATGAAATCAAAACATAACAAATTGATCTGATAAGGAAAAAAAATGGAGGATTTCGGGAGTGCAGACAGCAACAACTCTGTTGAGGCCAACCATCGCAGAAGTGATGACCCCATGTTGGAAATGCGGAATTTATACTGGGGTCAAGGGGAATTCCTGATCAGTGAAGACTCCTTTTCCAGGGTAATATTTTTCTATTCTTTGTTCGTGAGGAGTTAGGGAGAGCTAGTGGGGCTGTGCGCGCAGATAGTTAGTTCTGTAAATTCACCAGCATGCTAACTGAGCCAATAAAGGTATTTGTTAGGAAATCAGATTCTCTATGTGTCTAACTGATCATTTTTGTTGAGGGTCAATACAAGCAACAACTGAATTGCCAGTTGATCCCATATTATTTTCTGTGACAGTTCCAAGATTTCCACTCCAATTCTACCCAAACAGCAGCAGATGGATGTGTGAAGGCTTATAAGAATTCATGCTTATCAGGACAGAGTTAGGCTATACAGCTCCATCACTTGAATAAGCCAGTTCCTGGAACTGGAACTGAATCCCATTCGAGTACTGTCTTGAGTCCACTGCTTGGCTGGTAGTGGCAGTTGAAACTGGGACCACTCGAGGCATGGCATATGATTGTTAACTAATTCATCAAGAACATGAGCCTAACATAGGTATGCTTCCAATAAGTTTTCTGTCAATGCCTCTGTGTTGTCAGATCACCTATCAGTTTTTTTTAAAAGAACCCAGATTTACTCTGTTAAACTTTGGGAAGGATACACTGTCATCCCTCCCCCTTGGCATAAACTATAATGATTGTCATTAATTGCATTGACCTCACCTTTCTATGACCTGAGAATTAGGGTCTTATTTCCCATCCAGCACAATTGTAGTCCCTTTCCTACTCTGAATCATCACCTGACCTCTTACCTCACCACCTTCATCAAAAAGCAAACAAAAGATCTGCAGGTTTAGGAAACCTAAAGTCAAAAGAGTAAATGCGCAGAAAATCGGACAGCCTCTGTGGAGAGAGCAACAGAGTTCAAATTGATGGCCCTATTTTGTTGAAAGCTTATTGACCTAAAATAATATCTTTGTTTTCTTTCCATAGAAATTGCCTGATTAGTTGACTACTTCAGAACTTTCCATTTTTAGATCCTATACTATAACTGATTTATCAGATCAGGCTATACAAACTGATTTTATCAGTCTTCACAGTTCCAAAATAAAATCAGAAAATGATTAGCATCTGAAGGAGCATCTATTGGCATAATGGTGCTGATGAGAGGGAGGGAAGAGAGAAAAATATGATTATAGTTTTAAGTCAGCATTCTTTTAAAGGAACTGGGAAGATTAGTATCAGAACAAAAGAAAAAGAAACAGATTTAGGCCATTCAGCACCTTGCACAGACTCTATCATTCTTTAAGATCATGGCTGATTTTTTTTATCTCTTCCTGTGTCACTTTTTTTTTAAAACAAACACCTATCATTTGATTCCTTTAATTTTCAAAATTCTGAAGATCTCAGGCTTGAATATTCTCAGAAACTGAATCTCTACAGCCCTTGGGCAGAGAATTCAAAAGATTCATCATCACTGAGACCATGACCCTTGCTTCTTAGTAACCCACTGAGGGAAAATAACAATTCTTTTCTTTTGTAACCTAAATCTCTTTGCCAACACAGGAGCAAAGGCTCAGTCCAATTTGTATGTTCCCACCCTCAGCTCCTAGGAATTAGTTGGGTGATTCTTTTTTCCTTTGACATAGTCACATGATGTAGAGTACATGTGACAAAGAAAGTTAAAGCTAATTTTCAAATCTTGAAAAAATAATTGGCTCTATCACCAAGTATTTCCTTCCTTGAGTAAGGAAGCCAGACCTATACACTGTGTTTCAGTTTTGGTATTGTATCTTTACTATACTACACAAAACCTGTGGCAATAAAACTCTATGCACCATTTACCATAACTGCTAACTCAGCCTGTGTGTTAACTTTCATTGATTCATCAACAAAGGTACCCGATACCTTTGAACACCTATTCACAAACCTTTAGTAGATACAGATCCTGAACCCACCATCGTTATATCATAGATGTTTGCTGAAATCTACTTTCTGTATTACACTTAGAAGTAAGAATAGCTGTGTGTGCAAAGGACAAGCACAATCTAGAATTCAACAAGGACCACTACAGTGGTAAGTAAACATTTTAAAATAAAATGTGGGCACTGAAAGTCTGAAATATAAACATAAAATGCAAAAAACAAAACTCAACAGGTTAGAACACATCTGTGGGGAGAGAAACAGAGCTAATGTTACAGTAAAGAGTCTTTAAAGTGAGATCATTGGTTGTGGGAATTCCAGAAGTAGATCCCCTTTAGTTCAAGAGCTAGTGGCTGGGGTAGTAACTATTCTTGAAGCTGGTGGCACTTGCACCTTCTACCTGATGGCAGCAGCGAGAAAAGAGTATGGTCTGAGCGGTGAGTATCTGTGATGATGGATTCTGTTTTTCTATGTCAACGTTTCATGTAGATGTGCTCGATGTTTGGGAGGCCTTTACCTGTGATAGACTGGGTGAATCGACTACCCTTTGTAGGATTTTCTGCTCAAAGGCCCATACCATACCATGCTCCCATACCAGGCTGTAATGCAGCAGGTCAATACACTTTCCATCACACATCTGTAGAAGTTTGTCAAGGTTTTTGATGACATGCCAAATCTCTGCAGACTTCCTCGACTAATGATGCTGCCCTCACCCACATCTTCTCCATTTCCCAGATATCCATGTTCACCCCCTTTTTTCGCCGCCTTAACAGGGATAGAGTTACTCTCATCCTCACCTACCACCCCATCAGCCACTGTATTCAGAACGTCATTCTCTAACTTCCACAATCTTCAACAGGAGCGTACCACCACTCACCTAAGACCATAAGATATAGGAGCAGAAGTAGGCCGTTCGGCTCATGGAGTCTGCTCCACCGTTCATTCATGGGCTAATCCAATTCTTCCAGTCATTCCCTACTCCCCTGCCTTCATCCCATAACCTTTGATGCCCTGGCTAATCAAGAACATATCTATTTCTGCCTTAAATGCACCCAGTGACTTGGCCTCCACAGCTACTCATGGAAACAAATTCCACAGATCTACTACCTTCAATCCTGAAGTCATACCCGCTTGCCCTAGACTCCCTTACCATGGGAAATAACTTTGCCATATCTAATCTGTTCAGGCCTTTTAACATTCAGAATGTTTCTGTGAGATTCCCCCTCATTCTCCTGAACTCCAGGGAATACAGCCCAAGAGCTGCCAGACATTCCTCATATGGTAACCGAGATCCTTCAGCAGGACTGGAGAAAAAAAAGATGAGTAGCTTTTAAAGGTGGGGGAAGGGAGAGAGAAACACAAGGTGATAGGTGAAACTGGAAAGGTGAGGGATAAAGTAACGCGCTGGGAAATAGATTGGTGAAAGAGATACAGGGCTGGAGAATTATTATGTCTTGCAATATACCTCGTACTATTGCTACATAATAGCAAATTTCATGACATATGCCAGTGGTAATAAATCTGATTCTGAGAGGGTGACCTGGGAGACCTGAAGTGAGAGCCTAGGAAACCTCAAGAGGCACAGAGTCTTGGGGACCTGGACAGGCAGAGAGACCTGTGGACCCCGAGAGGTGGAGAGATTTAGGTACCCTGAGGTACCCTGAGAGGCAGGGTGACTAGGGATCCTTGAGCAGGGCCTGGGTATCAAGTTGGACCCCAAAAGGGAGGCCTGAGAACCCTCAAGACAGACTTGGGAGTCCTTGAGATAGGGAGAACATTGGAAAAAACCATATAAACATTGAAACTTTGAAAAGCCCTGGGAAACCTGGAGGAACACGATGACCTTGAGAACCTGGGATGGTTAGACTGGGACTAATAGACCAGGATGTTTAGACCCAGAAAAAGCCATGGAACTCAAAACCTAGGGTAGGATCCTGGGAAGGATCTTGTTCTCAGTGTTTTACTCTTCACTAAGGCAATTAGGACACAGAATTTTACAGCTTGAGACAGCATATGCCAGCTTTCCTTTCGCTGAGCTAGCTGGCTCTCTGTAGATCTCTTTCATTTATTACATAAAAGTCCAATTTTTTGCAGTCTGTACCATGACTTTCATCAAGAGATTAAATATAAGGTAGCTTACTCTTGGTACGGTTACTCTACTAGTGTGTTTGCACACTCCAGCCAGAGATCAGCTTTCGGAGCAGTCTTCTTCAGGGTTAGAAGCTCAGGAGAGCTTGTACACTGTTTCAGGAGACACCTGCACTGTTTGCTACCTTTAACATCACTCATCAGAATAGAAAGACAGGAATTATGAATTGTAAAAGGTTAGTCTATCCCACTGAAGGTGTTGGCATGTAAACTTATTTCAATTATTCCCAGTAGTGTCCTTTCGAACATTTATTTGACATTAACAAAGGCATGTCATTAATTCAAGGAGCAGCATCAGGAAAGGGCAAATCCTTCCAAAGTTTGCACTATTGACTTGAATGCTGATTTGTTGAATCAAACAAACTTTATTGATAAGCTTGATTGCTCAATTGTTATGCAGACCTGAGTCACAGGACCCCAGATCTGTGAACCCGGATACTTATGACTTGAAAAGCTCAGAACAGATACTAGAGAAATTCTAAATGTAGACTAGAGAAGATCAGAATCTGGACTTAAGAAATTTGGAATATAGACTAGAGACACTTGGAACATAAACTTGAGAAATTCAGTAGGTGGACTTAGAATAGATGACGTTCCCACCTAAAGATGACCAATGTCAAAACACTGCTTTTCAAACTCCAAGCAACCCACACAAAATGCTGGAGGAACTCAGCAGACCAGGCAGCATCTATGGAAAAAAGTACAGTCAACGTTTTGGGCCAAACCCCTTTGGCAGGACTGAAGGAAAAATGCTGAGGAGTAGATTTGAAAGGTGTGGGGAGGGGAGAGAGCAACACCAGGCAATAGGTGAAATTTGGAGGGGGAGAGCTAGAAAGTTGATTGCAGAAAGAGACAGAACGCCATGGAGAAAAGAGAAAGGAGGGGTGTGGCGGAGCACCAGAGGGAGGCAATGGGTGGGCAAGGAGATAACATGAGAGAGGGACAAGGGGGTGGGAAATGGTGAAGGAAGGGGAGGCATTACCGGAAGTTTGAGAAATCGATGATCATGCCATCAGGTTGAAGGCTACCCAAACGGAATATAAGGTGTTGTTCCTCCAATCTAAATGTGACCTCATCCCGACAGTGGAGGAGGCCATAGATGGACATATCGGAATGGGAGTGGGAGGTAGAATTAAAATGGGTGACCACTGGGAGAGCAAACACGAGGAAATCTGCAGATGCTGGAAATTCAAACAACAACACTCACAAAATGCTGGTGGACCACAACAGACCAGGCAGCATCTATAAGGAGAAGCACTGTCAACGTTTCAGGCCGAGACCCTTCGTCAGGACTAACTGAAAGGAAAGATAGTAAGAGATTTGGAAGTAGTGGGGGGAGGGGAAATGCAAAATGATAGGAGAAGACCGGAGGGGGTGGGATGAAGCTGAGAGCTGGAAAGGTGATTGGCGAAAGTGATACAGAGCTGGAGAAGGGAAAGAATCATGGGTCAGGAGGCCTTGAGAGTAAGAAAGGAGTGGGGGGGAGCACCAGAGGGAGATGGAGAACAGGCAAACAACTAAATATGTCAGGGATGGGGAAGAAGGGGAGGAGGGGCATTAACGGAAGTTAGAGAAGTCAATGTTCATGCCATAAGGTTGGAGGCTACCCAGCCGGTATATAAGGTGTTGTTCCTCCAACCTGAGTTTGGATTCATTTTGACAGTAGAGGAGGCCATGGATAGACATATCAGAATGGGAATGGGACGTGGAATTAAAATGTGTGGCCACTGGGAGATCCCGCTTGTTCTGGTGTTTCACTTCCGATTTCCAGCATCTGCAGATTCTGTCTTGTTTGTGCTTTTCAGGCTCCACTGGGCCATTACTTGGCGGGTCCTTCTGTAGCAATGTGTGCTGGCAATACTGGAACCCAAGTGCAGAAGAAAGTCAGACTCTGATGTAGAAATGACAATTTATTGCTATTTATTCATATTTGCATTTGCACCGTTTATTGTTCATCGATCCTGTTTACAGTTACTGTCCTCCAGATTTGCTAAGTATGCCCACAGGAAAAAGAATCTCAAGGTTGTACGTGGTGACACGCACAGTATGTACTCTGATAATAAATTTTACTTTGAACTTTTTAAACTCCGAAACCCCATTCTTTGAAGAAGTAGTAGCGTCCATCACCAGGGACTCCCACCATCCAGGTCACACTCTCTTCTCATTGTTGCCATCGGGAAGAAGGTACAGGAGACTCAGAACCCACACCACAAGGTTCAGGAACAGTTATTACCCCTCAACCATCAGTTGTTGAACTAGAGGGGCTAACTTCACTCAACTTCACTTGCCCCACCACTGAACTCTTTCCACAACATATGGGCTCACTTTCAAGCACTCTAAAACTCAGATATTTCTCGATATAGTTCTCAATATTTATTATTAATTAGTTATTTTCTTATTTAGTATTTGTATATTTTTGCATATTGGCTGTTGTCTGTCCTATTGGGGTGGCATTTTTTTGATTGTATTGTGATTCTTGTATGTACTGTGAATGCCTACAAGAAAATGAATCTGAGGCTGTATATGGTAACATATATTTTGATAATAAAGTATGCAAAAATATGGATGCTCTTTATCAATTACAGCTGCATTCAATACCATCAACCTCTCAAAATTGATCAATAAGCTTCAAGAGCTTGACCTCAATATCTTCTTTTCCAATTGGATCCTTGATTTCTTCTCTTGCAGACCCGGGACAGTTTGGTTTGGCAAAAACACCTTCTCTACCATCTCCATCAGCACTGATGCACCACAAGACTGTGTGCTTAGCCCCCTGCTCTACTCACTTTACACTTACGACTGTGTGGCTAAGTACAGCTCCAATGCCATATTCAAGTTTGCTGATGACACCACTGTCATAGGCCAAATCAAGGTTGTGACGAATCAGCATAAAGAAGAGAGATTGAAAATCTGACTGAGTGATACCACAACAACAACCTCTCACTCAATGTCAGCGAGACCAAGGAGCTGATTATTGACTCCAGGAGGAGGAAACCGGAGGTCCATGAGCCAGTCCTTATTGAAGGACCAGAGGTGGAGAGGGTCAGCAACTTTAAGTTCTTTGGTGTTATTGTTTTGGAGGACCCGTCCTGGGCACAACCTGTAAGTGCAAATACAAAGAAAGCACGGCAGCATCTCTACTTCCTTAAGAGCTTAAGAAGATCAGAAACAGAATCAGAATCGTGAAATTTGTTAACTTAGCAACAGCAGTTCAATGCAATACATAATATAGAAGAAGAAAAAAATCATAATAAATAAGTAAGTTAATCAATTACAGTATTGAATAGATAAAATCGTGCTGTCTTCCATTGATTCTATTATTATTCTGTTATGGATTTATTGAGTGTGTCTGGTGTGTGGTGAGTGAATGAGGCGAGCATGGTTGGACCCAATTGCTGGAGTATGTGAGGCTGGAATCGAGACATGATGAGAGACTGAAATGAGAACAGTATACGAAACTAGATTCTAGACAATAATCCAAGTTGAGCTGACGATTGATCACTGAACTTCAGTTCAGGTGCTCTTTAAATATTAAATGGCCACCAATTAGCACAGAGGCCGAAGAGTTAGAGCATCTAAATTCCAGAAGCTGGCGCAGTTTGGTGCATGTCATAGCAGGACACCCTGTGCTATGGCTGACTCCTGATGGCCCTGGCTGCTCGGAGAAGCGATGATGATAGACATGGATGAGAGCTGTATCCAAGACGACCCTTTCAGGAACCCAGTGCTGTTCTGCGGGTACAAATCCTTCCCAGTACATGTCAAACACCCCAAACAGTTCATGAATCCAAATTTCTTCTCACAGTGAAGACCTGCTCCCCATTAACAAACCTGGCCAATGGCAGGACTGATGGTGGTGGGGCTGAAGGACTGGTGCTTACGGGTTTTAATTTAGAAACTTAGAAAGTGGGATTGATCTTGGGGGTCTTGGGGAGCTGCAAGGTGTAAGCTACCGGGTTTACTTTCTTGAGAACCTTGAAGAGTCTAATGAACTTGGGTGCCAATTTCCTAGACTCTACCTAGACAGGCAAATCTTGAGTTGACAGTCAGACCTGTTGCCCACGCTACAAAACTGGACCCTGTCTTCTCTGCAGGTAGCCTTTATTTCATCCTCCGGGTGGAGGCTAACAAAACCTTGCCCTAGTCCATTTCTCCTTGCAACGTCAGACAAGATCTTTGGTCACAGGAACCCCAACTTTGGCCTCCTACTCAAGGCAGAATAGCAAGAATACCCAAATTAGTATTTGAAAGGAGACACTCCACATGCCAAATGATGTGAAGAGCTGTGCCCACATCAAACTGTTGCACCACTTCTCCGGTTTTTTAGAGGCCAAGCATCTTAGGATTCGTTCTAAGTTTTGGTACACCCATTCTGTTTGGCCATTGAACTGTATGTGAAGCCCAGAGGAAAGACTCAGTATTGCCCTAATCAGCTTACAGAATGGTAGTCTGTCCAAGGTGATGAATTTGCAGGCCTTCAAGAAGTGATCCACAATTACCATAATGGTCTTTCCCTTGGAAGGAGAAAGATCCATGGCAAATTCCATGGAGATGTGCACCCAGTGTCAGTCCAGAACAGGCAGAGGGTGAAGGAGCCTTTCACCTCTAGTTCTAAAATTCTTTTTCTCTGAAATGTGTAGCAGTTTGGGTTACCTGAAGGAATCAGTGGTAGCAGAACATTGATTTCGCAATGGTCGTAGGATTGACCTTGACGGCACAAAACTATTGTGCCACACCAATGGCTTTTGGGACTGCCTGGTGAAGGAGGCCATTGAAGTAAAGCTAGAGGAGAAGTATTTTAACAAAAATAAAAGTCTCACTCTAAGTAAGAGCTGGAATTCGATTGTAAAGAAGGTGGGACAGCAGAAACCTAATTGGATGAGGACTAACCAATCAGGAGGGATGGACAACAGGGGTATAAATACCACCGGACTAGACATGCCCAGGCATCATCCTTGATGAAGGTGGCAGAGCTTGTCATTGAAACGTCGATTGAAATTGATACCTGTACCTGGATGGAAGCTCAAGAATAGTTTATTTGACATATATGCCGGGAAAACACTAGATCCTTTACACGCACTCTCAAATTTTCACTTTTGTAATCTCCTGCAGGTGATGTAAGTGGTATATTTTCAACGTAAGCAACATAGTAACTATTGTGATATTACGCTGTCTACTTCCTGACCATTGGCAAGAATGCTTGGTACAGCTCAAAATTAATCTGCCGAGAGAGCTATTGAGCGATTTTAGCAAACGTTGGGAGTCAATGTATCTAAAATTTCTAATTCACCTTCAGGATTTTCATTATAATCTGGCAGGAAATTTTTTACTCTTCGAACTTTCATTAACAGAAAAAGTGCTTATTTCTTCTTCTTTTAAATACTTCTTTTCTACTGAAGGTTCTGAGTTGTGCTCAGCCTAGAAATCCAGACAATGTAGAGCAACAGTCTATAAACGACTCTGTAGCAGAGCCAGGATCTGCCTCTTTGCAATGGTGAGCATCGTGGCATCTGAGTGGCCTCATTCCAGTATTGATTTGCAACTCGCCAATCACCTTTCCATTTGAAATCGTCAAGGGCAGTACAGGTTTCCCTGAGCTCTTCTACATGGTCCATTATTATAATAAGCATTTATTCTCTGAGTGTTCTGGACACCACTCAGGTTTTCAAGGATTCAGTGCTATTATATCAGTATAAAAATATCACAACTGATTCTTTTGTTATTGGGTTCCAGAAGTAGTTTAATTATTATTGGAAGAAAGAATATGTAAAAAGAAATTATACAGCTGAAGCAGATAAAGGCTTTAATTTAGTTCCAACCATGAGACAATATCCTTCAACTATTCTGGTCCTCTACGTCTAAATTACAGCTATTACTCATTGTGGTGGTTAAAAAAATGACGCATTAATGGGTTGAAATGGCTCAGGTTCAAGCCTTTTGTACGAGATGCGTAAGATTATTTGTCAATGGAAATATGCTCAGTTTATAATTTTAAGTGAATTTCCTGAGGAAGATTTTCCTGCAAAGGAAAGAACATAGGAAGAAAAAAATTGATGGAAAAATGGCAAAGTACAGGAGTTAGAAACTTGTCTTAATGGAAATATACTTGCCATGGTAAAATTACCCTAATTGACTGTTGTCATGGTGATTTTGAAGCACCGGAATACATAGCGCTGGACATTCTTTGATGGTGGGAATGAACCATAAAATTAATTAATAGGAAACAGTCTCAAATAAAGATAGGGACTATAGTGACAATTTAAAGCACGTTTTTGACAGAGGAAGTGGACAGCTCACAGTACAACTCCCAATGTATATCCTAAAGTACTTCATAAACAATAGCCTACAGCATAACACATGAAGGGATCAACATAGCTAGAGTAAGAAGTAGTACAGATTATTGTTTATTCAAAAAGCTTTTCTGCCTTCCATCTTAATCTCTGCCTCAGTTGCACATTTACTATTTCTTCTGTATTTCCTTACTATGAAAATTTTTGCTGTTTATCTTTTCCTTCACTGTGTTCACTCATTTACTGCCAGTTTAATTTGACTCCCTTTACATTACCTATAGGTGTTTTGCTCTCCCTTTGCATGTAGCAGCTCTTGTGCATGCAAAGCAGGTACTTTGATAATGGAGGAAATCTAGTAAGATGAAGTGAACATTAACCATCTTTTGATTAACTGAGGTGACCTAGGAATGAAGGAAGCAAGAGTAGTTCTGTGACAAATTTCAAAGTTCAAAGTAACTTTATTTATTATCAAAGTACATGCTGTATTGTATATGTGACTATATACAACACTGAGATTCATTTTCTTGCAGGCCCAACTGCACCAGCTTCTGCAGTTCAAACACTCTCACTCACTGGAATATGGATGGGGGCATGGCCCCTTTAAAGAATCAGTCTGCCCTGCTAATTGGCGGCCATGTTTTGGTGCCCGGATTTAATATTTAAGGAGCAGCAGAACTGAGCTCAGTCATAAGCTCTACTTAGATTATTGTCTAGAGTTTAGTATTCTGTTCTCATTGTGTCTTGATTACAGTCCAACTGTCCTCGCCAAGGTCTTTCATCACAGTACAATTGAGCCAATGTGGACCCAGTGGGGTATCGGAGCCTTTTGCCAGCTGTGGCCAAAATTTCAAGACAGAACCTGAAGATGCACATCTTCCAGATCACTGTGTGCCAACTATTGCAGGGAGGAAGCCAGAGCCTATCGAGGGAGGCTGTTGGTCACTCTGTGGTGCCAGCCCATCTTCTTACTGCAGAGAGATTTGGGCTCTTGCCCTGGCTTCCTTACTCAATGGTTGTTGGTGTTCTAACTCCAACCAGCCCACTTCCCTATGGAACATGGAAAGGTGGCCTTCATGATCTCTCTCCTCACCAGGAATTCCCAGGCCTGGGCCATAGGAATAAACATAGGAATGTCTGGCCTCTAGAAAAAATGGACGAGAGGTGTGTCCATTTGATGTGGGCAGAGATCACCCACAACACTTCATTCAGCACTCGGGATGTCTCCTTTCAAATACCATTTTGGGTATTCTCCACCACTCCTCCCTGAGCAGCAAGTTTTATTTCAATGGCTTCCTTTGCCAGGAGGTCCCAAAAGCCATTGGTGTGGCACAGTTATTTTCTGCAGTCAAAGTCAATCCTATGGCCATTGCAAATGCAATGCCCTGCTACTGTTGATTTCTCCAGGTAACCGAAACAGATATACCTCCTAGAGGAAAATAATTTTAACAAAGATGAAGGTCTTGCTCTAAGTCAGAACTGGAATTCAATAGTAAACAAGCTGAGACAGCAGAAAACCGATTGGATGAGGACTAACCAATCACGAGGGATGGACAACGAGGATATAAATAACACTGGGCTTGACGTGCCCGGGAATTATCCCTGGTGGAGTATGCAGAGTTTGTCATCGAAACATTAATTAAAATCAATACCTGTTTCTGGCTGGAAGTCTAAGAAGAGTTTAAAGGATCTATTATTTTGTGATACTGAGAACTCACAATTCAAAGGGATATAACAAAACACAGATCCAATGTAGAATGGTGCTGAGCTGTATGGATTCAGTATGTCCAGTATATACTACTTCATAGCATGACAGAGCAAAATGTGTGGCATATTGAAAACAAATGAAAAATGAAATACTGCCATTGTCAGAGACTTGGCTGCAGATCACTGAAATGTTGATGTAGTAAGCCTACTCACAGGAACAGTGAGCTGTTATAGAAGTTCTGATGTTGGGTTCAAAAATAAGGTATAGTTTGTCACGATGTATTTTTGTTGCATGCTGTAAGGTGCTGGTATTTATGTGCAGGAAGTTTTCTAAGCAAAACTCTAGTGCTTTCCTCTGAGGGTATGCTCCATCACTTTGAGGTGTAATTCTTCCAGTTGATACAAATGCACCAGTACGACAGCATTTTAGAAGTATAGACATAGACTCCTTTAGACCACGAGACATGGGAGCATAGGAGCCATTCAACACATCAAGTCTGCTCTGCCATTTCATCACGGCTGATCCTGGATCTCACTCAACCCTATACACCTGCCTTCTCACCATATTCTTTGATGGCCCGATCGATCAAGAAACTTTCAAATTCCGCCTTAATTATACCCACGGATTTGGCCTCCATCACAGTCTGTGGCAGGACATTCCAACAATTCACTACTCTCTGGCTAACAAAAGTTCCTCCATACCTCACTTTTAAGAGGTCATCGCTCAATTTTGAGTATGTTTACTCTTGTTCTGGATACCCCCATTTTAGAATACATCCTCTCTACATCCTTTTTATCTGGTTCTTTCAACATTCAGTAGGTTTCAATAAGATTCCCCAGCATCCTTCTAAATTCCAGTGAGTACAGGTCCAAAGCTGCCAAGTGCTCCTCATATGTTAACCCCTTCATTCCCAGAATCATTCCCGTGAACCTCCTCTGGACCCTCTCCAATGACAACACATTCTTTCTGAGATATGGGGCCTAAAACTGTTGACAATACTTCGTGGGGCCAGACTAATGCCTCAGCATTATCTCCTTGTTTTACATTCTATTCCCCTTGAAATAAATGCCAACACTGCATTTGCCTTCTTTACCACAGACTCAACCTTTAAATTAATCTTCTGGGAGTCTTACATGAGCACTCTCTGCGCCTCTGATGTTTGAACCTTGAAACCATTTAGATAATAGTCCGCACTATTGTCCCTTTTACTAAAATGCATTATCATACATTTCCCATACATTGTTCAAGTCCTGCTGCAATCACATTGCTTCCCCAGCACTACCCACCCCCCCACCATCTATCTTTGTATCTTCTGCAAACTTTGCCACAGAGCCATCAGTTCCATCATCCAAATCATTGACAAACAATGTAAAACCAGCAGTCCCAATACTGACCCCTGAGGAACACCACTAATCACTGGTAGCCAACCAGAAAAGGCCCCCATTTATTCCCACTCGCTGCCTCCTGCCTGTTAGCCATTCTATCCATGAAAGTATATTTCTTGTAACATCATAGGATTTTATGCAGCCTCATATCTGGCACCTTACCAATTTTATCTGAAATCTAAGTAAATGACATTCTTTGCAACCATGCTGACTTTGACTTATTTTATCAGTAGTCTCCAAGTACCCCAAAACCTAATCCTTAATAATAGACTCCAACATTTTCCCAGCTGCTGAGGTTAGTCAAACTGGCCTATAATTTCCTTTCTTTTGCCTTCCTCCTTTCTTAAAGAGTGGAGTGACATTTGCAATCTTCCAATCCTCTGGCACCATGTCAGAATCACGCGATTTATAGAATGACCATGGCAAATGCATATGTTATCTTTTCAGCAACCTCTCTCAGGACTCTGGGTTGTAGTCCATCTTGTCCAGGTGACTTATCAAACTTAAGACCTTTGAGATTGCCTCGCACTTTATCCTGTTTAATAGCAACGGCACTCACTCCTGCTCCCTGACACTCGTAGACCACTGGCACACTGCTAATGTCTTCCACAGTAAAGACAGGGTCAAAGTATCCAATAAGTTTATCTGTCATTTCTTTGTCTTCCATTACTACTTCACCAGCATCTCCAGTGGTCCAATATCAACTCTTGCCTCCCTTTTACTCCTAACTTGAAGAAATTTAGTATCCTGCTTTATATTATTGGCTAGTTTGCCCTCATATTTCATCTTTTCCCATCTTACAGCCTTTTTAGTTGCCTTTTGTTGAATTTTAGTAGCTTCCCAATCATCCAACATCCCACTCAATTTTGCTACCTTATATGGCCTTTCCTTTGCTTTAAGCAGTCCTTAACTTCCCTTGTCAGCCACGGTTGCCTACCCCTGCCGTTTGAGAACTACTTCTGTGGGACATATCTATCCTGCACTTTGTGAACTATTCACCAGAACTGCAGCCATATCTGCTCTGCCGTCATTCCTGGCAGCATCCACCTGGGCAAGCTCCTCTCTCACACCTCAGTAATTCCCTTTATTCAATTGTGATACTGATTCATCCGACTAATGCTTCTCCCTCTCAAATTGCAGAATGAATTCAATCATTATGATCACTGCCTCCTAAGGGTACCTTTGCATTGAGCTCTGGGTTATTACACAACATTGAATCTAAGCAGGCTCAAGCACAAGCTGCTCTAAGAACCATCTCACAGGAATTCATCAAATTCCCTTGTGATTTTCCCAATCCCCTTGCATATTGAAGCCCACATTATATTTGTGATATTGCCCTTATTACATGCCTTTTCCAGCTCTCTTTGCAATCTCAACCCTTTATCTTGGCTACTATTTGGAGGCCTATATATGATTCCCATAATGTTTTTTTACCCTTGCAGTTTTTTTAACTCCACTCATGAATACTGACCATTCTCTGACCCTATGTTATCTCTTTTAAATATGTAATTCCACCTCTTACCAATAGAGCCACATTACTGCCTATGCCTTCCTGCCTGTCCTTTCAATACAAAGTATATACTTTGATGTTAAGCTCCAAACTATGGCTTTCTTTCAGCAACTATTCAGTGATGCCCACAATGTTACGTCGACCAACGTCTAATTGTGTCATGAGTTCATCCACCTTATTCCGAATACTACGTGGATTTAAATACAACACATTCAGTCCTGCATTCTTTGCCCTTTTGAATTTTGTCTCCGTGGTACAATTTAACTCTTTGCTCCGTCTGCATTTGTATCCAATCATTGGCTTGTCCTTCCTTACACTCATATTACATCCATCATCTACGTGTAAACCTGCTAGCTCACCCTCAGCTCTATCGTACTGGTTCCCATTCCCCTGCCATATCAGTTTAAATCACTCCCAACAACTCTAGTACACCTGCCAGCAAGGATATTGGTCACCTTCAGATTCAAATAACACCCGTCCCTTTTGTACAGGTCAAACCTACCCCAGAAGAGGTCCCAGTGATCCAGAAATCTGAATCCCTGCCTCCTGCTCCAATTCTTCAGCTGTGCATTTTTCTACTACCTCATTCTATTCCTATCCTCATTGTCGCTTGGCATAGGCAGCAATTTCAAGATTACTTCTCAGTTTCTTTCCTAATACCCTGGATTCTTTTTTCAGGACCTCCTCCCTCTTTCTGCCTATGTCATTGGTACCGATATGTACCATGACTTCTGGCTGCTCACCCTTCCTTTTCAGGATATCGTGGACACTTTCAGAAGCAGCATGGGCACTGGCACCTGGGAGGCAAACTACTATCTTTGTTTCCTTTTCACATTCACAGAATTTCCTATCTGTCCCCCTAACTATAGAGTCCACTATTACTGATGCCCTCCTCTTCAGTTCCTACCCTTCTGAGCCACAGACTCAGTGACAGAGGCACTGCCACGCTTGCTTCCCCCAGGTAGTCCCACTCCACAGCATTCAAAATAGAGTATTTGTTGTTGAAGGGGATGGCCACAGGGGTGCTCTCCATCTCTAACGTCCTGACAGTCACCTATTTATCTGTTTTCTGTAGCCATGGGGTGACTACCTCTCTGTAGCTCCTGTCTATCACCTCTTCACTTTCCCTAACAAGCCGAAGGTCATTGAGCTGCAGCTCCAGATCTTTAACACCGTCTCCAAGGAGCTGCATTTCAATGCATCTGTAGCCATCAGAGACTCTACTGGAAATCCCACATCTGACACCCAGAACAGAACACTGGCCCTGTAAACAAGAAATGAGGAAAGAAATTGCCTTCTTACCTTGCCTTCGCCTGGTCTCGCCAAAGCCCTGTTGAGCCAAAACCTTACTACTCTGACTCAGACCATTCCAATGATGACCGCTCCATTAGATGGTACCTCTCTTTTATGGAGACTGTGTTTTTAAAGCTCTTCACCAGACTTACGTGGGAACACTTCTCCCACATCTGCGCAGTACTCTAATCAGTACTATATACTATAACTACTGCTACCTAAAACGATTGGCTATCTTTTTTGCTGCAAGTTATCATGGGCACAAAACTGGACAACTTGTTTTGCTAAACATTAAAATTCACAATAGTAGGAATATTACCTCATCCCCACCTTTTCCACGCCATTTGGAAATGGGCAATAAGTATTGGCCATATTGTCAATACTTATGTCCCAAGAACGTACTTGTAAAGGATTTTATTTTACAATAAAACTTCTATATTTTCCAGCATTCTTGTTTATGAAGACCTAGTACATATTTTGAAGATTATTTTTGTTGTCAAAAATACAAAATAATGAAAAGAAATAATTTGCTTTTAAAACCAACATGCACATTTAAAAGGAGCACACATTTTCAGTTGTTTCAAATTATAGTAATATGGCTTCGTTGTCTCGAGGAAATGCTCAAAGTAAATTTACTATCAATGGTCATGTATGTCACTGTATCCAACCCTTCATGAAGTCATACTCAACAAATTCAATAACCATAATAGAATCAATGAAAGACCACACAAACCTGGGTATTCAACCAGTTCACAAAGGACATCAAACTATGCAATACAAAAAGAAAGAAATAATAAATAAATAGGCAATAATTATTAAGAACATGAGATGAAGAGTCCTTGAAAGAGAGACCATTCACTGTGGGAACATTTCAATGATGATGCAAGTGAAGTTGATTGAAGTTTTGTAGTGAATTGAATTGAACTGAATTGACTTCATTACTTACATCCTCATATATATGAGGGATGTTACGTCTCTGTTCAAATGTGCTATGTGCAATTTATAGTTATTTGTAATAAATAGTACGTGCAACAGGACAGTAACAAGAGGGTTAAATATGAACAGTCAATATAACAGAAATACAATTGTGTCAGCATGAATTAATCAGTCTGATGGCCTGGTGGAAGAAGCTGTCCCAGAGCCTGTTGGTCCTGGCTTTTCTGCTGTGGTACCATTTCCCGAATGTCAGCAGCTGGAGCAGTTTGTGTTTGGGGTGACTCAGGTCTCCCAATGATCCTTCAGGCCCTTTTTACACACCTGTCTTTGTAAATGTCCTGAATAGTGGGAAGTTCACATCTACAGATGTGCTGGGCTGTCCGCACCACTCTCTGCAGAATCCTGTGATTGAGGGAAGTACAGTTCCCATACCAGGCAATGATGCAGCCAGTCAAGATATTCTCAATTGTGCCAAAACCCTGATGGTTGAGAGGTAATAACTGTTCCTGCACCTGGTGGTGTGAGTTCTGTGGCTCCTGTACCTCCTTCCTGATGGCAGCAGTGAGAAGAGAGCATGCCCTGGGTGGTAGGAGTCCTTGATGATGGATGCTGGCTTCCTATGACAATGCTTCAGGTAGGTGTGCTCAATGGTGGGGAGAGCCTTACCTGTGAAGGACTGGGCCATGTCCACTACATTTTGTAGAATTTTCCATTCAAGGGCATTGGTGCTTCCATACCATGTTGTGATGCAGCCAGTCTATATACTCTGCAACACACATCTATAGAAGTTTGTCAATGTTTTAGATGTCGTGCTGAATCTTCACAGGAAGTAGAGGCGCTGCCATGCTTTATTCATAGTTGCACTTACAAGCTGGGCCCAGGCTAGGTCCTCTGCAGTTACACCAAGGAATATGAAGATGCTGACTTTCCTTCTCTGAATCCCCAGATGAGGACTGTTGCACAGACCACTGGTTTTGTCCTGCTGAAGTCAATAATCAGCTCCTTGGTCTTGCTGACATTGAATAAGAGGCTGTTGCTATGGCACTACTCAGCCAGATTTTCAAATCTGATGCCTTCATAGACTTAATAGTATGTGTCTTTTAAAAATGGATTAGAATCCGAGTCAGAAATGGACCATGTGAAAGGCATAACCTTAGTTTTCACAGTTTAATAAATGCTGTAAAAGACTACTCCAAAGGGTTGGCATAGGTATTCAGCATTATTTTAACCTCTGAAACTAGGTTAGAATCCAACACTATTCAACAAAATAGAGGCTTAATTTATCACTTAAGCTGTTCCATATCAGGCAAGCTGGGTATTTGCCACTGAGATCTTGATCTGAGATCTGACCTCAAAGCTGCAAAATTTTGATTTAATATTATTTGGTGTTAAATTAGAACTCTAAATCAGACAAGAAAGGTTCTCTTAAAAGCTGAGGTAAAGGGCCATGGTTTTTTTGGAGTGAATATTGATTTGAGAACAACTGATTCTGTCACTGGCTTTCCAGACTCAAATGTGTTGTTACAGAAGTTGTTAATATAACTGAGAATTTTATTGCCAAGAATCCCAGTTTTGGCAGTACCATTAATCAATTATGAAAAGTAGTAAAATATCAGTTCAACTCTTGGAATTAATAATTTACATTTATTTGTTTTACAAAGTCTATAGTGAATATATTTTGTGCAGAGAAATCAAATAGAGTTCATTCCAGAGGAATAACTTACAATAATAAATTAGCAGAAGCATCTTTAACATTGAAATACACTATTAATATTACTTCCTGCATTTCTAACACAATTAATCCTAAAATTAATATTTCTGAAATTTACATTCCTGAACAAAGAAATGTTAGCAACTACTGTAACTGTGCATTGTCATAAATGTTAACTTCAACTTGTTTTATATGACTACATACAAGCAGATAAAAATATGATTGTTTACAAAAATCTTTATGACTTATTAATGAAATCAAATAGTGACATTAAAAAACAGGAAATAATTAGTACTCAAGTCAGTCTTAGAGAGGCAAATTTCAAATTCTTTATTTCACAAGGTTTAAAACAGTTTGCGACCAGAGAGTATAATTCATTGTTGGCTGAACATCATGCCTCATATTGTTTTAAATATGTGATATTATAAATGTGACAAATTTTTGAATGTAAAATGTTTGTCTTATTGAAGAAATATTGATTTTTTTCCCAATACTGTCAATGTCCCATCATCTTCTTTTCAATTTAGTAATTGCAGTCTTCTTACAGCATTTAACTCATTGAAGTGCTGATCATATCACTGTACTGCAATTTTTGTGTCTACTTGCTGTGCAAGTGATGTCCATGATTACAAAATGCAGATAGTTAAATTAGGAAGTTATGGAAGGCCACACCAGCCAGTACTCAGTTGTCACTTTAGCCTTTCTTTTCCTTTCCCATCCAATTTATCATGTGGGGCCCATGCTGTGCAGTATAAATGTTGGAAGATATGTGAGAAGAGCAGCAAGTATCTACCCTGCTGCATGCATACTATTTGCCAACTTTTCCTGATCTACTTAGTTGAATAGTTGCCTGAAGTTTCTGATTAAATGTATATATATTAAATACTTAATTTAAAATAAGTAATGCAAAATAACAGAAAAAGAAGGAATGAGATTGTCATGGTCCCTTCTGGCAATCCCCCACCTTGCTACTTACCTCAGGAATTGGGCCTCAATCCCCTCGTTTAGTTTCCAATCATTCCCAGGTTCCACTAACTACACACACCTGCTTTCCATCAGAAAGTGCGGGATAAAGACCCTGTGATCACAACAAGGGGCTGCTAGTTTGTTGGTGGACTGCAGTGTGAGTAACCTTATTTCATGGTTCTTAGGACTGCCAGTTCTAAGTCTAGCATTGCTCCTGGATACCGGTTCCACACTCGCTATGTCAAGAACGCCTCCTGACTCTGTCTCTGTGCCTGTGTCCTGCACTTGGGTTTGTCCACCATCTCGCTTGTGTAACAGAGATAGTGTTCGTGAGTTCAATATCCATTTAGAAATTGGATGGCAGAGGGGAAGAAGCTGTTACTGAATTATTAAGTGTGTGCCTTCGGGCTTCTGTACCTTCTTCCTGATGGTGATAATGTGAAGAGGGCATGTCCTGGGTCGTGGGGATCCTTAATGATGTATGCCGACTTCCTAAGACACTGTTCCTTGAAGTTCTCTTTGATAGTATCCAGGCTAGTACCCATGATAGAGCTGACTAATTTTACAAGTTTCTGCAACTTACTTCAGTCTCGTGCTGCAGCCCCTTTCCCATACCAGATGGTGATGCAGCCAGTCAGAATACTCTCAATGATACACTTGAAGTTTTTGAGTGCTTTAGTTGACAACCCAATCTCCTCAAACTCCTATTGAAATATAGCCACTGTCCTGCCTTATTTGTAGCTACATCAATATGTTGCATTCAGGTTAGGTCCTCAGAGATAGTGACCCCCAGAAGTTTAAAACTGCTCACTCTTTCCACTTCTGATCACTCTGTGAGGTTTGGTTGAATTTCCCTCATCTTACTCTTCCTAAAGACCACAATCAGCTCTTTGGTCTTGCTGACATTGAGTGCAAGGTTGTTACTGTGACACCACTTGACGAACTGGCATGTCTCACTCCTGTACACCCTTTCACCACCATCTGCAACTCTGCCAACAATTGTAGTGTCATCAGCAAATTTGTAGATGCTGTTTGAGCCACACAGTCATGGGTGCAGAGAGAGTAGAGCAGTGGGCTAAGCACACATCCCTGTGGAGTGCCAGTGTTAACTGTCAGTGAGGTGGAGATGCTAGTTCCAATCCACACAGATTGTGGTCTTCCAGTTAAAGTCAAGGATCCAGTTGCAGAGGGAGGTACAAAGGGAAACTCTGTAGTTTTTTTTTTGATCAGGACTGTAGGAATGATGGTGTTAAATGCTGAGCTATAGTCAATAAACAAATCCTGATACAGATATTTGTATTGTCCAGGTGATCCAAGGCTGCGTGCAGAGCCATTGCAATTGCACCTGCCGTAGACCTATTGTGATGATAGGCACATTGCACTGTGTCCAGGTCCTTACTGAGGCAGGAGTTCATTTTAGCTATGACCAACTTCTCAAGGCAATTCTGTAAAACAAAGATCGCACACATTCCTAACGTCCCTCTGATACAGCACCCTATCTCTAGGAATGCTTGTTTAATGGGATGGGGTAAGGTTGATGGTAAAAGGAAACCCTGTGTGGTGTGATCGTATCCAACTCCTCAAGCTAACGCTTCAGTGCAACACGTAGCTGGGAAGACAAATGTTAAATCCTCAGAGTATTCCAGTGTTGGTATACTTATGAAATTATATAGGACTGCATCTGGAGTATTGCTCACATGTTGGTCTTGTCTAAAATGAGGAGGCAGTGAAGTTCAATAGTCTGCCAGGTTTGCCATTTGAGGAGCGGTTCAGTAAACAGGTGTATTCTCTTGACAAAGTCCCAATGATTCTGGTTAGGATTGTACTGAGCTGCAGTCTCTGCTGAGATCATGTCTCAGACTTAATTTTCTTTAACTTTGTAGGGATGGTTTTGGGGACAGAGAGGTAACTTAAGGTTTAGTTCATGGTTATAGGGGGAGTTAGAGTTCAGGCCAGAATCTAGTTCTCTGCTGCACGTTCTGTGCTTGAAGACCAGTGACTTGGACATGTGACAAGGGACATCTGTGGAAGGATGTCAAGCCAGCAAGGCTTGTGGACAAAGACTAGCAAGGACAAAGGCTGGCAGCCCCACCCCAGGTCATCAGTGGATCCCTAGGAATTATGAATCAGAAAGTCCAAAATTCAAAGTCTGGAGTCACGTCATCTGTAAGTCTAAGGGTACATACCGAAGATCAAAGCCCAAAGGTCGATTGGGAGTGTGGAAGCCGAGGCAGGAACTACCAATGCTTTCATTCTGTAAGTCCACATCTCACTGTATGTTTCAACGTATGATTTTGAATCTGGATATAGAAGGATGAGAGAAAATCTCGTTAAAACTTACAGAATTCAGAAAGGTCTTGATTTAGGAAGGTTAGATGTAGGAAGATTTTTTTCATCTGATTGGAGACCAGAGTAACAGGTTTAGGGTTACTTAGGACTGGTATGAGGAGAAATTTTTCATGCAGCAGAAGGTGAATTTTTAGAATTCTCTATCCTGGACACATGTGCTGGCTCAGTCCATGTGTCATTCAGAGCAAGGTTTATTAGATTTTTGGATACTAAGTGAACCAAGCGATTATGGGGACAATGAAGGAACAAGACACTGAGGTAGAAAATCAGTCACGATTTTGATGAACAGTGGAGCAGGATTGCAGGGCTAAATTCCCTACTCCTGTTAGTATTCTCTCATGTTCTTAAATTTATTATAAACGCAGTCTTTTAAATAATGTGAAACTCAAATCAAAACTTCAAAGAAACAATTATAATATTATTCTACAACCTGCATAACACATTGAACAAAAATGAGAAGAAACACAGATATTTGAGGAGCATAATGGGTTTTTAATTGATTTCACAAAGTGCATACATTGGATACAGAAAAAAGCAAAAGATTATCTACATCTATGCAGTGTGTATTGATTTAATTACTGTGGAGCCAAATATTTAGATGGATACATTCCTGCTCATTTACAAGCAGTACCTGCTTTATTATCAGTGAAAGGTGAAATGAACCATGCTGAAACAGTGGTTGTTAGATTTTTCTCAATGTATTACATTTGCAAACAATATAAGCTGGAGGAAATTAATTATGCAGTAAAGAATTATTTTTCTCTTCATGTGGGTCTTAATTGAAAGCTGCAACAGCTTTAAACCTTACAGTGCATCATTTATACAATCCTTAAATAACATCTACATTGAGTAATTGAACAAATGTAATTGACATGTACATATTCCCTAAAATGACAGTGCAAATTGAAACTTAAAACCTTAACAAAAAAAAAGTTTAAAGATATTCAGAAACAAACAAAAATCTTTTGATGAAAGATCTGAAATGTTAGATCTGCAGTGTGTTTCCAGCATTTTCTATTTTAATTAAGCTACAAAATGACACTAATTATTTATTCATTTGTTTATTCGTTTAGCTAACTAGTGATACAGGGTGCCATGCTGCTCCAGCAAACCCTGACAATCTGATTAACCCCAAACAGATCACATGTCAATTTATAATGACCTTTTAAACTCCCAGTACGTCTTTGGACTCTGGGAGAAAACCAGAGCACCTGGGGAAAATCTATGCATTTCACGGGGAGGACACACAGACATTCCTTGGAGACGACACTGAAATTGAAACCCGAACTCCAACATCCCAAGGTGTAATATTGTTGCACTGATCACTACGCCACTGTGACGTCCATTGATGATTACCGACAACAAAACCGCCAACACAAAAGATGAACAAAAATTGAGTTTGGGAAAAGTACTTTGTATATCAAGAGAGAACGAATGGGAATGAAGGAAGATGATCACGTCAGAAAAAAAATGACATAAGAAATTATAAAAAAATAGCAGAACTAACCAAATGGTTCCTTGGTTCCACTAAGATCCTCCAATTTCCCATGTCATGATTTCCCAAAAATACTATCAAGAGTACACTTGAGATCTGATTACCCACAACCTTTGAGGATCCAGTGTTCCACAGATTTACAAATCTCTTATGATTTTATCTTCCAGGTTCTTTGAGTTTTAGCTTTCCAAGCCTGAAAGGTCACTCACAGCTGCTATCCTTTCAAGACCCCTGAGAATCTTTTGTATTTCAATGATGTGTCAGTCCATGGCCTTCTCTACTGTCCTAGTGAGGCCACACTCAGGTTGGAGGAGCAAGACCTTATACTCTGCCTGGGGTATCCTCCAACCTGATGGCATGAACATCGATTTCTCGAACTTCTGGTAATCTTGTTCCCCCCCCCCCCACCTATTCCCCATTTCTCCTCCCAGTTTCACCTTTCACCTTGTGTTTCTTCCTCTGCTCTGCCCCCACTTTTATGTATCTCCTTGTGTTTCTTTCTCACTTACCCCCACCACTTTTTTTCCTCTCTGGTCCTGATAAAGGATCTCAGCCTAAAACATCAACAAATGCTGAGATCCTCCAGCATTTTGAGTGTGTAAATTTTATTCTTTTGAACTTTAGAGGATATATGCATATCCAACTCAACCTTATACTAGATATGTAGGCAAAAATAAACAAAATTAGTGCCAATTTCAGGAAGTTAATTCTCACACAAAGAGAAATCAATGCATTGAATGGATTTCCAAATAGACTATTGAATCTTCCTGCAGTTGTCAACAAACAAATCAAATGTTCTGTTGGTTGGATGTCTTGGTACCTGTGGAAGTTTAGTGGTAGTAACGTGATCACCTGAGTCAAGTTTGGTGTCCTCCTAACAAGTTACTTCCTTAATGGAGAATCCTTGTGTATGACTTTGTTTAATGTGGGGACACAGACGGATGGGCAGCCATCACATGGTCCTCGACAGACCAGGCTCAGTGTCTAGTAGCGTGGCATCTAAGGCGATTGGGGCCCCTTCAGTAGTGCAGCCTTCCTCCACCTTCACTGCCATTGTGAAGTGTCATCTTCTGTCAGCTCCACTGTTGAGGTCTTGGTTGGATTGCTGTTTGTCTGGAACCTTACCGCCATGGCTGATGCCATCAGGAGGAGCCAATCTCCAGATGGCATCACGAACGGCATCTCAGGAACTCACAAGCCTCTCAACCATAATAAACCAAGAGAGAGTGCATGTCCCCACCCCCATCTGCTATTATCTTCTGACCTTGTGGTAGAATCTAAAACTGATTTTAAACCAGATGGAATTGGCTTGATTTTGTATTTGTAAATATAAAATGTTAAAAGCCACTTTAGAGTTTTACATATTTATAACCTGATTTGTAAATATTTTAATTCAATTACTGTACATTGATATTGAACATGAAATTCTGTTTGTTTATTAATTAATTTAGCCATGCAGTTATGGCCGTGATGCATATATAATTCAATGAGTAAATTCTGCATAATATCTTAGAATTAATTTGTTTTATACCTCAGATAAAGTCTTGCACATTGTAAAAGCAAAACATAAAGTATATAATTAGAGCCAAACATGCTCCAGCAATAGTAACACAAGAGATTCTGCAGATGGTGGAAATCTTGAGGGCACACGCACAGTGCTGGAGGAACACAGCAGGTCAAGCACCATATATGGAGAGTTAACGTCTTGGGCCGGGATACTTCCTCGGGAGAGGAAAGGAAAAGGAAAGAAGCCTGAAAAAGAAGGTGGGGTGGGGATGAGGGGAAGGAATACAAGTTGGCAAGAGATAGTTGAAACCAGGTGAGGGGGAAAGTGGGTTTGTGGGGGTGGGGTGAAGTATAAAGCTGGGATTAGGTAAAGGGCTGACGAAGAAGCAGAGTGGACCATGGAAGAAAGGGAAGGAGAAAGGACCAGAAGGTGATGGGGAGATGAAGTGAAGGGGAACCAGAAAAGCGAATGGAAAAAGAGAGAAGTGAGAGGGAGAGAAATTACTGTAAGTTAGAGAAATTGAGGTTTGTGGCATCAGGTCAACTTGCTTCTCCTATCAGATCCCTTCTCATTCAGGCCTTTACCTCTTCCACCTATCACCTCCCAGCATCTCAATTCATTCCCCCTCTCTCATTCACCCATCCACCTTCCCCTCCAGCACTTTGTGTGTGTTCCTCCAGGATTAGTCTCGGGTAGTTCTGTTCATCAGTTTCTGAATGGTTTCAATCTTCCTGCTGACCCACAAGAATAAAGTTAAGTGCATTGCCAGTCACCAGAATAATTGAAATGGTCATCAGATGAGACTGCATTTCTCAGGCAAAGACTGCGATCACTCCAGCCTCCCTCTGCACTTGGCACTTCCAAGAAATAGTCCAAAGTAGTGGGAGGATTTGCCAGCAATGCAACAGTCAAATTGGCCACAGTGTGAATGCTCCTCCTACTGGCCAGTTTTAGTTTTCATGAAGATTTCAGTACTATACAACAGGAAGACATCATGGGCTTCCAGGGCCCATACGGTGAGGGAACATCACCTAGAAAAACTGAATATTTGAATTAGAATTCCCAGCAACATCTGACAGGAACACAGGGCTTCTTCCTCACTTCGGGCCAGCACACTCAGGACTTCAGTGGATAAGAGCTGCAGATTTCCCGAATTATCAGAGGTTATTTTGTTAATGTTCCAATACATTTCTAATTCCTCTCTTTTTGGAAAGATTTACCCAGTAACAGAGGCCACAGTTTTAAGGTGCCTGGAAGAAGGTACAAAGGAGATGTCAGGGGTAAGTTTTCTATGCAGAGCGGTGAGTGCGTGGAATGGGCTGCCAGTGACAGTGGCGGAGGCTGATACAATAGGGTCTTTTAAGAGACTCCTGGACAGGTACATGGAGCTCAGAAAAATAGAGGGCTTTGGGTAATGCTAGGTAATTTCTAAAGTAAGGACATATTCAGCACAGCATTGTGGGCCGAAGGGCCTGTATTATGCTGTAGGTTTTCTATATTTCTATGTTTCTATTTCAAAGGTCCTGAAAAGTCTCAATACACAACCACACAAAAAGGATCTAGTGCTTTTCCAGCATATATGACGAATAAACTCTTCTGGCTTCCAGCCAGGTTGAGGTATCAAAACATCAGTTATAATCAATACCTGTACCCAGCTGGAAGCCAAGAAGAGTTTATTCATAACTATACAAGTTTCAAGGCAAGATAGCCAGCTCAGCAGCTGAGGTCGCTGGCACATGGATCCCAGTGACGGCTCAGGGAGATGGACCAGGTGAGAAGGATGGGAGCATAACATCAGGTACTAAACCTCTAGTGACTCTGACAGTAAATTATCAGAGTCTCACTGGCAATGAACTAATAAATCTCCTGATATATAGCCAGTTATCTGAAGCCTGTTTAAGAAAATGCAGGCAGCTTATGACCACTGTGAAGTTAATTAATAATAATAACTTAGTTATAGAAGTCTTTTCATACAAACAATGTAGTTCAAAGTGCTTTACAGTAGGATACAGTGCAAACATAAATATATAAGACAAAAAGAAACACACACAACACGCTGGAGGAACTCAGCAGGTCAGGCAGCATCCATGCAAAAGAACAACCAACGTTTTGGGCCACGACCCTTCGGCCCAAAACATTGACTGTTCATTTCCACAGATGTTGCCCGACCTGCTGAGTTCCTCCAGCGTGTTGTGCGTGTTGCTTTGACCCCAGCATCTGCAGTGCACTTTGTTCAAAGACAAAAAGATGTTGGTTAAAAGCAAGGCGAAATAAATAGGTTTTGAGCTGCCATTTAGAAGTGTCAACTGAGTCTGCATCCCTTATAGTTTTAGGTTTAAGTTCCACTGTTTGGGAGTGTAGTTCAAAAAAGACTGACCTGCCAATTATCTTCTGAGGGAGATTGTTTAAATTTAAGAGACCAGCAGATGAAGACCTGAGCGATCATGCAGAATTCTGTAAATGCAATTCTGTGATGTACACTGGTTCCAGACCATTGCAAGCTTTAAAAACAATTGAGAACTTTAAAATCATTTCTAAATGATCTAGGAAGCCAATGAAGAGTAGCTAGGAGGGAGTGATGTGTGATTTTACATGAGGAGACAAGTTCTCAAATTTATCAAGAGGTTTATCTCTTTTTGAGGACTAACTAAAAATACTTCAGTTTTATCTTCATTCAGTTTCAGAAAATCATTGCTCATCCATTTGTTTATTGCAACCATACCAGAAGCTAGTGTGTTAACATCATTATCCTCAACAGATAAACAATTATGTGTTATCTGCATAACAATGAAAATCAAGTTAATGCTCTCTAATTCTTTCAAAGATACAAGGGGTGATTGATAAGTTCATGGCCTAAGGTAGAAGGAGTCAATTTTAGAAAACCTAGCACATTTGTTTTTCAACATAGTCCCCTCCTACATTTACACACTTAGTCCAGCGGTCGTGAAGTATACGGATCTTGGACCTCCAGAAAGTGTCCACATCAGGGGTGATTGATAAGCTTGTGGCCTAAGGTAGAAAGAGATGATTTATACAGCTTTCGTTATATGCACATGCAGTTCAACTCTGAGTGATTAGGCAGAAAGTTTGAAGTTAATAACTCATCTCCTTCTAGCTTATGCCACAAACTTATCAATCACCCCTGATGAGTTATTAAGTTCAAACTTTCTGCATAATCACTTAAAGAGTCAAACTGCATGTGCATTTAGCAAGAGCTGTATAACTCATCTCCGTCTACCTTAGGCCACAAAATTATCAATCACCCCTGATGTGGACACTTTCAGGAGGTCCAAGATCCGTATACTTCACGACCGCTGGACTAAGTGTGTAAATGTAGGAGGGGACTATGTTGAAAAACAAATGTGCTAGGTTTTCTAAAATTAACTCCTTCTACCTTAGGCCACAAACTTATCAATTACCCCTTGTATATGAGCGAAACCAATTAAGCGCACTATCAGCGAGGCCAATCTAGTTCTTAAGGCTATCAAGGAGAACTTTCTGATGAATTGTGTCGAAGGTAGCACTTAGATCTAGGAGAATTAGAACTGAAACCCTGGTGACATCAATACTGAGCCTAAGGTCGCTCATTTTTAAAATATTGTTCTATTCAGAAAGTTGTTGAGATGGTTGAAACTTGCTTTCTCACAAACCTTTCCCATGTGTGAAGATTTGATACAGGCCTGAAGTTAGCTAGTACCTCACTATCAAGGTTTGGCTTTTTAAGTAGGGGCTTGACAGTCGCAATTTTGAAGGAATCTTGAAGAACTCCAGTTTCAAGGGATGTGCTAATAATTTTTCTAACACAATTGAAAATACTATTAAAAGAATCCTTAAAAAGTGTGGTAGGGACACAGTCAAGGTAGAAAGTAGATGGTTTACTCTTTGTTACAATCTCATAGAGTTCTGAATTGGAAATACTTGTAAATTTTGCCATGGTTTCCATCTTTCTATGAGACAGGCTATAAAGATTACCAGTATCTGTAGCTATACTCTCACTAACGGAAATAATTTTGTTGATAAAAAATATTGCAAATTGTTTACATTTTGTGGCTGATGCTCGACTCAGGACATTATAGGCTGTGTTTATAGTTAAGAACAATATTCTTGAATCACCTCTACTCTCTGTAGTAATGTGGGAAATGGGCTGTTCTTGTGGAGTGTATTGCAGCATTAAAGGAGGCGGATTTTTCATTGAAAATCTTACGATGGACTTCTAGCCCAGTTTTCTTCTATTTTCTCTCAGCTACTCTGCGCTTTGTCTTTGAGTATGGTTTGTGATACACAGCCATATATTTTAGTTAAATAGACGTTGTGATTTACATAACTTCACTGAATCACATATTTTCTCAGAAGGACTAATCTTGTTGAATAAAACAATGAGGAAGGCATATTTCAGTCTTCCTTTGACACACACTCAGTGAGGGTGGAACCTGTCCAAGGGTATAAGCCATCAGATGTCCTGAAGGCTAACATGGTTTCATTACTGGAATACTAGAGGCTGGACTGACACAGAAAAATAAATTGAAGTCCTACCACAGTAGCTGGGCAGTTTAAATTCAGTGAATTAATTAAAATCCAGTATATGGAATAATGACCTTGGAACAGACAGATGGTTATAAAAGCCCATCTGTTCCAATATCGATTTGTAGGGAGGAAGTCTGCCTCACTAAGCTGGTCTTGGCTGTATGTGAATCAAGGCTCGAGGCAAAGGGTCTGACTCTTTAACCATCCTTTGAAAAGGTAGAATAAGTTGTACCAAGCAACCCTGAGCAATGCTGTGAGAAGATTCACAATCATCTTTTTGAGGGCAATTAGGACTGGGCTTATTGTAGACATGCACTCCCCTGACTGATTGGGTAAAATAAATACTGTGTAAGGTGGTGTAGTGGTTAGTGTAACACTTGACCAGTGTTCACTTCCCACTGCTGTCTATAGGGAGATTGTGTGTTCTCCTCTTGACCGTGTGAATTTTCTCCAGGTGCTCTGGTTTTCTCCCACACTCCCAAGGTGTCTGAGTTAGAGTTAGTCACTTTTGGGCATGTTACGTTGATGCCAGACGAATGGCGACACTTTCAGACTACCCAGCACAATCCTCGGACTCTGTTGGTTGTTGATACAGACAAAGCATATCACTGTATGTTTTGAAGTACATGTGACAAATGAATCTAATCTTTAATCTTTAAATGGTGGGTGTTGACTGTAACTCCTGTGAAGAGGTTATTTACCAGGAGTTTCCTTTGGGGAAGTTTGAAGTTAATAACACATCCCCTTCTGCCTTAGGCCACTAACTTATCAATCACCCCTGATGATTTATTAACCAACCTTTCTGCATAATCATTCAAAGAGTTAAACTGCATGTGCATGTAACGAGAGCTGTATAACTCAACTCCTTCTACCTTAGGCCACAAACTTATCAATCACTCCTGCTGTGGACACTTTCTGGGGGTCCAAGATCCGTATGCTCCACGACCGCTGGACTAAGTGTGTAAATGTAGGAGGGGATTACTTACATTGAAAAATAAATCTGCTAGGTTTTCTAAAATTGACTCTTTCTACTTTAGGCCACAAACTTATCAATCACCCCCCCCCCCCCGTATATACATTTTAAATAATTTTAAAAAGAAAGGATTTTTGCGGGAAAAAAACGAAATTTAAAACAAAGGTATTCAGGTAGTGATGGTGAGTCCAATGTCTGTTTAGAAATTGAATGGCAGAGGGGAAGAAGCTGTTCCTGAGTCAGGAAGGAGGTTTCTGTACCTCCTTCCTGATTTAAAAAGGGCATGTCCTGGGTGGTGGGGGTCCTTGATGACGGAAGCTGTTTTACAGAGGCACCACTCCTTGAAGACATCCTGTATACTACAGTACCCCTAGTACCCATGATGGAGAAGACTAATTTTACAAGCCTCTGCTGCTTACTACAATCCTGTGTAGTAGACCCCCTCCCCATACCAGATGGTGATGCAGCCAGCCAGAATACTCTCCACAGTACATCTGTAAACATCTTTGAGTGTTTTAAGTGAGAGGCTAAATCTTCTCAAACTCCTAATGAAATATAGCTGCTGTCTTGCCTTCTTTATAACCACATTGATATGTTGGGACAAGGTTAGATTTCAGAGACATTGACACCCAGGAAATTGCTCACTCTCTTCACATCTGATCCCTTTATGAGGATTAGTTTGTGTTCCCTCATGTTATCCTTTTTGAAGTCCACAATCAGCTCTTTCATCTTACTGACATTGAGTGCAAAGTTGTTATTGCGACAGCTTGGTATATCCCGCTGCTGTACGTCCTCTTGTCACCATTGGAGCTTCTGCCGACAATGGTTGTATCATCAGGAAATTTATAGA
This sequence comes from Hypanus sabinus, assembly GCF_030144855.1. Taxonomy (NCBI): domain Eukaryota; kingdom Metazoa; phylum Chordata; class Chondrichthyes; order Myliobatiformes; family Dasyatidae; genus Hypanus; species Hypanus sabinus. The sequence continues at coordinate 33,975,779 of NC_082715.1, read as the reverse complement.
TGACATTTGAGCTGCGCCTAGCCACACAGTCATGGGTATGGCGAGAGGAAAGCAGTGGGCTAAGCACACATCCCTGAGATGTGCCAGTGTTGATTTCTGAGATGGCCCAGACATGGGCTGCAGGGTTAGAAGAATACAGAAATAGCTTGTCAGCTGATGAAGGTACTGCAGTTAGTGGTTGCCGAGTGAGCTGACTGGCAGCCCAATCCTGTCAGGTTCATGGTTTAATGCAGTGGGACGATGATCCTGCTGTGTGGCTGGTGGGGGGGGGGGAGGGGGGTATTGAGATGTCTGGCAGGATGATGAAAATGAGGGAGAGAGGATGATGCGGACCTCTCGGTTTACCCTGCAAAGCGATCGCCCTCTCACCTAGGTATCCAAAGAAGTATGGGCCAGCCAGTGCAGTAATCATGTGCTCCCACACCTGCCATGGGGAGCGTCAGCCCCCAGCTTCTTCCTCCCGGGAGGGAGAGGATGGAGAGGAGAATAAGGTGGAGAGTTGGTATAATAGGCCCCGTTGAGATTAGGGAGTTCTGCACTAAGGAATTAGCTGGTCTAGGGAATAGATACAGACAGAAGCCCGGAGAGTCTCTGGAGCCGTTGTTATTGAGGGTACGGCATGAGGGGGGTACCAGAGTAATGCTATCTAACAGAGAGTTCTCATCCCAACATGCAATCAATAATGCCCTGAGAACACTGCTTGCTTTCTCTGAGCATAATGCATCACTATAGGATTGAGTAGCAGCTGCAATTCAGGCATCCTTCTCTCTCTCTGAATGGAATTTAAAACCCTAAGCAGAGTGGAGCACAATAGAAGAGGCACTAAAGCCCTTCGCCAATGGCCTTGTATTGCAATGGTAGTGTTAACCTGCCAGAGGATGTTGAATTAATTACTGGAAAGATACAACATGTGGTTATGGCAGAAGCTTCCTGTTTAAAAGGAGTGGTGCTGTCTCTAACAGCACCTGCTGTTGGTCGTCCTAAAAATACAGTGATTCAGTTACTACAAGGTCTGGAGAATGTAGGAGGTGGTATGGAAATTGGATAAGCAGATGGGATGTGGGGGAGCCTGCATGCTCTGTAAGAAAATGTTTTTAGCTTTGTTCAAACCTGGGGTCCCAGAGGAGAAGTAAACAGGGTTCCCACTCCCACCCTCTGTGCAATGTGGAGGGTGTTCTGCCAGGGAACTGAGAATGAGATGCATCCTTGATAATGCTTTTCGCCCTGCCCAAGCAGAGCTTATGGTAGATGTTCTCAATGGTGAGCAATTGGGTGCCAATAATCCGCTGGGCAGGTTTCACCACACGCTGGAGAGCTTTGCGGTCCGATACGGGACAATTGCCATACCACACTGAGATGCAGTTGGTGAGTATGCTCTCAATGGTACAGCAGTAAAAATCCGTTAGATCCCCTGATGCAGTCCCGTGATGGAGCTCAAGAGGAATGAGTTTGTTTTTTGGTGTCTTGTGCCAGTCCTGTAAATAACATTGCCTGCCGAACAGACATCAATGACTGTAATTGGAGTCTCAATACTGGAAATATTGTTTTGGGTGGGAATGCTGATATCGCTTCTTTTATCTTTCCAGTAAAATTGAAGGATTTTGTGGAAACTGTTGCCGGAATCTCTCCAGGAGGTAGTTAAATCCCAGAGATACATAAGAGGACAGGGCTGCTGAATGGTAGACTATGAGCTTGGTGAGGATGAGCTCTTGATGACTAAGTTGGACTGCATTAATGGGAATTGCCTTCTCCAAATGTTCAGCTCTTTTTTCAAAAATCTTGACTCTTACTTGAGATTTTTAAATTTGTAATCTTTCAGAAAGGACTGCAATTGTTTGAAATAGCTAGACAGCTCCTGGCAGTTTTAACATCATTGCATTCTTCTGCCTCTTGGTTTAAGGAAATATGTTCCCTTTTTCAAGTCCTGACTGTGATTGTAACGTCTCCTGGTGACAATGTCTCCCTCCCCTCTCAAACATTTATACATGTTCAAATGTGGAAATTCCCAATTAGTTTTACAAAATTAAAAAACCCTGTTTTGACTTGTTGGCAGCCCTGGAACTACACTATTCCACTTGATAAGCTTTGTGGATAATACTTGCAGTTAGATGTGCATTCTACATCTACATACTCTTCTGCAGCAGGACCTGGACACTATCCAGGCTTGTGCTGACAAATGGCAAGTAACATTCGAGCCACACATGTGCCAGGCAATGACCATCTCCAACAAGAGATGCTCTGACCATCGTTCCTTGACATTCAGTGGCATCACCATCACTGAATCCCCTACTATCAACATCCATGGGGTTACCATTGATAGGAAACCGAACTGGTCTAGCCATATAAACACCGTGGATATCACCTCCTGACTCTCCGAAGCCTGTCCACCATCTACAAGTCTCTGGACAGGAGTGTAATGGAATACTCGCCACTCACCCGGATGGGCGCAGCTCCATCAACACTCAAGCTTGACACCATCCAGTAAAAGGCAGCCGTCTTGATTGGTACCCCTTCCACAAGCATCCAATCCCTCCACGTTGACGAACAGTTGCAGCAGTGTGTACTATCTACAAGATGCACTGTAACAACACACCAAAGTTTCTGAGGCAGCACCTTCCAGACCTATGGCCACTACCATCTGGAAGGACGAGAACAGCAGATACCTGGGAACATCACCACTTGGAAATCCTCCTCCAAGTCACTCACCATCCTGACTCGGAAACATATCGCCATTCTTTCATTGTCGTTGGGTCAAGATCATGGAATTTCCTCCCTAACAGCACTGTGAGTGTACCTACACCTCAGGGATTGCAGCGGTTCAAGAAAGCAGCTCATTACCACCTTCTCAAGGGCAACTTGATCAGCCACGATCACAGTGAATGGCAGTGCTGGCTAGAAGGGCCGAATGGCCTACTCCTGCACCTACTGTCTATTGTGTATTGTCTAAAAGGAGGCTGTTAAATGGGGTCATTCTTCAAGCCCTCTCTTGATAAGGGTTCTTTTTGCCCTTTGCTGGATTCCTCGCATTCCATTCAGGATTCCCCAAATCCTGTGCTGGAGGCACTACCCAAGAGCTCTGGATGCCCTTCAGCAGCAGTGGGAATCGGGGGGGGGGGGGTCTCTCCTTGTGGTGAGGGGACCACCACAGTCAACCTGCAGCCCTCTTCCCTGTAAATCGTATGAATGACTTGAATGAGGAGAAGTGTGTGAGGTGTGGGAGTTTGTGGGGGGGGGGGGAAGGGAAGGTTAGTCTTTAAGAGACGGTGTTAATGTGTTGAGCCCCACCCAGTTTCTTTTCTTTTGTTCTCTGATAAGACTGTTTTTTTCCCCAGTGTGTATTAACAGTTTGTTTTAGGTTTTGCCGTTCCACGCGAAGTTTTAAAGAAGAGGAGTACAAGTCTGGGTTTTTATTTTTTGTGTTTCTAATCTGTTACTTTGCTCCTCTTGTTTCTCATTTGTTACATATTTGTTTCTTGTGTTTCAGTCTGTGAACTCGCTCCCTGTGTTTCAGTCTGTGACCTGGCTCCCTGTGTTTCAGACTGTGACCTGGCTCCCTGTGTTTTAGTCTGTGACCTCGCTCCCTGTGTTTCAGTCTGTGACCTGGCTCCCTGTGTTTCAGTCTGTAACCTGGCTCCCTGTGTTTCAGTCTGTGACCTGGCTCCCTGTGTTTCAGTCTGTGACCTGGCTCCCTGTGTTTCAGTCTGTGAACTCGCTCCCTGTGTTTCAGTCTGTGACCTGGCTCCCTGTGTTTCAGACTGTGACCTCGCTCCCTGTGTTTCAGTCTGTGACCTGGCTCCCTGTGTTTCAGACTGTGACCTGGCTCCCTGTGTTTCAGTCTGTGACCTCGCTCCCTGTGTTTCAGTCTGTGACCTGGCTCCCTGTGTTTCAGTCTGTGACCTGGCTCCCTGTGTTTCAGTCTGTGACCTGGCTCCCTGTGTTTCAGTCTGTGAACTCGCTCCCTGTGTTTCAGTCTGTGACCTCGCTCCCTGTGTTTCAGACTGTGACCTCGCTCCCTGTGTTTCAGTCTGTGACCTGGCTCCCTGTGTTTCAGACTGTGACCTGGCTCCCTGTGTTTCAGTCTGTGAACTCGCTCCCTGTGTTTCAGTCTGTGACCTGGCTCCCTGTGTTTCAGACTGTGACCTGGCTCCCTGTGTTTTAGTCTGTGACCTCGCTCCCTGTGTTTCAGTCTGTGACCTGGCTCCCTGTGTTTCGGTCTGTGACCTGGCTCCCTGTGTTTCAGTCTGTGACCTCGCTCCCTGTGTTTCGGTCTGTGACCTGGCTCCCTGTGTTTTAAACTGTGACCTGGCTCCCTGTGTTTCAGTCTGTGACCTGGCTCCCTGTGTTTTAAACTGTGACCTCGCTCCCTGTGTTTCAGACTGTGACCTCGCTCCCTGTGTTTCAGTCTGTGACCTGGCTCCCTGTGTTTCAGACTGTGACCTGGCTCCCTGTGTTTCAGACTGTGACCTGGCTCCCTGTGTTTTAAACTGTGACCTGGCTCCCTGTGTTTTAAACTGTGACCTTGCTCCCTGTGTTTCAGTCTGTGACCTGGCTCCCTGTGTTTCAGTCTGTGACCTGGCTCCCTGTGTTTCAGACTGTGACCTGGCTCCCTGTGTTTCAGACTGTGACCTGGCTCCCTGTGTTTCAGACTGTGACCTGGCTCCCTGTGTTTCAGTCTGTGACCTGGCTCCCTGTGTTTTAGTCTGTGACCTGGCTCCCTGTGTTTCAGACTGTGACCTGGCTCCCTGTGTTTCAGTCTGTGACCTGGCTCCCTGTGTTTCAGTCTGTGACCTGGCTCCCTGTGTTTCAGACTGTGACCTGGCTCCCTGTGTTTCAGACTGTGACCTGGCTCCCTGTGTTTTAAACTGTGACCTGGCTCCCTGTGTTTCAGTCTGTGACCTGGCTCCCTGTGTTTTAAACTGTGACCTCGCTCCCTGTGTTTCAGTCTGTGACCTGGCTCCCTGTGTTTTAAACTGTGACCTGGCTCCCTGTGTTTCAGACTGTGACCTGGCTCCCTGTGTTTCAGACTGTGACCTGGCTCCCTGTGTTTCAGACTGTGACCTGGCTCCCTGTGTTTCAGTCTGTGACCTGGCTCACTGTGTTTCAGTCTGTGACCTGGCTCCCTGTGTTTCAGACTGTGACCTGGCTCCCTATGTTTCAGACTGTGACCTGGCTCCCTGTGTTTCAGACTGTGACCTGGCTCCCTGTGTTTCAGTCTGTGACCGGGTTCCCTGTGTTTTAAACTGTGACCTCGCTCCCTGTGTTTCAGTCTGGGACCTGGCTCCCTGTGTTTTAAACTGTGACCTGGCTCCCTATGTTTCAGACTGTGACCTGGCTCCCTGTGTTTCAGACTGTGACCTGGCTCCCTGTGTTTCAGTCTGTGACCGGGCTCCCTGTGTTTCAGACTGTGACCTCGCTCCCTGTGTTTTAGTCTGTGACCTGGCTCCCTGTGTTTCAGTCTGTGACCTCGCTCCCTGTGTTTCAGTCTGTGACCTCGCTCCCTGTGTTTCGGTCTGTGACCTGGCTCCCTGTGTTTTAAACTGTGACCTGGCTCCCTGTGTTTCAGACTGTGACCTGGCTCCCTGTGTTTCAGACTGTGACCTGGCTCCCTGTGTTTCAGTCTGTGACCTGGCTCCCTGTGTTTCAGTCTGTGACCTGGCTCCCTGTGTTTCAGACTGTGACCTCGCTCCCTGTGTTTTAGTCTGTGACCTGGCTCCCTGTGTTTCAGTCTGTGACCTCGCTCCCTGTGTTTCAGTCTGTGACCTCGCTCCCTGTGTTTCGGTCTGTGACCTGGCTCCCTGTGTTTTAAACTGTGACCTGGCTCCCTGTGTTTCAGTCTGTGACCTGGCTCCCTGTGTTTTAAACTGTGACCTCGCTCCCTGTGTTTTAAACTGTGACCTGGCTCCCTGTGTTTTAAACTGTGACCTGGCTCCCTGTGTTTCAGACTGTGACCTGGCTCCCTGTGTTTCAGTCTGTGACCTGGCTCCCTGTGTTTCAGACTGTGACCTGGCTCCCTGTGTTTCAGACTGTGACCTGGCTCCCTGTGTTTCAGTCTGTGACCTGGCTCCCTGTGTTTCAGTCTGTGACCTGGCTCCCTGTGTTTCAGTCTGTGACCTGGCTCCCTGTGTTTCAGTCTGTGACCTGGCTCCCTGTGTTTCAGACTGTGACCTCGCTCCCTGTGTTTTAGTCTGTGACCTGGCTCCCTGTGTTTCAGTCTGTGACCTCGCTCCCTGTGTTTCAGTCTGTGACCTCGCTCCCTGTGTTTCGGTCTGTGACCTGGCTCCCTGTGTTTTAAACTGTGACCTGGCTCCCTGTGTTTCAGTCTGTGACCTGGCTCCCTGTGTTTTAAACTGTGACCTCGCTCCCTGTGTTTCAGACTGTGACCTCGCTCCCTGTGTTTCAGACTGTGACCTCGCTCCCTGTGTTTCAGTCTGTGACCTGGCTCCCTGTGTTTCAGACTGTGACCTGGCTCCCTGTGTTTCAGACTGTGACCTGGCTCCCTGTGTTTTAAACTGTGACCTGGCTCCCTGTGTTTTAAACTGTGACCTTGCTCCCTGTGTTTCAGTCTGTGACCTGGCTCCCTGTGTTTCAGTCTGTGACCTGGCTCCCTGTGTTTCAGTCTGTGACCTGGCTCCCTGTGTTTCAGTCTGTGACCTGGCTCCCTGTGTTTCAGACTGTGACCTGGCTCCCTGTGTTTCAGACTGTGACCTGGCTCCCTGTGTTTCAGACTGTGACCTGGCTCCCTGTGTTTCAGTCTGTGACCTGGCTCCCTGTGTTTTAGTCTGTGACCTGGCTCCCTGTGTTTCAGACTGTGACCTGGCTCCCTGTGTTTCAGACTGTGACCTGGCTCCCTGTGTTTCAGACTGTGACCTGGCTCCCTGTGTTTTAAACTGTGACCTGGCTCCCTGTGTTTCAGTCTGTGACCTGGCTCCCTGTGTTTCAGTCTGTGACCTGGCTCCCTGTGTTTTAAACTGTGACCTGGCTCCCTGTGTTTTAGTCTTTGACCTGGCTCCCTGTGTTTTAGTCTTTGACCTGGCTCCCTGTGTTTCAGACTGTGACCTGGCTCCCTGTGTTTTAAACTGTGACCTGGCTCCCTGTGTTTTAAACTGTGACCTGGCTCCCTGTGTTTTAAACTGTGACCTGGCTCCCTGTGTTTCAGTCTGTGACCTGGCTCCCTGTGTTTTAGTCTGTGACCTGGCTCCCTGTGTTTCAGTCTGTGACCTGGCTCCCTGTGTTTCAGACTGTGACCTGGCTCCCTGTGTTTCAGTCTGTGACCTGGCTCCCTGTGTTTTAGTCTGTGACCTGGCTCCCTGTGTTTTAAACTGTGACCTGGCTCCCTGTGTTTTAAACTGTGACCACGCTCCCTGTGTTTCAGACTGTGACCTGGCTCCCTGTGTTTCAGTCTGTGACCTCGCTCCCTGTGTTTCAGACTGTGACCTGGCTCCCTGTGTTTCAGACTGTGACCTGGCTCCCTGTGTTTCAGTCTGTGACCTGGCTCCCTGTGTTTCAGACTGTGACCTGGCTCCCTGTGTTTCAGACTGTGACCTGGCTCCCTGTGTTTCAGTCTGTGACCTGGCTCCCTGTGTTTCAGTCTGTGACCTGGCTCCCTGTGTTTTAAACTGTGACCTCGCTCCCTGTGTTTCAGACTGTGACCTCGCTCCCTGTGTATCAGTCTGTGACCTGGCTCCCTGTGTTTCAGACTGTGACCTGGCTCCCTGTGTTTCAGACTGTGACCTGGCTCCCTGTGTTTTAAACTGTGACCTGGCTCCCTGTGTTTTAAACTGTGACCTCGCTCCCTGTGTTTCAGTCTGTGACCTGGCTCCCTGTGTTTCAGACTGTGACCTGGCTCCCTGTGTTTCAGACTGTGACCTGGCTCCCTGTGTTTCAGTCTGTGACCTGGCTCCCTGTGTTTCAGTCTGTGACCTGGCTCCCTGTGTTTCAGACTGTGACCTGGCTCCCTGTGTTTCAGTCTGTGACCTGGCTCCCTGTGTTTCAGACTGTGACCTGGCTCCCTGTGTTTCAGTCTGTGACCTGGCTCCCTGTGTTTCAGTCTGTGACCTGGCTCCCTGTGTTTCAGTCTGTGACCTGGCTCCCTGTGTTTCAGACTGTGACCTGGCTCCCTGTGTTTTAAACTGTGACCTGGCTCCGTGTGTTTTAAACTGTGACCTCGATCCCTGTGTTTCAGTCTGTGACCTGGCTCCCTGTGTTTCAGACTGTGACCTGGCTCCCTGTGTTTCAGTCTGTGACCTGGCTCCCTGTGTTTCAGTCTGTGACCTGGCTCCCTGTGTTTCAGACTGTGACCTGGCTCCCTGTGTTTCAGACTGTGACCTGGCTCCCTGTGTTTCAGACTGTGACCTGGCTCCCTGTGTTTCAGTCTGTGACCTGGCTCCCTGTGTTTCAGTCTGTGACCTGGCTCCCTGTGTTTCAGTCTGTGACCTGGCTCCCTGTGTTTCAGTCTGTGACCTGGCTCCCTGTGTTTTAAACTGTGACCTGGCTCCCTGTGTTTCAGTCTGTGACCTGGCTCCCTGTGTTTCAGTCTGTGACCTGGCTCCTTGTGTTTTAGTCTTTGACCTGGCTCCCTGTGTTTTAGTCTTTGACCTGGCTCCCTGTGTTTCAGACTGTGACCTGGCTCCCTGTGTTTTAAACTGTGACCTGGCTCCCTGTGTTTTAAACTGTGACCTGGCTCCCTGTGTTTTAAACTGTGACCTGGCTCCCTGTGTTTCAGACTGTGACCTGGCTCCCTGTGTTTCAGTCTGTGACCTGGCTCCCTGTGTTTCAGACTGTGACCTGGCTCCCTGTGTTTCAGACTGTGACCTGGCTCCCTGTGTTTCAGTCTGTGACCTGGCTCCCTGTGTTTCAGTCTGTGACCTGGCTCCCTGTGTTTCAGTCTGTGACCTGGCTCCCTGTGTTTCAGACTGTGACCTCGCTCCCTGTGTTTTAGTCTGTGACCTGGCTCCCTGTGTTTCAGTCTGTGACCTCGCTCCCTGTGTTTCAGTCTGTGACCTCGCTCCCTGTGTTTCGGTCTGTGACCTGGCTCCCTGTGTTTTAAACTGTGACCTGGCTCCCTGTGTTTCAGTCTGTGACCTGGCTCCCTGTGTTTTAAACTGTGACCTCGCTCCCTGTGTTTCAGACTGTGACCTCGCTCCCTGTGTTTCAGACTGTGACCTCGCTCCCTGTGTTTCAGTCTGTGACCTGGCTCCCTGTGTTTCAGACTGTGACCTGGCTCCCTGTGTTTCAGACTGTGACCTGGCTCCCTGTGTTTTAAACTGTGACCTGGCTCCCTGTGTTTTAAACTGTGACCTTGCTCCCTGTGTTTCAGTCTGTGACCTGGCTCCCTGTGTTTCAGTCTGTGACCTGGCTCCCTGTGTTTCAGTCTGTGACCTGGCTCCCTGTGTTTCAGACTGTGACCTGGCTCCCTGTGTTTCAGACTGTGACCTGGCTCCCTGTGTTTCAGACTGTGACCTGGCTCCCTGTGTTTCAGTCTGTGACCTGGCTCCCTGTGTTTTAGTCTGTGACCTGGCTCCCTGTGTTTCAGACTGTGACCTGGCTCCCTGTGTTTCAGACTGTGACCTGGCTCCCTGTGTTTTAAACTGTGACCTGGCTCCCTGTGTTTCAGTCTGTGACCTGGCTCCCTGTGTTTCAGTCTGTGACCTGGCTCCCTGTGTTTTAAACTGTGACCTGGCTCCCTGTGTTTTAGTCTTTGACCTGGCTCCCTGTGTTTTAGTCTTTGACCTGGCTCCCTGTGTTTCAGACTGTGACCTGGCTCCCTGTGTTTTAAACTGTGACCTGGCTCCCTGTGTTTTAAACTGTGACCTGGCTCCCTGTGTTTTAAACTGTGACCTGGCTCCCTGTGTTTCAGTCTGTGACCTGGCTCCCTGTGTTTTAGTCTGTGACCTGGCTCCCTGTGTTTTAAACTGTGACCTGGCTCCCTGTGTTTCAGTCTGTGACCTGGCTCCCTGTGTTTCAGACTGTGACCTGGCTCCCTGTGTTTCAGTCTGTGACCTGGCTCCCTGTGTTTCAGTCTGTGACCTGGCTCCCTGTGTTTTAGTCTGTGACCTGGCTCCCTGTGTTTTAAACTGTGACCTGGCTCCCTGTGTTTTAAACTGTGACCACGCTCCCTGTGTTTCAGACTGTGACCTGGCTCCCTGTGTTTCAGTCTGTGACCTCGCTCCCTGTGTTTCAGACTGTGACCTGGCTCCCTGTGTTTCAGACTGTGACCTGGCTCCCTGTGTTTCAGTCTGTGACCTGGCTCCCTGTGTTTCAGACTGTGACCTGGCTCCCTGTGTTTCAGACTGTGACCTGGCTCCCTGTGTTTCAGTCTGTGACCTGGCTCCCTGTGTTTCAGTCTGTGACCTGGCTCCCTGTGTTTCAGTCTGTGACCTGGCTCCCTGTGTTTTAAACTGTGACCTCGCTCCCTGTGTTTCAGACTGTGACCTCGCTCCCTGTGTATCAGTCTGTGACCTGGCTCCCTGTGTTTCAGACTGTGACCTGGCTCCCTGTGTTTCAGACTGTGACCTGGCTCCCTGTGTTTTAAACTGTGACCTGGCTCCCTGTGTTTTAAACTGTGACCTCGCTCCCTGTGTTTCAGTCTGTGACCTGGCTCCCTGTGTTTCAGACTGTGACCTGGCTCCCTGTGTTTCAGTCTGTGACCTGGCTCCCTGTGTTTCAGTCTGTGACCTGGCTCCCTGTGTTTCAGACTGTGACCTGGCTCCCTGTGTTTCAGACTGTGACCTGGCTCCCTGTGTTTCAGTCTGTGACCTGGCTCCCTGTGTTTCAGTCTGTGACCTGGCTCCCTGTGTTTTAAACTGCGACCTGGCTCCCTGTGTTTCAGTCTGTGACCTGGCTCCCTGTGTTTCAGTCTGTGACCTGGCTCCCTGTGTTTTAAACTGTGACCTGGCTCCCTGTGTTTTAGTCTTTGACCTGGCTCCCTGTGTTTTAGTCTTTGACCTGGCTCCCTGTGTTTCAGACTGTGACCTGGCTCACTGTGTTTTAAACTGTGACCTGGCTCCCTGTGTTTTAAACTGTGACCTCGCTCCCTGTGTTTCAGTCTGTGACCTGGCTCCCTGTGTTTCAGTCTGTGACCTGGCTCCCTGTGTTTTAAACTGTGACCTGGCTCCCTGTGTTTCAGACTGTGACCTGGCTCCCTGTGTTTCAGACTGTGACCTGGCTCCCTGTGTTTCAGACTGTGACCTGGCTCCCTGTGTTTCAGACTGTGACCTGGCTCCCTGTGTTTCAGTCTGTGACCTGGCTCCCTGTGTTTCAGTCTGTGACCTGGCTCCCTGTGTTTCAGACTGTGACCTGGCTCCCTGTGTTTCAGTCTGTGACCTGGCTCCCTGTGTTTCAGTCTGTGACCTGGCTCCCTGTGTTTCAGACTGTGACCTGGCTCCCTGTGTTTTAAACTGTGACCTGGCTCCCTGTGTTTTAAACTGTGACCTGGCTCCCTGTGTTTCAGTCTGTGACCTGGCTCCCTGTGTTTTAGTCTGTGACCTGGCTCCCTGTGTTTTAAACTGTGACCTCGCTCCCTGTGTTTCAGACTGTGACCTGGCTCCCTGTGTTTCAGACTGTGACCTGGCTCCCTGTGTTTCAGTCTGTGACCTGGCTCCCTGTGTTTCAGTCTGTGACCTGGCTCCCTGTGTTTCAGACTGTGACCTGGCTCCCTGTGTTTCAGTCTGTGACCTGGCTCCCTGTGTTTCAGTCTGTGACCTGGCTCCCTGTGTTTCAGTCTGTGACCTGGCTCCCTGTGTTTCAAACTGTGACCTGGCTCCCTGTGTTTCAGTCTGTGACCTGGCTCCCTGTGTTTCAGTCTGTGACCTGGCTCCCTGTGTTTCAGTCTGTGACCTGGCTCCCTGTGATTCAGTCTGTGACCTGGCTCCCTGTGTTTCAGTCTGTGACCTGGCTCCCTGTGTTTTTAGTCTGTTACTTGTTTCCCATGCAATTAGTTTTAGGGATAACTCACATTTCACACTGGCTCCGTGAAATTTGAGTTGATGGGGTGGAAATTTTGGCAACATTATTCCGGATATTTCAGAGGGGCATAAGCACCTGGGGAGCAATCATAGTTGCTTTTGTTTTTTTGTGTCTAAATACCCTGTGACTAATCAGGAGTGAGTGTGTGAGCGAGGTGCTCATCTAGGTTGCATATGACTGGGGTGTGACTGCACCACGATGTGTTGGCCTAGGAACTGCATATCCAATAAGTGTCATTCAGTGTGGTTGTATTCCAAAAGGGCTAAGTGGGGATGCTGAGTTGTGGTGGGAGATCCTGTGATACATTCCTGGGAGCGACAACCAAATTAGCACACTGGACCAAAGGGGCCGATTGTTGCATTTGTATGAGGACTCCTTACTATATCACAGAAGGGATGCCATTAATATCAATCCATTTGAATTGAATTGTATTGACTTTATGATGACAAGGAAAAAGACTGTTGGGGGGGGGGGGGAAATTATCTAGCTTCTTGGGTTTTGGCATTCTGTCATAGTGCCAGGGCTATCACAGAAGGAAGGTTTCAAATGATAGCCTTTGCCAGCATGGTACAGCCAGACTGTCCTGGGAACTGATATCAATGGCTTCAATTACCTGCTCAGAAAGAAAGGTGGCACTTGCACTATTATTGGTCAAGAATGCTGTGTCGACATTCCTGACAATTCATGCAACATCACTCTCCTGGCTGATTACATCTGAGAGTCCGTGTATCAGATTAAGTGGAGGACCAGCTCATTGGCAATTACACTCTGGGGGAAGGCTTGTGGACTATAGTACACTAGGGAGGGGGTGACTATCAGGTTTAGAGTACTGGGTAGAGTATTTCAGTTTTATACATAGCTTTGTAAGGAGTTTGCGAGGGTTGATTTTTCAGTGTCGCGACTTTCAAGAAATGATGTGTTGTGTGGGTGTGTGACTGATTTGCCACCAAATGCCACTTACGTTGTGTAGATCGTGTCTGATCTGTTTAAAAACTGCACTCTTCCCGTTGGTTGGCTTGAGTGCTCGGCACCTAGTTTCAAACAACTCAGGAATATAAAGAGTAACACATGTGACAAGTTCACTCTCTCTCCCTTTGTCCCCAGAACCATCAGGAAAGTATTCTTCGTTTTTTTTTAACTAAGTAACGGTTTGTTGAATATATAGTTTGGTAGCTTGTGTAACTTGGGGGAACTTAAATGTTTGGTCAATTTTTTACTGTTTATAAATGAATGATTAATATACTTATTAGCATGAGTTCTCAAGGGAATCCGAGCAATAATTTTTTTTTACACGGTTGATATCTGGGAATCACTGTAAGAGGAAAGGATGAAATCAATTACAGTCATTATGTTTAATAAGCATTTATGCAGGTACTTAAATAGGCAAGGCATAGAAGGTTAAGGTCCTAGTACTGGCAAATGGGATTAGTGTAGGTGGACAAAAAAATTGGCTTGAACTTAATGGGTGGAGGCCAACACAGTTCACTATGACTCTATGATTCTCAAACTAATGAAATTGCAGCTGTCTATAGAGTCAGTCCGGTAAAGAACCCTGTCGTCATGAAATCCTTCAAGAGCTTGGTCAAATAAATCATTAGGTTATCCTCAGTCTCAGAAAATGTAATTAGTATTGATAAGAATGAATTACTCCATTTTAAAATGTTATACAGACATTTTACTTGTATTGTAGTATATTCTGGGCATAAAGTTACAAAGCAACTAAAGAGAATTAGTGCAGAATAGAGAAGAGTAATCTTGCCTGATTTTTTTTGAGGTCACTAACATCAGAGAAAATAAAACGGCAAAGTAAGACATATAAATTATAAGCAAGAAAAAGAATATATAAACATTTGTAAGTAACTTAATACTGAGCAGTAATTATTTGGGTGATGGGAGTAAGAGAGGAAAGATAATGAAAACACAAAATGCTGCCAGACAGCATCTATGTGAGGAGGTAGTGATGACGTTTCAGGCCGAAACCCTTCAGGGCCGAAGAAATAGTAGGTTGGGAGAAGAGAGAGAGGCTGTCGCTGAACTCCCGTCGGAGAGAAGATCTGAACTTCTTCAGTGTCGGCATCACTGGAAGAGGCTTCACAGTAGTGAATTCAAGGGCAACACAAGTAAATCTGCAGATGCTGGAAATAAATAAAAACACAAAATGCTGGCAGAACTCAGCAGGCCAGACAGCATCTATGGGAGGAGGTAATGACGACATTTCGAGCTGAAACCCTTCATCAAGAGGGTATCAAGATAATGAGTTCATTTACTTGAGGGGCAGTACTCTGATTAATGCCCTGAAACCAGGAATACAAAGTCTCTTCAACTTAAGTCTACCTTGGAAAAGCTCGAATCTTCCCTTCAACAGGAGTGCCACGAAACTCTCCCCCACTGTTCCCCTGCTGTGTTCTCTACTGCTTTCTGACCTTTTGATGATATTCGAAAAAAAATGCACCCAGACTCGATACCACGGCCCTGTGTCTCTCCTTTCTCACTTTTTCCATTCCCCATTCTGACTCCACTCTTATCTCTTCTCTCCTCTTCACCAGCCCATCACCTCCCTCTGGTGTGCCTCCTCCATCCCTTTCTCCTATGGTCCACTCTCCCCTCCTGTCAGATTCCTTCTTCTTTAGCCCCTTAATTCTTCAAATTCTTCCATCGTCTGCCCACCCCACCCACCTACCTTCCCCCTTATCTGGTTTCACTAATCACCTTCCAGCTTGTACTTCTTCCACTCAACCTCACCTGCTTATTTTGGCTTCTTGCCCATTCATTTCCATGCCCGATGAAGAGTCTCTGCAAAATGTCAACTATATATATGTCTATTAAAGATTCCAGGAGGTCTCGCAATACATTGCGAGTGTAAACAGATGGGCAACACAGAAGTAATTACAGCTCCAGCGAGTAGGTTTTCAAAGCAACTATGGATATTTCTGATCCAATCAGTCATTGTGGCTAGGATGCAGATCTGCAAAACAATTTTGCAAAATCACTATCTAAAGGGATAGTTCAAACATTAAGGTTGGAGGTGTGGTGTTGCGATCACTTCAGCATCAACTGAAAACTGATCTAAATGATAACTTATAACCTAACCTTATCTTGTTGGATTCATGTCCATTAGCAGCAATCTTTGAAGGTTACTGGTGATAATTTCGCTGCACAGAGTCCTTTGGGCTGATAATCACACTTACTGGATGTAGGACCAGTAAGGTAGATAGTTAGGTTTATGCCCAGAAACTCCTGCGTCACAAGTGAACAAGAACATTTCGTGGTTATGGGCAGAGGAGGTGAATCTCTGCCAAGGGCTTTCCTCAGCTGAGCACTGGCACTGTAACTTGATCACTGGGCAGACAATTGTTCTCCATGCCAGGTTTTCAAAATGGCTTCCTCAATTATAGAGAGGTTAGATGTAACCTGATGAAAGGCTAACAACTTGAAACGTTCAGCTGTTTCTTTCTCCATTAGTGCAGAACCTGTTGAGTACTTCCAGAACTTTCTTGTTTTGTTTCATATTTCCAGCATCCACCTTTGCGGTTATTCTGGATTCAGATAGGTTGGCCAATGGTGTAGTCTCACCCAATCTGAAGCTACCTGCACAACCCTATCCCTAGAGATTTAGGAAGCTTTCAGCAGAGGTTTACAAGAATGATTCCAGGGATGAAAGGGTTAACATATGAAGAGTGATGGCTCTGGGCCTGTACTTGCTGGAGTTTAGAGGAATGAGATGGGACCTGTTCTACTGAAAGTCTAGCATAGAGTGGACATAGAGTTTCAGATACTGGGGAAGTCTCAGATCAGAGGACACAGCCCCCAAATAGAAGGAGGCCCCTCTAGAACAGAGATGAAGAGGAATTTCTTTAGCCAGAGGCAGTAAATCTGAGGAATTCATTGCCACGGGTGGTTGTGGAGACCAAGTCATTGGGTATATAGTATTTAAACCAGAGGTTGAGAGTTTCTTGTACAACATGCTGTAAGGTTTCACTACTAATGTAATGGTTTTTCTGTAGCAGCGATGTTTGGGTTATGACGAGAGATAACTAGGCCTTTGGAATGTATGTTATCCAATGAGAGAGATGTTTTTCTTTCTGGAAGGGAGATTTTTCACAGTCTTTTATTGGCAAGAGAGGAAGAAGGAAGACGGGTGTGGAGCGAGCTGGGAGACCACCAGCTAGAGTGGACCAGAAGTGAGGGTTTGAAGGTTGGTGATGCTCGGAGGAGGGTCGATGGTTGATGAATAACAATATCACTGTGCTCCAATGTGCACGTTTGACTTTTTTTCTTAAAATGGGCTCTTTCACTACTGCAAAGCCTCTTCCAGTGATGCCGACACTGAAGAAGTTCAGATCTTCTCTCCGACGGGAGTTCAGCGAGAGCCTCTTTCTCTGCTCCCAACCTACTATTTCTTTGGCCCTGAAACTATTGGCTCTTTCTCTCTTTTTTTCCCCCCTCACTATAATCTCCCCCCAGCCCTACCTTTCTTTCTATTTCCCATAATTCTCCACCTTCCCCCTAGCCCATTTCCCTCCAGCCTGTCACTTCCTAGCTCTCTACTTTATCCCTCCCCCCACTTCTTATCCCCCCTCGACCATCCCATGTTGCTTCACTCCTGATGAAGGGTTTCGGCCTGAAATGTCGTAACTACCTCCTCCTATAGGTGCTGTCTGGCCTGCTGAGTTCTGCCAGCAATTTGTGTTTTTATCTTTTTATTTTCTTTACTAACCCGATATTAAGATTTATAAAGTTCAGTCATTAAATTGCATACGGTGTACTATCTGATATTTTGCGGTTCGGATTTGTAACCGGGCAACACATCACGCAGCATCCACACAGAAACGAGATTTCTCAGCCTGGCAGGGCCAGAAGTTGTCTTCCCCTAGACGAATGTGTGCTGACCGAGCCTGAGTGTTACACTTGATCAGTAAGGGCATCAGCTGTTGTGGGTAAAAGGCAGGAAAATGAGGTTAGGAGAGAAAATAAATCAGCCATGACTGAACGGGGGAGCGTATTCGTTGGGCCAAATGGTCAAATTCTACTCCTAAGTACTATGGACTTCTTCAAGAATGCAACACTGCTGACCATCTCTTGGGCTACCATGACTTGTCTTAGATTCTATCTTTGATTTTTTTACATTAAGGTCTTGCTTTTGCACAGCCTTGCTTTTCACTGCTTGTTATTGTATGATTTTTATGGATAATTTATATTCTGTTTTGTCTGTACCTGTGTGCCTGTGGTGCTGCTGTAAGCACTTCTTTGAATTGTGCTTTAGAATCCTTGTGCACTTGACAGTAAACTCGAATTAACTTCAGCTGATCATAGGCTGGATATTCTGCGTTAAGTGACACCTCCTGATTTCCCAGAGCCTGTGCAGTAGTTACAAGATGTGTGACAAAATGCTCGACAGGGGCCCGGATGAGTGCAATTTGCAACAACACTTAAGAAGCTGAACCACAGGAGTAGCAGCATATTGATCAGCATCCACCCTAAAACTTCATTCTCTCCACCACAAAGTGCACAACAGTTATTCTCCCTGGCTTTTCTAAGATTCAAGATTGAAGTTTGTTTATTATCAGTCTTCAGTACGAGTATAAAGGAGAATGAAATGGACCCGATGCAGCACAAAAAACTCAGTAAGTATAAAGAACACAATAACTATAAAAGTAATCCGAAAGAACACAATGTACAAGTAACTGCTACATACATAGACTGATTGTAAATACAGTTTTTAACTACTCAAACCCACAACCTCTACTATCTCACATCTCTGTGGTAACGCCATTGTCTGTAAGCTCCCCCACAGGTTGCACACCATTCTGACATGGAAATATACTAATTTCTCTTGGCCTAAACCCTAGATCTCCATTCACTGCAATAACTGCTGCTATTTAAGGAAGAGGTTGTCCATCACTTGTGGGCAATCAATGCCAGCCTTGCCAAAGAAGCTGTGACCCTGCAAACGAATAAAAAGGAGCATTAGCAACTCCACCATCGCAATGTGGAGGAGAATGTCTCCAGAATGGGGAAAATAATCTCTCTATTTTACTAAGTTGCCCCTCATCTCTTGTCCTGTGGACTTTCCAGGTAAGAAAGCAGGTGAGCTCTTACTGATAACTTTACTTAAGATTTGTTCGCCATTGTCATGGTTAAGAAACTGATTGGGCATCAGGTGGAAGAGATCGAGGATAATGGGCAGGATAATAATGACTTATCACAAGGATCTATGTCAGGGCCATATCTATTTGCCATATTTCTAAATGGCTTATATGACAGAACGGTAAACTGCTTATCCAGGGGCTCAAAGGTTATGGAGAGAAAGCAGGAGAGTGAGGTTGAAAGGGATAGTGGTACAGGCATGATAGAATGGTGGAGCTGACTCAATGGGCTGAATGGCCTAATTCTGCACCTATGTCTTCTGATCTATGGTCTTATCAAGGTTCATATATTCCTAATAATTGCCACAGAATGATTGCAAAATGGATTCACAAGAATAATACCCAAATAACACTTGGAGTCCAAAAGAATAAATTGCAAGGTTATTACACAAGTAAGGATTGTATTCCCTGGAATTCAGAAAATTGAGGTGATTTGACTGACGTTTTCAAAATTTAAAAGGGATTGATTGTGTCAGGAGAAACGACTGCCTAGAAATTAGACCTACTTGTGCACAATTTTTATATAGAATTTGCATATAAAAGCCATTCATACTCTTCGGATGATACTCGTGACATTTCTGGAATTATTAACACCCATTAGGAGACTGTCATGGGCATATATGATTGCATTTCATCTTAATGTGACTGACATGCCCAGAAGCAGATTGCTGTTGAGAAGTGTGGAGGTAGGGTATCTTGGAGCTCCGAAGTGAAAATTACCCTACCAATTTTTTAACTGATTTTTACATCAGTAAAAGCCCGTGGGGCTCCGTACAGCAACCATCTAAAACACGGGCAAAGTAAACTTGAATTGCTGGGAATGTGAGAGAATTCGTGGTCCAGGGAACTGTCAAAAAATCAAAATGAATCCATTCAAGAGTAAATTTTGGAAGTTCGACAAGCAGATGGAGCAGAAGTTTGGAGCTATCTTTCACAAATGGAAATTGGCGTTAGGCCAATACATTAATATTTAACATAAGATTGATGGATCTTTGATAAAGCCATTAATTGATATGGAAGATCTATGGTGTTGAGTTGCATTACCTATGACTCGTTGAGTAACAGAATTGGGTTGAGGAACTAAACAGCCAACCTCTAATCTTATGATCCTATTACCTTGGTTTAACTGGTAACTTTCTGTGAGTCCAAGAAAACTATCAACATAACATTAAACTCTGAGCAACCTGTAAATATCACTGGAAAAGAACAATACGGAAACTGTATGTTGCAAATGGGTTGCCTACACACAGCCTAACGCACTCCAGTTAAATACAGCTTTCAAAAGCTTGCTGATGACTTACTCCACTTAAAATTCAACTCAGATTGAGGAAGTCAATTAAGTCATGTGAATAGGAACATAGATACGGAAACTGATTGGGAAGTTTAATGTCATTGACCTTTACTTCAAGAAGACTAGAGCACACACAAAGTTCCGGAGGAACTCAACAGGTCAGGCAACATCAATGGAAGTGAAAGAACAGTTGACGTTTCAGTCTGAGACTGTTTATCAGGACTGGAAATGAAGGGGGAAGACACCCCAATAAAAAGGAGGGAGGAGGGGAAGGAAGACAAGTTAGGAGGTGATAGGTGAAGCCAGGTAGGCAGGAAAGGTAGAAGAAGAACCCCGATAGGAGAGGAGAGTGGACCATGGGAGGACTGGGAGGAGGAGGGGCACCAGGTGCAGAAGTGTGGAGGATGAGACGCTCAAAGTGGAAGCTCATGGGGTGGCAGGAAGATGGGGTGAGGGTAGATGTCTGAGAATGAAGAGATCTGAATGAAGGGAGCATCAATGGTGCAGGAAGGGAAACCACAGTCTTTAGAGAAGAAGAAGTCTCATTCTGGGAACACATCCAGCATAGAAGAAAGAACTGAGAAAAGGGAATTGCATTTTTACAGGAGACAGGGTGAGAAGTGGTATAGTCAAATAGGTTTATAAATTGGTAGGTTTATAAAAGCTATTGGTAGACAGATTGTCTCCAGAGATGGAGACAGAGAGGCCGAGAGAGGTGTCAGAAATGGGCCAATTGAATTTAAAGGCAGGGTGGAAGTTGGAGGCAAGATTTAAGAATTGATGAGCTCAGCAAGGGTGCATGAAGCTGCACCAATGCAATCGTTAATGCAGCACAGGAAGAGTTGGGGAGCATTACCAGGGAAGGTTTGGAACATGGCTGTTCCAAGTAGACAATAAAAAGGCGGGCATGGCTGGGGCCCATGTGGGTGCCCATGGCTACCCCTTGAGTTTGGAGAAATTGAGAGGAACCAAAGGAGAAATTGTTG
This sequence comes from Hypanus sabinus, assembly GCF_030144855.1. Classification (NCBI taxonomy): domain Eukaryota; kingdom Metazoa; phylum Chordata; class Chondrichthyes; order Myliobatiformes; family Dasyatidae; genus Hypanus; species Hypanus sabinus. The sequence continues at coordinate 33,955,392 of NC_082715.1, read as the reverse complement.
AGGGTGAGGACCAGTTCTTGTGGAGGGGAACTGGTCAGGTATTTTGTTGAGAAAGAAGCGGACAGCTTTAAGGCCTTCTTCTGTATGGGGAACAAAAGTGTATAGGGACTGGATATCCATGGTGAAAATGAGATGGTCAGGGTGAGGGAATTGAAAGTTGTTGAGATCAAGAGCATGTGAAGTGTCATAGATGTAGGTGGGAAGGGACTTCCAATCTTGTTAATTTCATTTCTGTTGACAGAGTTGTATGCCAATCCTGGACAAGGTTTAACTGTCTCTGGCATGAGAAGAAAGAGGCTAATAGCATCATAGAGTAGGCATTGTATCAGGACTATCTTCAGCACGAGGACTAGAGCTCTGAAGAAAGTGGTTAAGTGCTGCCTTCTCAAGGGAACCATGAAAGCCAATACCATGAGTGGAAGACTTCAATATGGTCAACATGGTCTGGGTGGGACCTGGTGATAGGCTGTAGTCTTCCTGATGAATTTTCTACCACATATTGTTTGGATTTGAGGAAGAACCCTAGTCAGCCAATAAAATTACATTGCGATTTGCAGTAGACAGAGAAAAAAGTGACAGAGGCAGGAAAAGAGGCAAGAGAAAAAATAAACACGGAGTAAAACAATAGAGGAGGTGGTCGCTCATGCAGAATGCAGTGGGTAAGGAAGTAAAAGCCTACCACTAACTGAATTGCATTGTGTATATGTGAAATGTGAAGTAGATTCTTTTCAGAATCCAGTGAAACAAATCATGAGATGTCAGCAGAGAGTACAGCTTTCCTTGATTTTCTGAGCTTTGCTTTAGCTATCTTTCTCTGGCTTGAATATTTGCTTTCCTTAACTTTCCAGACATACAGAAGGAAACAAGTGTACTAAAAATATTGTGTTAAGTTGGGTTACTACAGCACGGAAATACATTCACTTAAGTCATATCTAACTGGCAAAATTATTTGTCAGAAACCGCAACCTCCTTTAAGACTCAAAATGCAATTTATTTCAGAAGCTCTGAATAAGATATTCCCAATGAGGTTTTTTTGGAAGTAGAAGTAACTAGTAGACTAATGGAATGGCTTGCTCTGGTAATGTACTGCTGTATAGTACTTGGATCTGTGCCAGCTTACATCCACAGGCTTGCCAAGAACTCAACAAAGAAAAACAAAGGCATTTACTTTAAAGAACAAAGTTGTCACAGTGCTCCCTGATATTCTAAAAGAAAGGTTCACACTATCCTATAGAGCACATAGACTTAAACATCTGTGTTCTGAAATGCTGCTCTTGTTGTAGATAGATATCAGTTATTAAATGGTTTGCCAATTAGATTAGAAAGATTATATCTGACTAAGAAGATTGGTTTCAGAAATCATTATTTGTTGTCTATAATCTCAAGGCACTGGGGAGTATTGATAGCTTCATTTGGCAATCTTTCCAGTATTAAAGAAATCTTTCATATAAGCATCAGTGAAGTGCTGTTACAAATTACAAAGGGCAAATCGTTTTGCTTATAAAGTGCCAACTAATGGCACAGTGCAGGATTTGTGGTTTACCAGAAGTATCAATGACACTAACAGCTTGCAGATTTCTGTAATCATTGCAAACTAAGAGCATTCATAATTGGAAATAAAGTACGTTACTTATTGAGTGTACAATATACTTTACTAGGTAATTCACAAAAACTGCAACTTTCGTGAAGTGACAAACGCTCTCTTTTATTCTGGCTCAGTGCCAGCTATTGTAGCTAAGGTTGAGTGCTACTTACATATACTGTAGTCATAGAGAAGTACAGCACAGAATCAGGCATTTCAGCCCATCTAGTCCATGCTGAAACCATTTAGACTGCCTACTTCCATCAACCCGCACCGGAACCATAGCCCTCCATACCGCTACTATCCATGTACCTGTCCAAACCTCTTAAATGCTGAAATCGAGCTTGCATGCACCACTTGTGCTGGCAGCTCATTCCACACTCTCACAACCCTCTGAGTGAAGAGATCTTCACTCACGTGCCCCCTAAACTTTTCATTTTTTACCTTTAACCCATGACCTCTGGTTGTAGTCCCACCCAACCTCAGCCTGCTTGCACTTACTGTATCCACACCCCTCATAATTTTGTCTACCACTATCAAATATCCTTTCAATCTTCTACATTCTAAAGAATATAGTCCTGGTCTATTCAATCTTTCCTTATAACTCAGGTCTTCCAGAGCCAGCAACATCCTTGTAAATTTTCTCTGTACTCATTCAACCTTATTTACACCTTTCCTGAGGTTAGGTGACCAAAACTGCACCCAATACTCCAAATTAGGCCTCACCAACATCTTATACAAATTCAACTTAGCTTTTATTTACTTATCTTTTGATTGTGCAACAATAGCAATTAAACACAATTTATAATTCATTTAATGGTAATGAAATTTCCAAATCAAATTTATAAATTCAGACAGAAGGCTTCTGTTGAACCTTGTAGAGGTACCAATAATGGAATTTCACTGAGTATAAGCTCATGAGAAGTGGTTTAAGGATCATGTGTTGGCCTTACTAGTTTATGCACTTTCATTTCCTCCCTAAATCTCTCCAATGCCCTGCACCATTTTCTCTTTCCACCATACCTCAGTTCACTCAGTTTCCAAATATCTACCTAGTTCAAGAAGGAGAGGATTCAGGCTGTTATTCATTGCCAGTATTAGCCTCTGACCTATTCTAGTAGTGTCAGTTTCTAATATTGTTGCTGCTGCTTTCCAGTCTTGCTTTGTCTGCAACCAAATGTCAGTTAGACAGAAATCTATATTATCTTTTAATGACACTGCAGTGCAGATGTATTTCACCCTAATGGAAACTGCCCCACCTGATACCAATTCTAAACAACCCTTCACTTCCATTGATTTTCCTAATCTTTCAAGACTCTCGATTCAGATATCTAGAAAGCAAAGTAATATCGAAATGACCAAGCATGAAATCTTAGTGTAAAATGTATTTCCTTATTGTATAAATTCTTCTTGCTAAATGTCATGCCTTTGTTCACCTGAATTACCGGTCACTCATATGATATAATGACTAGCTTCTTTCCATTTTCTTCCTCAAACTTTCACAGCCAGCTCAAAATGTCCCTCATTCTGGGATTTGCTAGCATGGTTCCAACAAAGTGGGGACCTGAGAAATTTGGTGGAGGAGCTGGCCAAAGTAGACTGGAAGAGGACAATAGCAGGAGTGGCTGGAGTTCTGGGGAGTAATTTGCAAAATGCAGGATCATTTCATCCCAAATGTGAAAAAGGAGGATGAGTCAAACATGGCTGACAATGGAAGTCAAAGACAGCATAAAGGAGAGAGCATGCAATACTGCAAAACAAATAGTGGGAAGGTAGAGGACTGGGAAGCTTTAAAATAAACACAGCACAAAGCAGCTAAAAAAAAAAAGCAATTAGGAGAGAGAGTGAGAAATATAAGGATAAACTAATGAATAATATAAAAGAGAACACTAAAAGTTTTTCCGGATATAGAAATGTGTAAAAGAGAGGCAAGAGACTGCTGGAATATGGTGCTAGAGATGTATTGTCAAAGAAATGGCAGACTGAATTAGTATCCTGGCTCAGTCTTCATTTCCAAAGACACTGGCAACTTGCCAGAAATTAGAGTGTGTCAGGGGACAGAAGTGAGTGTAGTTGCTATTATTAGGGAGAAGGTACTTGGGAAGCTGAAAGGTCTGAAGGTGAGTAAGTCACTTGCATTAAGAAGATGACATTACAGTGTTCTGAAGTACTTAACTGAAGAGATTGTGGAGATATTAGTAGTGATCTTTCAAGAATCACAAGTCAGGAATGGTCCCAAGGAAATGGAAAATTGCAACTATTGCTCCAGTCTTTAAGAAGGGAAGGGGGCAAAAGGCAGGATATTATAGGCTGGTTGACCTGACTTCAGTGGTTGGGAAGATTTTAGAGTCCATTATTAAAGTCAGCATGATTTCCTTAAGGGCAGAATTTGTCTGACAAATCCGTTGGACCCTTTGAGGAAGTAGCAGGCAGGATAGCAAAAGGAGAATGTTGGTTACTTGGATTTTCAGAGGGCCTTTGACAAACTGCTGCGCATCAGACTGCTAAACAGTATAGGGGCCTAAGGCATTGAAAGAAAGGTACCATCTTGGACAAAAGATTGGCTGACTGGCGAAAGACAAAAAGTGGGAATCAAAGAGACTTTTCTGTGTTGGTTGCCAGTGACTAGTGTTGTTTTGCAGGGGTCAGTGTTGGATCCGTTACCTTTCACATTATATAGTAATGATCTGGATGATGGAATTGACAGCTTTGTAGCCAGGTTTGAGGATGATATTAAATTGGGTTGGGGGAGCAGGTAATGGGTCTTTGGCAGAATGGGAGAATGGGCAAAGACATGGCAGGTCGCTTGCTGTTGCTGGACGGTAGGCCTCTGCGTTTGAGTGGTATCTCTCTCTCAATACTGTCAGAGGATGTTGTCAAGGTTCTGTGTTTATGGATTGGACTATGGACTGAAGACTTTTTCAGTCTTATGGTTTTTATATTCTGTGTTTTCTCCTGTTCGCTCTTGTTGCCATGTGACAAATCTGTTAAATTTTTTTTGTGAGGGGAAAGGGTTTGTGGGGGGTTGATGATCCTGGTGCCATTCTTTTTTATGTGGGGGGATTGATGTTTTTCTTTGAACGACTGCCAAGGTTTTGTTTGTTTCATGACTATCTTGAGAAGGTGAATCTCTGAGTTGTATACTATGTACATATTTTGGTATTAAATTAACCTTTGAACCCTTATAGATGGAATACAGTGTGGGGAAGTACATGATCATGCACTTTGGTAGAAGGTATAAAAATGTGAACTATTTTCTAAATGGGGAAAGAATTCAGAAGTTGGAGGTGCAAAGGGACTAAGTCAGGATTCCATAAAGATTAATTTGCAGGTTGAGTCATTAGTAAAGAGGGTAAATGCATTCATTTCAAGAGAACTAAAATACAAAAGCAAGGATGTAACACTGTGGTTTGATAAGGCATTGATCAGTCTGCATTTGGAGTATTGTGAGCATTTTTGGGCCCCGTATCGAAGGAAGGATGTGCTATTATTGGAGAGGATCTAGAGGAGGTTCCTTTTAACAATCCCAGAGATGAAAGTTTCACATTTGCCGAGTATTTGATGGCTTTGGGCCTGTAATAATGAAAAGAAATTGTGTGATTCAGCATTCTTTGTTGTTTACATAATTCATTATGAATTATATGTAAAAGTACATGAATTGCATATGTCATCACGTCACCAAGTCATAGTTGTACATTTGCTAAAAGTAAAAGTGGAAACTACATGTTCTAAAGGCTCCCATCTTTTCCTTCAATTAGTTTTCTGTTCTGGAGTTGCAAACCATAACAGTGCAACAAGGAAGTTTTAAACGAACATGAGGTAACTACCTGTTGAAGACATTCAAGTTTAAGAAAAAAGTGCAGTGAGATGTTCGAGTGTTTAAAAAAAATTGCAGCACATGCTTCTTCAGGAAGAGACAGAGTCAGCTGAGTTTAAAAAAAGGCAGAAAACAGATGAAATTCATGGGTTCATAAATAGTGAGTATCAGATGATAATAATAAATAAATAAAGCAGGATGCTGTCCAAGTTGCATGCCATCTTGGACAATGTCTCCCATCCACTCCATAATGTACTGGTTATGCACAGGAGTACATTCAGCCAGAGTCTCATTCCACTGAGATGCAACACTGAGCGTCATAGGAAGTCATTCCTGCCTGTGGCCATCAAACTTTACAACTCCTCCCTCGGAGTGTCAGACACCCTGAGTCAATAGGCTTATTTCCACTTGGCATAATTTACCTATTATTATTTAATTATTTATGGTTTTATATTGCTATATTTCTACACTATTCTTGGTTGGTGCGACTGTAACAAAACCCAATTTCCCTCGGGATCAATAAAGTATGTCTGTCTGTCTGTTAGTCAGACAGTCAGGAAGGGCAAGCAGATGATAGGACAAAACTGATAGGACAAATGGCTGGCTACATTGGAAAGATAGATATGTTTGATTGCACAATAAATAACTGGATATTGCATACTGAGCAAATTGAGCAGTATTTTAAAGCAAATGAAATAGTCCATGAGAATTGAGTGCCTGGTTTGCCAAGTGCAATGGGTGGAAAGACATACAGGTTACTTAGAAGTTTGATGGCTCCAACCAACCCAGCCAAAGTTAGCTTTGCTGATATTGTGAAAGCAATACAGGAACATTTAGAATCATAACCATTGTTGATTGCAGAACACTTTAGGTTTCATAAGCAGAATCAAAAGGGAGTCCATTTCAGTGTATGTGACTGAATTGAAGAGATTGACTGAGCATTGTCAGTTCAGTAACAGGCTTAATGATGTACTGAGAGATTGCTTAGTTTGTGGCATCTTACAAGAAAGCATTAAAAAACAGCTCCTAACCAAAGCACAACTCGCATTTGAAAGAACATTTGAAATCACTGTATCAATGGAAAAGGCAGACCGAGACGCATCTAAGTTGCAGTCAGGAATGAGGGTGAACATGAACAAAATTGCAACATCTGAATTGAAACTGGACTGGCCAGACAAATTTCGCTACCATTGTGCTTCAAGCTCACATACACCAGACCAATGGTGGTTTAAAGATGAAACTTGAATAAAATGCAAGCAAAGTAGGACACATACAGTCTTTGGAGCATGTCTGATGGTTAAAAATAAATGGATTTCATGGGAAAGACGAAAAAAGATAAAAAGTCCAAGTTGTAGTTTCAAAAAGAGCACTAATCTGTATGCAGTTGATGAAAAATCTGCTAATGATGAGAGTGACACAAGTTTGGGTAGACTTGATATTTCCAATGTGAAAACTAATACTAGACAAGCAATATGCCTTACACCAGAAATGAATAACAAATTAATTAAAATGGTATTGGACACTCATTTTGCTGTTTCTGTCATTGCGCAAAATAAGTTTGAATGGCATTTCAAAGATACTGAACTGAAGCCAACCAAGAACTTATATTGGAGAAAAGATAACTCCTGTGGGAAGGACATACGTAACGGTGAAATACAACCAACAGGCTACATTGACCTTATATGTGGTAAAAACAGGAGGGTCAGCAATGTGGGGACGTGAGAGGCAGAGACAACGACAACTTAATTAGAGATCCATCCAGCATTTGCATGCTACATCCCTTGCAATAAAGTCAACTGAAGGCAAATTAAGAAAGGTCCTGAATGACACCACAGCAGTGTTCAAGTATGGCATTGAAAAGCTCAAACGTATCAAATAGTGTTAAATAAAAATGCCACACCCAAGTTTCACAAAGCCCGTCTGTTCCTTCTACCATCCGTGATAAAGAAGCCAGTGAGTTAGATGCCATGGAGGTTGAAGGAATTCTTTCCAAGTTAGAGTGGAGCACCTGGGCAACGCCAGTGATCCCAGTAGCAAAAAGGAATGGGTCTGTCAGGATCTGTGATGATTTTAATATCGTCAGCAACTGACTACTGAAAATAATTCAATATCCTCTGCCCAGCATAGAGGATATCCTTGCAAACCTTTCTGGAGGGAAAAACTTCAGCAAAGTAGGGTGTGCTGAGGCTTACCTGCAGATGGAGGTGGAAGAAGAGTCCAAAGTGTTTCTCACCTTCGATATTCACAAAGGGCCTTATTGCTATAATTGGCTTATTTTTGGAGTTGCATCTGCAACTGCACACTGGCAGAAGGCTTTGGACCAGATGCTGCAAGTCTACCCAGGGACTCAGGTGTTATCCTGGATAACATCATTGTTATTGGTAAGGATGACCAGGATGACCTAAATTTCAAGACAGAGTCTAAAAAACACATTTCAGCAATGTCAGCAGGACACACTACACTAACTCTGAAACAAAAGCTTGCCAATTTCCTCCTTGCATATCGCAATGCAGCACACTCCACAACCAGCAACTCACCAGCTATGCAGTTCAAGATCATTCCTTGCACTCATGCTTGGATCTCCTCAACCCAATCTCAGGAGTCTGCAGGACAAACAGCACAGAGAAACTGAGGGGTCCTCAAACAAGAAGGGTTAATGTTAACCTCCTGGACAAGCAGTTCTGGAGAGGGACTAGAGAGGTAATCAAAAGTGGCTGCTTGGAAAGAACTGGACCACTCTCCTACCCACAGGAGATGCCATCTGGAGATGATACATTGATCAGTTGAGGAGAACAGAGTCAATTGTTAGAGAAAAAAGGTGTCCAGAGTTTTCCAAACCACTTCCTGCAGCCCTAGAGTTAACTCTTGCAACCACCACGGAGCAGGTCCAAGAAACTGAGATTCTTTAACAGTCACAAGTCTCACCTGCCAAACAGAGTGACCACCCTTAGAAAATCTCCACACTGATTAAATCTTCATGCCTGAATGGGACAATTTGAAAGTTACTATGCGTTGGATGCATATATAGGAATTGTAGTATATAGTATACTGTGTACATGTACTGTATTTCAATGACTAGAGAGCAATACATTACCTAGTTGCATTCTACGAGGGGTGATTGATAAGTTTGTGGCCTATGGTAGGGAGTCAATTTTAGAAAACCTAGCACATTTGTTTTTCAACATAGTCCCCTCCTACATTTACAGACTTAGGCCAGCGGTTGTGGAGCATACAAATCCCTTCTTTGTAGAAGTGGTCCGCAGCGGGGTGGGGGGGGGGGGGGGTGATTGATAAGTTTGTGGCCTGAGGTAGAAGGAGATGAGTTATACAGCTCTCATTACATGCACATGCAGTTCAACTCTAAGTGAAAATGCATAAAGTTTGAAGTTAATAACTCATCTCCTTCTACCTTAGGCCACAAACTTATCAATTATTCCTGCTGTGGACCACTTCTGGAGGTCCAAGATGCTGATTTCTACAAAGAAGGGATCCGTATGCTCCATGACAGCTGGACTAAGTGTGTAAATGTAGGAAAAACAAATGTGCTAGGTTTTCTAAAATTGACTCCTACCTTAGGCCACGAGCTTATCAATCAGCCCTCGTATGTTGAGTTGGAGTTTATAGCTAAGTAGGGAGGAATGTTGTGTATTTACTATTGCAGTAATATTTGAGTAATGTTGTAAATATATTGTTTGATTAAACATTCTTTGTTGCGTACATTATTCATTATGTGTTATATGTAAAAGTACGTGAATGGAACACATCATCACGCCACCATGTCATAGGCACGCACCTTGCTAAAAGTCAAAATGAAATGTAGATGTTCACCTGGGCTTCCATCTTTTTCTGTCAATTATTTTTATGTTTTGGCGTAACAAACATAACAGGCACAACTCAAAATAAAAGGATGCTTATTTAGAACAGAGATAAGGAGGAATTCCTTTAGCCAGAGGGTGGTGAAAGTGTGCTATTCATTGTCACACACGGCTATGGAGGGCAAGTCACTGGATATATTTAAAGCAGAGGTTGATAGGTTCTTGGTTAGTAAGGGTGTGAAAGATTGTGGAGAGTAGATACAACAATGGTGTTGAAAGGGAAAAATAAATCAGCTTTGATTGAAAAGCAAAATAGACAATAGGAAAAATAGCTTAATTATGCACCTATGTCTTATAGTCTTATTGCCCTACATCTTATTTTTATGTTTTAATCTATTTCAGTAGGTTGCCATAAGCATTGCCGGTTCTGTCTTCCTAGAATGCACAGGGACATTTCAGTGACTTCGAAATTAGAAGAGTAAGAATCATAAACTTTGTTTATCTTGAGATAATCTGAAAGGTATTTAGCTGAAATCTCTTTCTGTAGAAAGAAAGGTTGCCCTCTTATCATTATTTTCCAGTCCATATGTACCTAAGTGACTGCTCTGATTTTAGAAGGCAGTTCACCACTATCTTCTCAAGGGCAACTGGAAAGAGAAACGAGAATGTCAGCCTTGAAAGCAGCATCTATATGCTGTAGTAAAAACTCTTAATAATATCCATCACTGGTCAGTCATACTGCACTAAAACTGGTTAATCCAAGTATTTCACTGAAAGGATAAAATGATTGACATTTGTGCTAAGGTTTCAGTGGAACAACATTAATGATTGGAAAACATTTTAAATATGGCTTCTGGCATTTATTGATTTCTAACTGGGTCAAATGTGACATGTTTCCAAGTAATACCTAATATAGCAGTTGTTTGATGATTCTTCAAAGGCACAGACTCTCTGTTTGTGGTTACTGAATGCAAAAGAACTCTATCTGCTAACAAAATAATTCCTTCTTCTCTTTTATTTTCCCTGTTATCTCTCTGGCATACACATATACATGCACATACACATCTGCACACCCACACAAATAAATCACACACACACACATTTTGCAGTTTCTTTAGGAATTTATATCTTATAAAATAACATATTTAAAGCAACCTTGCTAAATGGTCTCAACTGAAGGGAAAAATAGAACATCCCAATCAGATGACTATTTTCTGGAACATATGTTTAGGGACTCTGAGAGTGACAATAATGTTCACAGCTCATACTCTTGATTAAGGGGCTGCCAGGAAATAGCAGATCTTCTATCAATAAACATGACAAGCACATCCACATCAATGGTCACAGAGGAACACTTTAACGCCACCAGAGTGACAAAGGGACGTCTTTACCGATTAACAGTATTCTTTTTCTGTCACCTTTGTTGGTGGGGAGTTTACCTACACCACTCCAGATACAGTTCCCTTCAGTGACTGAGGACTTACAGCATTCATGTCCATCCTGCTGAAGGCCAATAAACCTTGGCTCACAGGGAAGCTATCTTTCACAGAAACACCGCATCTTAGGGAAAAATTGCAAGAAATCTTAGTCTTGTAAAGGGAAGAGAGAGGATCTGACACTTATAAGTAGGAGATAGCTGGAAATGATGGAAACAGAGTGTGTGTCTACACTGTCTCTCCCAGCAGTTTTGAAGGCTATTACTAAATTTGAGTAATTTTGAAGCATGTAATTTGTGGCTAATAAGCAGTATGTGACTGACCAGAACTCTGAATACCATGAAGATGTGACTCTGAAGGATCAGGCAGGTGAAACCTTTCTCAGATATTAGTGTCCTAACTTTAGCCCAATGTGCAGCCAGAATGCTTGACCTTCTGCTAGTTAGATAAAAGTAGTAGGTATTCAAACAAATACAATATAGCTTCAGTCCTTGCTAAAGCCACAGTTTAAGTGGAAAAGGAAGTTCAAAGTAAATTTATTAACATATACACAACACTGAGGTTCATTTTCTTATGGTAAATTTTGCAGTAAACACAAGAAACACAACAAAATCAATAAAAGACTACCTCCAACAGGATGGGCAAACAATCAACATGCAAAAGACAATCAACTGCGTAAATACAGAAACAAAGAGAAATAATAACAATAATAGTAATAAATCAACAATAAATATCAAGAACATGAGATGTTTATTGTTTATTTGTTTAGAGTAGAATATACTACTCTACCAATCTGTTTGATGTTAAATGTTGGTGATTGGAATTTTATTTGTTTATTCATGACATTTACAAATTGATGGTTAGGCCTGCACTTATTAAGACTGATAATGTCTTTGTTTTATAATAATGAAGTAAATTCTTGCATAGTCATTATTAATAGTGCTAACTTTTATATTCTAGAACTATTTAAATCATTCTCTAAATGTAAATTTACTCACCGTCTTGAGGCTTGGAATAATTTCTCTAATGTTTCTCTGGACTGTTGCTATCCAATAGCCACTATACTACCAAACTCCATGATGGTCATGACTATCTTCTCTAGCCAAACCTCTCAAAGAATAACTTTTCTGTCTTACACTTTGCCAGTCAATATTCATTTTCTGTTATGTTCATGATTATGTCCAAACAAAGACTTCTTGCTATTGACTATGTGGTGTCTTTTCACATGGAAATTGGTCTACCCATTGACACATAAATTAGGAACAATGGTCATCAGGAGTGGATATTACTAATGCTTTCCACCATCTCTAGCAAAATGGCCCCTCCCTAATATTATCTTGGTTGAATAATGCAGAATAGATTATTGATGTAGATTTCAGCCTGAAGTGCACAGGATACGTGTGGGGTGGGAAGGGGAAGTTTTTTTGAGGTTGAGGAACCCAAAGAATAGGTTTTCTGACTGACCCATGGGACTTTACTATCCAAATCGGAGGGGAATGCTCTTAATTGCAGGGCCACTACGTTGTTATCATGATGGTGTGGGATCGTGGTTTGTTCTGTTCCAATTCTGCCAGGTGTAACTGGTGGTCAGAGAGGAAACATTGCATTCTGGGGTTCTGTCAGTGGCTTACAGTGGTAGAGGATCACGTGGTACTTTGGAGTGATTTGAAGGCGTGTTCAGTGGTAGCTGAGAGTCAGAAGGAAACACTTTCTGGCCATATCCCTGGAATGAGCATTCTGCTCTCCTGCTTTCAGATGGTGAATTTCTGAAGGCCAGTGAAACCTGCTGCCAAGGTTATGAACAGAAACATGCCAGATACTCCAAACAATAGCACAATGTTTTGTGGACTTTCATGTGTAGGGGGGTAATTTCATTTTAAATATTTATTTCTTTCATTTAGCCTTGCAGTGATAAACAAGCCAGGTAATTAAGTAATCATAAACACCAGAAATTCAGCAGATGCTGGAAATCCAGTACAACACACACAACATGCTGGAGGAAATCAGGTCAGGCAGCATCTGTGGAAATGAACAGTCAACATCTTGTGCTGAGACCCTTCTTCAGGACTAGAAAAGAAAAGGGTAAGATGCCAGAATAAAATGTGGGGGTGGGGGAATGATTAGAAGATGATAGATGAAGCCAGGTGGGTGGGAAATGTAAAGGGCTGGAGATGAAGGAATCTGATAGGAGAGGAGATTTAAGTTATCAGCTGGAACTGATTAACTGAAATGAACCAATTCAGAACTAGTGCAAAACGAATGTGGAAATAAATCTTTTGGTTTTGTTGATGCATTGTGTTTTAGCTTAATGTGCAGTGACCTACATGTCCTGTGGTTACAGAGTGTATGCTTTGCTGAGGTAAGAGAAATTCTGTGGCTGTATATTCAATGTAATTAACTAGACTATTACATGTAGTTAAGGCAGAGATAGTTGGGCAAGTGTTGCTTCTGTGACAGTATTTGGAAGCCAAATGAAAGCCATGAGGCTACATGCTCAGTGAGTGTCTACAACAGGCAAATTCAGCTCAGGATAGATTAGGAAATGTTAATACTAATCATCTTCCACCCACTCCTCTGCAGTGTCCATTAATGTAGCTACCTTGTTATACTTCACACTTATTTTGATAAAGAGCTTCTGTTTGATTGTGCCACCACATTTCTCTGCTTTAACTCTAACTGGGTATATAGTTGCATACTGTTTCCCTTATGTGCAGATTATGCATTGCTAATGCATATCCTGAGGTTAGGCTCTAGACCCAACGGGAAAGGTAATTAGGTGAAGCTGGCATAAGACAAAGTGTTCCCTCAGACTTTGTGGGAGGCATGCAGAAAATACTGGGGCCATGGCAGAAATATTTAAATCATCCAATGATGCAAGAAGCATCAGGAACAAAGGTGATGAACTGAGAGCTTGGATACATACATGGAATTATGACGTAGTGGCCATTACAAAGACTTGGCTGGCACCAGGGCAGGAATGGATTCTCAATATTCCTGGATTTCAGTGTTTTAAAGGGGATAGAGAGGGGGGAAAAAGGGGAGGAGGGGTGGCATTACTGGTCAGGGATACTATTACAGCTGCAGAAAGGGTGGGTAATGTAATAGGATCCTCTTGAATCAGTATGGGTGGAAGTCAGGAACAGGAAGGGAGCAGTTACTCTACTGGGGGTATTCTATAGGCCACCTGGTAGCAGCAGAGATACTGAGGAGCAGATTGGGAGGCAGATTTTGGAAAGGTGCAAAAATAACAGGGTTGTTATCATTGGTGACTTTAACTTCCCTAATATTGATTGGCTTAGTTCCAAGGGTTTAGATGGGGCAGAGTTTGTTAAGTGTGTCCAGGATGGATTCCTGTCACAGTATGTTGACAGGCCGACTAGGGGGAATGCCACACTAGATCTAGTATTAGGTAACGAACCAGGTCAGGTCACAGATCTGTCAGTGGGTGAGCATCTGGGGGACAATGACCACCACTTCCTGGCCTTTAACATTAGCATGGAAAAGGATAGAATCAGAGAGAACAGGAACAATTTAAATTGGGGAAGGGCAAATTATGAGGCTATAAGGCTAGAACTTGCGGGTGATGATTGGGATGATGTTTTCGCAGGGAAATGTACATGTGGAAATGGACATGTGGTCAATGTTTAAGGATCTCTTGCAGGATGTTGGGGATAAACTTGTCCCGATGAGGAAGATAAAAAATGGTAGGGTGAAGGAACCATGGGTGACAAGTGAGGTGGAAAATCTAGTCAGGTGGAAGAAGGCAGCATACATGAGGTTTAGGAAGCAGGGATCAGATGGGTCTATTGAGGAATATAGGGTAGCAAGAAAGGAGCTTAAGAAGGGGCTGAGAAGAGCAAGAAGGGGGCATGAGAAGGCCTTAGCGAGTAGGGTAAAGGAAAACCCCAAGGCATTCTTCAATTATGTGAAGAACAAAAGGATGACAGGAGTGAAGGTAGGACCGATTAGAGATAAAAGTGGGAAGATGTGCCTGGAGGCTGTGGAAGTGAGGGAGGTCCTCAATGAATACTTCTCTTCGGTATTCACCACTGAGAGGGAACTTGATGACGGTGAGGACAATATGAGTGAGGTTGATGTTCTGGGGCATGTTGATATTAAGGGAGAGGAGGTGTTGGAGTTGTTAAAATACATTAGGACAGATAAGTCCCCTGGGCCTAATGGAATATTCCCCAGGCTGCTACACGAGGCAAGGGAAGAGATTGCTGAACCTCTGGCTATGATCTTTATGTCCTCGTTGTCCATGGGAATGGTACCGGAGGATTGGAGGGAGGTGAATGTTGTCCCTTCATTCAAAAAAGTTAGTAGGGATAGCCCAGGTAATTATAGACCAGTGAGCCTTACATCTGTTGTGGGAAAGCTGTTGGAAAAGATTCTTAGAGATAGGATCTATGGGCGTTTAGAGAATCATGGTCTGATCAGGGACAGTAAGCATGGCTTTGAAAAGGGCAGATCATGCCTATCAAGCCTGATAGAGTTCTTTGAGGAGGCAACCAGGCATATAGATGAGGGTAGTGCAGTGGATATGATCTACATGAATTTTAGTACGGCATTTGACAAGTTTCCACACGGTAGGCTTATTCAGAAAGTCAGAAAGCATGGGATCTAGGGAAGTTTGGCCAGGTGGATTCAGAATTGGCTTGCCTGCAGAAGGCAGAGGGTTGTGTTGGAGGGAGTACATTCAGATTGGAGGGTTGTGACTAGTGGTGTCCCACAAGGATCTGTTCTGGGACCTCTACTTTTCGTGATTTTTATTAACGACCTGGATGTGGGGGTAGAAGGGTGGGTTGGCAAGTTTGTAGACGACACAAAGGTTGGTGGTGTTGTAGATAGTGTAGAGGATTGTCGAAGATTGCAGAGAGACATTGATAGGATGCAGAAGTGGGCTGCGAAGTGGCAAATGGAGTTCAACCCGGAGAAGTGTGAGGTGGTACACTTTGGAAGGACAAACTGCAAGGCAGAGTATAAAGTAAATGGTAGAATACTTGGTAGTGTGGAGGAGCAGAGGGATCTGGGGGTACATGTCCACAGATCCCTGAAAGTTGCCTCACAGGTAGATAGGGTAGTTAAGAAAGTTTATGGGGTGTTAGCTTTCATAAGTCAAGGGACAGAGTTTAAGAGACGTGATGTAATGATGCAGCTCTATAAAACTCTAGTTAGGCCACAATTGAAGTACTGTGTCCAGTTCTGGTCACCTCACTATAGGAAGGATGTGGAAGCATTGGAAAGGGTACAGAGGAGATTTACCAGGATGCTGCCTGGTTTAGAGAGTATGCACTATGATGAGAGATTAAGGGAGCTAGGGCTTTATTCTTTGGAAAGAGGAGACATGATAGAGGTGTACAAGATATTAAAAGGAATAGACAGAGTGGACAGCCAGTGCCTCTTCCCCAGGGCACCACTGCTCAGTACAAGAGGACGTGGCTTTAAGGTAAAGGGAGGGAAGTTCAAGGGGGATATTAGAGGAAGGTTTTTCACTCAGAGAGTGGTTGGTGCGTGGAATGCACTACCTGAGTCAGTGGTGGAGGCAGATACACTAGTGAAGTTTAAGAGACTACTAGACAGGTATATGGAGGAATTTAAGGTGTGGGTTTACATGGGAGGCAGGGTTTGAGGGTCGGCATAACATTGTGGGTCAAAGGGCCTGTAATGTGCTGTAATACTATGTTCTATCCTTAGTGACAGGAGAGATACCAGATGGTTAGTGAATAGGCAATGTTGTTCCACTGTTTAAAAAGGACTCTAAATTTAAATCAGGAAATAATAAGCTGGTGAGTCTGACATTAGTCGATGCACAGTTATTGGAAGGTATTCTAAGGAACCAGATGTATCAGTATTTGGATAGATGTGGACTGATTAAGGATAGTCAGCACAGCTTTGTGCATGGTAGGTCATGTCTAATCAATCTTAGAGTTTTTTGACAAAGTTACCAAGAAAGTAGATGAAGGCGAGGCACTGGATGTTTTCTACATGGACTTTAGTAAGGCATTTGACAAGGACCCACATGGGAGGTTGATCAAAAAAGTTCAGTCACTCCGGCTTCAAGATGAGTTATTAAATTGGATTAAATATTGGCTTTGTGGGAAAAGCTGGAGAGGGTCATAGATGGCTGCCTCTCTGACAGAAGGCCTGTGATTAGTGGTGTGCCATAGGGATTGGTACTGGGTCCGCTGTTGTTTGTCATCTCTATCATCGAGATTGTTGAAAATGTGATACACTGGATTGTCAAATTTGCAGTTGACACCAGATTGGGGGTGTAGTGGACAGTGAGGAAGACTATCGTGGCTTGCAGAGGGATTTGCATCAGCTGAAAAAATGGGTATGAAAATAGCAGATGGAATTTAATGCCAACAAGTGGGAGGTTTTGCACTTCGGTTGGTCTTACATGCTGAACAGTAGGGCATTGAAGAATGTGGCAGAGTAAAATGATCTGAGAATACAGGTCCATAATTCATTGAAAGTGGCTTCACAAGTAGATAGAGTTGTAAAGAAAGCTTTTGGGACACTGGCCTTCATATCAATGTACTGAGTACAGAAGATGGGGTATCATGTTAAAGGTGTGTAAGACATTGGTGAGGCCCAATTTGGAGTATTATGAGCAGTTTTGGTCACCTACCTATAGGAAAGGTGTGAAGGAGTGCAGAGAAAATATACAAGGATGTTGCCAGGTCTGGAGGACCTGAGTTATAAGGAAAGAATGAATAGGTTAGGACTATATTCCTTAGAGCATGAAAGATTCAGAGGTTTGATAGAGGTATACAAAATTCTGGGGGGTATAGATAGGGTTAATGCAAGCAGGCTTTTTCCATGGAGAGTGGGTGGGACTACAACCAGAGGTCATGGTTTAAGAGTGAAAGATGGAAAGTATGAGGGCTTCCCTCAGAGGATCACAAAAGTGTGGAATGAACTGCCAGCACAAGTGGTGCATGCGAGCTTGATTTCAGCACTTAAAAGAGGTTTCGATAGGTACATGGATGGTAGGGTATGGAGGGCTATGGCCCCAGTGCAGTTCGATGGGAGCAGGCAGTTTAAATGTTTTCAGCGTGGACTAGATGGGTCAAAGGACCTGGTTCTGTGCTGTACTTCTCTATGATAACTTGTGCAGCCAAAAACAACAATAAATTTGAGGATTGAGAAAAGTAATAAATTCAGCAAAAGAGAACCTATACTGATGTTTAACACCATCTTTGAGGGCAGTGTGTTGTCACCTTGAACCTTGACATCATATGCAAGTGTGATAGGGAGTTCGAGGATTTTTAACATGGTGGCAATGAAGGGGTGGCAATATGTTCCCAATCAGATGTTCTGTTGTTTGGAGGGGAGCCAATACAGTGCAGCACTCCTGTACTTCTGCTGTCTCTTTCTTTGCAATAGTCCTCATTATGAGCTGAACAGTCAAAGAACCTTCTGGGGATTGTTGTGTGTGTGTGTTGAGATGGCACGCAACCACTACAATTACAGTGCACAGAAGCAGAATGAATGAAAGGTTATGGTGGTGAAAGCTATGAATATCAAGTTATGTTGATCAGTTTTGAGCTGCTTGTATTGTTGGAGCTACACTGATCTGGACAAGTGGAAGCGTTCTAACTTTAGTTCATGCTAATAAGAAATAGATGTGACCCGCTCATCATGGAAAGTCACAGCTCTAACCTGGTGTTATAGGTAAGTATTTGAGACTAGAGCATCAGCAACCCCAGGATGTTGAGTGGGGAATTGGGTGATACTAATACTATTGAATATCAAGTGGAATTCGATTCTACCTTATTGGAGATGTCCACTGCCCAGCATTTATTTAGAATGATTGTTGTTTATAACATATTAGTGGCATGCCGAGTTATAGGGAAAGGTAAAATATAACCATATATAACCATATAACAATCACAGCACGGAAACAGGCCATCTTGGCCCTCCTAGTCCGTGCCGAACCCTTAATCTCACCTAGTCCCACCTACCTATAAAATATTATACCTTTAATCCCTGGAGCACTGAAGAATGAGGGGAGAGCTTATAAAGGTATATGAAGTTGAGGGATACAGAGAGGGCCTTTTTCCCCTTGGGTTGGGTGAGACTAAAACTAGAGATCATATTGTTGGCTTATAGTGAAATATTTAAGGGGAAGCTGAGGAGGGATTTCCTCACTCAGTAGGTGGTGCAAGTGTGGAATGAGCTGCCAGTGTAAGGGGTGGAGGTGAGTTCAACTACAATATTTAAGAGAAGTTTGGAAAGGTACATGGATGAAGGAGGTATGAGGGCTATGATCCAACTGTGGGCAGATGGAAAAGCGGTAAACCAGGACAGCATAGACTAGATGGGCCAAAAAGGCTGTTTCTCTGCTGTGGTACTCTATAACTCTATGTCATTGATGAAAGAGCTCAAAACAGTTGAACCAAATCTTTCATCTGCATGAAAAATTAAAAACTTCTGCATGATTGTAGTGCTAAGATTGACCTCCATAGCAAGAAACATTCTAAATAACTTTATTTTCTTTGATTTATTTTCAATTCTCTTAGAAGATGTTAACTCCTTGCTTGGTTATGGTTTCTTTGTGCTGGATACCCAATAATCAAGCAATTGATAGTTTTCCAAGATGCTGAGTGTTATCTGGCTATTATAGAGCTGAGGCAATCAAAATGAAGATCTGTTATCCTCATTGTAGTTGAAACCTTATCTAATTCCACCCACCCCCTCACTTGCTGGAGTCAATAACACTGTCCCTTTTTCCACTTGGATGAGTGCAAAGCCTGTTACCTGCACAACCTGCAGCTGATTTATTCATTGCATTAATCTGAATTGTCTGTTGAAAAATCCTATGTTTTGGGCAACTCAATGAAACAGCATTTCCCATTGTCAATGAACATTGTATATCATTTTAGAGATTCATTAGGCTACAAAAGTGTTTGCAGGAACTTAAAAAATGAACATATTCCATCTAATACTGCTAAGTGAAATCGCAAAGCCAAAATTGTTGGTGAAGCTGGGGCAGCAGTTATTTCAAGCCCCTGTGTTGCTTGCAAATCTAACCTAATTCTTAATTTCCATCCACAATTACTTCCTCACACTCTGAACTCCATTTTCTCTGCACTTTGCTTAAAGGTGACTTCATGAATACTTGGAGAATTAATGGTCTTCCTAGGTCCTAGTGCCCTTCCCTTGGACAACATCGGTGGTGTGGCGAGGGGAAGGCCTGCAGCTTGGGCAACTGCCGGTCTCCCATACAACCCTGCCCAGGCCTAGGCCCTGGAAACTCCAGGCGCAGATCCATGGTCTCTGGAGACCAACGGATGCCACCACCACCTGTGCAGATATCATTTACTAGGTATCCATAATTGTACATTTGGGGGGAAAAAAATCTCCTCTGTTTCATCCTTCATGTGCTACTGAAAAGCAACACGATCCTTGGGGAGAAACAAATGAAAGATTAAAAACCAGGCTAATTTAGAAGTTTTATGGAGAAATCTGGAATTTTCTTCTCCAACTGTTGTCGGTCATTAAAAACTCATCTTGGAATTTATTCTAGCAATAATTATACAGTACCTATCTTTTGTAATAATCAGCTTTCACATTTGAAAGAGTTTGAAAATCATCATTTGGCAGACTAGCTGACAATCTTGGGCAGATGTCTTGGAAAAGACCCAGTTTTGACACTAACCAAATCCTGGCAGCTTGTCATTTGAAATTGTGTTGATTCTCCCTAACCTGCTTAAGTTGAAGCAGGCTGTCTGCACAAGCACATTCCATTCTCTTAATTGTTTTGTAAATCTCAATCTGCTGTTTCTAGCATGTCTTGCTGGTTCAAAAGGAGAAGGAAATAAAATTAGTCTTTTTGTTACTGTTTTTTTTATTCATGACAGCCCTTAAAACCAAGCACAGAATCACCAGCTAAGCTAATGTCATAGTATGCATGCAACAGATTTTTAAAAAATAGCACATTACCATATCAAAAGAAATAAAAAATGGAAGATTTTTTTTGAATGGCAAACTGAAATATATTGGAAAAGCTTCTGACAGTGTGATAAACTGCATCTGTCTTGTCTTTTGCTGTAACTGCTAATTAACCAGCACATTAATTCAAGAAATGACATACTGGGCCTAAAGTTCTGGGCTGGAGTCTAATTTTAGCATTCAATCAAAGTTCAGAAACTGCTTCAGAACCAAGATGCGATTGTATCCGTTGATGAAGTAACAAACATGTAAGACATTGCCTGTGCATTCTTCACATTGGATGTTATTTATATGGTATTTTTTCTGACAACTTTTAAGAACATATAAATTTTGAAGAGCCATTGGTTCAATGAAATGGATCTATTAATTTATTGCAGCTTTTATTACTCTGTCCTTTTGAGTTGCAGAAATGTATAATTAAATCAATTTGTGCTCTAAAGCTCAATGGTATTCTTAGAAATCTATTCCATGCACCAATTACCTTTCTTGTACCTTCCTGACTTCCCATCTAATTTATTAGGTGACAGTTAGCTTCATTTTGACATAAGTGACTAGATGTCTCCAGTACTTTACTACCTCTACAGTGCTTTTAAATATCCTGAGATTATAAAAAGTCCCGTGTCATCCTTACTTCATTTAAAAAGCGAACATTTTCCTCAATCAAGTTTGTTGTATGCCTTTATAATCCTGAAGTTCAATGAGTTGATCTTGAAACCAAATCCTTCATGAACAACAAGCCAATTTTTTCTCAACCTTCCTTCACAAATTGAAATCCTCTTGGCTACTCAGTAATAATGTTCTTTGAGTTTAAGTTTAATTGTCATTCAACCATGCACATGTATATAGCTAAATGAAACAGTGTTTCATTTGTTTTGCAGATTGGGTATTTGTATTCTGTATGTCATTCCACAATAAATTGAGCATAAGGACAGTAGAAGTATAACACAATTTGATATGCATGGTGCTATTACCGATGTCATAAGTATGCCTTTTAATTTTTTAAAAATCTGATATGCACATACTGTGGAATCAGTCTGAACTCAGTCTGTATCTCACAAACTGCTGATCTCCTGGGATTTTCACACACAGCAGTCTCTAGAATTTACAAAGAATGGTGTGGAAAAACAAAAATCATTCTGCGCGCAAAAATGCTTTGTTAATGAGAGAGGTCAGAGGAGAATGGCCAGACAGGTTCAAGCTGACAGGCTCAAGTAACCAGGCATTACAATAGTGGTGTTCAGAAGAGCATCTCTGAAAACACAACACGTCGAACCTTGACGTGGATGGTCTACAGCAGCAGATCACAAATGTGCCTCCTGTATCTAATAATGTAGCTGCTTTATTAAGGACAGGAGGAACCAATAAAGTGGCTACTGAGTGTAAATGAAGGTCCACAAGTACTCGAGTCTTTGAGAAGCAAAAGATGATGCAAAGCACCACACACACAATCCTGGAGGAACTAAGAAGGTTAGGCAGCATCTATGGAACAGTTGACATTCCTGGCCGAGACATTTCCTCAGGATTCTGTAAAAAAAATATCTACAAAAATAAATAATTTTCTATATAATGATATCTATAAAAATAGATGATAGTAAATAAATAAGGAACCATCTGTTCCATCAGAGCAAGTGGGAAAAAATGTGCAAGAACATTTTAAAGTAACAGGGATTTGTTCCATAATTAACAAAATTCAGAAATTTACATGTTGATTCTTAAACAGAAAATCTGCAGATGCTGGAAATCCAAGTAACACACACAGTGCTGGAGGAACTCAGCAGGCCAGGGAGCACCTATGGAAAAGAGTCAACGTTTTAGGCCGAGGCCCTTCAGCATGACTGATTCTTATCTGTTAGCCACCACAATACAGTGGGGAAAAATCCCCATAAACAATCAGTAGCCAATTAATTGTTGTAAAATTTAATGATCCTTAGCCATGATCATCTTGTGATCAAGACATCCTGTCCGCAGTGCTCATAAGTACTTTGATCTTCTAACGGAAGAGAGAGGAGTGCCAAGATTCAGACAGTCAGGGCCTGGATAGAATCCTACTGAATGGACTGTGGTGATTAGCAACAGTAGAAACCTGTGGAAGGCTAAACTACACAAGGAAAAACCTGCTGAGCGGCCAAAGGCTGAGCCAAAATCATTTGGCAGGTGTTGTGTCTCCAGAGTTGGCTTGTCATTTAGGCAATAAATCATTTTCAATCTGCTTTTGATCTCTTCCCCAATACCTGCCCTCTGACAAATTTCAAGGGATCGAGTACATTGAGGTGTGGATTAATATGGACCAAGTGCACTCTCAAATTCACCATATGGGTGGGCAGGGCAAAGTGTAATCTTCATCCTTTGGGCACCACACCATCATCGATGCGAAGACAGATCTAGAGCAGGGGAAGGCGAAAGGACCAGGAAAGCCCAAAGGACAACTAAAATAAATTGGTTTGCTCAGCCATGGGTGCTTTCTAAAGAAAGGCATTGCTGCTGTAATATGGCTTGTTCAGCTTTTCAGAATATTATTGTTGATGTTGCAATCTGTTTTTTTTTGGATGTTTTCATGTAAACATGGGGTGTTCATGGGACTTGAGGACTGTAGTAGATGGTCCTGACCTGCAACTGTATGCCATTCAACCAGGGCGAATCTGATCAGTAAATGTAATGGTTTAAAAAAAAAAGTAGTAATGCCACGTTTGTGACATAACTACACTGGTTTTAAAAAAACAAACATGACTTTCCCTCTGAGAAATTAGCATTGCTTGCAGCCATGCTGTTCAGGCATTCCTGAAGATGACACTATTTCCAGGGAGCATTAGAAAATAAATTTAAAATTCAGCAATATAAAATGAAAACGAAGAAGCAAAAGCCCACAGTGACTTTTATTTTTCCAACCAGCATCTGTGCCATTCCTTACAGAGTGTGCAGAATTAATATTAAAGTCTCACAACAAATGCATCTCGTATGTGGAGTACCCCTGAAAAAGAGAGATAATGAATGAGACATACATATTGTGCTGTTTACTCCTCAGTGACTTTATGGTGAATCAAAACATATTACACAAAATATTTAAAAAATGCTCCAATAAATTATCATCAGTATTATGCATAACAGTTACACTGTGTGCTTATGGCAATGTCTCCATGAAGCTTTCATGCTTCAATCATACCAGCCACATGGGTGAAAACAGCCTTTTTTCCCCCACTGCTTCAAGCAAACATATAACTCAAAGCATTATAGAAAACTGCAGAAAAAATACCTCCCCTTTTTTCTGATAGCATAAATGTGCTAATTCGCTTAAAATTCCGATTATTTTCTGTCTTTCTTGTCCCACCTGAAAAAGGGAGATGCTGAATGAAACATACTCCTCAGTAACTTTGAGGTGAATGAGAAATACAGTGTGTACTCTACCTCCACCCCCCACCCCCAGCCCCCCCAAAAGCATTCTGGCAGGCATAAGCAATCAATGTTATGCAAGACTTCACAAGTCAATGGTAGGTTCAGAGCTCAACACTATACCTTGCACTCAGATTCTCAGAATTTTCAACTAGACACATTGCTTGTTTTAAAGTAACATACCTTTTTTGCTCAACATGAGATGTTATTTACATTCAATTTATTTTAACTTTTTTGAATTACTTGAACGATTACTTATAATTAAATTAAACAGATTTCAACTTTGTCACACACTTCCCCCTCAAAGGTGGATGTTGTCCTGACATCTCCTCCCAGTTTTAGATTTGCAATCACTACTTTACTCATTTCAATCTTACACTGTAGTAATTTGGACGGAGAAATTGTTTACAGACACTACTTTCCCTATACTTAGCTATGAATCACAGTCATTCAATGCTAAAAATTGCCTGACAATAAGGGAAGATCACAATCACAAGTGCACTTAAATGGATCCAGGCTGTCATGTTCTGGTTTCTAACAAGAGTTTGTGATTGCCAGGGGATTTCTGGGCTTCAATGAGGAATGGTTTATATGATTTTCTCTATAAAGTTCTCTATGATAGAAACAGTCTTTGAGTATCTGGAGTATACCTGGCAATTAGCATTCCATGAGCAGTCCATGAGCACTTTCCTCATACAAAAGATTCCTTTGGTTTCTAGTAGGCAAATGGTAGTTGATGTAGGAACTGAGGCATGAGTAGCCATGAAGTCATTGACATTACACACAGTAATAAGGCAGGGCTTGATACAGATCTCCATGTGGCCTACAGTCTATATGTTGTGATATGTGACGATCCCAACCCCTTTCATAAGGGAACGTTTTGGTCATCATCGTTGTGTTCTTTATACGTAACGTGGATTTCTAATAACAAAACAATTTCTGGAAGGATAGAACTAGAACTTTTATTTACAATAGCGAACAGCAACCACATTTCTTACAGCACCATGCTTCTGGATCATTCTGTCATTTCTGTGCATGCTCAGACCTCTGTCCAATCACATTCTTACACGTGACACGTGATATCACCATATCTTCCTTTCCTTAAAAAGAAAAACAATTAGCAACATAGATTATAACAAATGCATAATTTAACATGTCTCTATCAATCTCTCTGGGAGTTTACGAACACGAGTAGACCATCTAAGGGGTTCACACAGTTGTTGTGTTTTGTCGTTATTTTCATGTTTTGTCTAGTCTGCACCAGTTAATGGAAACTCTGAAGTTGGCTCTTCCTTGAGGTCTTTGAGAAGAAATCACAATTCATTCATTAACTGTGTAATTTCTTTTTTTATGCTGAGACTTTATCATTCCAATAAAACTCCTCAATTCCTTCACTTGTGCTTTCACTTCTTCATTTGGATCCTGATTCTGGTCACTCTTTGGCTTCAGATCGGTATTGTACTGTACCGGCAAGTTTAGTTTTGGTGGCAATGCTTTGTCAGAGGCTGGTTAAAAAAAAAGGAATGGGTCTGGGCTTTTTTTTTTAAGACTTCTTCTACTTTTGCCACGTTGGAATCAAATTCTGTTCTCTCTTGCTGTTTCGTCAAGTCACTGTATTCTGAATCTGTGTCACTGTCCAGGACTAAGACTCTTTTCACCAAATTCAGTTTCTCACAGGCAGATAAACCCAGTATTGACTGTACATTTTTGGCACAACCACAAACGAAAGCGTGTGCTCAATATTTTTGTGTGATACCTTTGCCACACATGTTCCTTTAACTGGAATGTCTGCACCTGAATACCCAGTCACTTTTATATTTATCTGATGTAACTTTGGTCTTGGCTTTAATGCTTTAAACTCAGATTCTGCAAGAACATTTACTTGTGCTCCAGTATCCAGTTAAAAACAGAATAATGTTTTGGTTCACTTGCAATGGCATAGTCTAGTCATTCTTACTTTGTTTTCACAAAGCACATTGATATAAAACTCCTCGCATTCATTTTCAAGCACTGCATTTATGTGTTTTATTTCCTTTCTATTTCTGCAACAAGCGTGAAAAGTGATTGCTCTTACCACAGTGACGGCACATTTTTCCATACGTTGGACCAGGGCCAGATTAACCTAGTAGCAAAGGTAGCATATGCTACGGGCCCTGCATTTTTGAGGGCCCCGCCCGCAGTAAATGCTTGCAAGATGCAGTCTGGTGAAACCCGCATTTTCACCGTATTCTCACGACTGTTAGAATGATTTTTGGGTAGACGATTCATTTATACTTAAATAAATGACTTTAGCCATCAGTCTTCTGTTCTTTGACAAAGTACTGTGGATTGAGTTCCTAACAATGCATTTCCTAAAAGCTGTGAACCCAGTTTCATTCTGATAATATAATTTACTTTGCACTTTGAGTTTTGGGGAACTTCCTTTGATCCTGAGAACAAACTGAGACTGACAACTCCAGCTCCCCGTTGCTGCCCATCCTCAGACACACACAGCCAATCAGCGAGTACTGCTGAGAGAAACATGCTCTCATTGGCTGAGGAGTGTCAGTGGGCAGGACGGTGTGCGCTCGGAGCGGTCTGGGGAGAGGCCGGAGATTGGGAGCTGCACCGGGTAAAGGCTACAACACCAGCCGGGGTCTAGTTGCACATCTATTTGTCACTCATGGTTACTAACTGCAGTGGAGAATGCTCATTTTCAAAACTGAGAAAGATTAAAAATGAACTCAGGAGCACCATGGGTCAAAACAGATTGAACAATCTCACTCTAATGAGCATTGAACATGAACTTTTGCGCGAAATAGACATTTCCAGTATCATCAACAAATTTGCTCATGCTAAATATAGAAAATGTAACTTTTAAATTGTAGTTTTGTTACTTTTGATATTTGTAATTGATAACTGCATGTAAGTAATACTATTACTGAAGTGTCAGACATTTGTCCTATTATCTGGCTGTATAGCAAATGAAAAAATTGAATTACTTTACTATGCAAGTGAATAATTTAATACTGATGTGCAATTTAAAAATTCAGGGCTCCTTTATAACATATGCCACAGGCCCCGCACTGGCTTAATCCGGCCCTGCTGGACACTTTTTAAGTCAGTGCTCCCACCCACAGCGATCACAAAGTTTTTTTTTCTTTCAAATGACATCTTGTTCTCCGTCTGTTTCATTGTCGCTTCATTATTTTTTCTAACAGGTTTGCACTTTACAGTGTCTATGTCACTCTCAATAAAAAGCTCTTTTGCCTGTGACATCATAGTTTCCGAAGCTTTGCAAAGCCTCAAAGCTTTTTCCAGGTCGGTGTCTTGTTCTCTCAGACCACTATCCAAAATGCCACAAACAATTCCGTGTTTAGTGAGAGAGTCTGTGAGCTCTGCAGACTCGCAGGTTTTACTTTGGTGTCTCAACTCCATAACAAATTGATCCAATTGTTCGACCAGGTCTCTGGCGACATTTGAAAAATTTGTACCGTTCATACGTCACATTGCGCTTCGGTATACAAAATGCATCAAATTTGTCCATTATCGCCTTTAGATTCAAATGATGTCCATTCTCTTTCTTTCTTTTAAAATTTTTAATTAATTTTCAAATTCATATATATAACAGCATTAATAGTGCAAAAAGAGTGGGATTACATCATTGATAAATGCATATACAAATATAAACTAGAAATAACATAAATATACTAAGCCTCACAAACTCTTAATTTAGATTAAACATGATTTAAAAAAGTGAAAAAAATCAAAAGAAAAAAAAACAAATTGAAAACGGAAAAAAAATAAAATATACTGAACTAAACAAAGCTGGGATATTAAATCAGATCCAATCATTAATGTCGTTAGTTCCGCTCCTCTATCCATACATTTAAGGATGATAATAGGAATTCGGAAATGTCAAGTTACATCATATGAAAATGTTGAATAAATGGTCTCCAAGTTTCTTCAAATTTAACAGAAGAGTTAGAGGTGACACTTCTGATTTTTTTCTAAACTTAAACATTATTTAGTTGGGGAAAACCATTGAAGAATAGTAGGAGGGTTAATCTCTTTCCAATTTAACAAAATAGATCTTTTAGCCATTAATGCAGCAAAAGCAATCATCCGACGAGCTGAGGCGGATAAATAACTATGTTCCAACATTAGTAAACCAAAAATTGCGGTAATAGGATGGGGCTGCAAATCAATGTGCAAAACATTGAATTAGTATCAAAAATATCTTTCCAAAATCGGACAAGACCATAACATGTGAATTGAAGAAGCTACCTGAGGACATCTATCACAGACAGGATTTATGGGAGTAAAAACGAGCTAGTTTATCTTTAGAAGTGGGCCCTATGAACCACCTTAAACTGAATTAACACATGTTTAGCACACATATATATAGTTAACTAATTGAAGAATTTTCTCCCAATTCTCTATCGGTAATACAAGTTGAAGTTCCCTTTCCCATTCATTTTTACTTTTATCAGATATACCTGGCTATATTTTCATAATCTTATCATAGATAGTAGTTATTAAACCCTTCTGATAAGGGTTTAAACCTAATAGTTTTTCCATGATATCAATTGGATATGAAGTTGGGAAAGTAGATAATGCAGTATTCAGAAAGTTTCTAATATGTAAGTATCTAAAAAAAAAATGGGATCTCAGCAAATTATATTTATTAGACAACTGTTCAAAAGACATGAAACAGTTATCCAAAAATAAGTCACAAAAGCATATTATGCCCCTTATTTTCCATATCAAAAAGGCTTGATCCATAACAGAAGGTTGGAAAAGAAAGTTAGATTTAATCGGGCTTGATAAGATAAATGTATTCAAACGAAAAAATTTACAAAACTGAAACCATATTCGGTGTATATTTAATTACTGGATTAGCCATTTGTTTGTTCAGTTTAGAAAGAACAAAGGGAAGCAAGGTCCCTAAAGTAGAAACCAATAAAAACCCTTGTACTGATTTACATTCAAGATTTACCCATTGCGGGCTTGGAGTCGTATCCAAATCCTGTGTCCAAAATATTAAATATTGGATATTATTTGCCCAATAATAAAATCTTAAATTTTGGTAATACCAAATCACCATTCTTTTTAGACTTCTGTAGGTATTTTTTTACTTAACCTAGGATTTTTATTTTGCCATATATATGAGGAAATCCTAGAATCAACAGTATCAAAAAAGGATTTGGGAATAAAAATTGGTACAGTTTGAAATAGATATAAAAAATTTAGGTAGAATAAGCATCTTAATAGCATTGATTTGATCCATCATTGATAAAGACAATGGGGACCATTTAGTAAGCATTTGTTTAAGCTGATCAATTAAAGGTAAAAAAATTACCCTAAATAAATCCTTATGTTTGTTAGTAATTTTAACACCCAGATAAGTAAAACAGTCAGTAACCAATCTGAATGGTGAACATCTATAAATTGGAACCTGGATATTTAATTGGAAGAGCTCACTCTTATTTAGATTCAGTTTGTAGCCAGAAAAATTACTAAACTGAGCGAGCAGGGATATTACTGCGGGAATGGATTTCTCAGGATTAGAGATATATAGTAACAAATCATCTGCATATAGTGATAGCTTATGTATCTCATTCCCACAGGTAAAACCAAGTGTATTAGGTGAGTCTTGAATAGCAATAGCTAAAGGTTCTAAGGCAATATGAAATAGTAATGGGCTAAGAGCAGAGCCCTTCCTGGTTCCTTGAAACAACTGAAAAAAAGTGAGATCTTTGATTGTTAGTAAATACTGAACCCAAAGAGGTATAGTATATCAATTTAATCCAAGATATAAACTTCCGGCTAAAGTAAAAGTTCTCAAGCGTACTAAATAAAGATGCCCATTCAACTCTGTCAAATGCTTTCTCAGCATCCATCGAAATGACACATTCTGGAGTTCTAGATGCAGGAGTATAAACAATATTCATTGGTCTCCTAATATTAAAGGACAAATAATGATTTTTAATAAATCCAGTCTGATCAATAGAAATAATTTGAGGCAATACATTCTCCAACCTGGTCGCCAGTATTTTAGAAAAAATCTTAGAATCTATGTTCCGCAAGGATATGGGCCTATATGAACATTCAGTAGGGTCCTTATCTTTTTTGAGAATTAGGGAACTAAAGGCTCCATAAAAAGATTTTGGTAATTTACCTATAAATAATGATCCTACAAAAAATAATCTTTAAAGATTCTGCATAACCAAGGGGAAAGTATAGTAGAAAAGGATTTTAAAAATTCTACTGTAAAGCCATTTGGACCGGGTGTTTTACCTGAATTCATTGAAGAAATAGCATCTTTTTTTTCCATGATAGGTGCATCTAATGTTAAACGTTCATTGGGTGGTAGTTTTGGAATATTCAATTTCATTAAAAACTCACACATAGTAGTTGGGTCATCAGGAAATTCTGATTGATATAAAGAAGTATAAAATTCTTGAAAAGCTTTATTTATCTCATTATGATTAACCATCAGAGTACCATCTCATTTAAGAATCTTAATAATCTGGCGTTTAACTGAAGCAACTTTTCAATTGATTAGCCAATAATTTACCAGATTTATCACCATAGACACACAAATGACTCCTAGTTTTGATTAATTGATTTTCAATCAAGGATGTGAATAATAAACTATGCTCTATTTGAAGTTTTACCCTGTTTTTATAGAGCTCCTTACTAGGAGCAGTAGAACATTTCTTATCAATTTCTTTAACCTTGTCAACTAGCTTAAAGTATTTCATTATTAGTTTATTTTTTCAGTCTAACAGAATATGAAATAATTTGTCCACAGATATATACTTTAAAAGTGTCCCAAAGTACCCCGCTGGAAATTCCTTCCATAGAATTTGTTGAAAAGAAGAAATCAATCTGTTCCTTAAGAAAAATTAATGAAGGCTGAATCCTGAAGTAGGGTGGAATTGAACTGCCATTGTCCAGTATTAGAAAATGTAGCCTAAAACTTAATAGGAAGTTTCAAGGGTGTATGATCGGAAATAGCAATGGAATCATAGTTACAATCAACAACAAGTGGAATTAAACAAGAATCAATAAAAAAATAATCAATGCTAGACCAGTTGTGATATACATGAGAAAAGAATGTAAATTCTTTATCTTTAGGACATAAAAATCTCCAAATTTCTGAAATTCCCAAATCAACCATAAAGGAATTAATAAGAATAGCCGATTTGTTTGGAAGTATCAGGTTAGATGCAGATCTAGCCATTGAGGGATTTAGACAGCAGTTGAAATTCCCACCCATTATCAGCCTATAATCATTTAAATTAGGAAGTGATGTAAATAAGTACTTAAAAATTCAGCATAATCACATTTGGGGCATAAACATTAACCATAACAACTTTTTTGTTACAGAGTAAGCTAGTAATTAATAAAAATCTACCATTCGGATCTGAAAGTGTTTCCTGATGAACAAATGAAGTTGAAGAATCTATAAAAATAGAAATTCCTTGCACTTTAGCCTGAGAATTCAAATGGTATTGTCCCTTCCAAAATCTAAAAAGATAATGTTGATTATCCTCTTTCCTCACATGAGTTTCTTGTGCAAAAATGATATGAGCATTCATTCTATGGAATATTTTAAAATATTTTTTCATTTAATCGGATGGTTTAAAACGTTTGTATTCCAAGAAACAAAATTGATAATATTATCCATGTTACTAGAATGAGTCCTATGGTATGTAAAGGGTTAACCAGAATACAAACTCAAGAATCCAGAAGAGGAGAAAGTTTCGAAGAGGACAGACAATAGGTGCAGAAGTAGACCATTTGGCCCTACGAGCCCGCACTGCCATTCTGAGATCATGGCTGATCATCCACTATCAATACCCATTTCCTGCCTTGACCTCATATCTCTTGATTCCCCAATCCATAAGATACCTATCTAGCTCCTTCTTGAAAGCATCCAGAGAATTGGCCTCTACTGCCTTCCGAGGCAGTGCATTCCAGACCTCCACAACTCTCTGGGAGAAGAAGTTTTTCCTTAACTCTGTCCTAAATGACCTACCCCTTATTCTCAAACCATGCCCTCTGGTACTGGACTCTCCCAGCATCTGGAACATATTTCCTGCCTCTATCTTGTCCAATCCCTTAATAATCTTATATGTTGCAATCAGATCCCCTCTCAATCTCCTTAATTCCAGTGTGTACAAGCCCAGTCTCTCTAACCTCTCTGCGTAAGACAGTCCAGACATCCCAGGAATTAACCTTGTGAATCTACGCTGCACTTCCTCTACAGCCAGGATGTCCTTCCTTAACCCTGGAGATCAAAACTGTACACAACACTCCAGGTGTGGTCTCACCAAGGCCCTGTCCAAATGCAAAATGATTTCCTTGCTCTTGTACTCAATTCCCTTTGTAATAAAGGCCAACATTCCATTAGCCTTCTTCACTGCCTGCTGCACTTGCTCATTCACCTTCAGTGACTGATGAACAAGGACTCCTAGATCTCTTTGTATTTCTCCCTTACCTAACTCTACACCATTCAGATAATAATCTGCCTTCCTGTTCTTACTCCCAAAGTGGATAACCTCACACCTATTCACATTAAACATCATCTGCCAAGTATCTGCACACTCACCCAGCCTATCCAAGTCGCCCTGAGTTCTCCTAACATCCTCATCACATGTCACACTGCCACCCAGCTTAGTATCATCAGCAAACTTGCTGATGTTATTCTCAATGCCTTCATCTAAATCGTTGATGTAAATCGTAAACAGCTGTGGTCCCAATACCGAGCCCTGTGGCACCCCACTAGTCACCACTTGCCATTCCGAGAAACACCCATTCACCGTTACCCTTTGCTTTCTATCTGCTAACCAGTTTTCTATCCATGTCAATATCTTCCCCCCAATGCCACTAACTCTGATTTTACCCAGAGGGTGAATCAAAAGATACATGTTTATATAAAGAAACCACCCACAGTTTGGTTTGTAAACCAGTGAGTTCAGACATGCCACTGTCCTCCAGATTTTCCAGCTCCACTCTTTCCAGATGGTCAGTTACAGAGACAAACGTGTTTTCTTAGTTTTGTCCTCTCCTGGGAGCTGAAGGAAGCTACTAAGTTCCAGCAGCTTGTCTTTAGGTGACACACACACTTACTCACTAGTTTCTTCTTGGAGATTCCTACGCACATCCATTTTCTTTTCCCCTTGGCCTCGGTGTGAGTTATTGTGGTGACTGTAAGGTTCCCAGCGGCTGACAGGTTTCTGAAGCGACTGGTGTTCACTGTGCCTCAAGAGCAAGCACGGCGCCATCAGCTCGCAGCCTCACCCTCACCTCAATCCACCGCCTCACTCTGCTGCTGCTCCAGGCCATTAAGAGAAGGTTGGGCGCCGTCTGGATGAACTCAATCTGGCACACTGCCTCCAAAATTATGTAGTACTCCTGGAAAAATGGCGACGATGAAAGAAACATACTCTTAGTAACTTTATGATGAATCAAAATAAATTACAGTGCATCCAGTGTATAACAATAAGCAATGGGATTTGTATTAAATCAAATTCAATTCTTCTCCCACTTACACTGTTACTCATTTAACATTCAGGCCTCTTTTTGGTTTAACTATCATTTCTATCATGAGAACATCTCACACTAATTTTAAATTATCAAACATATTACACAAAATATAGAAATGCTCCAATTAACTCTCATCTTCTGTTATCATCAGTATTATGCATAACAGTTACACTGTGTGCTTATGACAATGTCTCCATGAAGCTTTAATGCTTCAATCATACCAGGCACGTGGGTGAAAACAGCCTTTTTCATGCTTTCAAGCAAACATATAACTCCAAGAATTATACAAAACTTCAGGAAAAAAATACTTAACATTTTCTCTGAGAACATAAATATGCCAATTCACTTAAAATTCCTATTATTTTCTGTCTTCTTTTCCAACCTGAAAAAGGAAGATGACGAATGAAACATACATGCTGTACTGTTTACTCCTCAGTGACTTTAGAGTGAATGAGGAATACAGTGTGTACTCCACCTCCAGGTATTCTGGCAGACATGAACAATCAATTGTGTGCTGAAAATTGAATGCAAGACCCTGTGAGTCAATGTCAGATTCAGTGTTCAATACTAGAAGAGAATACCTTGCCCTCAGATTCACAGAATTTTCAACTAAATTTTGGAGCTATGATGTCGTGGCCATTACAGAGACTTTGGGTCAAGGGCAGGAATGGTTACTTTGAGTGCCAGGCTTTAGATGTTTCAGAAAGGACAGGGAGGAAAGCAAAAAAGGTGGGGCATGACACTGTTGATCAGAGATAGTGTCATGGCTGCAGAAAAAGAGGAAGTCATGGAGTGATTGTCTATGGAGTCTCTGTGGGTGGAAGTTAGGAACAGGAAGGGGTCAATAACTCTACTGAGTGTTTTTTATAAACTACCCAGTAGTAACAGGGACATCAAGGTACACAGATAGGGAGACAGATTCTGGAAAGGTGTAATAATAACAGGGTTGTTGCGCTGGGTGATTTTAATTTCCCAAATATCGATTGGCATGTCCCTAGATCAAGGGGTTTAGATGGGGTGGAGTTTGTTAGGTATGTTCAGGGAGGTTTCCTGACACAATATGTAGATAAGCCTACAAGAGGAGAGACTGTACTTGATCTGGTATTGGGAAATGAACCTGGTCAGGTGTCAGATCTCTCAGTGGGAGAGCATTTTGGAGATAGTGAACATAATTCTATCTCCTTTACCATAGCTTTGGAGAGAGATAGGAACAGACAAGTTAGAAAAGCATTTAATTGGAGTAAGGAGAACTATGAGGCTCTCAGGCAGGAACTTGGAAGCATAAATTGGAAACAGATGTTCTCAGGGAAACGTACGGAAGAAATGTGGCAAAAGTTCAGGGGATATTTGCGTGGGGTTCTGTGTAGATGCATTCCAATGAGAGAGGGAAAGAATACTAGGGTACAGGAACCGTGGTGTACAAAGGCTGTTGTAAATCTAGTCAAGGTTCAAAAATCTGGGAAATGATAGTGATCTAGAAGATTATAAGGCTCACAGGAAGGACCTTAAGAATGAAATTAGGAGAGCCAGAAGGGGCCATGAGAAGGCCTTAGTGGATAGGATTAAGGAAAACCCAAAGCATTCTGCAAGTATGTGAAGAGTAAGAGTATAAAATGTGAAAGGATAGGACCTATCAAGTATGATAGTGGAAAAGTGTGTATGGAACCGGAGGAGGTGGCAGCGGTACTTAATAAATACTTCATATTCACTACGGAAAAGGATCTTGGTGATTATAGGGATGACTTATAGTGGACTGAAAAGCTTGAGCATGTAGATATTAAGAGGATGTGCTGGAGCTTTTGGAAAGCATCAATTTGGATAAGTCATCGTGGCCAGATGAAATGTACCCCGGGCTACTGTGCGAGGTGAGGGAGGCTATGGCAATTTTCTTGGCATCATCAATGGAAAAGGGAGAGGTTCTGGAGGATTGAAGGGTTGCGGATATTGTTCCCTTATTCAAGAAAGGAAGTAGAGATTGTAGACCAGTGAGTCTTACTGTAAAGTTGATGGAGAAGATCCTGAGAGGCAGGATTTATGAACATTTGGAGAGGCATAATATGATTAGGAATAGTCAGCATGGCTTTGTCAAAGGCAGGTCGTGCCTTATGAGCCGGATTGAATTTTTTGAGGATGTGACTAAACACATTGATGAAGGTAGAGCAGTAGGTGTAGTGTTTTTGGTTTTCAGCAAGGCATTTGATAAGGTACCCCATGCAAGGCTTATTGAGAAAGTAAGGCGGCATGGGATCCAAGGGGACATTGCTTTGTGGATCCTGAACTGGCTTGCCCACAGAAGGCAAAGAGTGGTTGTAGACGGGACATTTTCTGCATGGAGGTCGGTCACCAGTGGTGTGCCTCTGTTCTGGGACCTTTACTCTTCGTGATTTTTATAAATGACCTGGATGAGGGAATGGAGGGATGGATTAGTAAATTTGCTGATGACACAAAGGTTGGGGGTGTTGTGGATAGTGTAGAGTGCTATCAGAGGTTACAGCAGGATATTGGTAGGATGCAAAACTGGGCTGAGAAGTGGCAGATGAAGTTCAAATCAGAGAAGTGTGAAGTGGTTCATTTTGGTAGGTCAAATATGATGGCAGAATATAGTATTAATGATAAGACTCTTGACAGTGTGGAGGATCAGAGGGATATTGGGGTCCGAGTCCATAGGAGTTCACAAGATCACAAGACAAAGGAGCAGAAGTAGGCCATTCAGCCCATCGATTCTGCTCTGCCACTCCACCATGAGCTAAACTATTCTCCGATTTAGTTCCAATTTCCGGCTTTTTCCCCATATCCTTTGATACCCTGAGTAATTAGATACCTACCAATATCCTCCTCAAACACCCTCAATGATCGAGCCTCCACAGCTGTATGTAGCAACAAATTCCATAAATTCACGACCCTCTGGCTAAAAAAAATTCTCCTCATCTCTGTTTTAAATGGGTACTCTCTAATTCTAAGACTGTGGCCTCTAGTCCTGGACTCACCCACCAAGGGAAACAGCCTTTCCACATCTACTCTGTCCAACCCTTTCAACATTCAAAATGTTTCATTGGATCCCATCTCATTCTTCTTTAGTCTAATGAATACAGTTCAAGAGCCGACAAATGCTCCTCATATGTTAGCTCTTGCATTCCAGGAATCATCCTCGTTGGTCTTCTCTGAACTCTCTCCAACATCAGTACATCCCTTCCAAGATAGGGGGCCCAAAACTGCACACAGTATTCCAAATGGGGTCTCACCAGTGCCCCATAGAGTCTCATCAACACCTCCTCACTCTTATACACTGCTCATCTTGAAATGAATGCCAACATAGCATTTGCTTTCCTTACTGCTGATCCAACCTGGTGGTTAACCTTTGGGGTTTCCTGCACGAGGACCCCCAAGTCCCTTTGCACTTCCAATTTTCAATTTTCTCCACATCTAAATAATCTGCCCGATTATTTCTTCTTCCAAAATGTACAGCTGTACATTTCTCAAATTGTATCTCATCTGCCGCTTCTTTGCCCTCTCTCCTAAACTGACCAAGCCTCTCTGCAACCTTTTCATTTCTTCAACAATTCCTGCTCCTCCACCTATTTTGGTGCCATCCGCAAACTTAGCCACAAAACCATTTAATCCATAATCTAAATCATCAATATACAAAAAAGCGACCCCAACACCGACCCCTGCGGAACACCACTAGTAACCAGCAACCAACCAGAATAGGATCCCTTTATTCCCAATCTTTGCTTTCTGACTATCAGCCAATGCTCCACCCATTCCAATATCTTTCCTGTAATTCCATGGGCTCTCATCTTATTAAGCAGCCTGTTGTGCGGCACCTTATCAAAGGCCATTTGAAAATCCAAATACACAACACCCACAGCCTCTCCCTTGTCAATCTTATTTGAGATTACCTCAAAAAATTCCTATAGGTTGGTGAGGCAGGATCTTCCCTTCATGAAAACATGTTGGCTTGGGCCTATCTTGTCATGCACTTCAATGTAATTCATAATCTCATCCTTGAGGATTGACTCCAATAAATTTTCAATTACCAATGTCAGACTAATAGGTCTGTAATTTTCTTTTTGCTGCCTCCCTCCTTTCTTAAACAACAGAACTATATTTGCAACCTTCCAGTCCTCCGGAACCATGCCAGAGTCTACTGATTCCTGGAAGATTATTTCAAATGCCTCCACAATCTCCAAAGCCACCTCCTTCAGAACCCGTGGGTGCACCTCATCATCAGGTCCAGGAGACTTGTCTATCCTTAGTCCATTTAGCTTCCCAAGCACTTTCTCTCTAGTAATCTTGACTGTACCTAATTCTACTCCCTGAGACCTCTGGCAATTAGGTATGTTGCTAATGTCTTCCACTGTGAAGACTGATGCAAAATACTCATTTAGTTCCTCTGCCATCTCTTTGTTACCCATTATAATTTCTCCAGCATCATTTTCAATCGGTCCTATATCTACCCGTATCACTCTTTTACTCTTCATATATTTTTTAAAAATCTTAGTATCCTTTTTTATGTTAATTGCCAGCTTCCTTTCATAATTCATCTTTTTTTCCTAATGATTTTCTTAGTTTCCTTCTATAAGTTTTTAAAAGTCATCTAGTTCTCAGTTTTCCCACTAATTTTTGCTTCCTTGTACGCCGTCTCTTTTGCTTTTATTTTAGCCTTAACCTCTCTCATTAGCCACATTTGTGCCATTTTTCCATTCATGATTTTCTTTTTTCTTGGAATATATTTTTCCTGCATTTTCCTTATTTCTTGTAGGAATTTCATCCAGTTCTACTCTACTGTCCCTCCATCTAGCTTACTTTTCCAATCAGCTTGGGCCAGTTCCTCTCTCACACCACTGTAATCTCCTTTGTTCCACTGAAATATCGATACACCTGTAACCAGCTTCTCCTTTTCAAATTGAAACTGAACTCAATGATATTATGATCACTACTTCCATTACCTCTAGCTCCCTAATCGCCTCCAGTTCATTGCACAGCACCCAATCCAAAACGGCCGATCCCCGGTGGGCTTACGAACAAGCTGCTCCAAAAAGCCCCCTAGGCATTCTACAAAATCCCTCTCCTGAGATCCAGTACATTCCTGACTTTCCCAATCCACTTTCATGATTATCTTGACATTTTCCTTCTGACACACATTTTCTATTTCCAGCTGTAACTTGTAGTCCACATCCCGGCTGCTGTTTGGAGGCCTGTAGATAACTGCTATTAGTGTCTTTTTACCCTTGCCATTTCTTAACTCGACCCACAGGGATTCTACCTCTTCTGATCCTGTGTCCCTTCTTTCTAGTGATTTGATATCATTGCTTACCATCAGGGCCATGCCACCCCCTTTACCTACCTTCCTACCTTTCCTATACACTGTGTATCCTTGGATGCTCAGCTCCCAATCACATCCATCGTTTAGCCATGACTCGGTGATGGCCACAATGTCATATCTTTTAACCTGTAGCTGTACAACAAGGTCATCCACTTTATTTCTAATGCTGCGTGCATTTAAGTACTGAACATTTAGATCAGTATCTGGTACCGATTTTACTATGTTTCTATCGCACAGCAAATTATCCTGTCTATTCACCTGCCTGTCCTTCTTGCCATCTTTACTGCACAGTATCTTTGACTTATTTCTATTTTCCTCTTCCTCAACCCTAACACCCTGGTTTCCTTCCCCCTGCCAACTTAGTTTAAACCCTCCCTAACAGCTATATTAAACAATCCCGCCAGGATATTAGTACCCTTTGAGTTCATGTGTACCCTTTGAGTTAATAGGTGTTGATCATGTAGATAGTCAGAGGCTTTTTCCCAGGGTTGAAATGGTTACCACAAAAGGACACAGGTTTAAGATGCGTGGAAGTAGGTATAGAGGAGATGTCAGGGGTAAGTTTTTTATGCAGAGAGTGGTGAGTGTGTTGAATGGGCTGCTGGCAACGGTGGTGGAGGCAGATACAATAGGATCTTTTAA
The DNA here is from genome assembly GCF_030144855.1 of Hypanus sabinus. Lineage (NCBI taxonomy): Eukaryota > Metazoa > Chordata > Chondrichthyes > Myliobatiformes > Dasyatidae > Hypanus > Hypanus sabinus. The sequence continues at coordinate 33,915,890 of NC_082715.1, read as the reverse complement.
GAGACTTTTGGATAGGTACATGGAGCTTAGAAAAATAGAGGGCTATAGGTAAGCCTAGTAATTTCTAGGGTAGGGACATGTTCGGCACAAGCTTGTGGGCTGAAGGGCCTGTATTGTGCTGTAGATTTTCTATGTTTCTATGACACTCAAAGCTGCTGCGCAGGTTGACTACGTGGTTAAGAAGGCATATGGTACGTTGGCCTTCATTAATCATGGGATTGAGTTTAGGAGCCGAGAGGTAATGTTGCAGCTATATAGGACCCTGATTAAACCCCACTTGGAGTACTGTGCTCAGTTCTGGTCACCTCACTACAGGAAGGAGGTGGAAACCATAGAAATGGTGCAGAGGAGATTAACAGGGATGTTGCCTGGATTGGGGAGTATGCCTTATGAGAATAGATTGAGTGAACTTGGCCTTTTCTCCTTGGAGTGACGGAGGATGAGGGGTGGCCTGATAGAGGTATACAAAATAATGAGAGGCATTGATCATGTGGATAGTCAGAGGCTTTTTCCCAGGGCTGAAATGGCTAGCATGAGAGTTTTAAGGTGCCTGGAAGTAGGTACAGAGGAGATGTCAGGGGTAAGTTTTTTATGCAGAGTGGTGAGTGTGTGGAATGGGCTGCTGGAGGCATTGGTGGAGGTGGATGTGATAAGGTCTTTTATGAGACTCCTGGGTAAGCACATGGAGATTAAAAAAATAGAGGGCTATGGGTAACCCTAGGTATTTTCTAAGGTCAGGACATGTTCGGCACAGCTTTGTGGGCCAAAGGGCCTGTATTGTGCTGTAGGTTTTCTTTTTCTAAACACATTTTGCATGTTTTTAAAGTAACATCTCTTCTTTTTCTAATATGAAGTGGTATTCATGTTAAATAAATAACTCTCTTTAAAAATTATTTGAACTATAATTTATAAATTGGCTCTGCTCCTCTCACCGATGCTGTAAGCTCCATGTGCCCTCATTTTGTATACACTCAGTGGCCACCCTATTAGATCTTTGTGATCTGCTGCTGCTGTGGGCCGTCCACTTCAAGGTTCAATGTGTTCTGTGTTCAGAGATGCTCCTCTGCACACCACCGTTGTAGCAGGTATTTACTTGAGTTACTGTTGCCATCCTGTTAGCTTAATCCAGTCCAGCCATTCTCCCCTGACCTCTCTCGTTAACAAGGCATTCTTGCCCACAGAACTGCCAATTACCGGGTGATTTCTGCTTTTTATTTTCATCAGTCTCTGTAAATTCTAGAGACTGTTGTGTGTGAAAATCCCAGAAGGTCAGCAGTTTCTGAGGTGCTCAAAATGCCCGGTCTGGCACCAACAATCATTCTCATCAAAGTCACTTAGATCACATTTCTTCCCCATTCTGATGTTTGGTCTGAACAACTGAACCTCTTGACCATGTCAGCATGCATCGATTTGCTGTCCTATAACTAAAATGAGCAGGTGTACGGGTATAGCTAACAAAGTGGCTGCTCAGTGTATAAGGCACATTTATTTCGGACCAGGGCAGAATTGATTAACATTACTTCATTCTGTTGTCTCACAGTGAACAAATGGGGATATTAAACAACAACAGCAGAAACCTCTTAACTCCTGTCAGGAATTGAAGCTATTTGGTTTCTTTCCAGTTCAATCAAATATTTTTTCTCTCTCTCTCTGGCCACTTTCTTAGGAATACTGCTTTATTTGTGCTCGTGTTCACCTCGGACTCCAGAGTATTCAAGAATGATCCAGATGCTTGGCTAATAATCAAGCAATGTGTTTGTAGTGAGGCTAGCAGTTCCGCATTTTCTACTTTCTCCAAACCATTTAAATTTTTAATAACTTCTCTTAGCTCCCTTCTTAGCCGCCTTTCTCAAGAGACAAAGAACCAAAATAGGATACATAGCAGGAAAAGATGGACTGTCATTTCCGGTATTACCATAGAAACATAGAAAACCTACAGCACATTACAGGCCCTTCAGCCCACCAAGCTGTGCCGAACATGTCCTTACCTTAGAAATTACAAAGGGTTGCCAATAGTCCTCTATTTTTCTAAGCTCCTTGTACCTATCCAGGAGTCTCTTAAAAGACCCTATCGTATCCTCCTCCACCACTGTCACCAGCAGCCCATTCCATGCACTCATCATTTAAACTCTGCGTTTTAAAAAAAAAACTTACCCACCCCTGACTTACACCTTAAAACTGTACACTCTCGTGGGAAAAAGTCTCTGATTATCCATAAGATCGATGCCTATCATCTTATACATCTCTCTCAGATCATACCCTTCATAAAGTGATCTGTCAAACACCCAAAGCCTGCACCCAAAGAGTGCTGCGGGAATACTAAGTTACACTGGACAAAAATTTTTTTGGAAGTTTTGCTTCCTCAGAATTGTTTTTATTTATGACAGACTGAAGTTGAACACAAATATAATTTCAGACTGCATCACATAGGAATTTGAAGAAACAATATATTCACTCTTACTGAATATAATGTGTTTAATTGCATAATGACACTGGTACTTTGCAATAGTTCAATGGAGCTAAAAGTGTCTTGTTGATGATCTTTGGTTGTACTCAGCGGCTGAGGCTACTCATTTAAATGCCCAACAATTATCAGCCAATATTGATGGATTCCAGTTGCCCTGATGCTGTTTCGCCATGACCACTATATCGTGGTGAAAACTTTCACCGTGCTCATCATGGACAGTGCCAAGATTTGCAGGGAAGAAGTCTAAACTGGAATGCGGAAAATTAATCTTTAGTGAAATGTTGAACTTCATGGTTGTGTATGCTTGAAGCATGTTGACAACTAGCTTCATGTAGTCTGATGCTCTGTAATTGCCAAGAAAGTTTTGAACATCCTTGACTGTCTTCCATTCGATTTTTCTCAAATCCCACTAGAAGTTCTTCGAATTGCCTGCCATTGATCTGTGGACTAACAAAATTCCATTCCTTAATCTTGGCATCAGTTATTTTGACTTTACTTATGAATTGAAATAACATTTATTGGTGATTTCAAATAAAATGGATGTGATAGGGAAATTTCATGGTGATTTCATGATCAGCAGCCCAAATTCTGCAAGATATGCTCAAAAGTATTCAGGAAGCAAAATCTTTGCCCAGTGTTACCTGATGTATTGTCTTCTGGATGAAGTGTTACTGAGGCTGGGTATTTCCTGATAATTCCCAAACCCTCACTGCAAAATCTGTTACTTCAGTAGAAGTTCTTTCTTTTACAATGTACGGTGAAACTAAATAATGATGAGGAGACGTACAGGAGTGAGATGGGTTGAGTGGTGTTGTAACATCAAGCTCACGCTCAACAACAGCAAGCCTAAGGAGTTGATTGTGAGCTTCAGCAAGAGGAACTCAGAAGAGAATGCATCAGTCCCCTTTAAAGCGTCAGTGGCTGAAAGGGAGAGCAGCTTTAAGTTCTTGCATGTCAGCATCTCAAAGGGTCTATCCCGGGCACAAAGCCTTGATTGAAGAAGGCACATCAGCTGCTCGACTTCATTATGAGTTTAGGTATGTCACCAAAGTCTCTTGCAAATTTCTATAGTTGTACAGTGGAGAGCATTCTCGTTGGTTCATTACAGCCTGGTAAGTGTGCTCAAATACACAGGATTGCAGGAGGCCACAGACAGTTGCTCAAGATTTCCAGTTTCTGTGCAAACTCCTTTGTTACAGACTTGCCCAGCTCCATCCCTACTATTGAGGACATCTTCAAAAGTAAAGTCAAGTTTAGAAACATAGAAAACCTACAGCACAATACAGGCCTTATGACCCACAATGCTGTGCCGAACATGCACTGACTTTAGAAATTACCTCAATTTACTGATAGTCTTCTATTTTTCTGAGCTCCATGTACCTATCCAGGAGTCTCTTAAAAGACCCTATTGTATTCACTTCCACCATTGTCACCAGCAGCCCATTCCATGCACTCACCACTCTCTGCGTTTATATATTAAAAAAATCTTACCCCCGACATCTCCTTTGTACCTACTTCCAAGCACCTTAAAACTGTGCCCTCTTGCATTAGCCATTTCTGCCCTCTGACAAAAAGCCTCTGACTGTCCACATGATCAATGTCTCTCATCATCTTGTACACCTCCATCAGATCACCTCTCATCCTCTGTCGCTCCAAGGAGAAAAGGCCAAGTTCATTCAGACTATTCTCAAAGGCATGATCCCTAATCCAGGTATCATCCTTGTAATTCTCCTCTACACACTAGTTTCCACATTCTTCCTGTAGTGAGGCAACCAGAACTGAGCACAGTACTCCAAGTGGGGTCTGACCAGGGTCCTATATAGCTGCAACATTACCTCTCGGCTCTTAAACTCAATCTCACGATTGATGAAGGCCAATACACCACTTGCCTTCTTAACTACAGAGTCAACCTGCGTGGCAACTTTGAGTGCCCTGTGGACTTGAACCTCAAGATCCCTCCGATCCTCCACACTGCCAAGAGTCTTACCGTTAATACTATATTCTGCCATCATATTTGACCTACCAAAATGAACTACTTCACACTTATCTGGGTTGAACTCCATCTGCCACTTCTCAACACAGTTTTGAATCCTATCAATGTCCCGCTTTAACCTCTGACAGCCCTCCACACTATCCACAACACCCCAAACCTTTGTGTCATCTGCATATTGACTATCCCATCCCTCCATTTCCTCATCCAGGTCATTTATAAAAATCACAAAGAGAAAGGATCCCAGAACAGATCCCTGAGGCACACCACTGGTCACCGACCTCCATGCAGAATATGACCCTTCTACAACCACTCTTTGCCTTCTGTGGGCAAGCCAGTTCTGGATCCACAAAGCAATGTCCCCTTGGATCCCATGCCTCCTTACTTTCTCAATAAGCCTTGCATGGGGTACCTTGTCAAATGCCTTGCTGAAATCCATTTACACTACATCTACTGCTTTACCTTCATCAATGTGTTTAGTCACATCCTCAAAAAATTCAATCAGGCTCGTAAGGCACGACCTGCCTTTGACAAAGCCATGCTGACTATTGCTAATCATATTATGCCTCTCCAAATGTTCATAAATCCTGTCTCTCAGAGTCTTCTCTGTCAACTTAACAACCGCTGAAGTAAGACTCATTGGTCTATAATTTCCTGGTCTCTACTCCCTTTGTGGAATAAGAGAACAACAACTGCAGCCCTTCAATCCTCCGGAACTTCTCCCATTCCCATTGATGATGCAAAGATCAGCACCAGAGGCTCAGCAATCTCCTGCCTCGCCTCCCACAATAGCCTGGGTTACATCTCATCCGGTCCCGGTGTCTTAACCAACTTGATGCTATCCAAAAGCTCCAGCACGTCTTCTTTCTTAATATCTACATGGTCAAGCTTTTTGGTCCATTCTAGGTCATCCCTACAATCACCAAGGTCCTTTTCTGTAGTGAATACTGAAGCCAAGTGTTCATTCAGTACCTCTGTTATCTCCTCCAGTTCCATACACACTTTTTCAGTGTCGCACTTGATTGGTCCTATTCTCTGGTCTTATCCTCTTGCTCTTCATATATTTGCAGAACACCTTGGGGTTTTCATTAATCATGCTCATTAAGGCCTTCTCATTGCCCTTTCTGGCTCTACTAATTTCATTTTTAAGCTCCTTCCTGCTAGCCTTATAATTCCCTAGAACTCAATTATTACCTTGTTTTTTGAACCTTCCATAAGCTTTTCTTTTCTTCTTGACTAGATTTACAACAGCCTTTTTATGCCATAGTTCCTGTATCCTACCATGCAAATATCCCCTGAACATTTGCCATATTTCTGTCGTACATTTCCCTGAGAACATCCGTTCTCAATTCATGCTGCCAAATTCTGCCTTATAGCGTCATATTTCCTCTTACTCCAATTAAACTTTTTCCTAACTTGTCTGTTCCTATCCCTCTCCAATGCTATGGCAGAGGAGATAAAATTGTGATCACTATATCCAAAATACTCTTCCACTGAGAGATCTGACACCAGGTTCATTTCCCAATACCAGATCAAGTACAGCCTCTGCTCTTATAGGCTTATCTACATATTGTGTCAAGAAACCTTCCTGAACTCCCTGTACTCTGTTTTCAGGACCTCCTCCCTTTTCCTACCTATATTGTTTGTACCAAAATGTACCACGACCTCTGTCTGTTCACCTTTCCACCTCAGGATATCGTGGACACGATAAGAAACATCCCAGATCCTGACACCTGGGACACAAACTACCAGAATCACCTGTCTAACCCCATAACTATAGAGTCCCTTATCACTGCTGCCATCCTCTTCCTTTCCGTACCCTTCTGAGCCGCAGGGCCAGACTCTGTGCCAGAGGTACGGCCACTGTTGCTTCCCCAGGTAGGTCGTCCCCTCCAATAGTACTCAAACAGGAGGGGTACAGCCACAGGGGTACTCTCTAGTATTTGACTTCTGCCCTTCCCTCTCCTGACTGTTACCCACTTATCTGTCTCCCGAGGCCCCAGTGTGACTACTTGCTTGTAGTTCCTCTCTATCATCTCCTCACCTCCCCAGACCGGATGAAGGTCATCGAGCTGCAGCTCCAGCTCCATAACAGGGTCCCTAAGGCACTGCAGCTTGATACAGCTGGCGCAGATGTGGCCGTCCAAGAGGCTGGGAGTCTCCCAGATATCCCACTTCCAACACCCAGTACAGAACACCAGCCTCGCCGACATACTTCCTATTCCAATTCTTCACAAGTAAATTACCTCACCTCGACCCGTTATCGCCGAAGCCCCATTGAGCCAAAACCCACCTACTCTGACTCCCGCTCAATAAATCTGTCTTCTTCTCAAATTCTTCCCACCGGTCCAACTCACTGACATTCACATACCTGTGTAGTCGTGCCTCAATCAAGTTTATTGTCATCTTTCAGAGAAACATTGTCTCATTTCTATACACAGTACATGTATATAATGTGTATAACCATATAATGTATTTAGAAATGAGGCAAGGTTTCCCTGAACCAGGGTGTAAAGCACAGAAGTACACAAAACATGCCATAAATTATAAAGGTAAGGTTTCTTTCTTTCCTCGTGTTATGACCCATATGGAAGCAAAACTCTCCTATAGCTAACAAATTAAAAATAAATAATGTTACCTCTTTTCAGATGAAGAATGTAATTATACTTGTCATAGGTGCTGTAAATAGACCATAAGACATAGGAGCAGAATTAGGCCATTTGGCCCATCAAGTCTGCTCCACCATTCAATCATGGCTGATCCTTTTTTTTTCCTCCTCCTCGACCCCTTCTCCCCAGTATATGGTAATAAAACCACATACTGTTTATCTATAGGTCAGGAAGTAGTGTGCTGTGCCAACATTGTCACAGTGTAAAAACAACACTGATTGGAACATGGAGTGTGCGACCACACATATGCCTAGATTAAGAATTCAGTTTTCCAAAATAAACCACGGTCACTTTTTTATTCAGTGCCCCTTGCCTTTCACATCTGTCTCCTATCACACCCCATCCCACAGCACCTAAGTTTTTAATTGCCATGTTCGTGTCTGCTTCCGAATCCCAGCTGAAAATCTGATCTGTATGTGGCTGGCTCTGCTGCAGTGACAGCCGTCTACCACAAGGTGGAGCATTGACTCAGCACGAGCAAACACTGAGTAATGAGGTGAGAAATAAATATCTGTGGTTTGATAAGTAATAGCTGTGCCATAAACAATATCTGGCACAGAACATTTTCAATAAAATTTTAATCAGCTACTGTTGACGATCAACGCCGTTATTATCAGGGAGCCTCACCAATGATGTGTTGGGCTCGCTATTTATTACAAGCTTTGTCAGGCAGAAAAATATTGCGTCTGCAAGAGCAGATAGAGTTTGTTTCAGCATGGAAACAAGTGGACACCAAGTGTAACACTTGTCCCTGGTGGTGTGGATGATAAACCTGGCCCCATTACCCTCAAACAATGAAAGGGTGTATCACTCAGGGAGCCACATTGGTGGTTATGTTACCATAGTTTATGTTTTTAAAAAGCTGAGACAATTAAATGTAACAACCATGAATATTAAAGTTTTGTACTGATTCTTCATTCATAATAAAAAATATACACTAAATTGATTTCTAAAATTAATTTTTAAAAAATCGCTCTGGCCTATCCATTTCGCCCCCACTATGTTGCCCAGTGGTCTAGCCTCCTCTAAGTGTGTTTGTCTCATACCTCTCTCCCATCCACTCATTTGTCTAGAGAGATTTTGAATATTGCTAATGTGCTGCCTCTATCACAATTACTGACAGTTCACTCCATATGTGCACTACCTTGGTGTAAAGAAGCTGCTCCTGATCTTTTCACATCTTTCTTCTCTTAGCTTCCCTCTTGTTTCTCGCACCCTCTCCTGCTTTGCAGAGTAGGGGAATTAAGGGTTTTGGGGAAAAGGCAGAGGTAGGTGCAGTCGAGTCCGTGGTCATTTCAGCCATGAACTTATTGAATGGTGGAGCAGGCTCGACGGGCCAGATGCCGACTCCTGCTCCTATTTCTTATGTTCTGTGCTTTCACCCTGTCTATGCCCCTCATGCTCCTGTATACCTCTGTCAGTGTGGTAAACTATGTGGATACCTGTCTGGACACGCCCCTCTGCTGACTGCTCCTGTGGCTCCTCCCACAGACCCCTGTATAAAGGCGATTGGAGGCACTGCTCCTCCCTCAGTCTCCGAGATGCCGTGCTCCCTTTTGCTGCTAATAAAAGCCTATCGTTTACCTCCCGTCTCCGAGAGTTATTGAAGGTGCATCAATCAGGTCCCCACTCAAACTCCCATATAACAGGGTACTAAATCTTTGTACTGTAGTTGCTACCTCTCCTTGTAACTCAGGGCCTCACATTCAGGCAACATCTTGGTAAATCTTTTCTGCACTCTTTCTGGTCTAATAACATATTTCCTTTCACAGGGTGACCAAAACTGTACGTGATAGTCCAAGTGCAGACTCACCAACAATTTATATAACTGCAACATAACTTTCCAGCTCCTATACTCTGGGGCCTGACTGATGAAAGCTAAAGGGCCAACACTTTCTTCACCATCCTATCTACCTCTGATTCTGCTTTCAGTTGACTGAGCATTTGCACATCTGGACCCCTCTGTTCTATAACACTGCCCTAGGGCCCTTCAATTCACTGTTCAATTCCTACCTTGGTATGATCTCCCAAAATGCATTGATCATGAGTGAAAACCATTTATCAATCCTCAGATCATTTTTTATAACCCTCTACACTATCTACATCACACTTTTTTTCCAGAATCATCCAAAAATTTACAAACTGCTTTGTACGATCATATCCAAATCATTTATATAAATTACCAACAGAACCTGCACAGGCAGCTATGGTGGCCAAGTCATTGGGAAAATTTAAGACAGGGGTTGATTAATTCTTGATTAGTCAGAGCATGAAGAGATACGGGAAGAAGGCAGAAGATCGGGCTGAGAGTGAAAATGAATCGCCCATGAGGAAATGGTGGAGCAGACTCAATGGGCCAAATGGCCTAATTCTGCTCCCATATCTTAAGGTCTCAACATTTTCTGTTGACAAAGAGGAGTAGATGATATATAAAGGTTATGAAAAGCACATTGGCAAGCTTTTAGTTCAATGTCTACAATATAGTTCGTGTTTTTTTTTCTTTTGTGACATAGTGTTACAAATGTGCTGAAAGATAAATCCATCGCAGAAAGCAGGGTCTCTGCGTGATCCACTTTCAGAAGAGTGAACTGCACTAACTATGCAGAATATTGTACAATTTAATTTTGCTGAAGGATTCTAATCCTAGAGTTTCAATCTCTGTTAGATATTTTATAACGTCAGACACGAGCTGGTATTATGACTATTCTTTAAATCTTCATAGGACATCACAGCACAGCGAAGGCCTTTTGGCCCATGATGTTGTGCCAGCCTCTCAACCTGCTCTGAGATCAATCAAACCCTTCACTCCCACATAACCTTCCGTTTCTACTTCTTTCACACGCCCATGTAAAAGTCTCTTAAACGTCCCTAATGTTTCTGCCTTGACCACCAACCCTGATAGTGCTTTCCACACACCCATCACTTTTTGTATCTTTAAAAAAACAATCTCTGAAAGCACCCCCCTCCCCATACTTCCCTCCAAGCATCTTAAAATGATGCTGTCTTGTATTAGCCATTCCTAACCTGGGAAAATGTCTACAGCTGTCCACCCTATCTATGCCTTTTATCAACTTGTACACCTATCAAGTCACCTCTTGTCCTCCTCCACTCCAAAGAGCCTTAGCTCATGCAACATATCCTCATAAGACATGCTCTCTATCTAATCCAAGCAGCAATCTAGTAAAACTCTTAGTTTTACTCCTCTGCACCCGCTAAAAATTCCATGTCCTTCCCATATTGAGGCAACTGGAACTGAACACAATACTCGAAGTGTGTTCTAACCAGAGTTTTCTCAAGCTGCAGCATTACCTCACAGCCCCAGCTAATGAAAGCCAACATGATCAGTATTCTTGCGATACTTGTGGACTAAGAAAAGTGAACAGCCTTGGACTTGTGAGGCTAATGATACTGTTATCATTGCATCACCTTGTTCATCATTACTACATTTGCTACTACTCTTGCTGAATTTTGTTTCGTGATGTTGGTTCCATCTGGTGGCCTGTTCAAGTATAGGCAAAGTAATACTTCTCAAAAACTTAAAATCAGTAGTATTGAGTTGTGATATGCTGATAGTAATGTAGGTTCATTTTGGGTTGAAGTCATGAATGGTTGTAAGAAAGACACAGGTGACCTTCAAAATGGAACATTGGGGCATTACATAAATGGGGAAATATCTAGAACACATTTAAAGGGAACTGCAACTATAATGGGAAATTTTAACCTACAGTACATATTGATGGGTGGAACAAAGTAACAAGGGTATGATAGAAGTAGAGTTTGTAGAGTAGGTTGAAAACTGCTTTTTAGAACATCATGTTCTAGGAAGGTTCTGTAACAGGATGCTCTAAATCTGGTCATGAATAAATAACATGACAGTGAAGAAGGTCACCAAAAATTGGATGGTAAAGATAGCTGCCAAAAATTACAGGGGATCAGTTAAGTGGGCTGAGGAATGGCAAATGGAGTTTACTTCAGATAAGCACAAGGTGTATTATTGGAATGTCAAATCAAGGTAGGGCTTACTTGGTGAATGACAGGATTTGGGGCTGTTGATAAAACTGAGGGACCTCGAAATTCCACTACTTGGTTCCCTGAAAGTGAAACCACAGGTAGATATGGTGGTGAAGAAGTCTACTGACACACTGGCCTTCAGGCAAGCCATCGAGTACTGAAGTTGGGAGGTCATGGCATGCTAATGAGCGTGTGTTTGGAGTATTTTGTTCAGTTTTGGTATTTAAAAAAATGTTATTATACTAGAAAGAGTGCAAAATAAATTCTCAAGAATGTTTGCCATTGACCCACATGTTTTGGTCATGTCCCACCTTATATAACTATTGGAAGGATATATTTGCTATCATTTCCTCAGTTTGGAATATTGATTTACAACCCCATTTTATCACTGCAATTTTTGATATACCAGTTGAGGATGGTAGTCGATTTTCCCCTCCAATTAGACGAATGATCGCCTTTGCAACTCTAATGGCTAGAAGGTCTATACTACAAAATTGGAAAGAAGTAAATCCTCCTACCATGTTTCAGTGGTTCTCTCAAACTATTTCTTGTTTGAGCTTAGAAAAAATTAGAAGTACTATTTTTGACCCATCAATTAAATTTGAAGAAACTTGGGGACCGTTTATTCGACATTTTCATATGAGTTAATTTGACCTCTTCCGGATCTTTTCTCTTTTTATCCTTGTTCTGGTATGGAGTTCCAGAGTTCTTGACACTATCATGTATATATAAACTATTATTATTGCCCATGTTAGTTTAGGTTTATTGTTTTATTTCAATATATATTTTTTCTTGTATTTTTTTTCTCTCTTTTTGTGATTATCCCTTTTTTATATACAATTAATACAGGTTTGATTGATTATTTTATGATGTTCCTTGCTGATATCTCAATAAGATATTGATATCTTAATACTAATTTAACTTCAAGCCTAGTGTCTTTATAACCTACTCATTATTATGTTATGTTATATTTTTTTATATATGAAACTTAATAAAAAGATTGGAAAAAAAAAGAATGTTTGCCAGGACTTGAGGGCTTGAGTTATAGGGAAAGATTGGACAAGCTGGGTCTTTATCTTTTCAGCGATCATAGAAAGATCAGAATCGAGCTTAATATCAGTGGCATATGTCATGAAATTTGTGATGTTGTGGCAGCAGTACAGTGAAATACATAATACTACAAATGACTAACATATACATCATGGATTCTGCTTAATTGGGACATGTTTTGGTCCAATTAAATGGCTGTCCCAATCAGCTGAGGCATCATGGAAATAGTTAAAAAGTTTTTTTTTAAAAGAAAGGACAAGCTACCATCTAATTGAGTAATTATGTATTGAAATGAAATACAGAACAAATTATAATACCGCCAATACTGGAACAGTACTATGAAACTGTATTGGTTCCTAATAGTTAATAATGGAAGAATTCATCCAGGGTATGTTGCAGCGTACGGGGTGTCCAGGGAAGGGTAGCACCTCTGGTGAAGGGGCTTGTCATGGCCGTTCTGGGGCAGCTCACTCACTTCTGGCCCCCGCCAGACACTCAGCTCTCACCTGTGGCTCCAAGTAGCTGTTTGCCTGAAGTGAATAAATAGGGTGAATGCCCCCAGCCTTTTTCCCCAGAGCTCAGGAAATTGAGACCTAGAGAGTGTAGGTTTAAGGTGAGAAAGTAACGAATTAATAGAACTTGAGGGACAACTTCTTATTATATGCAAAGTGTGGAATGAGCTGCTAGAGGAAATGATTGATGCAGGCACAATAACAATTATTAAAAGACAGTTGGTTAGGGCAGGTTTAGGAGGACATGGGTCAAATTCTGGCAAGTTTGTGGATGCAGTTTTAGATCATAAGACATACTTTAGGAGCAAAATCTAGGCTATTCAGCCCATCGAGTCTGCTCTGCCATTCTATCATGGCTGATTCATTATCCCTCTCAATCCTATTCTCTTACCTTCTCTCTGCAACCTTGATGTCCTGATTAATCAAGAACCTGTCAACTACCGCCTTAAATATACCCAGTTATTTGGGTACATTCTTTTCTTAGATAAGGGGCCCAGACCATTCACAATAATCCATGTGGTCTGACCAGTGCATTATAAAGGCTCAGCACTGCATCCTTGTTTTTGTATTCTAGTTCTCATATAATGAATGGTGAACATTGCATTCTCTTTCCTTCCTATCAATTCAATTTGCAAGTTATCCTTTAGGAAATCCTGCACAAGAATTCCTAAACCCCTCTACACCTCTGAGTGTTGAACTTTTTCCCCATTTAGAAAATAGTCTACACCTTTTATTTCTTCTGCCAAAGTGCATAACCATACACTTCCCTACATTATATTCCATCTGACACTTCTTGCCATCCCTCAATCTGTCTAAATCTTTCTGCAGGCTCCCTGCTTCCTCAACACTACCTGTCCCTCCACCTATCTTCATTTTGTCCACAAACTTTGCCATAAAGCCACCAATTCCATCATCCAAATCATTAACGTGCAACGTAAAAAGAAGTGGTTCCAATACCAATCCCTGTGACAAACCACTGGCTACCAGCAACCAACCATAAAAGGCGCCCCTTTTCCACTCCTTGCCTCCTGCCAGTCAGCCAATCTTCTATCCATGCTAGTACCTTTCCTGTATTATCGTGGGTTCTTATCTTGTTAAACAGCCTCATGTGTACCACCTAGTCAAAGGCCTGAAAATCCAAATAAACAACATGCACTGACTCCTTTGCCTACCTTGCTTGTTATTTCCTCAAAGAATTACAAAAGATTTGTCAGGCAAGATTTCCCCTTGATTGAACCGTATTTACCGGCCTATTTTATCATGTGCCTCCAAGTACCCCAATTATGGACTCCAGCATCTTCCCAATCATTGAAGTCAGGCTAACTGGCCTGTAATTACATTTTTTTCTGCCTCTCACCCTCCTTAAACAGTGGAGTGACATTTGCAATTTTCCTGTCCTTTGGAACCATTCCAGAATAAAGTGGTTCTTAAAGATCATTACTAATGCCTTCACAATCTCCTCAGCCGCCACCTTCAGAATCTTGGGGTGTACACCAGCTGACTTATTTACCATCAAACCTTTCATTTTCCCAAGCACCTTCTCCTTAGTAATAGCAACAGCGCTCACTTCTGCCCCCTGACACTCTCACATTTCCAGCATTCTGCCAGTGTCTTCCACAGTGAAGACAGATGCAAAATGCTTATCAAGTTCGTCTGCCATTCTTTGTCCCCAATTACTACCATTTTAGCATCTTTTTCCAATGGTCTGATATCCACTCTCCTCTCTGTTCTGTTCTGTTCTTTAAAGATCTGAAAAAAATTTGTATCCTCTTTTATGTCACCCTTTCAAGGGGAACACTACTGCCTTCATATTATAAGGGCAATTATAATATGAAGATCATGTTAGAAAAGGTGGAGAGGGAATAGCTAAAGGTTGGGTCAGTAAGTAAACAGCCGATCCATAACACAAAGCAGGATTATGTCCCAATTAGAAAGACCTTCCTTGAGTAAGAAACACGATATGTGTTTAACAAAGAAGGTCATGGATAGTATTAACAATGTCAAATGGGGCACATAGTGTGGCAGGGGTGGATGGTGGGATTGAACTGTTCTTAAGACTGGCCATTGAAAGCCCATATGACATGAGAAAAATGATTATTTTGATATTACGTGCAAGGATTTTCTCATGCAAACTGCCAAAGTACCTATGGATATTTAATTAGGAATCTGTTGCTTAAGGTAGGTGTGGGATATCTGGAGATCAAGGCTGGTGAATGAATAACAGGAAACAGATATGTCATATGTTAAATACGTTGCATCAATCTTCATTATGAAGGATTCTGCAAATATCCTTAAGTTAACATGTGGGCTAATTTCAAGTACCAGGCAGTTACTTGTAAAAATCCTGATCACAAAGAATAAAGTATTAGATAAACTCACAGGGATTAGGGTGGAGAAATCACTGGAATTCAATGGGCTACAGAAATAGTTGAAACTTTTCAAAGCTTACCAAGTCACATGAAAGTACTAGAAGGTTGGAAATATGACTTCTTTGTTTAAAAGAAAAGGGAAGATAGAAGCTGGGGAACTAAAGGCCAGTTAGTTCGACATTATTATTGGTAAGATTATAGAGTTGACATTACTTTAAGAAACTCAATATAATCAAAGGTAGTCTACGTGGTTTTGTGAAAAGAAAATCATATTCAACAAATTGACTTGAATTGTTTGAGGATATTTGTTTTAGGTCTTTATTCTTTGGAGTGTAGAAGGTTGAGGGGACACTTGATAGAGGCATTTAAAATTATGAGGGGGTAGATTGAGTTGACGTGGATGAGCTTTTTCCATTGAGAGTAGGGGAGATTCAAACAAGAGGACATGAGTTGAAAGTTAAGGGGCAAAAGTTTAGGGGTAACACGAGGGGGAACTTCTTTACTCAGAGAATGGCAGCTGTGAGGAACAAGCTTCCAGTAGGTTCGGTATTGTCATTTTAAAAAAATTGGATAGGTATATGGACAGGAAAGGAATGGAGGGTTATGGGCTGAGTGCAGGTCAGTGGGACTAGGTGAGTGTAAGCATTCGGCATGGACTTGAAGGGCCGAGATGGCCTGTTTCCGTGCTGAAATTGTTATATGGTTATATGGTTAATAATGGGAACCTGTAAACGTCACGTATTTAGATATTCAAAATGCAATTGACAAGTGCTGCAAAATTTATGTCTCTTGAAAGCCCAAGGTATTGGACCAAGTATGTTGGAATAGTATGAAAAATATCAACCATATGGAAAACAAAGATTGGTAATAAACGTGTCCAGCTCAGGCTGGAGGGACGTAACTAATATTGCATCCAACAGATGGGTTGTTGAACCTTACATATTTACTATTAACAACTTGAAGGAATATAATCTAATGTTTACAAGAAATTCAAAAGATGCTGTCAGTAATAACTCATTGCTCCATACGGCAATGCACCAGAGTCATCAGCAAGGCAATATCTGAAAGATCTGTTTCAACTTCACATTCACTGAAGTAAAAAAAACAACTACCAAAGACTTCAGTTAGTCCTGATGAAGGGTCTTGGCCTGAAACGTCGACTGTACTTCTTCCTATCGAAACGGCCTGGCCTGCTGCATTCCACCAGCATTTTGTGTGTGTTGTTTGAACTACCAGAAATGTTGCTTTTGCTCAATGGTTTATTTAGTTGTTGTTACTACTAAAATTTCGTGAGTCCTGTAAAAGTAGCTTCACGTATACTGAAAGGACATATTGTGATGAGGAAATTGTGATTCAGCACCGGGATATAGATAGCAGTTGTGTGTAAATCTGACAAATAGTTTTATGTGAGGAAATACGAAATAATCCACTTTGATAAGAGGAATTAAAAGGCAAATTATCTAGAGAGGGAGAGTGTGAGAGAGAAAGAAAGACTGGAAATTAATGAACTCTGAGGTATCATCCCTGATGAAGGTGGCAGAATTTGTCATCCAAATGCTGGTTAAAATCTATACTTGTATCCAGTTTGAAGTCCGAGAATAGTTTATTTGCCACAAAAGTATTGGAGACGATCCAAAAGAGATTCACCAGACTGATTTCTGAGATGACAGTGTTGCCCTAACAAGCGAGAGACTAGATAACTTGAGTCTATATTCCTTGTAGTTAAGGATGAGGGATGACTTTATTCAAGCAAAAGATCCAAAGGGTAGATAAGGAGATGTTATCACTAGTGGGAGAATCATGAACAAGGATAATAAAGTAAGGAGCTGGTAATTTAAAAACAGTCAAGAGTATAAAAAAATTATTGATGGTAGTGAATCTCTGAAAATCTTTTTAAGATAGAGATAGAAACAAGATGGAGGCATTGCATTTTGCCTCAGATGGCCAAAGCCTAACTCCAATTTCTAGATCCAAATTACTTTTGAAAATAGCAAGAGAAGTAGTCACTATAATCACTTTGAGATGCCACTTCTCATGTTCTGCCAGAGTGATAATTTTCCTCATAACTTCTGTTTTCACTTTTGAAAACATTTTATTTCTATTCCCAACTCTGGCTCAACATTACTTGACATTCTCTTAAATTAATCTTTATTGAAGTCCCATTTAAAATCCATTCATACAAAATACTCTATGGGTAAAAATGATAGCTTTGATATAACCCTTGTAAATAAATTAACTAAACCTTTCACTACAGTTTTTTTTTATTCCTTACATTCTAAATTGTTTAGACAAGAGCTTCGTGGGGATGAATGACTTTTGAATTGTTCTCCATGATGCCTCAGCTTTTAGCAAACATTCAAAACCTTTCTAATTTCTTACATTCATATAAGTGTGTATCTGTTGTGGTCTGTGTATTGCAAAGATTGAAGCATTGGCACAATTTTTAATTTTTTTCATTTTAAAATTGGACAGTTTTACATAGAATTCAGAATATCCATGGACTGCCACAGAACCGTCAGCTTTCACTGCCTTGTTGCCTGTGTCAGGGGAAGAATTAAATGTTGAAATCCAAAAGCTGCTGTCAGGGATACCACACGCTTCCACACTGCACAGTGTTCAGCCAGGCAATTACTGAAGAATCTGTCAACACTAGTGTATCAACTTTTCAAGCACCATTATTATAAAAATCACCTAAAATGTTTGTTTTTACCAATGGCATTGTTACTACACTGGTATCTGGAAAGGGTAAATCGATTGCTGCTGAATCTTTCTGTGCAGGTTTGAGGTAGGTAGCCAAACGATAGTGCCCATGTGTTTACTTGGTTTCGAATATTGGAGTGAGCAATCTGATATTGGTGAGAAATCTACTTGGAGTCACAGCAAGTTAACACAAGCTTCCATAACTGAATATTATTTATTCTGTTAAATTTAGCTAAGAGGACGTTAATGAGACTTTGTGGAAACGTATGTTTGAATTATGATGCCGTTTGACAGAGTAAAATGATTTAGATGAAGGCATTGAGAATAACATCAGCAAATTTGCTGATGATACTAAGCTGGGTGGCAGTGTGACATGTGATGAGGACGTTAGGAGAATTCAGGGTGACTTGGATAGGCTGGGTGATTGGGCAGATACTTGGTAGATGACGTTTAATGTGAATAAGTGTGAGGTTATCCACTTTGGGAGTAAGAACAGGAAGGCAGATTATTATCTGAATGGTGTAGAGTTAGGTAAGGGAGAAATACAAAGAGATCTAGGAGTCCTTGTTCATCAGTCACTGAAGGTGAATGAACAAGTGCAACAGGCAGTGAAGAGGGCAAATGGAATGTTGGCCTTTGTTACAAGGGGAATTGAATACAAGAGCAAGGTTGTTCTTTTGCATTTGTACAGGGCCCTGGTGAGACCACACCTGGAATATTGTGTACAGTTTTGGTCTCCAGGTTTAAGGAAGGACATTCTGGCAATTGAGGAAGTGCAGCGTAGATTCACTAGGTTGATTCCTGGGATGGCAGGGCTGTCTTACGCAGAGAGGTTAGAGAGACCGGGCTTGTACATGCTGGAATTAAGGAGATTGAGAGGGGATCTGATTGAAAGATATAAGATTATTAAGGGATTGGACAAGATAGAGGCAGGAAATATGTTCCAGATGCTGGGAGAGTCCAGTACCAGAGGGATGGTTTGAGAATAAGGGGTAGGTCATTTAGGACAGAGTTAAGGAAAAACTTCTTCTCCCAGAGAGTTGTGGGGGTGTGGAATGCACTGCCTCGGAAGGTGGTGGAGGCCAACTCTCTGGATGCTTTCAAGAAGGAGCTAGATAGGTATCTTCAGGATAGGGGAATCAAGGGATATGGGGACAAGGCAGGAACCGGGTATTGATAGTAGATGATCAGCCATGATCTCAAAATGGCAGTGCAAGCTCGAAGGGCCGAATGGTCTACTTCTGCACCTATTGTCTATTGTCTATAGTAACTTCTAACCCCAGTTCATCAGATCTGATGTTAGCCAGGATCAGCCCACTAAAGCTGCAGGGCCTGATAACGTACCTGGTTGGGTGCTGAGGGACTGAGCAGCCCAGTTAACTGAGGTGCTAACAGATGTCTTCAACATCGCTCTAGAACTGTCCACTGGCCCCCTCGGGAATGCAGGGGCCACCATCATCCGGTACTGCTGTCTTCAACAATAATGACATGCTTCGAGCAGCTGGTTATAGATCACGTTAAATCCCATCATCCTGCTTAGCATTCAAATCAGTCCACCGATAATGCGATGGCCTCTGCAATCTATTCTATCCTGTCCCACCTGGAAAATGGCGCCTCATACCCCAGGATGTTCTTTGTTGAATTCATCTCGGCATTAAATATGATCATCCCTCAGAAGCCGGTGGGTAAGCTGCCCTTGTTGGGTCCCTCTCTCTGTAACTGGATCCTGGACTTCCTGACAGTAAGATAAGTCCTTGACATAGTCAGTCGGTGTTGGCAGAAACATGTTTAGCTCCATCATGCTGAGCACTGGTGTTCCCCGGACTGTGTGCTCAGCCCGCTGCTGTTCATGCTGCTGATGCATGACCACACTACCAGATCCAGTCTGAACGTCACCTTCACCTGCCAGAAGTCCCTCCAGCAGCAGCGTTAAGGAGTTGGAGCTGGAAATGGATGAACACCGAGTCATTCAGGAAATCTGAGGAGGTGATAGATGGGACATATAGAGAGGTAGTTACACCCAAGGTGCAGGGCACAGGATACTAGGTAATAGGAAGGGGCAAAGGGTTAAACAGCCAGTACAGAGTACCCCTGTGGCCATCCCCCTCAATGGCAGGTTTGGATACTGTTTGGGTGGGGGGAAGAGGGTGAGGGATAGAAACATAGAATATAGAAAACCTATAGCACAATACAGGGCCTTCAGCCCACAAAGATGTGCCAAACATGTCCCTACCTTAGAAATTACTAGGCTTACCTATAGCCCTCCATTTTTCTAAGCTCCGTGTACCTATCCAGGAGTCTCTTAAAAGACCCTATTGTATCTGCCTCCACCACCGATGCTGGCAGCCCATTCCACACACTCACCACTCTCTGTGTAAAAGCTTACCCACTGATGATCAAGCAGAGGAAAGCAAAGGTCTCTGGTGTTGTTTGGCTCTGTGACAGAGAAGGGAATGGGGGAGAAGAGGCACACAGTGCTGATAGAGGATCTGTTAGTTAGAGAAATGAAAAGGAGATTCTGTAGACAAGAATGAGATTCCCAGATAGTAAGTTGCCTCTTGCGTGCCAAGGCCTGGGACATCTCAAATAGAGTGCTCGGCATTTTTAATCATGGTCCATGTAGGTACCGATGACATGGGTAGGAAGACTGACAAGGTTCTGCAAAGTGAGTTCATGGAGTTAGGTGCTATGTTAAAGGACAGGACCTCCAGGGTTGTGACCTCAGGATTGCTACCTGTGCTGGTGAGGCCAGAAATAAGATGGTCGTACAGTTTAATATGTGGCTCAGGAGTTGGTGTAGGAGGCAGGATGTCAGACCTTTGGATCATTGAGCTCCCTTCAGGGAAGATGGGACCTATACATTAGAGATGCTTTGCACATGAACTGTGGGGGAACTAATATCCTAACGGGAAGGTTTGTTAATGCTGCACAGGGGGTGGGGGGTGGTGTTAAACTAGAACTGCAGGGAAATGGGAACTACAGTGGAGAGGTTGTGGAGAGATGTTGCTAAGAAGTCAGACAAAGTCAGGAATGAAAAGGCCCAGCATGGGTGCGACTAACGTTCTGAGCTGTGTTTATTTCAAAGCAACTGTATTGTAGGAAAGGCACATGAGCTCAGAGCAGGGATCAACACATAGAATTTTGATATTTTACCCATTACTGAGACTTGATTGCAGGACGGGTAAGACTGGCCACTCTATATTCCAGGGTTCCGTAGTTTTAGATGCAACAGAGCAGGAGGGGTGGTGTTACTAGTCCATCAAAATGTCATGGCAGTGCTCAGTCAAGACAGTAAGATTTAGAGAATAGACAAGGTAGGTGACAGAAGATTGTGTAGGGTAACACTTTGCATCCAGTAATAATGATGTCATTAGTTTCCATGTAAATATGGAGAAAGGTAGATGCTGTCTGCAGGCTGAAAAAGGGCAATGATGATAGTATCAGCAAGGAGCTGACAAACGGTGCAGAGTCTGTATGTTCCTGTCAGAATAAATGGTAAAGATAGCAGGTTTAGTGGACCTTGGTTTTCAAGAGGTATTGAGGCCCTGGTTAAAGAAAAAATGGAGGTGCATTGCAGGTCAAGGCAGCTAGGGACAAATGAGGTACTTGTGGAGTATGACAAATGCAAGAGAACACTTACAAAAAATATCAAGAAGACTAAAAGAAGGATTGAGGTTGCCCTAGCAGACAAGGTGAAGGAGAATTCTAAGGGATTAAACAGGTATATTGAGAATGAAAAGATTGCAAAGGACAAAATTGGTCCTCTGGAAGACCAGGATGATAATCTATATGTGGAGCCAAGAGAGACAGGATGACCTTAAATGGAATTGTTACAACTGTATTTTCTTGGGAGATAGACACAGAGTTTGTAGAAGTGACGAAAAGCAGGAACTAAGTCATGGACCCTATACCAATTACAATGGAGGAGGTGTTTGTGGTCTTGAGGAAAATTAGAGTGGTGAATCCCCAGGGTATAACAAAGAGTGTTCCCTCAGTCCCTGTGGGAGGCAAGTGCAGAAATTGCAGGGCACCTAGCAGATATTTAAATCATCCTTAGGTGAGATGCCTGAGGATTGGAGGATGGCTAATATTGTTCCGCTGCTAAAGCAAAGCTCTAAAAATAAACCAGGAGGGTCTGACTTCAATAGTGGGAAGGTTATCAAAAGGTATGCTAATAGACCGATATGAGTAGTTGGGTAGACATGACTGATTAGGATAGTCAGCATGACTTAGTGTGTGGTAAATTGTGTCCAATGAATCTTAAAGTTTTTCAAGGAAGTTACCAGGAAAGTTGAAGCCAAGTCAGTAAATTCTGTCTACATGGACTTTGGCAAGGCATTTTAAAGGTCCTGCATGGGAGGATGGTCAAGAAGCATTCGAGATGAGGTGGTAAATTGGATTAGAGATTGGCTTTGTTGGAGAAGCCACAGAGTGGTAGTAGATGGTTACCTCTCTGTCTGGAGGCCTGTGACTAATGGAAAGTCGTGGGGATCACTGCTATGTCTCTTGTTGTTTTTCATCTGTATCAATGATCTGGATGACAATGTGGTTAATGGGATCCGGACCAGATGGAAAAATGGGCTGAAAACTGGCAGATGGAATTTAATGCAGACACGTGCAAAGGTGTTGCATTTCAGTAAGACCAGCCAGGGTAGGTCTGACATACCTGAATGGTAGGGCACTGAGGACTGAGGTAGAACAAAAGGATCTGGAAGTACAGGTCTGTAATTCATTGTAAGTAGCAACACAGGTTGATAGGGCTGTACAGAAAGCTTTTGGTACATTGACCTTCATAAATCAAAATATTGAGTGAATATCATCACACTTCCACCCATTAGAGATAGTTATTAGGAGCACTGCATATACAGTGATCCCCTCCATCTGTCTTATCAAACTCTTTGACCGCGCCCCCCCCCCCCCCCCCATCATCAGGTGTGAGGTTCCATAGCATTAGGACAAGAACTGTTAGAAAGGGAAGCAGCTTCCTACTGATCTGTCTCATCATGTATGAAGTGCCAGTAGCATTATACTGTTTACTTTTTAACTTGGAGTTGTCAGGGTTAAGGTTTTTATGCAGAGAGTGCTGAGTGCATGGAATGGGCTGCCGGAAATGGTGGTGGAGGCAGTTATTATAGGGTCTTTTAAGAGACTTTTGGACAGGTACATGGAGCTCAGAAAAATAGAGGGTTATGTGTGACCCTAGGTAGTTTCTAAAGTAAGTACATGTTCCGCATAGCTTTGTGGGCCGAAGGCCCTGTATTGTGCCATAGGTTTTCTATGTTTTGTATCGCAAATGCACCCTATTATCTGTTCATTTATTTGTGGTGATATTACTTTGTGTTATGCGTGTGAGTTACACGTACCATGTTGCGCACCTTGGTGTGGAGGAACGTTGTGTTATTTAAGAGTATGCACGTGTACGGTGGACTGATAATAAGTTGAACTTGAGCTTAAACTTTAATTTCCAGCCCTTGATTCCTCGTTATTTAATTCCAAGTAAACCAGTTTCATCATGTTATTTGATGAAATAACACTTACCATTGAGACAATGATGAGTGATGAGGACCCATTTGCTGAAGTACAAAGGAGGAAATGCTTGCTGTCTCATCCGAGTTGCTTTTTGCTCTTCGATTCTGCCCCATATTTCCTCCTTTGTACTTCAGGAAATGGTTCCTCCTCATCCCCACTTTCTGGAAATGTTCCTTCAGTCTTCCTCCCAAGTTTTTCCAATGTTTTCAGATAAAACATTGGGGAAAAGCTTCCTCTTTGATATGGAAGGAGACGAGAGCAATCTGCACAGTGCCTGATCTAGAGATCACAGAGAAATCTGTGTGTCATCATCTCAGTGAAGTATCACATTGAACTTTATTTTCTACTTCTTGTATTTGTATGTTCAATCAAGACAAAAATTCAAATTAAAATGTCTCAAGATTTTTATTACATATTCATTAATAAAAATGACAACCAATAATTTTATCACAAGTATAATATATTTTATCCAAAAATCTGTAATTGTACAGTCATTAGAATACTATCAAATTGTGAATTACATTGGAAGCTAAAATTTTTAGTTTGTGCAATGCTGCCATTTATACTACATCCTTGGTGTTCACAGACAAGAGATTTGCTATGGTGACCAAGCTTTGTATTGGTCATAATTTTTGCCTATTTGTGTTCACTAACTCAGTTGGAATTTGAGAGTGAGGGTAAGCTTCCATAAACTTTGTAGTACTAAGGCTGCATTTGATATTTGGAATAAATGTCAGTGCTATATTATGGGAGAAAGAATTGCAGTGTTGTAAAAATTAAATGCATTAGCACAGAGTGTTTACACAGACTACACTCAGAAATAAAGCATTCTGTTTGCATAGCAATAACCAACCGCAAACATTCTCATGCTAAAATTAACATGGTCTTAATTTCTACCTCAATTCAATTATTTCATAGAATAGCTTCTTGACTTGATTAATGTAAATCTACAAACATAAACCTAATGTTAAAATTTATTTTTTCCTTTAAATAGCAGAGCTCAACTCCAAATAATCCAATCGGCACTAATTAACCTGGAAATGAGGAATTCTGTCATGGCACACGATGGCAATATAAATTATATCATATTTTGTCAGTAATATCCATAACAATGAAATAAATTAGTTATTTAATTTAAATTAAATTATGTCCAGTATTCTGCACGATCCACATTCAGTTATTCTTCAGTCAATATTCTCAATGCACCAGTATAAAGCATCAGAACCCACAGTGCCAAGGCCAGGCAAAATCCACCACATAATATCAAATACAGTAAATGTGCATCAAAATATTTCATACCGATATAGTCAACTATAACACAACAAAATGACATGGCAATGCACTTCTGTTGATTTGTTGCTGCAACATTAATTGGAATATAACATTCTTAGATCAAAATAGTTGCTGGTTAAAAATCTGCAGCACTTCCTGTTTTAAAAACTATAAGCTTAACATGTGATTCTCTTTGAATTATAACTACAAGTGCTATTATCTGGAATAATGTATCATATACCCAGGTGAAACTTGGTACATCTTTGGATATTTGAAATCTAGAGATTTAAATCCTTACAATGATCAAGGACCTAGAATCGCTCTGAATATTTTTAGTACAGTATCAGACTTGAATATGTCAAAAATATTTTTATTGTTAAGATATTGTAGTTTAGAAAGCTATCAAAATTGAAGTAGTTTTGAATGATGCTTACATGCAAAAATAACTTCCTGATTATTTATTTGCAAACTATAACATTTCAATAACATTATATTGTGGCATTGCATGAGTGATCACAATGTTTCACAAATGGATTTGAGGGCATGCTGTACTGTGAAAACCATTTGTAAAATATGGTAAAATTTATGCGTCAAAGACCACATGGGTCTCTACGATGGATCCTCTTTTACCAGCATATTTATAACAATTCACTTTTTCCACAGATGCACATCATAGCACAATGTATACATCATTCTCCAATGATTAAGTCCAACAGGCACAAACTTAACACAATTTTCTGTAACCATTTTTTAACCATCAATATGATACAAAAGGCATAAGCTTGAGAAATATACAGAGTTTGGAAAATACATCATTCAAAAGAAAAATCAAATAGAAATTCTTGTTTACAGACTCAAAGCTACATTCATCTTTAACAAAAACTACCACAATTATTTCAGACATTCTGAAATATTAACCATCAATCTGCAGCCAAAATTGTATTGAACTTGTAGATTGATAATTCAGTTTGTATAGCAGTCGGTGAAACAGCAGTGGACACTCTTATAGCTAGCTTTTTGTAGAGGGTTGTTAGTGCTGGTTCCTGCATGTTTTCTTGTGTAGGAGTGCATTGTACTGGCTGTTATTTCAGTACAATAGGAGATGGTAGGTTAATTGTCAATATACTAGAGGTAAACAACCTACCATAAAATTAGCAGTTTCCATTCCAGTCATGTGAGTAATTGTACAATAATTATCTGCCCAATAAATTCATGGTTACTAGAATCATACGTCCACCTGCACTGGAACCTAACAGAAGTGTTGAGTGATTAAAGCTTTCTGTTAAATCTACAACTGACTCAGAAGTGACACAAGATTAAGCTCAATGGTGCAAAGCTTTGGGAAATCAACGTGAAGTCATTGTCTTTCTCCCAAGCACTCTATTTATTTGCCAGAAGTCATAAATATATCCAATTTGTATTTGAATGAGTCTTTCATCCTTGTATCCAGGGCTTGGAAGGCAAGCAGAAGGTAAATTTTTAAAACAAGATATTTCTCATGACTAATAGCAGCAGCACATCAAAGAAGGAAAAAATAAATCGAGGGGAAAAAAAAATCATCTGGCTTTCCTTCAGGCTCTCTGCTCCCCTCAGGCCTACAGTAACCTGATGGCACGCAGCAGCTTGTAAGCACTAAAGCTATACCTTACTGACTATACTACCTGTGAAATTGCTGACTTGTCACAGTAAGTAGGAATCCCCTTTGGAGGCTTCCACTTTGAGTTTGACCACGTGTAATACAATCTGCTCTTAACTCACTCAGTCAGATACAGAGATGAAAAAAAATATTGTTTGTATATTAAAATGCTGCTCTCGTCCCCTTTATCTTTTTCACTAGCTTGTCACAATCACGGTTTTCAAAGAAGTGTATGCAATTGCTGCATGTAAATATAGGCTCAAAAGTAAACACAATTTGAAAAAAATCTGTTTAGCTATTGTTAAGGCATCAAAATGAATTAGGAAAAGCTGTTTATTTCCAGCACACTGAAGCAGTATATTTCCCTCCAGCTCTTCCCTCAGCACGTTTAAAAACCAAGTCCAATTTACTGTGGTTAGAATGACACCCAAGTCGATGAGAGATTGGCAGTTCTGCTTGAACTTAGAGGCATGGTGATGAGTCTCCTGTGTTTGAGTCCGTAAGGGACGAGTAAACTTTACTCATGTCCATGGCTGCCAGGTGCATCTCCTTTACCTGAGAATCCTGAAAGTCTGAGATATTTGTGCACTGTTTGTTTGTTCGCGATTCAGCAAGCCTGAAATAGGAAAAGAGAGCACCATTCAAAATTATTAATGAGGAATGAGGAACAAGCTGAGGTCTGACCAATTTAAGCCCAAGGCCAAGTTGGAAAGGTCAGGCACAGGCTGAAACAAGGTGACGGGTCCCAGGCCTGAGAGCAGGCCCAGGAGGTGAGAGGGAGAAATAACTTGATATTTGGCCGATTTAAATGCGCAGCTAGATTGGAAAGGTCAGGGAGTCAGGGCTGGAGGAGAGGGAGGCTTACTCATCTCTGTGCTGAATTGAGGCAGAGGCCTGCAACAAACAGGCTGTGACTGGCTTTGTGGCTGTATCATGAACTTCAGTTCTGAATGTTATTTGCTTACTTTTAATGTTTATGTTTTTTTCTGCACATTGCATGTTTGACAGTCTTTTTATTTTAAATGGGTCTTATTAGATTTCTTTCTTTTAAGGCTGCCTGTAAGGAGACAAATCTCAAGGATGTATATAGTATACATACTTTGATTATAAATGTACTTTGAACTTTAAAACTGTCAATTTACAGATCCATTCTACCACCGGGTTGCCTTACCCACAGACTTTGCTCTATCACTCAGCTCAGCTCAGCCTCCTGCTGTATCAAACGGGGGGGATTGAGTTCAAGAGTAGAGAGGTCATGTTGCAACTCTACAAATCTCTGGTGAGACCGCACTTAGAGTATTGTGTTCAATTCTGGTCACCTCATTATAGGAAGGATGTGGAAGCTATGGAGAGGGTGCAGAGGAGATTTACCAGGATGTTGCCTGGTTTGGAGAACAAGTCATATGAAGCAAGGTTAGCAGAGCTGGACTTTTCTCTTTGGAGCATAGAAGAATGAGAGGGGACTTAATAGAGGTTTACAAGATTATGAGAGGCATGGATAGAGTGGATAGTCAGCACCTGTTTCCCAGGGCACCAATAGCAAACACCAGAGGGCACATGTACAAAATTAAGGGAAGGAAGTTTAGGGGAGACACCAGGGGTAAGTTTTTTACACAGAGGGTTGTGAGTGCCTGGAATGACTTGCCAGGGATGGTGGTGGAGGCTAAAACATTAGGGGTATTTAAGAGGCTATTGGACAGGCACGTGGATGAAAGAAAAATGGAGGGTTATGGGGTAGTGTGGGTTTAGTACTTTTTTTTGAGGATTATATGGGGCAGCACAACATGGAGGGCTGAAGGGCCTGTACTGTGCTGTAGTGCTCTAGTGCTCCTAGGACTAACAAGCCCCGATGTGTCATTTATAATGATTCTATCCTGCAGCCAATTATGTAAAACAACCAATCAATATAATTATCATCAGTGAAATGAAACATGCTCTGGGGAATTCAAGAAAAAGGAAACGCTTGCACTACAGTATCATGACATTAGGTTGTCTAAAACCACTAAACAATTGATTAAGAACTTTTGAAATGTAGTCGGTGGTGGTAATGCAAGAAATGCAGCAATTTATTCACACACAGAAAAGATATATAGACACAGGTAACTGATATTCTAATTATAAGAGCATAAGATATAAAAGCAGAATTAGGCCATTTGGTCCATTAAGTCTGCCATGCTATTTCATCATGGCTGATCCATTTTTTTCCTCTCTGCCCCAATCTCCTACCTTCCCCCTGTATCTCTTCATACACTGACCAATCAGGAATCTATCAACCTCTGCCTTAAATATGTATAAAGTTTTGGCATCCACAGTTCCCTGTGTCAAAGCATTCCACAGATTCATCACTCTCTGGCTAAAGAATGGGACTTCTTTACATTGATTGAGAGATCATTTTTTAATTCCAAGGCAAACTTCTCCATTCTGAACAGTATATTGTAATCTATGTGAACAGCCCAGAGAGAATAAGACCTCATTTGAACATCACAAGGGAAAAACAGCACTAGCGACATTGCAACACTCCATCAGTACTACAACAGAGTGCTGTTCATCACTTGATGTTCAAGTCTCTGGACTAGCACCAGCAAACGGCAACTTAATTTATTCCCAGAATTGTGAGACTTACAAGGAATGTGTCAATAACTCTCATTGTTTCAAAAAAAAATTGATAGCCACAATCTTACAAATGGTAGGACAATAAAATGAGAGGAAACTATTTCATCCATATTTGATAATGCCAACAATTAATCTACCTTTGGTGCTATGGAACTTGAAGGAAGAATACTAGGTTAATTCTTAACAATGTGGTGGAACAGAGAGATCTTAAGGTACAGGTCCAGAGATCCCTGAGATTTGCAGTGGTTACGGTAGTGCAGTGGACTTCATTAGTCAGGACATTTGAGTTCAAGAGCCATGAGGTAATGGTGCAGTCCTGTAAAATCCTGTTAGTTGGAGCATTATGTTCAGTTCTGGTCGACTCATTATTGGAAGGATATTGAAGCTTCAGAGAAGACACAGAGGAGATTTATCAGGATGATGCCTGTATTGCAGAGCATACCTTAATGAGGATAGGTCATATGAGCTGGGGCTTTTCTGGGGCTAAGAGGTTGTTGCAGGAGGGATAATGGCAAAATAGCAATGGGTGGAATTTCTGGCAGCAATTCAGAAGACGCAGGACATGTACATCCCAAAGAGGAAGAAGTCTTCTAAAGGCAGGATGACACAACTGTGGCTGACAAGAGAAATCAAAGCCAACACAAAACCAAAGGGAGAGCATATAATAGAGCAAAAATTAGTGAGAAGTTAGAGGATTAGGAAGCTTTAAAAACCAACAGGGGCAACTTTAAAAAAAAGTCATTAAGAAGGAAAAGATTGAATACGAAGGTAAGCCAGCCAATAATATTAAAGAAGATACCAAAAGTTTCTTCAAATACATAAAGTGTAAAAGAGAGGGGTAGTAGGTATCATACTACTGGAAAATTATGCTGAGAGGGATAATGGAAATGGTAGACAAGCTGAATGGGTATTTTGCATCAGAGTTCACTGTGGAAGACATGACTGGTATGCTGAAAGTTCGAGAGTGTCGGGGGGGGGGGGGAGGGTGCAGAAGCATATGAAGTTACCATTACCAGAGAGGAGGGTAACTAAAAGACGAAAAGGTATAAATGTAGATAAGTCAACTGGACCAGATGGTATATATCCCAGGGTTCTAAAAGAGGTGGCTGAAGAGATTGTGGAGGCATGAGTAATAGTCTTTCAGGAAACAATTGAGTCTGGCATGGTTCCAGAGAAATGGAAAATTGCAAATGACTCTCCACTGTTCAAGAAGGGAGGGAGGCAGAAGGAAGTAAATAATAAGTTAGTTAGTTTACTTCAGTGGTTGGGAAGATGTTGGAATCAATTGATAAGCATATGGTTTCAGGGTACTTGAAGGCATATGATAAAATAGACCATAGTCAGCACAATTTCCTCAAGGGAAAATCTTGCCTGAAAATGTGTTGGAATTCTTTGAAGAAATAACAATCAGGATAGGCAAAGGAGAATCAGTGGATGTTGTGTACTTGGATTTTCAGAAGGTCTTTATCAAGGTGCTGCACATAAGGCTGCTTAACTAGAGCTCATGGTACTTCAGGAAAGATACTAGCTTCGATAAGGCAGTGGCTGGTTGGTAGGAAGCAAAAGAATGGGAATAAAAGGAGCCTTTCCTGGTCGGCTGCCAGTGACTAGTGGTGTTCTACAGAGATCAGTGTTGGGACCGCTTCTTTTTACATTATATGTCAATGATTTGGATGATGCAATTGATGGCTTTGTTGCAAAGCTTGTAGACGATATTAAGACAGGTAGAGGGACAATTTTTTTTATGAGGAAGTAGAGAGGCCACAGAAGGTCTTAGACAGATTGGGAGAATGGGCAAGAAGTGGAGATGGAATACAGTGCCAGGAAGTGTATGGTCATGCACTTTGGTACAAGAAATAAAAGGGCTGACTATTTTCTAACGAATGGAGAATGCATACAGTTAATGGTAGAGCCCTTAACCTACATTTTACTTCAGGCAACACTCCTGGGCACAGTTAAATTCTTTATGATTGAGGGCTTTGTTCATTGTCTGAGTCTATGGACCTGAGCCTTGCCCCAATTCTGCTCGAGTGTAATTCCCTCATTAGCCCCTGTTACCAGTCCTTCCTATTTGAAGATCTTACTGCAAGGAAGCATAATTGGAGAACATAGTAACCATTAATACAAATAAGATCTTGACACTAATTCCAAATACATCTTCTGAGCAGTAATTAATTTTTAAATTGCAAGGTCAGCTGCCTGAACAAACACAGCCTCAGCAAGGAAAGCAACTACCAGGTCTTACCAGGGAGACACTTGAGGACTTTTGAACCAGACAATGTTACCTGCTGTTTTATTTATACCCCAAATATATAAAAGCATGATGTATTTTTCAATTTGGAGAGAAATTTTCAACCAGGTCTCCCCTGCATCTTTGCTTTAGCGTAAAAAAGACCTGGTGCATTCTGAGCTTTGAAGTTGCAATACTGTAGTGGTATCTACATTTACATTTTGCCATTTACACCACTAGGGGTCAGATTTCAACTGGCTGCTGAGCAAACTTTCATAACTTGATTTGACAATCTGAAAATTAGATGAAGTATCTGTGTCGAGCTTTTCATGTCAAGGCATATCTCAAAAGCTTTAGAAGCACACATTTTCATTCTGCAAAAATTATTTGACTCTAACAATTCAAGTCTCTTGCTTTAACTGATAATTTGCATAAATTGTAGTTTTCACACTTTGCTGATTTCACACTCCATTGACAGATGGATCAGATTGATGGCAAAATTTTAAAACGAGTGTGGGAAATGTGATCTTAAAGCAGTAAACACCTTCGTATGAACACAAACGTAATTGTTTCTACGGATCTAATCATTATTCACTGAAACTGAAAACGTTTAGGAATCAGAAAAGGTACCTGTGATTGGCTTGGCTCAACTGCATCCACAATGCTGCTTGTAAAATTGAAAAATATATATCATACCTCACAAACTTCATTCACTGGCTAACTTTTAGAGGGAAAATCTTTTTGGCTTCTTTACTCAGGTAAACATAAATTTCATACAATATTCAGGTCTATTTAGGCATGTATTTTTATACTGTTACCACTTGGGACAAATCAGAAAGATTATCAGACATGTGAAGACATACCAAGGAAGAAAACTTACTAAATACTTTCAACTCTATTGTTCCACATTCTTAAATCAGTTAAAATATTTTTGATTATATTAATCAGAAATTTAAGTGCCTAATGTTAACAAAATCTTAATGACAGAAATGCAATATTAAGGAAAGTGACAGGGTATTATTAGTGTATTAATCTTCCTGCGCAATATCCAAGGACTTATTACTGGTTTTGGATGCACAGTCCAGTTTTCAATAATGGCAAACAATTCCTTGGGCATGAAAGCCTCCAATCTCCTCAACCATTTTTGAGCAAGAGAAATATTAAATAGCAAGCTAGGAAACAGGCAGGAGCAAGGATCTTCAAGTTGGTTGCCAGTTGACGTTGCTGCAGATGAGATTAGATATCTTCTAAAGAAATGCCAAATGTGTGATGGTTCATCTGATGAGTGCATTTTATTTTTCTTCCAGTTGTAGGATTGGTTCAAGATTCATCAAATCCATTGGTCTAAGAACCAACATAATGTAGCTTCTAACCTGATGGCATGAGCATAGATTTCTACAACTTCTGGTAATTTCCCTTCCCCCCACCCCTTTCCACTTTTTCATTTCTCCACTCTGGACTCTTACTACTCTCCTCAGCTCCCTATCACTGCCCCTCCTCCTTCCCTTTCTCCCATGATCTATTCTCCTCTCCTGTTGGATTCCTGCACTTTGCCTTATCTACTTGCCCCACTTCTTATTTCATCCCCCCCTCCCCAACCCACCTGGCTTCACCTACCACCTAGCTTGTCCACCTCCCCCCTCGTCCCTCACCTTCTCATTCTGGCTTCTTCCCCCATCAGTCTTGATGAAGGGTCTAAACCCTTGACTGTTAATTCATTTCCACAGACACTGCCCGACCTGCTGAGTACTGCCACCCACCATTTTGTGTTGTTTCTCTGGATTTTCAGCATCTACAGAATCTCTCATGTTTTATGTTTCACTACTAAAAATAATTCTGTGTTAACTATGATATTCATGGTTGTGCATATATTCAGAAATGTAATAAGGCAAGAAGACCGTACATGGTTAGTGCGACACATGGGGTTCCAGAGTTCAATACCGGTCCCGTGCTGTAATGATTCTCTATACATCCTCCCTGTGGAATGCTTGAGTTTTCTCAGGGTCCTTTAGTTTTGTTCCATGGTACAAAGGCGTACCGGGTAGGTTAATTGGTCATTGTAAATCGTCCTGTGATTGGGTTAACTTTCATTGGGTTTGTCAGGGGTTGCTGGGCTAGCATGGGTAAAAGGGCCAGAAGGGCCTACACCACACTGTTTCACTAAATAAATACATACACATGGGATCTGGAGATAAAACATCTGGTGAAATAGTGACAATTAACACTGGCACACCTTAACCCACTGCTCTACTCTCTCTACACCCAATACCATGGGGCTAGGCACAGCTCAAATGCAATCTATAAATTTGCTGACGATATAACCATTGTTGGCAGAATTTCAGATGGTGACGAGAGGGCATACAGGAAAGAGATATATCAGCTAGTTGAGTGGCATCGCAGCAACAACCTTGCACTCAATGTCAGTAAGGTCAAAGAACTGATTGTGGATTTCAGAAAGGGTAGGATGAGGGAACACACACCAGTCCTCATAGAGGGATCAGAGGTGGAAAGAGTGGGTAATCTCAGTATCTCTGAGGATAGATTTCTTTAGGAGTTTGAAGAGATTTTGCATCTCACCAAAAGCACTCGCCAATTTCCACAGATGTACCATGGAGAGCTTTCTATTTGGCTGCATCATCATCAAAGCTGCAGAGAGTTGTAAACTTAGTCAGCTCCTTCACGGCCACTAGCCTCTGTAGTACCCGGAACATCTCGAAGGAGCGATGCCTCAAAAGACGGTGTCGATCATTAAAAATTCCCATCACCCAGGTCATGCCTTGTTCTCACTGCTAATATCTGGAAGGAAGTACAGAAGCGTGAAGGAACACACTCACTGATTCAGGAACACTTTCCTGACTGTGCCATCTGATCTCTGAATGGACACTGAAACCATGAACATACCTCACTTTTTTTTTTGTTTCAGTTTTTGCACTACTTATTTTATATGTATATGTAATGCCCTGGTTCATAATTTTACTGCTACGCTGTATGTATTGCATTTGGCAGTTCTGTTAGAGCAGCTTGTTTTCAGCTTGCTCCGGTTTTTGTTGAAGTTAAGAGATGAGGAGAAATGTGAGCCATCCAATTAGGATAGTCAAATTAAGGGGAGCTTTATCGTGGTGAAGGATAATAAGGTTGGTCTTGGGGTTTTTGGTCGGCAGGAGATGAAGAGAGAAGATTCTGGGGAGAACCGCTCGTAGCATCTGATCTAGTGGGAGAGCCATTTGTTCGAGATGGATTGCGAGCGACATTCGGAAGGCTTTCACGTTGACCGAGGGCCCAGTGCGTGGGTGACAGAGAAGTTCAAGATGAGCTCCAACTTGTGCACATTTGACTCTTTAATTAGAATGAGCCCCTTTCTTTTTGTTATTCTTTACTAACCATTTAGTTAAGATTCATAAACGTAATCCCTTTCATCGTATGCAGTGTACTGTCTGTTATTTCGTGGCACTAATTTGTAACAGGGTAGCAAATGACATAGCGTCCACACAAACTGAGGTTTGGGGTGGGATGAGCTGTCTCAATCTCACGAGTTTGGCGGGACTTGAGAGCATCTTCCCTAGACTTGTGTAGCCAAGGAAACCAGGGTGTTTCAGATATATTGTACTAAATTCAGTTTTTTCTACTATTGGGTATTGCATTGTAGTTCTGCAGAAAAATCAACAAATTTCACGACATAGGCCAATGATATAAACCTAATTCTGATTCTTGTAATATTTAAAATACTGCTTAATGTTGAGTCTATTAGAAATGATTAGAATATACTCATCAAAATAATAGCAATCGAGAATACGATTAAAATGCTCTGGTGCATAACTACAATTTAAATATCAAGATAAAAAATGCTTTAATTGGCCATTGAGTTCCCTCTGCTTTAGGATTTTCCCACAGTTAAACTATATGGGATCCAGCAGAATCTGTAAATAAAACTTCCTTTACCTGCAGTGAAGAGTTGCAACTTATTAGAGATATGATGAACTTCAGTGAAAAAGCCACTGTGCTATGATGCTAAAGCATGTCAGTAAAGTCTTGCATTAGCTAATCTAGAACACACGGAAAAAATCTTAACTACTGCATTGGCAATTGGCCTCCATGGTTTGATACCAAATTGGAGTTCTCGCTTCTGAATAATAACAGTGACTCATGGTGCAAAGAAGTAAGGGATTAAAGGTTAAGTTTTTTTATGCAGAGAGTGGTGAGTGTGTAGATTGGGTTTCTGGTGACAGTGGTGGAGGCAGAATGGATGGACTCCTGGACAGGTATATGAAGCTCAGAAAAATAGAGGGCTACGGGTAACCCTAGGTAATTTCTCAGGTAAGGACATGTTCGGCACAGCTTTGCTGTTGGCTTTTTTAGATTACTATGTTACCTATTACCATGGAATTTACTCTTAAAATCAGCATCTTGATAAGAGTTTAAAAGCTGACTAACAAGCAAAAGCAGCTGAAATAAATGGGTTCAGCAGTGAATCCGAACTGAATTTTTTTTATCTTGCTTCTCAGAGCTAATATTGTATTGCAGACAATAAAAGTCCATTCCCACACTGCATGCTTACGATGCTCAAGGAATTAAGTTTAGCCCATGGTTCCAATCTTATTTTATACATAAAGGTCATGGAACTTAACACAATTCTTGATGAGGTTTGTTCTCTAAAATTATTTGACAAATCTGCACTCTATAAAATTACATTGTTTTCATCTGGCTTTTTGTTTCAGAATATATGTACAACCATGAATATCAAAATTGATAAAATTATTTTAGTAGAATTAAATTCATTCTTGTACCAATGGATTTGATGGATATACAAAGCCAGACCTACAACTGGAAGGAAAATAAATTGCAGTCACCAAAAGAAAGTAGCGCATATTCAGCAATTGTATTTTTAAAAACTTCCAAATAGGTAAATCATACAGAAATGAAAATAACACAGATAATTTTGTTTTTGAAGACTGAAAGCCACTTTTTTTGCCAGGGGTTGCCAGTGAGCATTGGAAGATACCTTTTAAAAGCACTAGATTCTTTTTTAGCTTCTAATTAGTTTAAGGTTTCATCTACTAAGAAAACTGTTCCTTGTACCCGAGCACTACTCACATCC
This sequence comes from Hypanus sabinus, assembly GCF_030144855.1. NCBI lineage: Eukaryota > Metazoa > Chordata > Chondrichthyes > Myliobatiformes > Dasyatidae > Hypanus > Hypanus sabinus. The sequence goes on along the minus strand of NC_082715.1, from coordinate 33,879,747 downwards.
AGTTACCCTGTGAATACAACATAAACCGCACCATAAAAACCACACATCACAGTAGTCAGGACATGGACTGATGACATGTCACACACTTGAAATAAATAATGTTTATCTCAAATGCAAAGGCCTTAAATTGAAACTCACATTAAAGAGTGAAAAAAATTGTCAGTTCTGGGAAAATTATGGTTTCTTCAATGATGCTGCTTCCATCAAATTCACTAATCATTGCACAATGTCCACTTGTGTCTCCACAGCAAATGAAGTTCTCCATGTCTGAATGCAACAAATCTGGACAACACTAGGCTGTCATGTTTATGGCATCAATGTGACGTCTGGAATCTATCTGCCCACCCTTGACATTCAATGGTTCTTCCAATGTCTAGTTATCATCAACATCCCACCCATCACCATCGTACAGATGCTCAACTGGACCCGGCCACATAAATACTGTGGCTGCAACTACCAGGACAGAGGCAACCAACTCCTAAAACTCTGGAGGATTCTACCATTGATAAGGCACTTTGGAAGCATAATGGAAAAGTCTCCATCTGGATGAGTGCAGCTCCAACACATGGGTAGAGAATAAAGGAGCCTGCTTGATTGATGACCCAATGGCCACCTCAAATGTTCATTCTCTCCATAAGAGATATGCGGTGGCTGGAGTGCTTACCATTTACAAAATCTACTGCATTTACTCAGCTTGACTACTCCAAGAGCATCTTTGGAATCAGACAGCCCTACCACTACGGATGATCGGGGCGTTACTTGCCCTCCAAGCTGCACTCCAACGTGCTCTAGAAATATCTCATTGGCCCTTCATTGCTGCTGTATTTAAATCCTGGAAATCATTCCCCGACAGCACTGTAGGACTGCAGCAGTTCAAGATGGTTCATCACCACCTTCTCGAGATTAAGTGCTGGAGTTGGCAGCAATACCCAGATCCCAAAATATGAATTAAAAAAGAAAATGACAACAATGGAGATCAGATGAATGCTTCACAATATGGAGCTTATTAATATGCATTAAACGTACTGAAGCTAAGTAGCCAGTAATAATATTTAAACGAGGAGATTTAATTTGGGTTGTGTATCACCACTAAGATATTAGATTCTCCAACTGCTTACCTTGAAAAGGCATCATCAAGACCGTCGTCCTCTTCCTGCAAAGTAAACGTAAGGAATTTTATTACTATTACCCAATGGCCCCATGCAGTATCACTGAAATTACAGCACATCGTATCACTGTTACAGTAATATTTAGTCAGCTTTTCTCGTGCTTTTTGCCATATCTTAACAATGAAGAAAAGTTACAGCAGCCTTCTATCCCCCATCCTAACCAGCACTTTGAATGCAACAGAAGATTATTAACTGGGATAAATGTTAAAACTTCAATTTGCAGCAATAATTCGTTTCTGCATTTTGCTTAAAACCGGAATTGATTTTCTGTACTGGATTCAAAATCAAGTCCATGAAATTGGTAACCCTAATAGCTTTGCAGTCACTCACAAATCTCCACATCTTAGTTACATATAGTTACAGCTCACAGAAAAAGTGCAAGGGTTTGCATAATTGAAAAATCACAGCTGGAAATCTGAAGTAAACAGAACTTTATGGAAATACTCAGCAAATTAGGCAATTTCAATGAAATGAGAAACCAATTTAATGTTTCAGATCCAAAACTCTTCCTCAGAACTGGAAAGAGAAGGAAAAAAAATGGGGGTTTTAAATGGGAGAAAAGAACAGAACAAGGGAGGAAAAAATATCATAGTGTAGCGGTGTGCTACACGCAGCGCTAAAATTACGACACGGAGTCGGTAACTGCAGTCGAAGGAAAAACTTTATTCGAAAACTTCAGCCTCACTTTTAAGCCTCTGTCAACCGGCCCCCCATGGCGAAGAGGCTCCAAAGCTCTGTGCTCGCAAACCCCCGTAGGCTATCTAATTGAGAGTCGGTTCGGATACGCTAGGAAATGAGTCGCCACAATAGCACGAAGCCAGGTGAATTGGGTTAAGATTATTTCTTTTTCTATTTTACTAAAGCAACCAACTAACCTACTTGGCCTCACCTTATCACAGATACTTCCTTGGTCCTTTTCAGCAATTTACCTTTTCAGCAATTTAAAAAGACATTTTTTTTGAGTCTCTTTCCTAATTCTGACTTAAATCTCAGATTTAAAATGTTAACTCTGATTCTCTTTCCACAGGTACCACCTCATTTTCTGCGTGTTTTCAATGCTTTTTGTTCTCGTTTCGGCATAATTAAAGCCATGTTGAAAATGATAGGTTTGACAATTAACCAAATATATGTGTACCACATAGGGATTTCAACTCAAATTGAAGTTGAATAGGTATGTCAGGTGTTAAACTCTGAGAGCTTATTTTTGTTGTTTTACTTGCTCATCCATCATATAAATTATTTATTGTGGAAATGGGCACAGAATTCCCTATACAGATGGTAAAATGAAGATTTTAAAGCTTTTACAGATATTACGCAAATTGATGGAAAGAAGTTATTTTTACTGGTTTGTGTACTCAGTGAATGAATGTGAAAATTAGAATCTATTGAACAATTTCTTAAATCTGATGTTGATAATTTTTTTGCTGTGAATGTTTTCTGGGAAACAGAAAAACTGAGTACATAGAGTTCAATCACAGAAACACTGAGACAATCTATGACTCCTCAAGGTCTCAGATTTACCTATATATGAAAAATCATAAAAACACCAACTGTGACTCCAGCTCAGATTGGAAAAAATGCACTGTATAAGTAAATTTTTAGATATTTTCAAGAAGAAAAAATATTACAAATAAATAATAGCCACGCTTTGTTGTTTCTAATGTGAAATCATTATAAAAATCATTACCAATTTGCCAAACTTTAACCAAGATTTTTAATTTCAGAGTATAAATTGGTGTAAACCTGTATAATTTTGAAGCACCTTCAGGGAAAAAAAACTCAGGGAAGGAAAGGCAGAGCAATTTTCATAAATCCAGGAGCAAACAACCTTAATTACTTTCTTCAACAGGGCTCAGAGCACAGATACTACAAATCCCTGGCCCAGAGCAAGAATGGGAAACAATACTATACTGATGTCAATGGTTAAAGTTCACATCATCCCATCATTTATTATGTCACAAGAAGAATACAGAAAGTAATGTGTTTCAAATACAAACTATCCAGACTAATAAACCAACCAACTAAACATGATGACCTAATTACAAGAATGCTTAAAATTACCCCAAATATATCATTTATTTGCACAATTCAGATTTTTCTTGTTTTAACTTTTTGGTGGATTGATTTTAAAGAAGTACGGCCACAGTCAGGTAGAAAAGCACCAAATAAATAACTCTTCTGTCTACCTGTCAGCAAAAAATAGCCTTTGGCAAACAACATACGTCTGAATTCTAATGACTCCAGCAGAAATGGGGTAATAGGAGATCAGAAAAATAAAGTTAGAAGAATAGAAATCAGCAGTGAAGTTTTTAAGCACAATAGGGGGAAACATGAGGCAAGTTTAATGTGCACTGCTGTATTAATTTTTAATTTGCACACTATGAATTCTGGTCACATTAGCAACCATCATAGGAGATGGAGTCAACATCAGCATGTGAATCTTTTAGTTGGAGCTAAAAATAATTACTTAACTACATCCAATGTTCACTTTCAGTTTACTGTGTCATGCCAATCAAGCAGTGATCCCAGCACAGAAGTGTTCATGGGAAACAACAGTATCCCTTGGGGTCGGGGGGGAGGTGGTGGGTAGATTCAGTGTCCAGATGGAAGCTGGATCTCTCACTGAAGGCGATCGCCAGTCCTGCCCCCGATATGCAGCAAGTACAGAAAAGACAAAAGATATAAAGGGAGAAAACAAAGCAAATAAGTAAAGGCATCTCAGAGAGTGAAATTTGAATGTTTGTTAATTTTTTTAAAAAATACTCACTGGCATGATAATTGATCTACTTAAATTCACACCCAGAAAAATGCACCACTGAATACACAAAACAAAACATGAAGACAGATGTTAAAGGCAATCAAAATTTTGCGGTACCACTTAGCCACCAGTGGCCAGATATTAACTAAATAATTAATGATAGAAATAACAGACTCATAATGTGCACTCATAAAACTTTCTGGATTTAGGGAGGTGAAATGTGATATACAGTACATGTTGATTCAGGTGCTCAAATGTAAATTGGTCACTGACAATAATATTAATTTCATGGTCATTTTTTTCTGCAAGTCCAATTAATTCAGTTTCCTATATTTGTTCTAAGATCAGAGCATCCATTAATTTATTCTAATTTAATGACTTATTACATAAATCTGTAGAATTAGGCTGACATGCTTTAGCTCCTTTGAAAGTGAAATAATCACAAAGCTAAATGGGAAGTTCCAGCTGTGCCTACTTGTATTTTCTTTTAATTTAACATCACCTCAGTGTGATTTTGACCTGATGAGGTCTTACCTAGCTTTAGGGCTTTCATGGTACACAAAAAAAAGAGTGCACAGGAATCACCAGTTTATCCAAATGACCATCTGGCAGTCTGAGACTAGTCAGAGCCAAATCCTGAATGTCTGATAAGCTTCTCTCCAGTCAGACAATATTTGACATTGATAAACCAAGGCAAGCCCGAAAGCTAGACAAATGGTTCCCCGGCACAAAGGCAATGTCAATTCTCTTGCTAAACCTAACAACAAAATCAAAATTATAAATGTATTGCAAATTAGCTATGTTGCTTATATAAGTATAGATGACAACAGAGCTCTAAACAGGGAAATTCTGCAGGTGCTGGAAATCCAAAGCAACACACAAAACGCTGGCCCTGAGGAAAGGTCCTGGCCTGAAACGTCAATTGTTTATTCTTTTCCATAGATGCAGCCTGACCTGCTGAGTTCCTCCAGCATTTTGTGTGTATTACATTGGACAATGGAGATTGTTTATCACAGATACAACATTCCTTCCATCCACCCCCCCGCCCCACCACTGACCCCAGCAGGCTACGATGCAATCTCAGCTTGGTTGTGTTAAAATAGGAAGGAGATTCATTATGTTTTTCTAATATGCAGCATTTCAGTCCTCATTTTTTTGTGTGTGATTTAATAAACTTCTATTGAAAACAAACAATAGGAAAAAATAAAATTACAAAAAACAATATTACAACGTACCCAAGAGAGTGCGTGTGAAGGAGATCCACAGGATGGACTGCTTTGCCTTGTGATATCGAAATGAATTTCGGCTTGTGAAATAAATGGATTCTGGACTTGGTTTACTGTATGATCCTTTGCTGTGGTTGCATCTGAAAAATAGAAAAACAACATAGTTTTGTCAATAATAACTATTTTCACATTAATCCTTTGCTATAAATAAGATGTATAGTGACTATTAAAGATTGGATGCTTACTCTTTACCTGGCTCTACATATCGTGTTGCTCCATTAAGGGCTGCGGGTTCAGGACTGTTACATATTTCACGAGTCTTTTTACATTTTTCTGGAAGCACAAAGTGAACCACAAGCAGAGTCATAGAATTATACAGCACGGAAAAGGGTTCTTCTGCCCACCAAGTCTGTGACAACCACCAAACACCTAGTTACGATAATTCTGCTCGAATCTTGTTCTCTTCTCTCCACGTTTCCATGAACTCTTAGCCCAGCTTCAGTCTCTGTCACTCATATGGACACGAGGAACACTTCACAAAGGGCAAGCGTGGCTTTGGAATGTGCGAGAAAATCAGAGAACCTCGGGGATACCCACACTGTCAGGGGAAGAATGTTCAATGCCATACAGGCAGCTTTAGAACTGAATTTAGGGTACTGGCACTACAAGGCAGCAGTGCCACCTGCTATGCCACTGTGCTCTCCAAATACTATTCACTCTCCTACCGCAGACATTACTCCTTTCTTCAAAACTACAATCCCAATCACTAGTTCCATTTTATAACCAGATCCATTCTCTTCACCAAGCAACTACCTTCATGAATAGAAAACACTTAATTTTGCACAGGAACCTGTTCAGGTCTGTCCAAAAATCCTGTCTGATGATGTTGTTTTGCTGTGCATCTCTTTTTCAGAGCTTTAAGTATTCAAAGTTCAAAAGTTTGAAGTAAATTTATCATCAAAATACATGTCACCATAGACAACCCTGACATACCTTTTCTTGCAGGAAAGCACAGCAAATTCAATGCCACCGTTACTGCTATACAATTGCTATACAGAATAGAGGGACATCCATTTAAAATGGAGATGAGGAATTTCTTTAGCCAGAGAGTTGTGATTCTGTGGAATTCTTTGCCACAGGCAAGTGTGGAAGCCAAGTCTTAATGTATATTTAAGGCAGAGGTTGAGAGATTCTTCAAAGGTCACCGCACAAAAGGGATATGTGGAGAAGGCAGGAGATTGGGGCTGAGAGAAAAATTGGATCAGCCATGATGAAAAGACAGAGCAGATTCAAGGGCCAAATGGCCTAAGTCTGCTCCCGTATCTTATGGTTGTATGGTCAGGACTTGAGTGGAGAAAGGCTGTCTCCGTCAGCAGATCTCTGTTTTTACTGACTAATCTCAGCAGTGTTATTCTACACTTGAGAATGTACATGATCTGTTGATGTGAAAGGAACTGAGATCTGGAATTGGCAGCTACGGGATTCACAATCATTTTCTGTTTGAGTTTTAACTTGAGATTTTGTTTGGCATTACATAGGTTTCAATTAGAAAAATTAAGTACACTGATTATTGATTAAACCATCTGGCATTTCAACTTTGCGCCAGTTAACAGTCATTAATACATATTCTTTGGTCTTCAGAGGACAATACTTGAAAGAACGACAAATCCAATTCCTGCTGAAAATAACTCCCAGGCTAGCAAGCTCACCAGCAATCAGCTCCCTGTTATGTTAACTCAGTGTAGGTCTGAACCTGCAACATTAGTAAACTGTAAGTGGATCAATACCTGTCTAACACGCTCAGTTAAAACACGATCCTCATCTTCTACTGACTCACAAGCCACACAAGCACATTGGGCACCTATTCTCAAAGTCTGCTCTTCCTTGGACCAGTTCTACAAATAACATCCAGTACTCCGATCCTAATTATCTCTGTTGTGTCAGTAGGCAGAGGGGATGATGTGGCCCTGTGTGTAAGAAATAATATTAAATCATTGGAAACAGATGACATAGGATTGGAAGGTGTAGAGTCTCTATGGGTTGAGTTAAGAAAAGGCAAGGGTAAAAGGATCCTAATGGCAGTTGTATACAGGCCTCAAACAGCAGCCGGGATGTGGATGATAAATTACAACGGGGATAGAAAAGGTGTGTCAGAAAGGCAAAATGTCATGATAAACGTTGGGGATTTTAACATGAAAGTGGATTGGAAAAACTGGGTCAGTACTGGACCTCAAGAGAGAGAATTTGTAGAATGTCTAAGGGACGGCTTTTTAGAACAGCTTGATGTTGAGGCCACTAGGGGATCGGCTGTGCCGGATTGGGCACTGGCAACGATCCAGAGGTGATAAGAGAGCTTAAGGTTAAGGAACCCTTAGGGAACAGTGATCACAATATGATCGAGTTTACATTGAAATTTGAAAGGGAAAAGATAAAATCCAATTTGTCTCAGTATTTCAGTGGAATAAAGGAAATTACAATGGCATGAGATGGTAACTGGCTAAAGTTGACTGGAAAGGGATATTTTCAGGGAGGACAGCAGAGCAGCAATGGCTTGAGTTTCTGCAAAAAGTGAGGGAAGTGCAGGACAGATATATTCCAAATAAGAAGAAATTTTCAAAGGGAAGAAGAACACTACCATTGCTGACAAGTGAAGTCAGAGCCAAAGTAAAAGCAAAAGAGAGGGCATACAAGGAAGCCAGAGCTAGTGGGAAGATAGAGGATTGGGGAGCTAAGAAGGTCATTCAGAAGGAAAAGATGAATTATGAGAAGAAGCTGGCGACTAATATCAAAGAAGATACTAAAAGCTTTTTTAAGTATATAAAAGGTAGATCAAGGGTAGATATAGGACCAATACAAAATGATGCTGGAGATATTGTAATGAGAGATGCAGAGATGGCAGAGGAACTGAATGTGTATTTTGCATCAGTCTTCACAGTGTAAGGCGTCTGCTGTAAACATTCAAGAGGTCAGGGAAGTGAAGTTTGTGCTGTGAAAATTACAACTGAGAAGGTGCTCAGGAAGCTTAATGGTCTGAGGGTGGATAAATCTCCTGGACCTGATGGAATGCACCCTTGGATTCTGAAGGAAGTAGCTGGAGAGATTGCGGAGGCATTAACAATGATCTTTAAAGAATCGATAGGACTCTGGCATTGTACCAGATGACTGGAAAATTGCAAATGTTACTCTGCCTCTTAAGAAGGGTGGCAGGCAGCAGAAACTACAGATCTGTTAGCCTGATATCAGTTGTTGGGAAGTTGTTGGACTCGATTGTTCGGGGTGAGGTTACGGAATACCTGGAAGCACATGACAAGATAGGCCAAAACCAGCATGATTTCCTGCTAGGAAAATCCTGCCTGACAAACCTACTGCAATTCTTTGAGGAAATTACAAGCAGGGTAGACAAAGGAGATGCAGTAGACATGGTGTGCTTGGATTTTCAGAAGGCCTTTGACAAGGTGCCGCACATGAGGCTGCTTAGCAAGATAAGAGCCCATGGAATTACAGTGAAGTTACTAGCATGGGTGGAGCATTGGCTGGTCGGCAGAAAACAGAGAGTGGGAATAAAGGGATCCTATTCTGGCTGGCTGCTGGTTACCAGTGGAGTTCCACAGGGGTCAGTGTTGGGACTGCTGCTTTTTACAATGTATGTTAATGTTTTTGACTACAGTATTAATAGATCTGTGGCTAAATATGCCAATGATACAAAGATAGGTGGAGGAGCGGGTAGCGTTGAGGAAACAGCCTGTAGAGAGACTTAGGGGAAAGGACAAAGAAGTGACAAATGAAATACAGTGTTGGAAAGTGTATGGTCATGTTGGAAGAAATAAACAAACAGACATTTAGGTAGATGGGGAGAGAATTCAAAATGCAGAGGAGCGAAAGGACTTGGGAGTCCTTGTGCAAGATACCCTAAAGGTTAATCTCCGGGCTGAATTGGTTGTGAAGAAGGCGAATGCAATGTTGGCATTCATCTCTAGAGGTATAGAATATAAGAGCAGGGATGTGATGTTGAGACTCTATAAGGCACTCGTGAGACCACTCTTGGAGTATTGTGTGCAGTTTTGGGCTCCTTATTTTAGAAAGGATATGCTGACAATGGAGAGGGTTCAGAGAAGATTCACAAGAATGATTCCAGGAATTAAGGGGTTGCCATATGAGGGAAGTCTACAGCTCTTGAGCTGTATTCCCTGGAGTTCAGGAGAATGAGGGGGAATCTCATAGAAACATTCTATATGTTAAAAGGTGCGAACAGATTAGATATGGCAAAGTTATTTTCCACTGTAAGGGATTCTAGGAAAAGAGGGCATGACTTCAGGATTTAAGGATCCTTTTAGAACTGAGATGCAAAGAAATTACTTTAGTCAGAGGGTGGTACATCTGTGGAATTTGTTACCATGAGCAGCTGTGGAGGCTGAGTCTTCGGGTGCATTTAAGGCAGAGATAGATAGGTTCTAGATTAGCCAGGGCATCAAAGGGTATGGGGTGAATACAGGGGAGTGGGGATGACTGGAAGAATTGGATCAGCCCATGATTGAATGGTGGAGCAGACTCGATGGGCCAAAAGGCCTATTTCTGCTCCTATATCTTTTGGTCTTATTGGTATCCCATGTCTGCTGAGCTGTGTCACGTAAAGGATTAGCAGACAAACAGAGGAAAAGATTCAAAGATGTGCTCAAAGATTCCTTTTAAAAAATGCAACATTCTCACTGACCCTTGGGAAAGAGCATTCAGGACAGCAGCAACTTCATGCCCCTGATGTACACATCTCACTAGGCATAACCTGCCATACCTGTGGAAAAGTTTCCACTTTTTATGTTGGTCTCCTCAGTTATTCCCAAATCGTCAGAACTAAAGTGGAAACGAATCGTTGACCCTAAGAGACTACCCAAGTAGAAAGAACTCTGACTTTCCACTTGGAATCTGCTTCCCAGCTGGTGAATGGTAGTGTAGGGCCAATTTGAGCAAAAGTAGTATTTAGAAGCATGCAAAACCACTCAAAAGCTTGTAATAAAAAATATTCTTGAAAATATACAATCAAAAATACACTGAACAATTAAAATCAATTAAACTTAATTGAATCAAAATAACAGGAAATCAGCTTTTATTGCCCCTCTCTCTACCTCACTTTCTCCTTTGAAGTCAACCTACTGACACAGGATATGCCAGGTCAACCAGTTACAAATTCAACTGGCATATTTTGCAGCTCAAATTCTGTGAAATCTGCAGAAGCTTACACTTATCCACCACAGGGGAAGGCAGCTACCCAGAAAATGCTGACAGCTAAGTGTCAGCTCTATTTAGAGAGTTGTCCCCAAATTTCCACTCAATTATGTTAACAAAAGCTGCCAGTTCCAACCAGATCTGCTGGCGTTTCGGCAGAAGATCAAGGCCAAAGCAAAAATCATGTTCCTGGCGATCTTGCCTTGTTCTAACAATCCTTCCTTCAAAGAAAGAACACTGAAACTCGACACAGTATTTGAGATGTGGCCTCACCAATTCCATGTATAACTGAAGCATGATTCTGTTACTTACATATTTAATTATCCATCAGTAAGTGATAACCATCTGCCTTCTTCAGAACTTTCCCAACTTTGTGTCATCAGCAATTACAGTAATTAAAACATCGATGCCTTTGTCAGTCATTTCATATAAAATTTAAAAAGTAGTGACTCCAGCCCTGATGCCTGTGGTATATTCATTATATTTCTGCCCCCCCCCCCAAAAAGTAAGCATATGGTGAGCCACTCTTTCCTATAAGCCAGCCAATCTTACATTTGTGCCCAATGTTACCTCCTATTCGATGAGCCTTTATATTCCACTATACCCTTTAATGGAGCACCTTATCAAATGCCTTCTGGATATTATACAACTACTAGTCACCCTTTATTCCAAACCCCCGTTATTTCTTCAAAGAACTCTGGACATGTACCAGACTGGATTTATACTGCTCCAGCACTTGTATTCACCATTAACAGTTAGAAGCTTTAGTGAGGGTGTTTGGCCATGGAAATGGGAGGCCCTCTGCCTGTGTTTCCCCGAATCACCATGGCTGATCGATTTTCAAAACAACTGCTCTAGTTACTGTGAAGACACTTCCGTAAGGTTCCTGCCTGCCTCCCAGGATTCCGAGCAGCAATGGTGTAGAAGCTCAACTTTCAGGAGACAGCTGCTATCAAAATCACACGGGTTGCGTTTTAACATCCCAGTGAGAGGAAGAAACAGGCGATAAGTTTTAATGAGAGATTTTAATCATTTTGCCTTTTCCTGTTTCGAGGTATTGCTCGGTGGCCTCCTCTTGGCCTCAGGGTGGAGGAGCTATACCTTATAATCCGTCTGGGTAGGGTTAGCCTGATGGCGTGAATATCAATTTCTCCTTCCTACACCCTACTTCCTCTATTCCGCACTCTGACCTTTCACTTCTTCTCGCTTGCATATTACTTCCCCCTGGGCCACTCCTCCTCCCTTTCTCCCATGGTCCACTCTCCTCTCCTATCAGATTCCTTCTTCTCCAGCCATTGGCCTTTCCACCATCTGACTTCACCAATCACCTTCCAGCAAGCCTTCTTCCCTCACCCCACCTTTTTATTCAGATATCCTCCTCCTTCCTTCTCAGTTCTGAAGAAGGGTCTTGGCCCAAAAGGTTGACTGTTTACTCTTTTCCATAGATTCTGCAGACCTGCTGAGTTCCTCCAGCGTGTTGCTTACAATTTAATGATGTAGTGATTTTATATTTGCACATTCATATTTAACACATCAAACACACTTGAAATATAAATTCTAGGAATATAACTGATTTCTTTTCAATAAATCTCCATTAGATGTTGCAAAATTTTAAAGCTTTGTATCTGAACTTGGAAGTAGAATCAGTGTCGTACTAACATTAAGCCATGTGGAAATTAATTCACAATAATTGAAGGGAAAGACAGAGAAGGAAAAATGGGGAAAAAGTAAATGAAGAAAGGCAGGCTTGGATTCTTCACATGCAATTAAATGCTTTTGAAATGTAGTACACAACGTTTCAAACCCATGACATCTGTCTTATACATTACACTGTGATTAAATATTAGGGTCTCGCAACTTCATCCATTATTTAACAAAAGATGTCTGAAATGCATTCTATCTAAAGCAGCAGAGACTGATCTACATAAAGAACCCATTCAAATGGTGCTAGAGAGCTCTCTAGCATGTGATTTATTCTCAGTATTAGCTGAAATTAAGCACTCAGAAGTAGAAGGCTTCAGCAAATGATTTCAGATAAATTGTGGTCCGTGATGGCATATCCTGCAAAAGAGCAGCAGCTCAGGACGTGATGCTTGCTATCTCGTGCCAGAAAGTACTTCCATTAATTGCTTCGTTTTATATTAAACGATTACATTCTCCTTCAAATATACCTGCTTCACCACTTCACCGCCAAGCAAATTCTCCGATCACCCAGGACATGCCCTCTTCTCATTGCTAGACATCAGGAAGGAGGTACAGCAGCCTAAAGGCACACACCCAATGGTGCAGAAACAGCTTCTGCCCCTCTGCCATCCGATTTCTGAATGGACATTGAACCTATGAACACTACCTCACTACATTTTTTATTTTAACACTACCTCTTTAATTTAACTTGTATGTGTATGTATATACAGTACACACACACACACACACACACGCATACATATATGTTATATACATACACACATACTTTTCTCTATTATTATGTATTGCATTGTTCTTTTGCTGCAAAAACAACAAATTGCAATTCGCCTATCGACACTATAGGTCAATGGCAGATGTATTTCAATGGCTTTCCACACAGCTTTAAACCACCTGGACAACACAAACACTTATGCCAGGATGCTTTCTATCGACTATAGCTCGGCATTTAATACCATCATTCACACAATCCTGATTGAGAAGTTGCAGAACCTGGGCCTCTGTACCTCCCTCTGCAATTGGAACCTTGACTTCCTAACCAGAAGACCACGATCTGTGTGGATTGGTGATAGTATCTCCTCTTGCTGACAATCAACACTAATGCACCTCAGAGTGTGTGCTTAGCCCACTGCTCTACTCTCTGTATACCCGATTGTGTAGTTAGGCGTAGCTCAAATACCATCTATAAATTTGCTGACGATACAACCATTGCTGGTAGAATCTCAGGTAGTGACAAGAGGGCGTACAGGAATGAGATATGCCAACTAGTGGAGTGGTGCCGCAGCAACAACCTGGCACTCAGTGTCAGTAAGATGAAAGAGCCGACTGTGGACTTCCGGAAGGGTAAGACGAAAGAACACATAACAATCATTATAGGGGGATCAGAAGTGGTGACAGTGAGCAGTTCCAAGTTCCTGGGTGTCAAGATCTCTGAGGATCTAATCTGGTCCCAACATATCGATGCAGTTATAAAGTAGGTAAGTCAGCAACTATACTTTATTAGGAGTTTGAAGAGATTTGGCATTCAACAAATACACTCAAAAACTTCTATAGATGTACGTGGAGAGCATTCTGACAGGCTGCAACACTGTCTGGTATGGAAGGGCTACCGCACAAGACCGTAAAGAGTTGCAGAAGGTTGTTAAATCTAGACAGCTCCATCTTGGGTACTAGCCTACAAAGTACCCAGGACCTCTTCAGGGAGCGGTGTCTCAGAAAGGCAGCGTCCATTATTAAGGACCTCCATCACCCAGGGCATGCACTTTTCTCACAGTTACCATCAGGTAAGAGATACAGAAGCCTGAAGGCACACACTCCGATTCAGGACCAGCTTCTTCCCCTCTGCCATCGAATTCCTAAATGGACATTGAACCCTTGGACACTACTTAATTTGCTTTAAATATACAGAATTTCTGTTTTTTGCATGTTTTTTTAATCTATTCAATGTACGTAATTGATTTACTTGTTTATTTATTATTATTATTATTATTATTAATTTATTTATTTTCTCTTCTATATTATGTATTGCATTGAACTGCTGCTGCTAAGTTAACAAATTTTACGTCACACACTGGTGACAAGAAACCTGATTCTGAATCTGAAAACATTTCTTGATATATGCTGGTCATATTAAACCTGATTCTGATTCTAACTCAGGTCTTTGCTCGTCCAGTTACAATATTGGCCTCATCAAGACAGACAAAAATAATTTATGTGGCTCACCTTCTAATTTAATTTTCCTGGGAAAATACGTAGCTCTTCACTTTCAACACCATTTGAGAGCACGGAGAAGATTATCAATTCATTCATCAAAGCATATTAGAGGATATCAGTCAAAAAACATTGACCCTCCATCAAACAGTCCACAACTGTGGAATACTTCCTTGTGACAATGAAGGTTTCAGTTTAAATTGGATTATGTGCACCACTTATTGTACCTCCCAAAGAAGCAGCGATCAATGGTGAAATTTATCATCGTTTGTAGTGATCGGGAAGCCTTTGGTTGTTTGAGGAAAACAATGCATGGAGATCAAGACCATAAACCTGACAAAGGCCCAGGGCTACTGGGCAGCTGTGATTCCCACCCTCTGTATACTTCCTACAGCAGGTATTTCGAGGTACAGAATAGATAGCACCAAAGATGTTGTCTGTTGTTTCCTCCACATGCACAGATAAGATAAACAAATCAACATCAGTATTTATATCCTTTCCCAAGTCAACACTCCAGCACTGAGGTCCCATTTACTTCCCAGTTCATGCTCCGTCATGGCAAGGGATAGCAGGTGAACTAATTAAAAAAAACAAGGAAGTTCTCAGTATTTTCTTGGAAAAAAAAAGCAACATTCTCACTGACTCCTAGGAAAATCTGGCCCTTGATAACTCAAAATGGCAAAGCAGCTTTCAGAGCCATGAGCTAATGTACTGGCATCACACAGAAGCCTGGCATCATTGGTGTAAGATCCAACCCACCCACCTACTTAGCCACAGGTGCTCCAGTCCCACCCATGACAGAGTCTGCAAGTCTCACATTGATCTCATTAGCCACCTCAGAAACCCATAACTGGAATGAAGGCAAGGCCCTTTCCACCTGAGCGGCCGCCTATGAAGAAGGTAAGCCATCCATCATGTTTTATTATAGTCGAAGAAGAACGGTTTGTTGGGTTTCTATTAGTAAACCTAATTCTGCAAAAACCTCATTCTCCAGTTTTTTTTCAAGTAATTATCTAATTCTCACAGAAGAATTGGCATTTGCAACAAAAGGGCTAGGCAGGCCTGAATTCTCATCTCCCATTTTTGACGGCAGCTGCAGATCATGTTATCTCTCCTCTCATTCACCATCTTCTTTATGCTGATTGTACTCTTCCCAGGGCTCACCTAACCTACCTAAAGGCAAGTGGCAATGTGACAGGTGACCTTTATTGGAGATTCACTATCTGACAAGAGAGGAAAGGCACTGCAAAATAGGAGATACTACCTGTTTCTTATCGGTTTGACATGGGGGACATTTGAATTACTTTGTTTATAGAGCTTGCCCACAGTGAGAGGGTGTTCTATGATCCTGTCATAGCAGAAAGAACTACATGATCTGTTCAATCAATAACTAATCCAGTATGCCCACAAATGGACCAATGTAGGAGTTAACTCTATAAAATTTAGAGATGTCTACCGGGGTTTGTTCATCATGCTAATATTAATATAATTGCATTTACCCATTTCTCATCAAAAATTCTTGTACATATTCATTACTTTGTGTACTTTCTGTATAAAACATTGTTACACAACTTGAACCTCATTCAAAAACATTATATTTGTGCTTACCCTCTTGTGCTATCTCCCAAAGGTCAAACGCAACTCTGAAGGCCTGAGCAACTGTTAAGGTCACAGCTTGTGCCTGTGTCGGGGAAAAACTAACAATCATTAAGAAACAGTGTCATGCCTCAACAGATCAGATCAAATTTTGTTTGGGTTAAATAACTATAAGCACCAATATTCTAAAATGACCCAATGACCAATCACTGTTTCTATGTCTTATAAAGTAATAAACCAAGTTGAGAACAGTGTGTCACAATGATTGGACAAGATAGAGGCAGGAAATATGTTCCAGATGCTGGGAGAGTCCAGTACCAGAGGGCATGGTTTGAGAATAAGGGGTAGGTCATTTAGGACAGAGTTAAGGAAAAACTTCTTCTCCCAGAGAGTTGTGGGGGTCTGGAATGTACAGCCTCGGAAGGCAGTGGAGGCCAGTTCTCTGGATGCTTTCAAGAAGGAGCTAGATAGGTATCTCATGGATAGGGGAATCAAGGGATAAGGGGACAAGGCAGGAACCGGGTATTGATAGTAGATGATCAGTCATGATCTCAGAATGACAGTGCAGGCTCGAAGGGCCGAATGGTCTACTTCTGCACCTATTGTCTATTAATGTATTTTCTATTACAAAGACAGTTATAAATTAGGCCTATGGAATATAACGGAGATAGAAAAGACTGCAGATACTGGGATATGAAGCCTAAGAAAAAGTGCCGGAGGAGCTTGTTCGGTCAAGCAGCATTTGTGAATGCATAGGAACGGCTGGCACTTTGGGCCAAGTCCAAGTGACAATAAATAAGATGCTGGAATGAATAGAGTGTCCCATCTATTCACTGCTCTGTTCTTATTGTATTAGCTTCATGTGAGAGTACAATGTTGCCAACTAATTAAATTCCTGCTTACACAATAATTATCCATTGAAAACTGTGGACTTGGCCCAAAGTGCCAGCCGTTCCTATGCATTCACAAATGCTGCTTGACCTAGCAAGCTCCTCCGGCACTTTTTCTTAGGCTCCATATCCCAGTATCTGCAGTCTTTTCTTGGCATAAATAGCAAAATTTTAATCCATTGATTCCAGCCAGGACTATACCTGCTCAAGTCTTTCTTCCATCTGTCTAAGGAATCAAGCCCACTTGCAGGGTTTCCCCTCACACCGTTAGAAGTCCTACACACCAGACTAATAAGATCCTCCAAAATCTTCCCTTTCAATTTCATTAGGGCACTTGAATAGTGATTCTGTAAATTCCTATTTAAGTTAGGGTGGAGAGGAGGGAAGAAGCTCTGAAAACAATTAGGTCCATTACAGTTTCAGGATTAGAACTCAGCATCATGGAGCTGAAATCTTAGAAATTATCCACCCTCAAGAGTTGTGGGTTTTCAGTAGTTACTTTCAAGAGTGACAATAGTTTTTTGAAGCTTGGGTTCAGGAATATGGAAATACTTTTAAGACAATGGAGGTTAATCATGCTGGATGAGTATTTATGTTTTATAATCTATTTTAGTTGGTTCAACAAACTACTAACAACAAAAAATTCCTGATACTTAATTTTCCTGATGCAGTGATTTTGGCACAGTTCTGCCTTTCTCAGTAATTTCTCTGTGCAACCAGATATGAGATGTTGAAACTAAACTGCAGAATTTCTGACAGCTTAGCCTACCTCTTGCTGGCTGGAATCAATGGATTAGAATTTTGCTATTTATGCCTGGGTAGTAAGATTTATCTGAATGAACAAAATAAAGAGAAATGGATTTCCACTTTTGTTAACATTATGGCAGTGCACAAATCATCTATTCTTCTCCTCACTCAGAATAAAGTACACAATGGAGTAAAAGTAAAGCTGAAAGCTTTTTTTCCCTCAAGTATAATGGGAATGAACTTTCTTGAATCTTTATTTGATATATCATCATAATATTGGTGGAATTATGGAATATGGAAGTATTCAGAGAGCTTACAACGAAGATTCAATATATTAAAACATGTATTATTCTTTCTGCTCTTTAGGTTTTCCACTTTTTTTCCCAACAGAAACAGCATTAATTTGTAAGATTCCCTTCATACCCCCCTCACGTCTCGGGAAGGACCTGGACTCACTGCAATTTGCCTATCACCACAATAGGTCTACAGCAGATGCGATCTCATTGGCTCTCCACATGGCCTTGGATCACCTGGACAATGCAAATACCTCTGTCAGGATGCTGTTTATTGACTATAGCTCAGCATTTAACATCATCATTTCTACAGTCCTGAACAAAAACCTACACAACCTGGGCCTCTGTAGCTCCCTCTGCAATTGGATCCTTGATTTCCTAACCAGAAGACCACAATCTGTGCAGATTGGAAATAACATCTCCACCTCACTGACAATTAACACTGGCACTCCACAGGGATACGTGCTTAGCACATTGAAACACTCTCTCTACACCCATGATTGTGTAGCTAGGCATAGCTTAAACAGCATTTATAAATTTGCTGACGATACAACCATTGTTGGCAGTATTTCAGATGGTGACAAAAGGGCACACAGCAGCGAGATATACCAGCTAGTTGAGTGGCGTCATAGCAACAACCTTGCACTCAACGTCTTCAAGACCTAAGACCGGATTGTGGACTTCAGGAAGGTTAAGATGAGGGAACACAAGCCAATCCTCAAAGAGGGATTAGAAGTGGAGAGAGTGAGCATTTTCAAGTACCTGGGTGTCAATACTTCTGAAAACCTAACCTGAACACAACATACCGATGCAGCTATAAAAAAAGGTGAGAGAGTGGCTATATTTCACTAGGAGCTGAGGAGATTTGGTTTGTCAACCAAAGCACTCAAACACTTTTACAAATGTACCATGGAGAGCATTCTGACAGGCTGCATCACCATCTGGTCAGTGGTGTGTGGTGGGGTGGGGGGGGGGGGGTGTGGTTAGTAATGAACAAGATCGAAATAAGTTGCATAAACTTGTAAAATTAGTCAGCTCCATCATGGCTACTAGCATCTGCAGTGTCCAAGACATCTTCAAGGAGTGGTGCCTTAGGAAGGCGGTGTCCATCATTAAGGATCCCCACTACCCAAGACATGCCCTCCTCACACTGTTACTGTTGGGAAGGAGGTACAGAAGCCTGAAGGCACACGGTCAGCAATTCAGGAACAGCTTCTTCCCCTCTGCAATCCGATTCCTAAATGTACATTGAACCCTTGTATACTACCTCTCTACTTTCTTTAATTTCTGTTATTTTGCACTACTTATTTTGAATTAACTATTGTGTACATATATATATATACTTAATGTAACTCAGTTTTTTCTCTGTATTTATTTATCATGTATTTCATTGTAGTGCTGCCTTAAAGTTACCAAATTTTATGTTTCATGACATATGCTGGAGATATTAAATCTGATTTGACTGCCCAGAATCCCAGACATCAATTCAATATGATCACTGTGTTTTTTCTCAGAAATTTTTTTTCTTTCGGCCCTTAATGATGTTCTTGTAAAATTCGACTGAAGTTAGTGTAATGGAGAGGGGAAGGCTTTTCTACCCATGCCAAACAAAAAAAACTTATTTGCTTATTCTCAGAATCCAGTTCTCAATCTGTCATCTTCTAGATGGCAGTAAGTGACCATTGTTTTTGGTGAAAATATATATATTTTTCACTCTCCTCTGCCAATGATCTTAAACCAATATTTCCTCTCTGCTAAGGGAAATCAATCCCTCAATTGATCTTATTTCCTTTGCTACATAAAACTTTGAGGCATACCACAATTTAAATGCCTCAACTGAATTTACCTTAGTTTTTGTTCTAAAAATTTACAAAACCAGCCTGAACAATCTCTCCTCAAAACAATAATTCTCTTACTCTAGTAACATCTGCTTATATTTCCTGTGCATTCACTGTAAGCATTTAAAACTGTCATGAAGCCTTAAGAGGTTTTACAAAGGTGAGGTTCCACCCTCAGTGTTGACTTCCATCAAAAGCTGTCAGGGTATCTCAGGGGTGGGGGTCCTGCAGTATATCAGCTCAGGCATTTGTTCTTCGCATTTTCTTTACACATCAAAGTTGTCCAATAAAAGTTACTTCCAATGTATAAGAGTGATGAGAAAACTTGCTCCCCCTTCTCACAAATGCAATGGTGAATGGCCTATTGGCTACCATGCAAGTTCATTAACTCCATATGAGAATTGTTGGCATCAACTTTTGTTCAGTTCCATCCAGTATATCCAAAATTCTTATGCCAAATCTTCCTGCAAATTGTTAGTGAGAAAGACTAAAAGCAACTTTCTCATTGCAAGTTTTTCCACAAGCTATGACTATTTTTTGAAACCAGATTTGAACGTGTTACACTGGTTAAGAATATCATTTCTACAGTTTCCTCAACTGGATCTGAATTCCTGTATATCTTTCTTAATTAATTAATTTATTTATTGAAATACAGTGTAGAATAGGACCTTCTGGCCCTTTGCGTCTGGCACTCAGCAACCCCAATTTAATCCTAGTGTAATCCTAGCGACAATTTACAATGATCAATTAAGCTACCAACTGGATGTCTTTGGACTGTGGGGGAAACCCGAAAACCAGGAAGAAATCCACACATGGTGACGGAGGAGATACAGCCCCCTTCCAGGCAGAGGTGGGAATTGAACCTGGGTCGCTGCTACTGTAAAGCCTTGTGCATTTGCTGTTTTGGGGAGAAAACTTTGAAAACTCCAAACCAAAACAAGCTCGCTTTCTAATAGTAATCTGCATCTGAATTTGCCTCTGATTCACTCTCTACATTAACATCCTCAATGTTATCTTGCCAAGTTTGACAGTATATCAGCCTTTATCATTTCATTACTTGTCAAACCCTGACACAATGCTATTTATAACCTCCATTAAACCAAGGGAACATTTATCAAAAGGAAAATAGAGACAAAGGTTTAAACAAAATTTTAAGAAGGATTTTTATCAAATATTAATTAATGAGCTTTGCAAACATTTTGCTGCAAGTGACCGTTTAATGTCACAAAACTAAAGAGTATCATTCAATTTCTTCCACAAATTACTCAGCACATTGACAGCTTTACATTGCAGCTTACACTTCAACTGAAATGTCACTTCATTTGATAAAGAATCACCTCATTAATGTGAAGTACGATGTAATTCAAACATCAATCACCAATTTCCAGGAAGGAAGCAACAAGCCTGCTTTGGATATGCTTGAATAATGAAAGATTTTAAAACTTACAATTTTTTTCTTCGGACACAGAAATGCGTGACATTCCAAAGTCCCATTTAGCTGGCTCCGAGCAATATATGCAAATACCTTGTCCTGAGTCTTGTCTGCAGTGCAGTACGATATTCTGTTGAAACATTACACACACTCATTACTGAGATAGATTTGAATGTTAATTACATTATGTGGGTAAAAGTTTTTTTTGAAAGTAAAGGCAATTTAAAAGACTAATGTGCAACATTATTTTGATTTCCACATCTTAGGTCAGTCATAAATATTTCAAAGGTATTGACTGAGATAAAACTGATCAGATAATATGTGATAAAAAAAACCATTGCAGCTTCTTACAGGCAGCAAACTTGAGGTGGAGTTGGGTGAACTCTGGATCATTTGGGAGGCTGAGGGGTAGACTGATAGGAGATCCAGGGAGGTAGTTACACCTCAGGTACACAGGTAACTGGATGTCGGTCAGGAAAGATGAAGAGGTGTACACCCGTGGCCCCTCAATAACAAGTACGGTCGTCCGTCCATATCCGCAGGGGATTGGTTCCAGGACCCGCCGCGGATACCAAAATCCACAGATGCTCAAGTCCCTTATATAAAATGGCGTAGTCTACACACATCCTCCAGTATATTTAAAATCAACTCTAGATTACTTATAATACCTAATACAACGTAAATGCTATGTAAATAGTTGTTATACTGTATTGTTTAGGGAATAATGATAAGAAAAAATGTCTGTACACGTTAAGTACAGACGCAAACGTCGTAGCTCTTCTGGGAACGTTGATGCTGCCTTGGCATCAGCCGATGCCGATTCTCCCGTGATCTTTAGGTTCTTAAGGCTGTAATGTTTTACACAGCTAGCTAGCCATCCCTTACTAGCCTTAAACGCCTTCCACTTGCTCATAACACAAGTAGCGAACGAACGAGAAGCGAGACAAACAATGCTCAAACGACGAGTGCTAGAGAGAGAGAGAGAGACTGAGGATCTGTGAAATGGTGGGAGGCTACAGCAGGGTATGCTTACACATCACTTCATTCATGTGGATTCAGCGTAGTGCTCAGCAAATTCAAGTTTTGCTTTTTGGAACTTTCTGGAATTTTCTTTTCCAAATATTTCCGATCCGCGGTTGGTTGAAGCCGCGGATGCGGAACCTGTGGATACGGAGGGCCAACTGTTGAGGGGGACAAGCTAGTAGAGGGAGTCCACAGCAGTCAGCTCACTAGTACTACATCTGGCTCTGTGCCTCAGAAGGGAAGGGAGGAGAAGAGACGAGTGGTGCTCATAGAGGATTCATTGGTTCAAAGGACAGCCAGGAGATTCTGTGGATGAGAATGAGATTCCCGGATGGTACGTTGCCTCCCAAGCGTCAGGGTCGGGGACATCTTGCATCGAGTCCATAGCATTCTTAAGTGGGCCCAATCTGCCTGAAGCAACCAGTAACCCTCCTGTGCTCCTTCTCCTGTCAATAAGAACAGTTTTGCTGGTTGTAGTAGCTAAGCCACATGTGAAGGCTAGGTAGATAGACTTGGTAGTCAGAGGCTATTTGAGGTGCATGCCATTAGTGGGAGCTTATCCCTACTATTACCCTCAGCTACACCAACCTTAAAACCATAGACCATAAGACATAGGAGCAGAAATAGGCCATTTAGCCCATCTAGTCTGCACCACCATTCAATCATGGCTGATCCTTTTTTCCCCCCCTCAGCCCCAATCCCCAGCCTTCTTGTCTTAGACTCCTTCACCATGGAAAACATCCTTTCCACATCTACTCTGTCTAAGCCTTTCAACATTCTAAAGGTTTCAATGAGATCCATAGAACCATAGAACATTACAGCACAGAAACAGGCCATTTTGGCCCTGCTTGGCTGTGCTGAACCATTTTTCTGCCTAGTCCCACTGACCTGCACCTGGGCCATATCCCTCCAAACCCCTCTCATCCATATACTTGTCCAAGTTTTTCTTAAATGTCAAAAGTGAGCCCGCATTCACCACTTCAACTGGCAGCTCATTCCACACTCCCACCACGCTCTGCATGAATAAGCCCCCCCTCCCCAATGTTCCCTTTACACAGTTCCCCCTTCACCCGTAACCCATATCCTCTGGTTTTTTTTCTCCCCTAGCC
The DNA here is from genome assembly GCF_030144855.1 of Hypanus sabinus. Classification (NCBI taxonomy): domain Eukaryota; kingdom Metazoa; phylum Chordata; class Chondrichthyes; order Myliobatiformes; family Dasyatidae; genus Hypanus; species Hypanus sabinus. The sequence goes on along the minus strand of NC_082715.1, from coordinate 33,856,534 downwards.
TCAGTGGAAAAAGCCTGCTTGCATTCTCTCTATCTATACCCATCATAATTTTATACACCTCTATCATATCACCCCTCATTCTCCTACGCTCCAGGGAATAAAGTCCTAACCTATTCAACTTTTCTCTGTAACTCAGTTTGTCAAGTCCCAGCAACATCTTTGTAAACCTTCTCTGCACTCTTTCAGCCTTATTAATATTCTTCCTGTAATTAGGTGACCAAAACAACACACAATACTCCAAATTCTGTGTCATCAATGTCTTAGACTACCTCACCATTACATTCCAAATCTTATACTCAATACTTTGATTTATAAAGGCCAATGTACCAAAAGCTCTCTTTACGACCCTATCTACTTGTGATGCCACTTTTAGGGAATTATGTATCTGTACTCCCAGATCCCTCTGTTCTACTGCTCTCCTCAGTGTCCTACCATTTACCTTGTATGTTCTACCTTGGTTTGACCTTCTAAAGTGCAATACCTCACACTTGTCCACATTAAACTCCATCTGCCATCTTTCAGCCCATTCCTCTAATTGGTCCAAATCCCTCTGCAAGCTTTGAAAACCTTCCTCACTGTCCACTACACCTCCAATCTTTGTTTCATCAGCAAATTTGCTAATCCAATTTGCCACATTATCATCCAGATCATTGATATAGATGACAATAACAATGGACCCAGCACTGATCCCTGTGGCACACCACTAGTCACAGGCCTCCACTCAGAGTAGCAATCCTCCACTACCACTCTCTAGCTTCTTCCACTGAGCCAATGTCTAATCCAATTTACTACCTCTCCATGTATACCTAGCGACTGAATCTTCCTAGCTAACCTCCCATGCGGGACCTTGTCAAAGGCCTTAGTGAGGTCCATGTAGACAACATCCACTGCCTTCCCTTCATCCACTTCCCAGGTAACTTACTCAAAAAATCTAATAGATTGACTAAACATGACCTACCACGCACAAAGCCATGCTGACTTTTTCGAATAAGTCCCTGTCCATCCAGATACTTGTAGATCCTATCTCTTAGTATTCCTTTCAATAATTTACCTACTACCGATGTCAAACTTACCAGCCTATAATTTCCCCGCTTACTTTTTGAGCCTTTTTTAAACAACGGAACTACATGAGCTATCCTCCAATCCTCCAGCACCTGACCCTTGGATATCGACATTTTAAATATTTCTGCCAGGGCCCCTGCATTTTCAACACTAGTCTCCCTCAAGGTCCGAGGGAATACCCTGTCAGGTCCTGGGGATTTATCTACTCTGACAGGAAGCACCTCCTCCTCTTTAATCTGTATAAATTCCATGACCTCCCTATTTGTTTACCTTGTCTCCATAGACTCCATTCCAGTTTCCTTAGTAAATACAGATGCAAAGAACCCATTTAATATCTCTCCCATTTCTTTTGGTTCCATACATAGCCGACCACTCTGATCTTCAAGAGGACCAATTTTATCCCTTACTATCCTTTTGCTCTTAACATACCTGTAGAATCTCTTAAGATTATCCTTCACCCTGACTGCCAAACCCTCCTGATTTACTAAATCTGCCTGTGAGAATACTGGTCCCCCAGAGGAGATCCCAATAATCCAAGAACCTGAAGCCCTGCCCCTTGTACCAGCTTCTCAGCCACGCATTAATCTGCCAAATCATCCTATTTCTATCCTCACTGAGGCATGGCACAGGTAGCAATCCAGAAATTATGACCTTGGAGATCCTGCTTCTCAGTTTTCTACCAAGCTCTCTAAATTCTCTTTTTGATATCTCTTCATTTGATATATCAAGAAATATCTTGATATTTCCTTCCTATGTCATTGTACTGAGACATGCCCATGGCATTTAAGGAACCAGGGGAATCCACCTCAGTTAATAATAACAATGAGTTCATCAACATATTATGATACAGCATGAAGCTGCAAAATATCTTTAGAAATAAAGGTAACAAATCAAAGAGAAAAAATAAACAAATGACAAAATCTAAAGCTGCAGAGTGGCCTTCTGGATTGATTACAATACCTGTAGATGGAGACATTCTCTATGAGTTCATTGGTCATTGTGTCTTCCAACATTATCCCTCGAGGCGAAACAGTCAGGGTAACTTTGAGGAATTTCTTTCCACTTGCCTTTGCCTGAAATAATCATTAAAATTGATAAATATTTCATTATTACACAAGTAAAACACTAGACCTACTGGTTAAGATGCTTCATGATGCACATAATCCTAGTGAAAATTCCACATGCCGTGAAAATCAGTATTTTTGCACAAAAGTACACAGTTCATTCATTAAGTTGTTGTTTTATCTGTGGTTATTACTATCATAAAATATGATGAGATTTGGTTTTAATAACTGTCACTTTACAACTAAAACTGTGAGTGTTAAATGGAACCAGACCCTTTATTGCTGACTTCAGAGAGTTGTTTTATATATTGACAATAACCACAGTGACAAAGGTTATACATTACCTTTAAAAAAGTAGTCACACTGTCCTCCCCCATCCCCAGAAATTTTCATGCTTTTTGTTTTACAATATTAAATCACAGTGGATTTAATTTGGCTTTTTTCACACTGATCAACAGAAAAAGAGTCTTTCGTGTCAAAGTGAAAACAGATCTCCACAAAGTGATCTAAATTCATTACAAATATAAAATACAAAATAACTTATTGCATAAATATTCACCCCCTTCAAGTCAGTATTTAGTAGATGAACCTTTGGCTGCAATTACAGCCTTGAGTCAGTGTGCATAGGTCTCTATCGGTTTTGTACATATAGACACTGCAATTTTTCCCCATTCTTCTTAACAAAACTGCTCAAGCTCTGTCAGATTGCAATAGTATCATGCGTGAACAGCCCTTTTCAAATCCAGCCACAAATTCTCAATTGGATTGAGGTCTGGACTCTGATTTGGCCTTTCCAGGACATTAATTTTGTTGTTTTAAAGCCATTCCTGTGTAGCTTTGGCTTTATGCTTGGGGTCATTGTCTTGCTGGAAAACAGATCTTCTCCCAAGTCAGTTTTCTTGCAGTCTGCATCAGGTTTTCCTCCAGGATTTCCCTGTATTTTGCTGCTTTTGTTTTACCCTCTACCTTCACAAGCCTTCCAGGCCTTCTGCAGTGAAGCATCCCCACAGCATGATGCAGCCACCACCGTGCTTCACAGTAGGGACGGTGTGTTTTTGATGATGTGCGGTGTTTGGCTTACACCAAACATACTGTTCAGTCTGATGGCCAAAAAGCTCATCAGACCATAGAACTTTCTTCCAGCTGACTTCAGAGTCTCCCACATGCCTTCTGGCAAACTCTTGCTAGATTTCATGTCAGTGTTTTCAACTGTGCCTTTCTCTCTGCCACTCTCCTATAAAGCTGTGACTGGTGAAGCACCCAGACAACAGTTGTTGAAAGCACAGTCTCCCCCATCTCAGCCACTGAAGCTTATTACACCTCCAAAGATATCACCTGTCCCTTGGTGGCCTCCCTCACTAGTCCCCTTCATGTACAGTCACTCAGTTTTTGAGGGCGGACTACACTAGGCAGATTTACAGCTGTGCCATACTCTTGCCATTATTTGACGATTGACTTAACCATACTCCAAAGGATATTCGGTGACTTGGAAATTTTTTTGTATCCATCTCCTGACTCGTGCTTTTCAATAAACTTTTTGAAGAGTTGCTTGGAGTGTTCTTCTGCCTTCATGGTGTAGTTTTGCCACCAGCAGTTGGACCTTCCAAATACAGGTGTATTTTTACTACAATCAGTTGAAATACCTAGACTGCCATTAAACTAATCGTGTAACTTCTAAAACCAATTGGTTGTACCAGTGATGATTTGATGTGTCATATTAAAGGGGATGAATATTTATGCAATCAATTATTTTGTGTTTTATATTTGTAATTAATTTAGATCATTTTGTAGAGATATTTTCACAGTCTTCTGTTGATCAGTGTCAAAAAAAAACCCAAATTAGATCTACTGTGACTCAATGTTGTAAAACCAAAATGTAAAAGCATCCAATGAGGGAGGGGGTGAATGCTCCTTCTAGGCATTGTACATATCATGCTCCTTATTGTCAAAATCATGTTTTTAAAGCAATTACATTGATTGTCAAATAGTACATTAACTACACTCAAGACATAGAGTCAGGGTACTGTAAATCCTACACTTTTATTAAAGAATGGGTTACAATGCTACCATTTAACAAGTTTAACGTCTAGTTGACCAAAATAAGAAGCATCAGATTTTAACTTGACACAGGTGAGTCTAATTCACATTTATGACTGACAATTAGGCTTTGCAATTAGATTTTTTAAATGGTATCTTAATGCTAAAATGAACTTACAGATGTCAGTGATTGGGCTCTATACCAAGAGCATTAATAGAGTCATAGAGTCTTAGAAAACTACCGCTCAGAAGCAGGCACTTTGGCCCATCTGGTGCATGCTGAACCATTTAAATTGCCTGGTCCCATTGACCTGCACCTGGACCATAGTCCTCCATATCTCTCCCATTGATGTATCTATCCAAACTTCTCTTGTACATTGAAATAGAAATCGCATCCACCGCTTGTGCTGGCAGCTCTTCCAACACTCTCACCACCCTCTGAGAGAAGTTTCCCCTCAAGTTCCCCCAAACATTTCACTTTTAAACTTAACCCATGAGTTCTAGTTGTAGTCTCACCCAACAGTGGAAAATCTTACTTCCTATCTATAACCCTCATAATTTTGTAAACCTCTATCAAATCTCCCCTCAATCTTCTACATTCTAGAGAATAATGTTCTCACCTATTCAATCCTTCCTTATAACTTCAATCTGGCAACACCCTTGTAAAATTACTCTTTCAACCTTATTTACATTTTTCCTGTAGGTAGGTGACTAAAACTACACACAATACTCCAAATTAGGCCTCATTAACATCTTATACAACCTCAACAAAACAATCTATGTCCTATACTCAATAGTAACAGTAAATAGTCTGGAGATTAGAAGGCTTTGTTACCACATGGTAGCTTAAAATGTACACATCAAATTATCCTCAACATTATTCTGTTGAAATAGGTCCAATGTCATTTTGCACTCTCTATAAAATTGTGCAATTAAAAAAGAAATAATCCAAACCAATATTTGTCATCATTTTCTTACAAGGTATGCTACAAGAAATCAACTGGTCGTTCAATAAATACACAAATTGCTCAAGAGACTTCAACTGAATTTTCTTGAAGATTTTAATGGATTTATAATCAAAAATATGTTTTGCAAAGACAGTAATATGTAATTCTTGGACTCAAATTCCACCACATTCTACTCATGAAATTAATTCTTATAGAGTCACACAGCATAGAAACAGATTTTTTCAGTCCTTCATGTTCATGTTTTTTATCAAGTACCCAAATACATTAATCCTATTTACTAACACTTGGTAAGTAGATTCAAGTACAGATCTAGATACTTCTTAAATGTTGTGAGAGTTTCTGACTTCACCATCCAATCAACTCATATCATGCCCATAGAAAAATTCTTCCTCGTCCACTCTAATTTCTTAGCCCTCATACTAAACCTATTCCCTCTAATTTTAGATACCTCTGCTATGGAGAATTGTTTCCTTTCATCTACTGTGTCTAAGACCAACATAATTTTGCATTCATTTTTCAGGTTTTTCTTCAACCTTGTCATTTTCAGGGAAAACTATCTCAATCTTTCCTCATAACTGAAATACTTTATTCCAGGCAATACACTTTCTTTTGTACTCTCTCCAGTGCCAACATATCCTTCTTAAAGTGCAGTGACTAAAATTGTATTCAATATTCCAGCTGTGGTCCAACCTGTGTTTGCTAGACTTGCTCAATTAACTCCTTGTTCTAATATTCAATCCTTACATTAATAAGGATATGTATCCTATATCACCTAATCCAGGTGTGCTGCCATTTTCAGGCCAAAGGCCTTTTTGAAGTTCATGTAAACTATGGCAACTGCTCTGTCCTCTACAGTACATTCCCTTACTGCTTGAAAAATTCAAATTAATCAGACAGGATCTTCCCCTAACAAAACCACAGCAAGTATCCTTGATTTATCACAAACTTTCCAAGTGCAGATTAATCCTTTCCCTCAGAAATGCAGTATTTCCAATAACTTCCCTGGACCAGCATTAAGACTTACCGGCTGTAATTACTTGGCTTATCCCTGTGGATACTTCTTAAATAAAATTACCATACTTCCTGTCCTCCAGTTATCCACTGCCTCACTTGTTGCCAGCAAAGATTTAAAACCTCTGTCAAGTCCACAACAATCTCTTCCCTTGCCTCTCATAATGGCTAGGAATACATCTCATTATGTCCTAGGGCATTATCCACCTTTAATGACACTATTTATCTAATACACATTCTAGAATTTAACCATCCCTCTCCTTGGTTTTTCCTCCTTGAGTGAATAAAGAGAAGAAGTATTCTCTTAAGCCCCAACTAACAACTACTGGTTCCTACACACATTGCACTTGATTGTTATGGGTTGAACTCTTTCCATGGTTGCCCTAAATATGCTGATGATGTATTCGCAAATTTTCTAAAATCTTGTTTGTCACTGATACTTTGTGCTGCTATCTGCCACCCTATTTATTTTTTCTTAAAGTATTCTCTACACTTTTTATACACTTGATGAGTTCAGTTCTCTATATTTGCTATGTGTTTTTTTTTCCAATCTAGCCCTCGATAACAGTCAACGTCCAGGATTTCTAGTGCTCGTGCCCATAGAAACACATTGGACCTGAACTCCCATTATTTCACTTCTGAATGCTACCCACTCATTGAATGTAAACTTCCCTGCAGGTGGCTCCAACCAATCTACTTTGCGAGCTCTTACCTTGTAATATTGAAATCTGCCTTTCCTCAGTTCGGGGTTTTAATTTCAGGGTTTTAATTCTTTAGTCCTTTTCTAATTATCTGGAACCTTGCAATTATTGTCATCATCTCCAAAATGTCTTCCACTGACCCTCTAGTACTTGCCAAGCTATATTCACTAGCATTAGATTCACTATTGCTCCATCTTCAGTAGAAATATGTGTCTCCTGTAGCCACCCCCTAATAATTCTAATAAATAAACATAACATAAAACGGAATAGTATTTTGTTCATGTTATCATAAACTGACTCAGTACTGCTAATAAATAACAACTAACAAATATGAGGACTTGTGAATTTTTCCATAAACTCTTAGCATGCCTAGATCCATCGATAGCATTGTAATGGTGTGCATTTCAGCCCAACTGTAGGAAATAGTTCCTTGATCATAGTTCGCACCCACAACGATGCAGCACAATCTTCTATTCCAATAACCTTTGATTCAATGTTGGAAATGCAGTAGCTGTGTGTTAGCTGATTATCCATTTTATTATCTCTGCTACATCAATTAATACTATTCTGTGATATTTTAAGGAAAAATTTTCTTATAAGTCATATTACATATAAATATTCTTAAATTAATCTTAAGAATGAAGGTGAAGAGCACATATTCCTATAAGCAGGTTATCTTTCTAAGCAGCTAAGATACCATTTATCATTAGTAATTGGGACAGTTGCTGCACAGTTTTATCCATTAGTTCATGAAAATGGTTTGACAAGGGTTGTTTCCATGGTTGGATAATGAGTTTACTTAAAGCTGAACTAGTGAAAAAAACTGCCATCCAATAATTCAATGGACTGTCACTATAAATCAATGAAAATGGTCTCTTTTTGCAACAAGACAAAAGTTGACATTTACAGTTGCTGATCAATTTTGCATTAATGAATGTAATATTTTGACTCAAGTACATATAATGCCAAATTCTAGGCCTGCAAACAGAATGACATTTTGTTTGTGTGTAGTTTTTACTGATTCTGCAGTTTTTCACTGATACTGTAAGAAAATGAAACTCAGGGTAGCATACGGTGATATATACAGTACATACTTTGACAATAAATTTACTTTGAAGTTAGTGGTTCTATAAAAAGAAAACACACCAGACAAAATTCTGTGGTGTGCTATTAGTGCAACTCTTCGTCAAATCATGCACCACATTTAGTAATGCTTAGTATTTATAATGAATAGTCTCCAATATTACACAGACAGTAAGGCTTACATGGGTGGAGTTAGTTAAGGGCTCAGAATTGTAAGAACTCATAAAACTCAGAGTCATATAGCTAGAGGAGACTACAGAGATGGGAGTTGGGTTACTCACAATGCATTCCATCACTGAGGGACAGATTACAGGTGGACCTCATTACGGTTAGACCATTTGAACAGTACCACAATAAGCCCGTCAGTATTTCAGAAGCAGTACAGCTCAATGGAAATTGCTGTTTCTTGTCACGCTCAACATAAGAAATTATATTAAGTCAGAGGAAAAAGAAAACATTATTTACCTACTTCTGAAATCAGACTATCTCTGAAAGCATTGCACCCTCAAAGGTAAACTCTAAAGGCTACATGCAATCTGTTCACATTATCTCAAAGTTTTCACATTATCCTCTCAGATAAAAAATATCAATTCCCACTGAAGTCAGTAAGTTTCCTGATACTTTCAGTACCCACCTTATATCGTGGCATCAGATTGACCTGAGAGTGCCTCATGTTCCTATACCTGCCTTAAATATACGTAAATAAGAGAGCCCTTGGCAGGGACAGTAATGTAATGAATCTTACATCCAAGTGTGCAACTACCAGATATTTAAAATAGCTCATTGAAATTGGAGCCATAATTAGTGGATCAGTGCTCACCGATACAGTGACAGCTGGACACCAACGCTGTCCAGTGACAGATCTTTATCCGCCAGAGCAATACTCCAGTGTTATACAATGGCAGAGACATATCCATGTTATAGATCCATCAGTAGCACTGGATCTAGAGTTGGATATGGACCTGGACCTGAACATTGGCTCAGTAGATTGGACTGTACCAAATAAATCATAAATTATTTCAGAGGAACTAACGGTAATGCAATTGCAACCATCCTAATGCCAACCATTGAGTGAAGTCTTTTAAACGACATCAGCAAAATATTGTTACCACAGTAATTATCCGCCTAATGGCTGCCGCCGCCATCCCTTCCCCCTTTGGCTGGTCCACTGCTGTCACACCGAGGTATTTAAGGTGAAAAGCCATCCCTTCTTGTAAGGTTTCTTTCGTGTCAGTCCAGTTTTCCGACAACTCTGAAAAAGAGGGAAGGAAAGTTATAGACACATTTCTGAGAAAATTAGCTGTAATAGCATCTCTCTGAGGTTTACTGGAGAGAATCAGCCTATACGAAGTACCGTAGGCACATGAACCTTAACATGCAACACGCCAACCCACAGTGGAACCATTCCAGATAATGTTCAGTATCAGTGATTATACATCACTCAGATTTAGTGCAACAACAGAAATGAATAAGTGTGAACATCCTCGTTGGGAAGAGGTCAATTAAGCTAGGTTTGGCTGTAAGCAGCTACTCCACATCATTGGAGTGGAAGGCAGATAAAGCAAAGAAACTGAAGGTTGAGAGCAAATCTAATGTTCTAGATTTCAAGATGCAAACAAGGGTGAATGGTATAGATGTTGAATAAACTGATTTAAACTACAAAGTGGAAGAGAGATTATTTAATTAGCCAATTTAAACTAATTCATGGGTTATGAGCAATATTAGCTATTTAGACATATCGTGGTTCCTCAAGGTTTTTATAGCTGTGGGTGGTAGCATGGACAAGCTCCCACTCTCTATGACATAGGCCTTGACAAAAAAGTTCAGCTCCAGGTCTTCATATATAGCTTAGCTACTAAGCCCAGCAGAACCATTTCTACCGATAGGAGAAGGGGTAAAGGTGAGTTAAAACTAGTCGCTTTGGGCAGTTGGGGCTCATTAGCCATGGTTGGCAGCTTTCCTAGGAGAAGACAAACTCTGATCTCTGCTACCTTGAAGCTATACCCACTCACGGCCTTCAGGAGTAAACCCTGAGGTAAAATCAGGAGCTGGAGTCCATAAGGCAATCTGGTGTTGAGTTCAATGCTGACTGGCAACTTCTACAATGCTGGTGGTACTAAACCGCATTGGTCTCCGACATTCCTTTGGATTCATCAGATGAGTGGAGAGGGGGAGCCTGCTACATGGGCACAGCTTGCTGTCCATATCGTACTGCCCAGGCTTGCATCCAGGCATCTGACCACGAGAGGGCCTCAGACACATTGCCCATCCCCAGCTTGACATAGAAGTCAGTGACAATCAGATAAAAAATGCAGTTACTCTCAAGAAATCTTGCTGGAAGAGATAATCTTCAACATCTAGCAATGGAAAAATTACTCTTGTAAATATGGTGATATAGTAAGTGTAGGAAGTTGCAGCTACGCACTTCCATCTGTCAACATGGGATAAATCCAAACTCTCCATTTGCCACTGCTACAGGAAATATTGATCATGCTGTCCAGGTAAATGGGCAAAGAAGATCTCTCATTGATTTATCGTAGTAACACCCCACTGTAGCCCATGCACATTCTTAAAACTAAACCTGATAATTTCTTCATTTTTTAGCTTTCTTTAAGTTAGCTGGAGTGCTGTGACTTTTGAAAAAGTAACTGTAATTAATTTCATTTAAGAATTTTAAATATGCATTAATATTTTAATCTCACTGTTAAGCAATAGGTGTGCTTTCCTCAAATGCTCTAACAGAAGGCGCTCTGGCTTTCTGAATAAATCATTGGTGAAGACTTCTCATTTCCCAACACATTAATGAAAAAGTACATTAACTCACTGAATAATGAAATTGCAAGCATCAGGTACAGGAGCTTGGTGAGCATAAGGTAAAGGAATTCCAGAGGTATTTTGGCCAGGATGCCATGGAATTCAAAATGGGTTCCACTAGAGGTATTTTTAACTTTGGCTTTGAAAACCCTTTTTTGCTCTTGTTCGGGAACGGAGGCTGCAGAGGACAGCCTGCTGGGGTAGTTGAGCAAGCGGAGGAAGGGAGAGTGGTGGCAAATCTGAGGGTTGGCTGCAGAGACAGTATGGTGGATGCAAGGGAGGAAAGAAGCAGTCGCAGGTCTGGAAGAGTAGACAGCATGAATTGAGCAGTTGCCAAGGAGTTAAGACAATGAGTCAGTTGGAGCTGTGGGAGAATGTAATAAGCCATATTTGACCTAGAGGATGTATTGCACATACAGTCAGCCCTCCTTATCCACGGGGGATCCCGGAACCAATCCCCCATGGATAAGAAGGGCTGACTGTACTTGAATTCACCTTTTATTTTCAATAATGCACAATTAAGAAATTTTAAAACACTGATATACTAATTTGCATACATCATTGATATAACAGATAAACTCTAAAATTCAAAAACACAAGAGATTCTGCAGAATCTGGAAATCCAGAGCAACACACACAAAATGCAAGAGGAGCTCAGCAGGTCAGGCAGCATCTATGGAAGTGAATAAACAGTCGACATTTTGGGTCAAGACACTTCTTCAGGACTGGAAAGGAAGGGGGAAGATGCCTAGATAAAAAGTGAGGGGAAGAAAAACTAGATAGAAGATGATCGGTGAAGCCAAGTGGGTGGGAAAGGAAGGAATCTGATAAGAGAGCAGAGCGGCACACGGGAGAAAGGGAAGAAGGAGGTGATAAGCAGGTGAGGAGAAGAGGTAAGAGGCCAGAGAGTGGAGTGGAAGAACAGAGAAGGGAATGTTTTTTACCGCAGTGAGAAATCGATGTTCATGCCATCAGGTTGGAGGCTACACAGACAAATTATGAGATGTTGCTCTTCCATCTTGAGTGTGGCCTCATCATAGCAAAAGGGAAAGGCATGAGGCCCCAAAAATTAATATTATTCCATGCATTAGTTTCAATGTATATTTCAGGGATCTATATCAAGTTTTATTTATTTACTTAGCGATACATCGCGGAGTAGGCCCTCCTGGCCCTTTGATTCACACTGCCCCAGCACCACGATTAACCCTAACTAATCACAGGATAACTTACAATAACCAATTAACCTACCTGATACGTCTTTAGACCATGGGAGGAAACCAGAGCGCCTCTGGAAAACGCACGTATTCCATGGGAAGGACATACAGAGACTCCTTACAGAGTGACACTGGGAATTGAACTCTGAACACAAGAATGCTCCGAATTGTAACAGCGGCTGCACCAACCACTACTGATCAAGCATTAGTGTAACAAGTAAAACTGTAATAAGCCAGAACCTTTACTTGTCCCTTATTCCACACTTTTGATCCCATCCCAAGCCCAATAATAGATCTCTCATCCTTCCTTTGAAATAGCCATAAGAGACACAGGCCTGAAAATACATCAGCAGCAGGAGTGGGGGTGGGGAGAAGCAGACTGAAGAATGGATCTGAATTATTCTAATAGACATAGAAGTCATGCACCCTAAGCCTTTGGGTGGTAGTGACATGTGTGGAAGGGTCAAGACCCTCAATGCTTTGTGGAATTTATCATTCCAGAGCCTACAAAGGAAAATAGGAGTGGAGCAGGTCCAGCAATTCACGGGGGGAAGCAGGTCAGTATGTTAGAAGCTTAGCTGGGGATTTGGGGGTGGTATGGTATGGTAGCATTGTGGTTGGCACAACGCTTTACAGTGCCAGCGACCTGGGTTCAATTCCCGCCACTGTCCTGTAAGGAGTCTTAACGTTCTCCCCGTGACAGTATGGGTTTCGTCTGGGTGCTCCGGTTTCCTCCCACAGTCCAAAGACGTACCGGTTGGTAGGTTAATTAGTCATTGTAAACTGTCCTGCAATTCGGCTAGGATTAAACTGGAGAATTGCTGGGTTGAAGAGCCAGAAGGGGCTATTACACATCGTATGTCAGTAAATAAATAACCTCGGGCAGGGTCAAGAAATGATGGACTTATATAGCTAGTTATTAATTAAAGGCACATCAGCACCAGGAAATTACCACCAATGCAGTCTGCAAAATCCTCCAGATTAACTGGAGGTATAAACCAATGGAACCGTCTTTTCCCTGCAATGAGGCCCAAGTCTCTCTCAGTTGGCTGGCTATATAAGCCTTAGGCCCAACACCAGACTTGCTGAACACTCTGTTTGTAGTTCTACATTGGGTCAAGATGTTAATTGGACAAAGGGAAAGATTCGAGGATGTGTTCAAAGCTTCTCTGAAGTACTATCCATGTAAGAAGGTCTTGGCCTGAAACCTCGACTGTACTCTTTTCCATAGGTGCTACCTGGCCTGTTGAGTTCCTCCAGCATTTTGTGTGTGTTACTCACTATTCATGGCTGCCCAAAGTGGAGAAAGAGCATTCGGTATGGCAATGAGAGCCTCAAGGTCCCATTTTAGAAGAACACAAGAGCGGTGGGTTGTCTGGCAAAAGCAGTACACCACCTCAAAGACCCCACCTGCTGTCACAGCACCGACCTCCTGACCTGCCCCAAATGCAGGAAAGTCTGCTGTTCCCCTCACTGACATCACTAACACCTCAGAGCCTACAAACCCAGACTGAAAACATAACATTCTCAATCCTGAGTGGCTACAAAAGAAGAAATTAAAAAGCAGATATCCCTGAATTGGGCTTGGAGCACTGGATTATACCATTTTAAAGAGGCCTGCTTTAACTGGTATTATGGCTGAGCAGCCCAACTCTTCCTAGAATGCTCAGTAAGTGTATCTCAGTACAAAGTGACCTAATTTCCCAAGTAGTGTGCTAAAGGAGTATTACACAGGGGAATGATGTTCAATGCGTGTCTGATGAGGCAATCTACAGTACATCGAGCAAATACAACTCCTGACAGAATTGGACATTGAAATAGCCACAATTGCATTCCACTGAAGAAATAAACAAAACTGGCATTACTCTTGTCGCATACGTTGTACTTTATAAAATGTAACCGAAGGTTCAATAGTTAAGTCAGATGAACTCAGAATGTGGGTTGGTTCTGGAGTCGGGGATGTTACAATCAACATGGAAAAGTGGCTGAGAGAGGCTCAGGACTGGAATCTCACTGCTCCAGGATACAGAGGCTAAAGGTGTAACTGAGGTACAGGTGCAGAGAGTTATTGTCTTTTTGTTAAGGGAGGATATTAAAAGCAATACTTGGAGATAACATTCTGGGGCATCATCCAATTAGGTCATATGGGTAGAACTTAGAAACAAGGGAAGGGTCACTCTATAGCAGGGGTTCCCATCACGGGACCCACAGACCCCTCAGATAACAGTAGTTGTCCATGGCAAAAGAAGTTTGGGAACCCCTGTCTTGTAGGTCATCCCCCTTCCCAATAATCAGCAGGAACTTGAGGAGCAAGTGTGTAGAGATAATGCCCAGAATTGTAAGGTTTGTATTAGTGTGAGATTTTGATGTTCCCAGTATCAACTGGACCACTTAGAGTGTCAAAGGCTTCAGCAAGTTTGTGAAACGTGTCCAGCAAAGTTTACTGCGACAAAAGACCGAGCCCTACTTGGGAGGATGCAAAACTGGACCTTCTCTTAGGGAATGAGGTAGAGCAGGTAACTGAAGTGGCAGTTAGGGAACACTTTGGCTCAGGTGGCTGTAATTCTATTAGTTTTAATGGGCAAGGATAGGACATGTCCACAAGTCAGGCTTCTACACTGGAACTGGGCAAATTTGGGGAGAATTGGGCAGGGTCTAGCAGAGGCTGATTGGGTGAGCCTGTTTGGAGGGAAAGTGAGGGGCATTTCAGAGTGTCATATCAAGAGTCCAGGAGCAGCATGCTCCTGCTAGGGTGAAGGGTAAAATTCTAAGTTCAGAGTAAAATATATTATCAGAGTTCATACACGTCACTGCGTACAGCCTTGAGATTATTTTTCTGCGAGCATACTTAGCAAATCTATAGAAAAGTAACTTTAAACAGGACCTGTAAACTGAAAACAAACTGTGCAAAAGCACATAATAAATAGCAATAAATAATAAGCAGGAAATAACAAGATAATGGAGCCCTTAAATGAGTTTAGTTATCCCATTTTGTTCAAGTGGGTTTATCCCGTTTTGTTCAAGAACCTGATGGTTGAGGGGTAGTATCTGTTCTTGAACCTGGTGTTGCGAGTCCTGAGGCTCTTGTACCTTCTACCTGATGGCAGCAGCAGGAGAGGAACAGTCTTCCCAGCCAGGTACTCCATCCGGACCGGATGCTTTCCTGGCAAGATTAGGGAACCCTGGCTGATGAGAGCTATTGAAGTTCTGGCCAAGAGAAAGGAAGAATATATTGGGTTTAGGAGGTTGGGGATGAATAATTTGGATGAGTGAATCATTGCTGACTATAAACAGAGTAAGAATACACTTAAAGGGGAAATGAGGAAGGTGAAGAGGGAGGGTACAGTATAAGGTTGTTCTGGCAGGTAAGGTTAAGATAGTTCCCAAGTGATTCTACAGCAATTATTAAGAATAAAGGGTGGGTAGGGAGAAAGTAGCAGCTTCCTGCAAGGAGCGTCATGCTTCATGAATCTTCCAGAGATTTTAAGGGATAACCAGTAAAACAGTGGGTGACGCAAAAGTAGGAGCTATTGATGATAATGCAGAAGGTTACCACAGTTAACAGGGTGACCTTGATCACTTAGGGAAATGGGCTGCCTAGTGGCAAATGGATTTCAGTACAAATAAGTGTGAGGTAAAGCATTTTGGAAGTCAAACTAGCATATACTATGAATGGGACGCATTAGGGACAAACGGACAAGTGCTAATTCGTGGAAATTGGCATCATAGGACAAAAGGTGGTGAAAAAAGCATTTAGTACACCTGGTCTTCATCAATCAGGGCATAGAAGGCAAGTTATTCGGAGACTGCACAGAGTACTGTGAACACAGAATATTCTGCAGATGCTGGAAATCCAGAACAACACACAAAGAGTGCTTAAGTTACTTAGCAGGTCAGGCTGTATGCATGGAAATGAATAAACAGTTGATGTTTCAGCCCAAGACCCTTCTTCAGGATAGGAAAGGAATGGAAAGGTGCCAGAATAAAAAGGTGGGTGAAGGGGAAGGTGGAGTAGCCAGAAGGTGATAGGTTGAGCCAGGTGGGTGGGAAAGGTAAAGGGCTGGAGAGGAAGGAATCAGATGGGAGAGGAGAGTGGACCAGGGAAGGAGGAGACCACCTGGGGAAGGTGATAAGCAGGTGAGAGTAGAGGTGAAAAGCTAGAGTGGGGAACAGAAGAAGAGGAAAGGGGGAGTGAAAATGGAAGGAGAAAGTGAAGTTCATACAATCAGGCTGAAGGTTACCTAGACGGAATAAGAGATGTTTCTCCTCCACCCTGACAGTGGCCTCATCGTGGCAGAAGAGAAGGCCGTGGATTGACAAGTCAGAGCGAGAATGGGGATAAGAATTAAAATGGTTGGTCACCGGGATATTCTGGTGGAGTGGAGGTGATTGTCAAAGCGGTCTGCCAATTTACGTCTGGAAGTGGTTGACAAAGGTAGAACAGTCATTGAAGAAGCATTTGGATGGGTACGTGGAAAAGTAACACATGGATAGATATGGGCTGATGCAGGGAATTGTGTCGAGCTGGGAGGATGCCATGGTCAGCAGAGCCTGTATCCCTGCTGCACTGCTCGATTACCCAATTGCTGATAACTCTGTAACTGAATTATCAACCACAGCCCCTTAATATACTTCAGTACCTTGTTTTAATGGGGTTTCATTTTCATCCTGTTTCTCATATTCTCTACTTGTCTCTGATCACCCCATTCTGATTCTCGCCTGGCTAGTGAAAGCAGCAAATGGACTCAGGAAAAGGTTATTTCAGATTCCGATTCATTTATTTATCACACGTACATCAAAACATACAGTCAAGTATGCCGTTTGCATTAACAACCAACACAACCTAAAGGATTGCTACTCGTTCCGCCGCCAATATAGCATGCCCACAACGTTCAGCAAAACAAATCCCCGTTGCTTTTAATTTTAAATTTGCATTTAATTGTGTTGGTTGAAGGAGAAATATTGAGCAATATATCAGAAGGACTCCTTGACAATCTTCAAATAACGTGCTTGGGATTTCTTCTTAATTCCCACCTCAGCAATCAGGCTGTGAGCACCTTGATTTAAGATCCCATCTGAACACTTTAAGTTGTGAGAATGTGGCGCTCTGTTAGCACATACTGCACCAGGTCCTGAATCCACAATGTTCTGCCTCAGAAGACGAATGTCAATTAGCTGGCACTTAGCTCTATTTAACATGTTATGGCCGGGGGAATAAATGTTGGCCCTTTGTCTGTGGATCTCTATGAGGAAGACAAAATGCAAATTAAATGTGCACATAAAATGCTATGTAGTGGAGGAAGTGGTGTAGCGCCAGCAGTACTGTGACTGCTGCTAGCAGTCTTGTTCTTGGTTAATTTTAGATACTTCAATCATTGCCCCTGCATTGTGGACAACTTCACTCCCCTCAAGACTGAACTGAGCGCTGAACACAACCTAACCACTCACTTTCAAGTTATCTCCAACTCACGTTTTCAGTATTATTTATTTAACATTATTAATTTTTTAACATCTGCACAGTTTGCACATTGGTTGCTTGTCAGTCTTCGTTTAGAACATAGAAATCCACAGTCACATTGCAGGCCCTTCGGCACACGATGTTGTGACTACTCTAGAGCCTGGATTTTCCCTAGCACATAGCCCTCTATTTTCCTAAACTCCATGTACCCACTTAAAAGACCCTATTGTATCCGCTTTCACACCGCCACTGGCAGTGCATTCTGCACACCCACCACTCTCTGTGTGGAAAAACTTACCTCTGACATCTCCCTTGTACCTTCTTCCAAGCATCTTAGAACTGTGCCCCCTCATGTTAGCCATTTCAGCCCAGGGAAAAAGCCTCAGGCTATCCACACAATCAATGACCCTTATCATTTTATACACCTGAATGTGTTTATGCGTAATTTTTCATCGATCCTATTGTATTTTTTGTTCTACCATGAATGCTTGCAAGAAAATGAATCTCAGGTTAGTATACGGTGACATACAAGTTTAATTTGAACTTTGAAATTTTCCTTTCAGGAAAAAGAAATCCAATTTTTCGGAAAAATGTTCCGATGTATTTCGTCATAGAAGAATGATCTTCCACTTCACTGTCACAATGCTTTCTAGGTGTTCCATGCAAGTAACCGAGCAGAGTCAGGATTCACATAATAGGCCTCTGACATTTGAAGCCATGACTTCTCATTCTGGGTTAGACAGTTGCCTAAATCTGAGGCAAGAACAGTACGGAAACTTGGGTCGTTATGACATCATTCAGTGTACTTTCCAATATTCCCTCCTACACTGCACTTTGCTGCCTGTGATAAATGAGCAACTTGGTTTTAACAGAACTCAACACAACCTGATTTCTAGAGTACTCACTGAATATTTTTACGTTGCTGCTTTCACTTAAGTGCATCAGGAATTAATGTTGTACCAGCACTTTCTGCCAGAAGTGATAATGACATACATTGTAAATTATTCCAGTTTCTCATCTGCTCATCTGACCTGAATTTTCCATTTACTTCTATCCTGACAATGTGTCACGCTGCACCTCATTTATTTATGACCTAAGTGGCAGTGTGTTAAAAAACTGGTTGTTGAGCCTTAATGGAAGCTCCATCATTTGATAGGAAATTTCAGTATGCAACCTGCAGTGCATATAGTAAAATTAACAGGAATTATGTAAGTATACGAGCTAGGACAAATGTACCCACCTGGATACATAGATGTTCTTGAAATCATCTGATATTAAGTAAATGTCACAAACAAAATTATAGATAAGAGTTTTAATTCACTATATTCTCGGAAATACTTACATAACATTAAGGAAAACAATAATTTCACCTGAACTAGAGACCAGATAATGTACGAATTTCTCCTGGACCTGGATAATGCAAATACCTATGTCAGTTTGCTGTTTATTGACTATAGCTCAGCATTTGACATTCCTACTGTCCTGATCGAAAAGCTACAGAACGTAGGCCTCTATACCTCCCTCTGCAACTGGATCCTCGACTCACAGGTGAAGTGTCACCTCACCTTGAAAGTCTGTTTAGGGCCCTGAATGGTAGTGAGGGAGCAGGTGCAGTAGCAGGTATAACACTTGATCCACTTGTAAGGATGTGCTGGGTGGGAGATCAGTGGGGATGGACGAATAGACAAGGGAGTCACATAGGGAGCTATCCCTACAGAAAGCAGAAAGTGGGGGTGAGGAAAGATGTGGTTGGTGGTGCAATCCCATTGGAGATGGCTGAACTTTTGGAGAATTATGCGCTGTACACGGAGGCTGCTGGGATGGTAGGTGAGGACATGAGGAACCCTACCCCTGGTAGGGTGGCAGGAGGATGGGGTAAGAGCAGATATGCGTGAAATGGAAGAGGTGGTTGATGGTGGAGGAAGGAAAGCCGTTTTCTTTGAAAAAGGAGGATATTTCCTTCATTCTAAAATGAAAAGTCTCATTCTGGAGCAGATACAGTGGATGGTGTTTTTACAAGTAATAGGGTGGGACAAGGTGTAGTCTAGGTAGCTGTGAGAGTCTGTGGGTTTGTATTAGACATCGGTGGATAAGCTATCTCCGGAGACAGAGACAGTGAAATCGAGAAAGGGAAGGGAGGTGTTGGAAATGGACCTGGTGAATTTGAGGGCAGGGTGGAAGTTGGAGGCAAAGTGGATGAAGTCAACGAGTTCAGCATGGGTGCAGGAAGCAGCACCAATACAGTCATTGATAGCACAGGAAAAGTGTAGGATGGTCTCCAGTGTAGGCTTGGAACATTGTGAATATAACTTGCTTTCTGCACTTCAGGCATAAACCAAATATATTCATTAAATCGCAGGTACAATCACAATCCCGACGGGAAGCACTATCATTGACGCAAGGATGCATAGTCTCAATTTAAATTTTGCATTCAAAGTTTTGATTTTTAATGAACACTGTGAAGAAAGTTTCACATGACTATTTTATTTGGCTGTGATGCATCTCATCTTTGATAAAACACAAACTGACTGGAAGAAAATGTTCAAATAAGAAAATGCAGCAATAAGAACAAAAACAGAGTTTGTGAAAAGCTGTAACGTGTCACCTGGTTACAACAATAAATCAGAAGAGATAATGGCTTGAACTTGGAGGTACAAACCAGAGGATGTGCACTTTTGGAGCATTCATTTGTCCTTGGGCAAGAGGTAAACATTACATACTCTTGTTTTCACTGTAATCTTTGCTAAATTTGATAAATTCACTGGCTTTTCTCCAATGCAGAATGAGCGACAATTTCTTATATTAGTAATTGTTTGAAAAAGGAAATAAAATTTCAATCAGATCTATTTCTGGAAAAGTATACATTCTCTCTGGATCTGACACAGGAAAGTGGCAATTGTACTTTCATAGAATGGCCAATTTACCCATTATTTAACACGACTATGCAAACTAATGCACAATGATTCTCAGAATTTCCTGTTCTGGTTTTCCATAACAGTTTACCATTGAATTTATTTATATCATGAAATAAAATATATTATAAAATATCATGAAATAAATTAAATACCAGTAGTGCAAGATTCATAATTCACAATTCTCTGGGTTTGAAACATGGAGTGGAAATTCCCTCCCATTACCTATTTGCGAATTTCGAATTTTTAAAGGGAATGAAGAACACATTTTAATGTGTTCCAAGTATACTTGCTCTGCAATGGATCAAAGCATTCAACGGAGGAAGCTCCAAACATCCTTTCTCCCTTTTCAGCACAACCTAGGCACAGGTGACGAAGAGTCAGATGCCTGAAATGTTAATTGTTTCACTTTCCACAGATGCTGCCTGACTTGCTGAGATTTAACAGTGCTTTCAGCTTGGCTTTCTGAGTAGCGTTTCAGGATTGAGCTTAGCAGCTACCGAGACTGGCATCTTCTTCAGATTTTTTTCTTTTGATACTGCAGTGATCCTTTTTTGAACTTAGCCTTGGTGCTTGAATATACTCAGTAACATACCTCATCTTAATTGTTCATAATTGCAATTAATTAGAATGGTTTACATTAAGAGGGTCCTTTTTGTTTTAAACGGCCAGTGCAAGGTTTTCAGAAGTACAAAGGACTTTGATTTCAACCTTCAATTCTATTTCTCTTTCCACACAAAATGGCTGATCTCCTGAATGCGTCCAGTAATTTGATTTTATTTCAGACTTCAGGTGTTTCGTTTTGATGTTTTGTGGCAGGCCCAAAATATCAATTTTTTGTGCCGTTAAGTGAAACGTCTCCAAGGAAGCAGACTTTTCTCTGGTATTATTGTTCAGGAAACATAAAATCCAGCCAAGTAATAGGAATGGTATTGGTACCTTGACTGCTTTTTTAAACCTCTCTGATTGATCCAACGCAGGTGAGCCTTTCCTGAACATATGGCATTCGCTTTTGAAGGAGAATTGCTGTGAAATGTAATTGATGAATATCTGACTACAGCAAGTGTCAGTTTAGATTAGCCATGTATGATTTTTTTCCTGCCCCCACCCCCCTACTCCTCCTTCCATATGCATCAACTCAATAGCAGGAGAAAATACAAGGGCATAACACAAGTTGATAATTCACTCACAGCAGCCTGGCCCCAGTGTATCACTGCACACCAAACCCATTTACCAATGATAGTGGTACAGCTTCAGGAGGTGAAAATACTTCTTTCAGAATCCGTTCTCATGATGGGAGGCCACTGGCAAGGCCGACATTTAATGACCACTGTAAATATTGAACTGTGGTTAATACTAATGCATCTATGGCAATGTTAAAATTCCCACAAATATAAATCAATTAAGTTTTAACTATTAATGTACCTACTTTAACATTTGATTTCCTTTTATACATTATTGAATTAATTTAATGTAATCAAACTATAGGCCTACAAATCTCCATATACATGCAGCTCCGGCACTGCTGCACATCATATAAAACACCCATCCATGGTCAGCTATGAATGTGAAATCAATGCCACCTCGTATTCCAAAGAATACAAACTTATAAAACAAATCAGAAGCTGAGCTATTTTGAACAGGAAAGCCTGGAAAAGTGCAGGCAGTCCAGTGGAACAGCAACAGAACTAATAAAAATCATTGGCCTCAATGCCCACAGCTGTCTGTTGTATGTTCTTTTCCCTCCCAATGCATGGTCAGTTAACCCTCGATTATCACCACCTAGGAAAATGTTTGAATTTGGCAATAGTACATTAAGTCATGTAGAAAGCAAGAAATTCCATCAAAGCAATAGCTTTTTTGCCTTTTAAAAATATATAGCATATAGATACTGCAACAAGAACTATGTTGGCCTGATAGGATGCAAACTCTGTACTCACTTACAGGAACACAAATTGGGGGTACGAAGAATGATCCACTGTCGCTGATCTCAGTACATGAAGACCAAGATGGACACTACTTTAACTGGGACAGCGCGGAGGTTCTGGCGCAGGCAGACACAGAACAGGCACGAGAATTTTTAGAAGCGTGGTTCTGTTCTGATAACTCTGTTATCAAACATATAGAAATAGATGGCATCTGCGAACCCCTATGAGCCAAAGAAACACCGAGACAATAGAATTCAAAAGTCACCTGAAGGGGTTGCCAATCAGGACCAAGGCAAACAGACAGGAGTCTATATAAACACAAGCTCTCCCAGAGAGAAACGCCAACAACTGCGCACTGAATATGTCACCTTGACTGGTGCTGTCTGATTGCCAAGCTCAGTGATTACTGCAACATCAAGTACAGGGGAGACAGAGGGAGATGGAAAAAAAGAGAGAGAGAGATGTTTAATAAGAAACTGATCAATTGCTAATTATTTGAGCACCTGCCAATGACCTGATGCAGAAACCATGCTTTATTCCCCTCCATGGTCTCGATTCAAATCCAAGATGAACAGATGGAGTACGGCTCACATACTCTTTCTGACAAGGCCATAGTGCAAACAGAAAGGTTCAATGCCCAAAGCTATTGCATCAGTTGGCAATGTGTCTCATGTTAATCTGTCCTTCCCTTCCCCTCCCTGCAAAGTAAGAGGCCAGAATTATTACCCCACTTTCAGAGAAACAAGCAAGTCAAAACTGCTTCTGCTTAGAGCAACAGTCTTTGTGTATCACACAAAGATATTTGCAGCACAACCCAGTCACTAAACATGGGGCAACGCTCACGCAAAGCTCATTTCTGCTTTGCGGAAGTCAAACGTCTTCTTTGGCCTGGCCTGCAAGTTCAAGCCATCAAACCGTTGAGAATTCTACAATTGTTGTTTAGTATTCACTCTGCCCCACCCTTCATGCTCAACCTATAGTTGCCCCCATCCTCACTCTCTCTCTGGACCTACCCTGACTATATCTTCAACCCTCTCACTGGTCCCAAGTAAAATTAAACACAGATCCTATCCCACCAACCCCCCACCCCCCAGCAGGCCACCAGGTTTAACCAGCTCACATGTCCAATCCCGAATGCCTCTTCTTTTTGCGTTTACAAGCTCCATCTCCCGATTCCTCCAATCAAACAGTGCCCTTCCTGGACTGGCCAATCACTGCAAGCCAAGGCCCAGCTGGCTTAATTCTTAGCTCTGCAATAATGGGGAAAGGTGTTTTGACTTGTGTATACAAGCCTGTCCACCACACGCAGACCCATGGGCTTCAGATATAGCCACCCCTTTACTGAAGATTATTCTGAACACATGTCTACGACTTACAAAGGGCTTTCATGCGTGTTACATTTTGTACAAATTGGTGATTGTTGAATTCCGCCACTGTTATTTTCAATACAGAAATTGCCAGTGAAAATTGCAGGTTGAACAGTAACTTGTCTAGATTTTATTTTATTATATTCAGAGATGCAGCACAGAACAGGCCCCTCCAGACCAATGAACCGCACAGTCCACAACCCACCTACGTAATCCGAGCCTAATCACAGAACAACTCACAAAGACCAATAAGCCTACTAAAGATGTGCATCACATCTTTGTGGTAGGTCCCGCATACCCTACGCCGTAGAGTGACGTGCACCTCTCCAAAAAAGTAACATGCGTCACGGCAACGCAGACCACAACTGTGATCAGTCCGCTTGGTAGCATCACATTTCTGGTTGCTGGTTGCTTCTTCTCCACCATGTCTGTACACCGATGCGAAATAGATGAACCAAATCGTCAAGTCTACCTGCCGACATACAGAAATGTTTGAAATGCATTTCCTCGCCCATGTCTCTCAGGAAGAAACTCAACACAGTGGCGTAGAAACCCCACCGCCAACTAGCGTTTTGGCACACACCAACGCGTGCTCGTTACAGTGTAGAGCGACACAGAAGTGAAAATCAGGGCTACGGAGTAGGCTGCGGCATACCCGTACGCACAAGTATAAATCAGCCTAAATTGGTAGGTGTGGACTGGACTGTGGGAAGAAACCAGAGCACCCTGAGGAAACCCACACATTCATGGGCAGGAAGCACAAACTCCTTACAGAGGACACCAGAACTGAACTCTGAACTCATTCGCCCCAAGCTGTACTAGTGTCGTGCAAACCACTATACTACAACTGAACCCTCATGGATGCACGAGATTGCAGATGCTAGAACCTAGAACAAGGAAACATTCCATCTTTTGGGTTGGAGCCCCACATCAGTCCTGATGTAGGATCTCAACCTGGAACATCAGCCATTTCTTTGTCCCCACAGACGATGATTGACCTGCTGAGTTCCTCCAGCAGTTTATATCTTGCTACTGAATTGTCATTATCTTCTTCCCTTTGTAGCACCATTTCATGCACATTTGTGATTTCCTATTGCAGAGGTAAAAATTTAAAATGTAGTTTAATTAATGACATCTTTCAGCAATACACATCACATCACAAACCATTGAGACAATTTTCTAAATAATAAATTGTGCTCGCCATCAAGTGGATATAGTTTATTCCTCAACTTAAATTATCATTTTGAATTATATAAAAATAATACAGAATCCTTCAAATTCCCTCATTTTGTGGTATTTATCTATCTAGTTTAATTTTAAAACTTCAAGAATTCAATATTCTAAAGTTCAAAATAAATTTATTATCCAAGTACATATACAAGGGGTGATCCATAAGTTCCTGGCCTAAGGTAGAAAGAGTCAATTTTAGAAAACCTAGTACATTTATTTTTCCTACATTCACACACTTAGTCCAGCAGTTGTGGAGCATACGGATCCCTTCTTTTGTAGAAGCTGGCATCTTGGACCTCCAGAACTGGTCCACAAAAGGGGTGATTGATACGTTCGTGTTCTAAGGTAGAAGTTGAGTTATCAACTTCAAGCTTTCTGCATAATCACTCAAAGAGTTGAACAGCATGTGCATGTAACGAGAGCTGTATAACTCATCTCCTTCCATCTTAGGCCACGAACTTATCAATCACCCCTGCTATAGACCACCCGGAGGTCCAAGACACTCTCATTACATGCACGTGCAGTTCAGCTCTTTGAGTGATAATGCAGAAAGTTTGAAGTTAATAACTCATCTCCTTCTACCTTAGGCCACAAACTTATCAATCACCCCTGCTGTGGACCACTTCTACAAAGAAGGGATCTGTATGCTCCGCGACCACTGGACTAAGTGTATACATGTAGGAGAGAGCTATGTTGAAAAATAAATGTGCTAGGTTTTCTAAAATTGACTCCTTCTACCTTAGGCCACAAACTTATCAATCAGCCCTCGTACATCACTATATACAACCCTGAGATTCATTTTCTTGAGGGCAAGCACAGTAAATTCAAGAAGTACAATAGAATCAATGAAAAATTGTATCCAACAGGATGGACAAAACCAATGTGAAATAAACAAACTGTGCAAATACAAAAAGGAGGAAGAAAAGAAAAAGTAATAATAAATTAATAATCCTCCATTGATAACATCCCCAAGATGTGAGCAAATTAGATGCCAACAAGGAAGCGTCGAACGCCCAGCTCAGATTTAGAGACCTCTTTCCAGAAACAGAAAGATTCCTTGTGGCAATACAGGACCAGGTGGTTAACACAAGAAAATAATCAAAAATACATAATAAAAGACCAAAAAATTCAGATAATAAATGCAGAAAATGCCAAGAAAAACCAGAAACAATCCAACACGCTACAGGATCTTTCAGCAGTTTAACTCAATCTGATTACTTACACAGGCACAACAAGTGGCAAACATTATTCACCAAATCCTGCTTTACCATACCTTACTATAAGTACAAGCCTGATCCAGTTTTAGAGTCAATGTCCTACAAATTATATTATGACCAATCTGTTAATACAGATAGGACAATCCATAACAAGTAGGATCTTCTTACTTAAGAGATATAGCCATTCCAAACACACATAACATATAAAAATCACGAAGTGGAAAAATATCAGAAATATGCAGAATTAAAAGAGGAAATTGAAAGACTATGGAATATCAACAGGATACACTTTGTCCATATAGCAATATCTACAACTGGTATCATCACAAAGGCCCAACACAACAGCATCTTAGCAGCTTGAGCTGATGGAAAAATAATAATAATAAATAAACAAGAAATAAAAATTGAGAACATGAGATGAAGAGTCCTTGAAAGCGAGTCCATTGGTTGTGAGAAGAGTTCAATGGGGAAAGTGAAGTTATTCCCAGTGGTTCAAGACTCTGATGGTTGAGGGGTAAACCTGGTGGTGTAGGTCCCGAGCCCCCTGTTCCTTCTTTCTGATGGCAGCAGCAAGAAGAAAACATGACCTGGACAGTGAGAGTCCTTGATAATGGATGCTCCTTTCCCATTTTATATTTTTATAGGCCTTTCTACACCAGGGCATTGGTGTTTCCATAGCAGGACATGAGGCAACCAGTCAATATATTCTCTACCACAGATCTATAGAAGATTTTCAAAGTTTCAGATGACATGCCAACTCTTTGCAAACTTCTAAGAAAGTAAACAAAAGGCCAACTCCACGTTGATTGTACATGTCCAATGCTAGTACTCATGTTTACCAATTTTTAAAAGTACTCTTTTGAAGAGAATGGAGAGGAGAGCAATTATGTTGTTTAACTCTACTAAAGCTACTATTTGCAGGTAAAATGAACTATAGTATCACTCTGCTGTGCTTATTTAAATTATCAGGTCATTTGTTTTTGGGCATTCTGCATGTGTGCTACATTATTAAACCAACACTAATTTTGACTTTTGCAAGGTGAACTGCTCCACTGCATATAGAGTACGGTAGAATTCTCAGCCTCTCCAGCATTGAGGCTCGAACTATTCTCAGCAAACCACATGGGCTGGCCATGCGATCACATATTCACCAATACCAGGCTCCTGAAACAACCCTTTTAATCTGAGCTCTGTCAGGGGAGGAGAAAACCAAGATAAGACAGGAGCACAATTAATGACTTATACTTTTAAATTAGTCTAAAGTTATAATTTTAACTGATTATGAACATAGTGTTCCATCAGTAAATTATAACTTTCAATTCTAACAGCTGATCCCAGCAATGAGGAGCAATCATCCCAGCAACAGCAAATTCTTGAGCCTGTGGCCTCTGTCGGTCAGAGTTGACCATAGTTATTGCATCCCAGCTGTCTAGATATGCAAGCCTGGGCAGTACGATATGGAGAGCAGGCTGCTGCCCATGTAGCAAGCTCCCCCTCTTCATGCAGCTGATGAATCCAGAGACCAATACAGTTTGGTACCAGTAGCATTGCAGGAGTTGCCAGTCTGCATTGAACACAATCTCTGACTGCCTTAGGGACTCCAGCTCCAAATTTTTCCCTCAGGATTTACTCCCAAAGCCTTCTCCATGAGTGGGCACAAGGCAACTGAGGTTTGAGATCAGTTTTCCTTCTCCTGGATGAGCTGCCAACCATGGCTTATAAGCCCTGTCTGTTCGATGCGACTGGTTTTAACAGCAGATTAACCCTAATGTTAATGTATCTTTCAGGAGATACAACACAGGAACAGGCCCTTCCAGCTCAATAAGCCCATGCCATCCAGTTACATCCGTGGGACCAATTGACTTACTAACCCGTGTGTCTTAGGAATGTGGGAGGAAACCGGAGCACTCAGAGAAAACATACATGGTCAGGAGGAGAACGTACAAACTCCTTACAGACAGCAGCAGAATTGATCCTGGGTTGCGGGCAGTCTAAAAGCATTACACTAACCACTATGCTACCATACTGCCACAAATCATGAACCATATTAGTTACATAAAGAGTAAAAGATAGTTAAGACATGCAACAGAATGCAAGTTTACAACAAAACGAGCAAATTGCATTTGTTCCCATTCTGGCTCTATGTAATTAAGAACTACATATTGGTGCAAGAGGCAGATACTATGTGAATGCTTCTTCAGCATTTTCTCTCAGCTCATCTTAAAGGCTGGATATGTTTACATTAGAGGCAAATAGGTTTCAGTAGGTTAATTCATAAGATTAAGGAGTTGTCTCGTCAAGAATTCTAATACAGGCTTGACCTGCACTTCTTGTTGCTTAGAAGAATGCCAGCTGTTAGTTCTGAATCTTATGACTCTGAAGGGTTTTGACAAGCAGACCCTGTGTGGCTCGGCACAGCTCAAATACCGTCTATAAATTTGCTGACGATACAACCATTGTTGGTAGAATCTCAGGTGGAGACGAGAGGGTGTACTCGAGTGAGATATGCCAACTAGTGGAATGGTGCTGCAGCAACAACCCGGCACTCAACGTCAGAGGAAATCAGTGAGCCTGAGTATGTGCTTGCTGAGGTAAAAAAGGTAAGGTCAGTAGGTACTTTTTTCATTTATTCTGACTGATCTGGGATCAGGTAATGGGGGAGACAGTTAGAGCAGAGGTGTGCTCCGTATGCAGTATGTGGGAGGTCAGGGTCAACACAGTTGTCCCTGATGACCACACCTGCAAAAGGTGCATCCAGCTGCAGCTCCTATCAGACCGAGTTAGGGAATAGGGGCAGGAGCTGGATGAACTACGGATCATTCGGGAGGCAGAGACTGAGAGAGATAAGAGTTATCAGGAGGTAGTCACACCAAAAAGACAGGAGGTAGGCAAATGGGTGACAGTCAAGAGAGGCAGGGGGAGCAGACAGAGAGAGCAGAGCACCCCTGTGGCCATTCCCATCAACAATAAGTATACCGTTTTGGATACTGTTGGTGGGGATGACCTACCAGGAACAAGTTGCTGTGGTCCTGTCTCTGGCACTGAGGTTGGACCCTCAACTAGGAAGGGGAGGAGGGAAGAGAAGAGAGCGGTAGTGATAGGGGATTCTATAGTCAGGGGGGCAGATAGGAGATTTTGTGGGGAAGATCGGGAGTCTGGGATGGTATGTTGCCTCCCTGGTGCCGGGGTCCGGGACAACTCAGATCAGGTGCAGGTTATTCTCAAGAAGGAGGGCAAGAATCCAGATGTTGTGGTCCATGTAGGGACCAACGACGTGGGTAGGATGAGTGAGGGGGTCCTGCGTAGTGAGTTCAGGGAGTTAGGTGCAAAGCTGAAGGGCAGGACCTCCAGGGTAACAATCTTAGGATTGCCACGTGCGAGTGAGGCAAGGAACAGAAGGATTATACAGATTAATACGTGGCTGAGAGGATGGTGCAGGAGGGAGGGCTTCAGGTTTTTAGATAATTGGGCTTTGTTCCAGGGAAGGTGGGATCTGTTCCGACGGGACGGTTTACACCTGAACTGGAGTGGTACTAACATTCTTGCAGGAAAATTTGCTAGTGCTTCTCAGTGGGGGTGGGGGGGTTTAAACTAAATTTGCAGGGGGCAGGGATCCAGAATGTGAGAGAGGATAGCGAGATGAAGAATAAAGGACAGGTGGGGACTACACAGTTCCGGAATATTAAGTGCGTAGTAGAGAAAGGTGAGGCAGAACAAGTGATAAGGAGGACACGTGTACAGAGGGATGGTCTGACGGAACATGGAATTAAACGTGCTGAAAGAATAAGTAAATTTAGAAAGGACAACAAAATTCAAGGGGCGTATAGCCCGATGGGAGTTCGGGGAGCTGGGTTAAGAACAATAGGCAGTGATTTAAACAGAGAGAGGAGAAATGGGCTAAAAATTCTATATCTGAATGCACGAAGTGTCAGAAATAAGGCAGATGAGCTTGAAGCTCAGGTGCGAATGGGTAACTATGATGTTGTTGGGATAATGGAGACATGGCTGCAGGGAGATCAGACCTGGGAAATGAACGTACAAGGGTATACGTGCTATCGTAGGGACAGAAATGTGGGCAGAGGGGGTGGGGTGGCCCTGTTGGTGAGGAATGAGCTTCAGTCCTTTGCAAGGGGGGGATATAGGATCAGGAGAAGTAGAGTCTGTGTGGATAGAATTAAGGAACAGTAAGGGCAAAAAGACCCTAATGGGTGTTGTCTACAGGCCACCAAACAGTAGCATGATTATTGGATGCAAGTTGAATAGGGAGTTAACATTGGCATGTGACAAAGGTAATGTCGTAGTAGTTATGGGGGATTTCAACATGCAGGTGAACTGGGAGAATCAGGCTGGTGCTGGACCCCAGGATAGGGAGTTTGTAGAGTGCCTACGGGATGCATTCTTGGAACAGCTTGTACGAGAGCCGACCAGGGACAAGGCTATTCTGGATTTAGTGTTGTGTAATGAACAGGATTTGATAAGCGATCTTGGAGTAAAGGAGCCATTAGGAGGTAGTGATCACAATATGATAAGCTTTTATCTGCAATTTGAGAAGGATAAGGGCAGATTGGAGATGTCAGTGTTGCAGTTGAACAAAGGAGACTATGGAGCCATGAGGGAGGAGCTGGCCAAAGTTAAATGGACGGATATCCTAGCAGAAAAGACAGTGGAACAGCAATGGCAGGTATTCTTGGGAATAAAGCACAAGGTGCAAAATCAGTTCATCCCCCAGAGAAGGAAGGATTCAAAGGGGGGAAAGGGGCCACAGTGATTGACAAAGGAAGACAGAGATTGCATAGCATTAAAAAAAAAGTATGACAGAGCTAAGGTGAGTGGGAAGACAGATGATTGGGAAATTTTTAAGGAACAACAGAACTTAACTAAAAAGGCAATACGGGGAGAAAAAATGAGGTACGAACGCAAGCTAGCCAGGAATATAAAGGAGGATGGGAAAAGCTTTTTTAGGTATGTGAAGAGAAAGAAGATAGTTAAGAACAATGTTGGGCCCTTGAAAAATGAATTGGGTGAAATTGTTATGGGAAACAGAGAAATGGCAGAAGAATTTAATAAGTACTTTAGATCTGTCTTCACTAGGTAAGACACAAGCAATCTCCCAGATATATGGATGGGCCAAGGACATAGGGTAACAGAGGAAATGAAACAGATTGACATTAGGAAGGAAACGGTGATGAGTAGACTGATGGGACTGAAGGCTGACAAATTCCCAGGTCCAGATGGTCTGCATTCTAGGGTACTAAAGGAGATGGCTCTGGAAATTGCGGATGCATTGGTAATCATTTTCCAGTGTTTCTTAGATTCAGGATCAGTTCCTGAGGATTGGAGAATGGCTAATGTTATCCCACTTTTTAAGAAAGGAGGGAGGGAGAAAACAGAGAACTATTGTCCTGTCAGCCTAACATCAGTAGTGGGGAAGATGCTAGAGTCCATTATTAAAGATGAAATAGTGGCATATCTGGATAGCAGTGTTAGGATTGGGCCATGCCAGCATGGATTTACCAAGGGCAAATCATGCTTGACTAATCTATTGGAGTTTTTCGAGGATGTAACCAGGAAGTTAGACAAGGGAGATCCAGTGGATGTAGTGTACCTTGATTTTCAGAAGGCATTTGATAAGGTCCCACATAGGAGATTGGTGGGTAAAATCAGAGCTCATGGCATTGAGGGGAAGATATTGACATGGATAGAAAACTGGTTGGCAGATAGAAAGCAAAGGGTAACGGTGAATGGGTGTTTCTCGGAATGGCAAGTGGTGACTAGTGGGGTGCCACAGGGCTCGGTATTGGGACCACAGCTGTTTACGATTTACATCAATGATTTAGATGAAGGCATTGTGAATAACATCAACAAGTTTGCTGATGATACTAAACTGGGTGGCAGTGTGACATGTGATGAGGATGTTAGGAGAATTCAGGGTGACTTGGATAGGCTGGGTGAGTGGGCAGATACTTGGCAGATGACGTTTAATGTGAATAAGTGTGAGTTTATCCACTTTGGGAGTAAGAACAGGAAGGCAGATTATTATCTGAATGGTGTAGAGTTAGGTAAGGGAGTAATACAAAGAGATCTAGGAGTCCTTGTTCATCAGTCACTGAAGGTGAATGAGCAAATGCAGCAGACAGTGAAGAAGGCTAATGGAATGTTGGCCTTTATTACAAAGGGAATTGAGTACAAGAGCAAGGAAATCCTCTTGCATTTGTACAGAGCCCTGGTGAGACCACACCTGGAGTATTGTGTACAGTTTTGGTCTCCAGGGTTAAGGAAGGACATCCTGGCTGTAGAGGAAGTGCAGCGTAGATTCACAAGGTTAATTCCTGGGACGTCAGGACCGTCTTAAGCAGAGAGGTTAGAGAGACTGGGCTTGTACATGCTGGAATTAAGGAGATTGAGAGGGGATCTGATTGCAACATGTAAGATTATTAAGGGATTGGACAAGATAGAGGTAGGAAATATGTTCCAGATGCTGGAAGAGTCCAGTACCATAGGGCATGGTTTGAGAATAAGGGGTAGGTCATTTAGGACAGAGTTAAGGAAAAACTTCTTCTCCCAGAGAGTTGTGGGGGTCTGGAATGCACTGCCTCAGAAGGCAGTGGAGGCCAATTCTCTGGATGCTTTCAAGAAGGAGCTAGATAGGTATCTTATGGATAGGGGAATCAAGGGATATGGGGACAAGGCAGGAACCGGGTATTGATAGTAGATGATCAGCCATGATCTCAGAATGCCGGTGCAGGCTCGAAGGGCCAAATAGTCTACTTCTGCACCTACTGTCTATTGTCTATTGTAGGACAATCAAGCTGATTGCGGACTTCAGGAAGGGTAAGATGAAGGAACACATACCAATCCTCATAGAGGGATCAGAAGTGGAGAGAGTAAACTAGCATGCACTTTCCTATTTTACAGCAGTGTTGACACTTGAAAGCATTTCTTGTCCAAAAAATATTATGTGGGCATTGTGAATGGCATGTGAATGGTTCTACAGTATGTGACTGTAAGCTATACCACCCCCCCAAACATAATCCAAGTTAGATCCTCTTCTTCAAGTTAGACTGAATTGCTTAACAATGCAAAAAGAAACTCAGTAGACACTATCAATCGAAGTCGAAGTACTTGGTTAAAGAAATTGAAATGTCAACGTCTGCTGCAGTGAGGAAAAGAACTGATGGGACATAGTAATTTTCACAGTGATGTTGGGAGAGGAAACTAAGGGAAATGTTTTACATTCAAAATGACAGGCCAAATTTTGTATTCTACAGAGATGTAACAGCATTCTCCAATTACCACAAAGATAATTGTGATTATGGAGTTCCACTCTTCCATCTATTCAAAAAGGGAGACAGAAAACAGAATAATCTGGCCCAGCAAGCTCAAGACGTATCACTGGGGAGATCCTCAAAGCTATTAAAAAGAATATGTTGTAACAAGGAAAAGAAAAAAAATGTGCTATAACTCAATTTTGTCTCTCTTAATAACCCTGACCAACCTACTGGGTCTTCCCAGCATTCTGCATTATTTCAGGATTTTTAGCAACTGCCTCGCTGTACCTCATATCTCCCACAGGCCTACTTTCTTCACATCTGTTCGTCCTCTCATTACCTCTCCTTGGGAGAGATTACATGCCGTTAGCAAGCCTTCAGCACCCTCTCTTCGCTGACACCAGACTGTGTAATCAGTTTTCTCATGCACTCTACACAGTAACAAACATTCTCGTATTTCTCTCCACCGTCCTCTGACAGTCTAAACATGCGTATTTTATGGAGAAGGGCCAGTGATCTGAACCATTTACTCTGCGTTTCACTCCACAGATACCACATGATCTAATGAGCTTTATAGCACTTAAAGATTTGTTATTCATTTTTTATAATCTTATAGGAAGCAAAATAAATATTGGATTATACATATGCACTTTTGATAAAGGTATAAAAGGTTTAAACACCTATCGATGTGAATCACAATGGATACATATAGAAAAGCTGTTTAAGCCAAAATAGATCACTAAGCAGCAGTTATGGCATAATGTCTCATTAAGAATTCAGACTTGTGCAACAGAATTTAGCATAATGATGATATTTTATAGCTGGAATATTTCTTAGATAATGTGCTGTCATTGTTTATTCATTGATTAAAATGAAGAAAGCATAATCTGCGAATCCTGTGGGAGAACAGGCAATCATCGGCAGGAACTTGTATATTTATTTCGTACCTCTGTACTCCAGAGGTAGGAGTCAAATGCTGTCAGTGTCACTGTCACTCCTGCCGCAAAATACACGTCAATGAAGCAACTCAAATAAGTTAGAGGGCAATTCACAGGATTGACTTCTCCAACACTCCTTGACAATCTTCTACATTCCACTGCCTTGTAACACCAACTTGTCCAAAATGTCAACACCTACATTATGTTGAGCACTGTTTAATACTGTACATCACTTCTGCCCTCACCAGAACTCATTGCTCCATTAACCCGCAGCACTCTGTGACAGCAGATTTTAAAGCTGCCTTTACATTCACCTACAACTCTTTTACGTAGTTCCTTTTCACTCCCTCAAAAATCTGCTTCTTCAGAATCCAGTGGTTTACCTTTAACCTGACAGGAAATACAATGTGTAAATGTCAGTGCACTGGCCAGATGAACATCTTTAAATTTATAAGAGGTTGAAATAGAAATAGAGAACCTGTTCCCACAAAGTTTCATACATTTTTTTGGCAGTAAGGGCAGTATTTATTGTCCATTCTCAATTATAATTGAGAAGGTGACAGTGAACCATTGAGTGAAGTTAATCGTACAATGTTAATGTGGAGGGTATTCTGGGATTCAGACCTAGAAATGATAAAGTCAGGATGCTGCGCGACTCGGAAGGGAACCTGTACTGGGTTGAGTCCCCATGCACCTCCTGTTCCTATACTTTGTGGTGTTGGAGCTCGTAGGTTTGGAAGATGGTGTTCGAGTAGATAATTTGAAGAGCTGCATCACTGTGGGGAAGACCAGAGTTAAGGAGCAAAGATCATAATATATGTTGGTCACTAATAAATCCACAGGAAATTCAGATGAAGCTCTTTCTGGAACTCACTGCTACAGAGACTACTTGAAGGGAACCCAGATGCAGCCAAAAGAAGCAAAATATACACCTGAGGCATGATGAATACAAAGATAAAGCTATGGAGTTAGATAAGGCTTGTGAAGAACATGAAACCTAGTAACAAGATTGTTTGGAGAGTGCACCTAATACTATGTGCTATGTTAGTCCCACTTCAGAGTTTAAGACCATAAGAGATAAATTAGGCCATTTGGTCCATTAAGACTGTTCCACCATTCAATCATGACTGATTTATTTTCCCTCTCAACCCCATCCTCCTGCCTTCTGCTTGTAACCTATGGCACCCTTACTATTCAAGAACCTATTAACCTCCACTTTAAAAACAATAGAAAATCTGTGGATGCTGAAAAATCAAGCAACAGACAGAGAATGCTGGACGAAGTCAGCAGGCCAGGCAGAATCTATGGAAAAGAGTACAGTCAACGTTTCGGGCCGAGACCCTTCAACAGGAAGGGACCTCTGTATGTTGCTTAAACCTCCACTTTAAATATACATGAAAACTTGACCTACATAGTTGGCTGTACAATGAATTCCACTGACGTACCACCCTCTGCTTAAAGCAATTTTTATTCATCTCTGCTCAAAAGAGATTTCAGTAGAGATTTCCTTCTACTCAGAGGCTGTGCCCTCTGGTCCTAGACTCTCCCACTATTGAAAACATCCTATCTACGAGCACTTTACTTAGGCCTCCAAAGGAGGTTCAGCAGAATGATCCAGGGAGTGAAAGTGTTAACGTATGAGGAGCACTTGATGGCCCTGTGCCAGTAATCGCTGGAGTTTAGAAGAATCGGAGAGAGGGTAACAATCTTATTGAAAGCTGTTAAATATTGAAAGCTCTGAAGGTCCAGAATTCTACACTGGAACTTCCAAATCCATTGGCACCTTCGATTTCTGCATTCGCTATTTAGACAACAGTCCTCACTTTATTCCTTCTACCAAACCCAGGCAACACAACCCTTGAGACCCTTGACTCTTGCGACAGAAAATTGCGTCTAATCCCTGACTATACTATCCCTTCTTACAACTGCATTTCTCTTCTCTCCACCCTCTTGAATGGCTTGCTGAACGATGGCGGGCACAGCTCCATTGCTTTCCTACAGTTCCACTCTCCTCCTCACGGGGAACAACAACCTCAGACCTTCTGGCAAGTTCCAAGGGCTGATGCAGCATTACCCCTCGGATCACCCGTTCTGCTTCACTTGTAGTCAGACCCTCTTTTCCCTGGCCACAGATTGAATTTGTAGTAGTTAATCTAATGGGCGTGACTGCCCGCTGAAGCATAGTGTCCAGGTACCTCTCCAACAGCCTGATAAATTATCGTCTTTGAAGCTCAGATTCCAGGTCATCAACCCTGAACCTGAGTAATTAACATTTGCTGCCAATGTGGTCATCAGGAGCCACGATGGGGTCAACCAACCCCCACATCATGCAGCTACAACACATCTCCTGATCCTGCATCCCGACTTTATTTAATTACTTTTACATAACTAGGGACACAATTTTGCCCACGATATCTCGATATTCCTCTCGGCATAATGCATTGCACTAACTTGGGCAAAGGAGTGTCACAATGGTTTTATAGATAAATTACTTATTTATAGAGACAACATGGAAACAGGCCCTCTCGAACTGTCCAATTACACCCATGAGACACAAATTCTGGCACTGAAACTTTTTAGTGTGAAATGTGTTCATCTCTGCCATCTTCCATTTCTGATTAGATTAATTATAGCCAAATGCAGGAAAGCACAAGGTGTAAATATTTTCTACTCATTGAATTTTCAGTGGAGACTAAAAAGAAATTGATCTAATCATCTGATCCAAGACATGTACGACTGGACACTGTCAAACAAGTTTTCACTTAACAAGAGAATAAAATCCATGCTACTGACTGTAATTTAAACTGTTATAGATACTATAAGCTAAGCGTTTTTTTAAAAAAGTGAAGAGACAAAAGGTTTTGACTAAGACATAGGAGGTTAATCAGAGGAGAATTTACCTCAATCCTAAAGCTACAGTGCAAGAGAGTATCATTTCAGCTGTCAAAACTGAGCTGTGAGAAAGTGTAAGTAAACGGCACCAGAAAGTAAAACTTTCAACTTGATGCTCTTGATGTTGAAACAAAATACATTTTAGAATGACAGTAGTCTTCCTTGACTGTGTGCATACATGGCTTAGGGATCTAACCTATTAACTTAGATTTTTTTAAATGATCTATAATATCCATAATATACATCCATATTTATAATATCATGTTATAGGTAACACATTAGAAACTTTTCCAGCAGTTTTATTTCACATTTCTGAAAGTCATAGTAACTTTTAGGATGTATTGTGGAGTTAGGTGAATATTGCAAATATTAATTTAAACAAGAACCAGGTTTCAGTTCTCATTGTAAATGTAAATAAGTGCAGGAAGCTTGCAATTAGCCATCAGGTTTTTTTTTGTGAATTGCAAGCAGAAAATTGAAGTTACGTGCACCGGATGCTCCATCGACGAAGAGATTGCATTTGCATCAGCCATAAGTTAAACAGTGGGGTTGTCTTAATTACCCTGCATCAACCCTGCACCATTGTGTAAATTCAGGGAC
Source organism: Hypanus sabinus (assembly GCF_030144855.1). Taxonomy (NCBI): domain Eukaryota; kingdom Metazoa; phylum Chordata; class Chondrichthyes; order Myliobatiformes; family Dasyatidae; genus Hypanus; species Hypanus sabinus. Next base: position 33,818,770 of record NC_082715.1, on the reverse strand, counting down.
CCAGCCAAGGTACGTGAACGTTCAGAAGTCTCTCCCACTTTGGACATATAATGCAAAGGAAGTACTGTCAGTCTGATGTATTGAAGTAATAATCATCTTTGAAAAGGGTATAAAAAATGTGATGTATTTTGAGTTAGTGAGCCTCTAACAGGAGTGTTTGATGCCTGCTTGTTGTGTGAATAAAGATTTCTATATCACCAACTTCCAAGTCACTTCAGTGACTTTGTTCACAGTAAAAACATTTGGGGGCTTGTTCGGGAAACATTCATGACCTACTGTCTGGCCAGCATCTTAGCAGCCTAAGGGGGTGAGTATTTTTTTTAAAAGAGTAACACACCATGCCTATAGCAACACACACAAGGTCAAGCAGCATCTATGGAAATGAATAAACTGTCGATGTTTCGGACTGAGGCCCTAGAAATGAAGGAGGAAGATGCCAGAAGAAAAAGGGGGGGGGGGGAGGGAAAGGAGGATAGCTAAAAGGTGATAAGAGAGGTCAGATGAGTGGGAAAGGTAAAGGGCTGGAGAAGAAGGAATCTGATAGGAGATGAGAGTGGACCATGGGGGAAAGGGAAGGAAGAGGTGATGGGCAGGTGAGGAGAAGAGGTAAGAGGGCAGAATGGGGAAGAGGAGATGAGGGAAGGAAAAGGGAAAGAAATTCACTCTTCATCCTATTAGGTTGGAGGCTACCAAGATGTAATGAGGTGTTGCTCCTCCACCCTGAGAGTGGCCTCATCATGGCACAAGAGAAGGCCATAGGCAGACATATCAGAACGGGAATGATGATAGGAATTAAAATGCTTGGCCACTAGGAATATCCATCTTTGGCGGATGGAGCGGAGGTGCTTGACAAAGCCGTCCGTCAGGTCTCACCAGTGCAGAGAAGGCCGCTTCAGGAGCACCAGATACAGCAGATGACCCCAACGGATTTGCAGATGAGTGCTGCCTCATCTGGAAGGCCTTTTTAAGGCTCTGAATGGAAGTGAGGGTGGAGGTAAGTGGGCAGGTGTAGCGTCTTTGTTGCTTACCAGGAGGGACGACTGGACAAAGCAATCATGGGGAGGGGTGGGGGGGGGGGAGAAGTTAAAGATGTATTTGGTGGTAGAATCCCGTTGAAGATGGCGGAAGTCGTGGAGGATGATGTGTTGGATGAGGGTGTGGGGTAGTAGGTGAGGACAAGAGGAATTCTATGCCTGGGATCACAAAGCACGAAATGAACAAGTTGAACTGGTAAGTATGGTACATGGGTGTGTTGCCTTTATGGCATTTGTTTAGTTTATTATATTTTCGCTTTAGTAATTAGTTTGTTATCATTTTCTAGTTAAAGTTAAGATTGTTTAAAGTAAATTTGTTGTCTGTGATATATCGCGGCATGCGATGATGTCACACCCGGTTTCGCCGCGTCTTATGGGAAAATACCAGTTTGGAGAAACGGGAAGGAGGGGGCTCACACGTGCAGGATCAGCGCGAGAAAAGTTTTCTTTCTATGCACTAGAACATCAGTGAAGCAACACCGTAAGTTCATGAGATAATCGATACGTTGAATTAAAAATGTTAACGCTGATTCTGTTAAAAGTAATGAGGGTTGATAAGGTTTATGTTTTTGTTACTTAAAGAGTTGCAGATAGTTTGTGTTGAAGTGTATTTAAATCAGTCAATGGCGTAGGTAGATTCTGACTGTATGTTGCACTTTAATGTAATGTAGTTGTTGTAGTTTTATTTTTGCAAGTATTTATGATGTAAATGTGATATCAAGAAGGAAATAAATACTGTATATATTTTGTATTGTTTTATCAACAGTTTTCACCATACGTTAATGTGGAAGAGTGAACAGTAAACGGTTAATCTTACTGCGATCCTGTCTTCATTGACTACGGTTTACCTCGGTGTTTAGTTCAGAATTCTTTTACACCTGTGTGAGAACACTACAATGGGCGTTTGTGTAAGGGATCAGCTACAAGACAGTTTTGCATAGCCTGGTGAAAAAGGGCCACCAGTTGTGAAAGATGGTTGAGACACCAGAGAGGTACATGTATATTCATTCAGAGGAACTGTATAGTACCATACAGATTTGTGAGTGTGTTGTAGAATAAGTTGGAAACCCTGGTAACTAGAATTTTAAATGCAAGGCAATACAACAAACATGAGTTCAGTGTCACACAAGTGGAAGATTGCAGAGTACATAAGAGGTTTAAAGGTTCATTTTATTGTTAAAGTATGCATGTATAATACAACTCTGATATTCATCTACTCCAGGTAACTATTAATTACAGAAAGACTATGGGTTTTGGTGAAAGAAATCAACTCCTCCCAACAGCCACAAAAAAGAGATAAAGCTCACAGACCCCAAAATCCCCCCTCACCCACAAAATCTCACTCTCGCAGACCCCAAAATCCCCCCTCGCTCACAACAAAATCTCCCTCTCACAGACCCCAAAATCCCCCCTCGCCCACAACAAAATCTCCCTCTCGCAGACCCCAAAATCCCCCACTCGTTGACCCCAAAATACCCCCTTGCCAACAACAAAATCTCCCTCTCGCAGACCCCAAAATCCCCCCTCACCTGCAAAATCTCCCTCTCACAGACCCCAAACTCCCCCTTGCCCACAACAAAATCTCCCTCTCACCTGCAGCAAAATCCCCCTCTCGCCCACAGCAAACATCAGCTACAATAACAGTCAATGACCCCCTACACAGGACAATCCCCGACCCCCGTCTCTGATCTCCACGAGGCAGTTCTCCGGACACAGCACAGCGCTGGATCCTTCAAATGAATTCAAACTTTACGTCATGGGCTCCGTTTCCGTAACATGTACAAAACAAATAGAACAAGCAGAAGCCGTAAAAAAGTGAAATAATTGATAAGATTTTCTATCTGAAAGATGTCGCCCGAGGAACAGTTGTTCACTGGCGCCATCTTAACTGGAATACTGTGCAGTTTTATGTATGTACTGCTTCCTTTATACGTTGTTTAGTATGGAAGTTAGTGTAAAGGTATTTGATGGAGAGGTTATACACAGTTATAAACGGAGAGGCAGTGTCCTAAAACAGGAGGAAGCAGGTAGAAGCCACAACAGCACTCTCTCTGTCCGATTTGACTGCCAACCAGATTATCGATTTGGTGAGGTCAGCATTTAGGTCAGACAAATGTCTGGCGGCAGCCTCAACTGCCAGCGGGGGTCATTCACAGTGGTACACAAAAGCTTTTTACAAGGGGCCAGCATTGCAATATGTTAATTCAGATTCGGATTCAGATTCAGTTTATTGTCATTTAGAAACCACAGATGCAATGCAGTTAAAAAATGAGACAACGTTACCCCAGAATGATATCACAAAAGCACATGACAAAACAGACTACACCAGAAAATCCACGTAATTTTTGGCAATCCCCAATCCAGAGTCCGGAGAGGCTGCTGCGTATTAATATCGCGCTACTGTCTAGCGCGTCCCCCGGAAAGGAGCTCCAATCCCACCAGACAAAAACAAGACCAAAAACTAAAGCTACAAGACCTGCACAAAACCACATAATTACAAAATATAGTTACAACAGTGCAAACAATAGCATAATTGATTAAAAAAAAGACTATGGGCATGGTAAAAATAGTCCAAGATGTTAAAGGACTGTAAATTCAAAAGAAATCACCACAATTTCCACAAGTCCCCAGGATTCCGACAGACTCGCCATCCCATGCCGGCGGCAGAAGGGAATACCCCCACTGTGGACTTCCATGGTGCCGCCCGACTCAGCCTCGCAGACGCAGCACACACCAAAAGCGACCTGAGTCTGTTGAACCTCCAAGCCGACGACCATCCCCTCCAGCACAGTTTCTCCGAGCTCCATCCTCTGCCTAGCGTATTAAGACGGCCCCGCCAACGGCCATCAGCAACGCAACCCCGAGGACTGGGGGCCTGTTCTTCCCAGCAGAGTCCCGGACCTCGCAGCAGCAGCAACGAAGAAGGTCTTCCTGGAATTTCCCGATGTTTCTCCGTGCTTCCACATCCGTTTTCAATCGGATATGATTGAATATCTTATATATAATAATCAATATGACTGCGCACGGCACCCCACTTCACAAATAACAGATAATCAGTTCCTGAGTGGCCACTGCAAGCTGTGTCGCGTCGCCATCTTGGATCAGCATCTAACACTATGACATCTACAGCATCTACAACTATGACATCCTGTACCGGCCTGGAAAGCTCAATGAGCCCCCTGATGCCCTATCACGGGGAGTGTGTGCCAGCACGCAGCTCAACCGGCTATACACCCTCTCTGCATATCTTTGCCACCCGGGGGTCACCCGACTTTACCATTTTGTGAAAGCCCGGAACCTGCCTTATTCCCTTGAGGACATCAGGACAATGACCAGGGACTGTCAAGTCTGTGCTGAGTGCAAACCGCACTTCTACCGTCCTGAAAAGGCACAACTTATGAAGGCCACACGCCCCTTTGAGCGACTGAGTGTCGACTTTAAGGGCCCCCTTCTCTCCAGTGACTGCAATATCTACTTTCTCAACATAATCGACGAGTACTCGCAGTTCCCCTTTGCCATCCCCTGCCCCGATACCACTGCCACGTCCATCAAAAAGCCCTGCGCCAGCTCTGCACTCTGTTCGGATATCCCTGCTATATCCACAGTGATAGAGGGTCCTCCTTTATGAGTGACGAGCTGCGCCAGTACCTGCTGGCTCGAGGTATTGCTACTAGTAGGACCATGAGCTATAATCCCCAGGGGAATGGACAGGTGGAGAGGGAGAATGCCACGGTGTGGAAGGCCACACTCTTAGCCTTTAGGTCAAAGGGATTGCCGGTCTCTCGCTGGCAGGAGGTCCTCCCCGAGGCACTCCACTCCATCTGCTCCCTGTTATGCACGTCCTCCAGTGCCACCCCTCATCAGCGACTCTTTTCTTTTCCCAGGAAGTCTGCCACTGGGACCACATGCGAGGAGCAATAAATACTCCCCGATGGTTGAGAGGGTTCACCTACTTCATGCGAACCCCCAGTATGCCTACGTGATCTTATCTGATGGGCGGGAGAACACGGTCTCGGTCTGCGACCTGGCGCCCGCAGGAGCACCAGACCCCTACCCCGAACACTCCACAGTGACTATGAACCCCGTACCCACCTTTGTATATACCCACGAGACACCACGCACACCAAGCCCTACACAGACTCCTCACAACACTCCCATACCGGGCACCACACACACGCATGAGGGATTACTGATGCCTAATGGGCTGGCACCTCAAGTCAGGCCGGAGCCAGCACAACCACCGTCTCCGGTGCAATCACCACTGGCACTGGTGCAATCACCACTGGTGCTACGTAGATCGCAGCGACAGACTCGACCGCCTGATAGACTTAACCTGTAAATACACTTGTAAGAAACTTAACCCCGTGGGGACTCTCTTTTAAAACTGTGGTAAACTATGTATACCTGTCTGGACACGCCCCTCTGCTGACTGCTCCTGTGGCTTCTCCCACAGACCCCTGTATAAAGGTGATTGGAGGCACTGCTCCCCCCCTCAGTGTCCGAGATGCTGTGCTCCGTTTTGCTGCTAATAAAAGCCTATTATTCGCTCCCATCTCCGAGAGTTATTGATGGTGCATCAAAAACAAAGGGGGGACCTTCAGTATCGATAACCGATGTCCCCTTGCCTTTGGCTGGAGAGGATACTTACATTAGCAGTGCAAGGTGAGAAACAATGAGGGTAGATAGAAGTGACCCTCAAGCACTTTAGATTGAGGGAACGCAGCTTCCTGCAGATTTGTGGGTGTGCCCAAAAAATGAGGGCACTGTCCTGGGGATAGACACACTAAGTAAAGCATTGAACCAGGAAAGGGAGAAATAACATCAGCAAGATAGGGACAGCAAACATGTGATTCCCAGAACAGACAACATGGCCCACAGAGAGACAGCAGCCCCAAGAAAGACAGAAGATGGCACTTCCGGTTAAGATGGTGCAACGCAACGTGCGTGACAGCTTCTAGTAGTCAAAAAGATAAGAAATCCAACTAAAAACATCACTAAAAATACCTTTTTGGTGGTAAATTGTATTAAATTATCACTCTGAACAGTGAAGGGGTGAGTGATGGTGAGGTGAGTTTGTGGGGTGTTGCAGAATCATTGCAGATGGAGTTCTGATGCCCATACGCTGGCCTGGGTACGAGGTTGGATAGCTCTGGGCACTGAAAGGAGAAGTCCGGGCCCGGGCAGAGAAATTCCAATGCTCGTTCAACTGGCCCGGGTGCAAGGTTGGATTGCTCTGGGCACTGAGCTGATCTAAAGACCTTGAGAGCGGCTTCAGGCTGGGGGGCGAAATCTGGGCCCAGAGTGAGTTGCTGCAGCTAGGTCCTAGTGTGAGGTATGATTCACTGTGTAGACAATTTAAACAAAAGCCCAGATCGAGGGCGATTACGCTCGCTCTATGTGATCTTTGCTCCTTCTCTCTTGGGGGCAGACCCTTTCACCGTTCTGTTGTTGGGTCAACTCAAACGTGGCCCAGATAGACTGAAAAGACAGGGTGTCAGTCGGTACGAGAGCCAACTTCACTCAATCTCTGTGAGGGTCTCTCCTCCCTATGTGGTACCAAGGCTATGAAGACTGCCCTGCTGTTGTGCTCCGTGCCCGCTAATATGATGAAACGAGAGGCAAGGCTTTGGGCCTACTCCGGACTGCTCTGGGCTTTGGATCTGAGGACTCTTCTTCGGTTCAGAATGCTGTTGCTGTTCACATCATTTTTATTTTTTTCCCCTTTCTCTTGCAAATCGAGTGTTGCTCTTTTATTTTATTTTTTTTCTTTAATTGGTTTCTTTCAGGTTTCTTGCTTTGTGGCTACCCAGGAGCAAACAAATCTCAATGTTGTATAATTTTACATTCTTTGATAATAAATGAAACTTGAATTTGGCGAGGGGACGATGCGTAGAAATCATATCCGGAGGTCCCAAGGGTTGGGAACAAACACAACCAAGAAATGTTAAAAGCAGTTCAGCCGCCTGCCAGGGTAGCAGCAATTACAGTAAAGGCTGACCAGAAAAGGGGAGAGAAAGGAGCATAAAGGAATTCAGTGTGCTGATCACGGAGCAGAGAGAGCAACGGAAAAACATTATGGAACAGAAATTGAAAGTGTGCAGGAAAAAGCTACAAGAGCCAATTTTCTAAGCTGAAACGGGAGCATGAAGGACCATTATAACCAGGTTAATATGATACAGGACAGAGTAAAATAGCAGCAACATATTACTGATTGGAGAGTGCCAGAGGGAGAGCAGTTAGACCTCCCACAGCTGGGTGAGAAAGGGAGCTGCCTGAGGGGGCAGGGTTCACTCCCAGGTGGATGGGAACTGAGGTGGTGCCTCTGCGTTTATGTACAGGTCTGGTGAGGACTGGACTCTGGTGAAACCGTATGACTCACCTTCTTGTCACCTTCATAGACAGAACAAGGGATCAAGTTCTCCCATGAACAGTGTCATTACAGAGAATGTAAGTGATGAACACCAGCCAGCTGCTTCACATCTGACCACACCAGATGGAAGTGAATGGAAATGCACGCGCAGAAGACAAAGAGAGCATGTCGGTGAATTGAGAATTTAGTTTGAAGTATAACAGTGTTTATATCTATACCTGGTCTTTGGAGGTAGATGATTACTTGCATAGATCAGAATAGAAAAATACTGGGGAAATTATGTAGAGGCAATGTGTAGTATGACTTCTAGCAAGCAGGAGCTGTGAATAGGGCAAAATTGCAGTCAACAGGATGAGTTGCAACATCCACAGATATCCAACATCTGCAGATTTTCTCTAGTTTGTGTGTTGCAGCGTAAACGCAGACAAAATTGAAAAGAGTGAATACAGGGCTGAAGGTGTTATATTTGAATGCACGCTGCATACGGAATTAGGTAGATGAACTTGTAGCACAGTTACGGACCAGCATGCAAGATGTTGTAGGCATCACGGAATCAAGGCTGAAAGAAGATTATAGCTGGGAGCTTAATGTCAAGGTACACATTGTATCAAAAGGACAGGCAGGAAGGCAGGTTAAGTGGCGTTGCTCTGTTGGTAAAAATGAAGTCATGAGAAAGGTGGTGACATAGAGTCAGAAGGTGTTGAATCATTGTGGATAGAGCTAAGAAACTACAAGGGCAAAAAGAACCTGATGGGAATTATGTACAGACCCCCAAGCAGTAGTAAGGATGTGGCCTACAAGTTACAACGGGAGATAGAAAGTGCATGCCAAAAGGACAATGTTACAATAGGCATGGGGGATTTCAATATCCAGGTAGATTGGAAAAATCAGGTTGGTGTGGGATTCCAAGGAGAGGAATTTAGAATGCCTTCAAGATGCTTTTTTTTTTAAACGGCAGCTTATGGTTGAGCCCACTAAGGGAGCAGCTATTCTGGAATGGGTGTTGTGCAATGAACCAGAATTGATTAGAGTGCTTAAAGGTAAAAGAACCTTTAGGGGCAGGTGATCATAACATGAACAAATTCATCTCAGATTTGAGAAGGGGAAGCTAAAGTCAGGTGTATCAGAATTACAGTGGAGTAAAGAGAATTAGAGAGGCATATGAGAGGAGGTGACCAGAATTGATTGAAAAAGAACACTGGCAGGGATGATGGCAGAGCAGCAATGGCTGGAATTTCTGGAAGCAATTCGGAAGGTACAGGAAATATATATCCCAAAGAGGAAGAATTATTCTAAAAATGAGATGACACCACCATGGCAATAAAAGAGAAGTCAAAGCCAACATAAAAGTCAAAGAGAGGGCATACAATAGAGCAAAAATTAGTGAGAAGATAGGGAATTGGGAAGCTTTCAAATACCAACAGAATACCAGAAATTTCTTCAGATACATATAATGTAAGATGGATGCAAGAGTAGATATCAGACTGCTGGAAAACGATGCTAGAGAACTAGTAGTGGGGGACAAGGAAATGGTGGATGAACTGAATAAGTATTTTGCATCAGTCTTCACTGTGGAACACCCTAGCAGTATGGTGGAATTTCCAGGAGTCAGGGGCCATGAAGTGTGTGAAGTTACCATTACTAGGAAGAAGATTCTTAAGGAAGGAAACTGAACAGCATAAAGAAGTTAAGTCAGCTAGTGTACACCCCAGGGATTTGAAAGAGATGGCCGAAGAGATTGTGGAGGCATTACTAATGATCTTTCAAGAATCACTAGATTCTGGAATGGTTCCGGAAGACAGGAAAATTGAAAATGTTACTCCACTCTTCATGAAAGGAGAGAGTCAGAAGAAAGAAATATATAGGCCAAATATTCTGACCTAAGTGGTTGCGGAGATGTTAAGGATGAGGTCTCAGGGTACTTGGAGGCATATGATAAAATAGCATGGTTTCCTCAAGGGAAAATCTTGCCTGACAAATCTGTTAGAATTCTTTGAAGAAATAACAAGCAGGATAGACAAGGAAGAATCTGTTAATGTTGTATACTTGGATTTTCAGAAGGCCTTTGACAGGATGCCAAACATGAGGCTACTTAACAAGTTAAGACCCTATGGTATTACAGCGAAGAGACTAACATTTATAAAGCAGTGGGTGATAGGCAAAGGCAAAGAGTGGGAATACAGAAAGCCTTTTCTTGTTGGATATTGTGCCTAATGATGTTCCACAGGGGTTTGCGTTGGCACCAATTCTCTTTAAGTTATACATCAATGTTTTGGATGATGGAATATATGGCTTTTTTGCCAAGTTTGCAGATGATACAAAGATAGGTAGTAGGGCAGGTAGTTTTGAGGAAGTAGAAATGCTATGGAAGGATTTAGACAGATTAGGAGAATGGGCAAAGCAATGGCAGATGGAATAGTGTCAGGAAGTATATGGTCATGCACTTTGGTAGAAGAAATGAAGGGGTTGATTATTTTCTAAATGGAGAGAAAATACAAAAAACTGAGGTGCAAAGCAAAGTGGGAGTCCTTGTGCAGGATTCCCTAAAGGTTAACTTGCAGGTTGTGCCTGTGGTGAGGAAGGCAAATGCAATGTTAGCATTCATTTCAAGAGGACTAAAATATAAAAGCAAGGATATAATGTTGAGACTTTGTAAAGCAGTAGTGAGGCCTCACTTGGAGTATTGTGAGCAGTTTGGGCCCTTTATCTCAGAAAGGATGCGCTGAGACTGCAGAGGGTTCAAAGGAGGTTCACGAAAATTATTCCAGGATTGAATGCCTTGTCATATGAAGAGTATTTGATGGTTCTAGGACTATATTCACTAGAATTTAGATGAATGAAGGGTAACCTAATTGAAAGTTATCAAATGGTTTAAGGCCTTGACTGAGTGGATGTGGAGAGGATATTTCCTATGGTGGAAGTGTCTAAGACTAGAGGACACAACCTCAGAATACAGGGGCATCCTTGTAGGATGAAGATGAGAGGAATTTCTTTAGCCAAAGAGTGGTGAATCTGTGGAATTTGTTGCCACAGGTAACTGTGGAGGCCAAGTCTTTATGTATATTTAAGGCAGAACTTGATAGATTCTTGATTGGTCAGGGTAAGAAGGGATACGAAGAGAAGTCAAATGATTGGGGCTGAGATGAAAAATAGATCAGCCGTGATGATATGGTGGAGCAGACTAGATGGGCCAAATGGCCTAATTCTGCTCCTATATCTTACAGTCTTATGGAAAATAGATGGGAAGGGATGAAAACTAAGGCAGAGACATCAAGTTCCACAATCTCAATGGCAAGGTAGACTAAGAAAGAGAGAAGAAACTGCACAGCGTCAGAAGGCAGCCATTCCAGCTGAAAGGGGTGTAAGCACAAATTTGTTGAGCCCTTTCAGTAGCTGAACCAGTAATTGAAAGGACAGTCTGGGAGGAGGTGTTCTCAAAGCAAGGTCTTTGCAGCTATTTGAATAGAAACCACTCTAAACCCTCCTGTAGATTGATCAAGAAGACTGGCTGTTAAGATCATTCTTGATAATCTTCTGTCATGGCATGAATGTGATCTGTTGCCTGTGAACCTGAAACAAGCTAACCTTGCTGTGATCCTACACACAGAGTAACTACTGATAGTTTTTAGCCATCAGATATTGAAGAGGCAAAGAGGATGTGATCAAATTTCCGGATTGTTTTATTGTTATCTTTGTGCAGTTTTGTAGACAGCTAGTTAAGGATGTTAGATGGTGTAGATGCAGGCTAGTAATTGGGGCAGAAATTCAAAGTGAGGGAAATTTTTTCTGCCCCATTTAATCAGATCTTCCTTAAAGTTTGACATTCCCAGAACAGATTCCTGTCCAGGGGCCAAGAGGAGGGTATGTTAGGGAGTATTCTGGAGATATGTTAATATAACAGATATCAGTTCAAACAAGAACTAGTCTTCAGTACTTATTTAAATGTAAATAAGTTCAGGATGCTTGCAATTAGAGTTTGGTTTTCTTTTGTTAATTGCAAGCAGTAAATTGAAGTTAAAGGTGGCACAAGGATTTAGAATACAGACATCACAGGTTCAGTCCCCGCTGCTGCCTCTAAGGAGATTGAACGTTCTCCCCATGATCACGTGGGTGTCCTCTGGTGCTCTGGTCTCATCTCACGCTCTGAAGATGTACCAGAGGTTAATTGGTCATTGCAAATTGTCCTGTGATTAGGCAAGGATTAAATCAGGGGATTGCTGGGCAGCGTGGCTCAAAGGGCCTTTCTGCATGGTGCCTCAATAAATAAATAAACCAATTGTAATTACAAGCACAGGCTGCTCCACGGTCTAAGAGACTGCATATGTACCTGCCATTAATTAAGACAGCAAGGTTGTTTTAATCACCATGGATCAACTATCTATTCAAGGAATTTGCACCATCGTATAAATTCAGGGAAGTGTCCAGCCAAGGTACTTGAATATTCAGCTGTGTCTCCCACTGTAGATCTTACAATTCAAAAGGAGCATCATCAACCCAATGTATTGAAGTAAATGATGTCATTGAAAGTGCATAGAATCACCTATTGTTAACATTGATCTTAAGTGTATAAAAATTGTGATATACTTTGAGTTTGTGAGCCTCCACCGAGCCTCTCCAGAATGATGTCTGCTTGTTGGAATGAATAAAGACTTCTTTATCACCAGTGTCTCTCCAGCTACTTTGATCATAGTCACAACAGTACCAAAGCATTATTTTCTTTGGATGTCTAATCATAATTCAAAAGCCAAATAGTGTTTTGTATTAACTTGCAATGCCCTTAAGGAAGGAGCAGTTTAGTTAGAGCTTTATTGTCATTGCTGGCGACAATGAGATTGTAGAGCTACTCCATGGAGTGCAAGCAGCACCCAGGCAATGCAATTACTAAAAACACAATGATTAAATTTAAAAATAATGCCTGAATTATTTACGGTAATATCTAAGTTACAACTGAATTAAAAACAAACAACTCTAAATTGGGACATTGCTCAGCTGCACAACAGCCCTGGGGGAAAATAGCTGCAATTCAGTATAGATGCTCTTGCAGGGAAGATTCTGTATCTCCTGCCGGATGGTAGATTAAACAGGTGATTACTGGGGAGGGATGAGACCATCACAATTTAAAGAGCCTGCCGTAGATACTGTGAGTTATAGGTGGTTTCCATATCTGGTAGTTGCATCCCAAAGATGTTCTGCGAAGTCCTGATCACTTGCTGAAGAGCTTTTTGGTCGACCTTGTTGCAGCTAGTTAACCATACGGTCATGCAATAGGTCTGTATGCCTGCAATTACACATTGATAAAGGTTTATCAGCAGCTTTGGGGCAGATTTGCTCTCTTTAATCTCCTAAGAGAGCCATCCCCCCCATCAAGGGGAGAACTCCTCTGTGACGTTCACTCCCAAGAAATTAAAGCTGGAGACCCTTTTCACTGCTTCACCGTCTATGGGTGGTGGAGCTTGTTCATACCATTTTGATTTCCTGAAATCAATAAGCATTTTTTTTATGTTGAGTGAAAGGTTTTGGTTTGTGCATCATTCCGGCAGTTTCTGCTCCTCTTCTGTTTGTGCTGTTTCACTTTTATTTGTAATTAATCCAGTCACTGTGGTGCATCTGCATATTTGACGATGGAGTTGGCAGGGACACAGTCGTGGGTGAAACAAGAGTAACAGAGTGAGCTCATTACACATCCCCGTGGTGTACTGGTGCTCAGGGTCAGGGAGGTTGATGAGTACTTCGCTATTCTTGGACAGTCTGGGTGTGATTGGTAAGAAAGTCCACAATCCAGTTGCAAATTGATGTACTTAATCCCAGATCATGTTGTTTAATGGTCAATTTGTTAGAGAGTATGGTGCTGAAAGCAGAACTATAGTTGATTATAAAGTCATTCAAACTCACTTTGATTGAAACAGTCAAGTCGGTGTCCAAATTCCAATATTTAAATAATTTGCCATTCACTTCTGGAGTAAGCCATATTGTTAATTTTCACACTGTTACTCTCAAGACTACCCAGGCCTGTGTTACTCTCATCACTGTCAGATTTTTCATCAACAGCATGCACATTGGTGCACTTTCTGAAACTGCAATTAGACACTTTTTCTCTTCTCTGTGCAGTCCATTCATTTTTGTCTGCCCGACACACTCTTTGTATGTGTCCTGCTTTGTGGCATTTTCTGTGAGTTCCGCATTTAAACCTATATTTATCTGTTGTTTGTGAGAACTGTAAAAACAGTAACACAATTTGCTTGGCCAGGCAGATTACTGACTAGACACTGCAATTTTGTTCTTGCTCACTTTCATTCGTGACTGCAACTCAATTGTATTTCTGTCTGTTGTTTCTATTGATACAGCTATTTCAACTACTCTTTCAAATGTAAGTTGTGCTTCAGTTAGGAGCCATTTTGAATGCTTTCTCTCAGTGCATCATTAAACCTATTACTAAACTGACAATGCTCAGAAAACGTCTTCAATTCAGCCACAAACACTGAAATGAAAATTCCTTCCTGTTCATTCCACTTATGGAACCTGAATCATTCATTTGCTTCAAAATCTTGCTCAATTTGCTCAGCACAAATAAGCCAGTTATCCATTGTGCAACTAAATGCACTTATTTTTCCAATGTAGCCAGTTATTTCTACTTTTGTTTTATGATTATTGTCACCTGGTATTCACAGTTTATAAACCCATGAATTTGCCCGTTTTCTGCCTTTAGTTTTTAAGACACTCGACCATTTCTCTCTTGCAAAAAAAAGCATGTTGCACTTTTTTTTTAAAACTTGAACACTTTGCTGTGTTTTATTTTAACTCCAGCATCTCACTGCTCTTCAACACATAGATAGTCACCTTGGTTTGGTCAAAACCTCCTTGTCACCACTGCTATGTTTTATAACTCCAAAACATAAAATCTAATTGAAATAAAAATACAAAGCCAGGAATAACTCGTGTCCATTCTTAGTTTTACTTTTAGCCTGGCACATACATACAATGTTTGGACATGATGACGTATGTCATTGATGTAACCTGTAATGAATTATTTAAACTAGCAACAATGTTTAATCAAACAAGATATTTACAATATCACTCAACTATTACTAAATTTCTATGTACACAGAGAGGGACAAAGCAGATTGAGAGCCTTGCCGAAAGAATCAATTGCAACCACTTCTGGTGATTAATTGTCTAGAACGTCTTGTTGCTTTCATAAATTTAATTTTACCCCTAAATAAAATTGATACCAATTGAATTCTAATCAATAGAATTTGTAAGAATTATGCAGCTACCATAGTTTCACATTAGTAATGAATTGCAGAAATAAATTTAAAAATATGTATTTCTTATGAAAATGTTCCCTGTTTACTGTCAGGTAAAGACCATTTTGATTAAATTAAGCCATTGTAATCAGCTGACCTGCTTACTTTTGCTCACAGAATATGCTAATCTCACGGTGCAAACTCTTTGGGCATTGCGAGTTATAAAAAGCGCAAGCTGGTAATGGTACAGCGAAGTCAAAGGGCACTGGAAATCTGAGATACATATACAATACTGTGCAAAAGTCTTAAGTACCCTATAATTTTTTAATGTGCTTTTAGATTGCATGGCCACCACAGAATCCTGTTCTCAACATCTTTGAAGCTGTCTGGGGATTTCTGGACAGACAGAAGCAAGTGAGAGTAAAAGTCTGCAAAAGGACTATGGCAGGTTATCCAAGATGCCTGCAACAACCGACCAACCAATTTTCTTAATAAAACTGCATGACAGTGTGCCTAAGAGAATTAATGCAGTTTTAAAGGCAAAGGGTGATCACACAAAATATTGATTTGATTTATTTATTGTTCACTGCTCTTTACAGTATTTTTTAATATTGAGAAACTTACTTCATTATTTTAAAATGTAATATGTATTTTTTGTTAATTTTCTATCCCTGCCTCTCTCATATATATATAATACACACACACACACACACACACACACACACACACCTCCATCTCTATAAGTATTTCATGTAAGCAGAAAGATAGAAAAGATAGAGTTGGCCATAATGAACCCTGTACTTTTGTGATGAACTAAATGAGAATCAGATCTTAACTGAGATAGCACGTTGGAAATGTTCTAATTGGTTAAATTGGTACCTTGTGGACTGAATGATATTTGAAAGTAGGAGATGTTAACTTTGGACTTCACTGTTTGGGAGAAAAAAAAAGGTCCAGGCATTTAAATAAGTATAACGGGAAATAATTTTCAGGACAATGGAATACCGAAACCGGGGTAATAGGGTTGAGTGGATTGTCCTATAGGAAGCCAATCCACCTACTGTTCAGCACTGAATCTATGAAACAAGCTGTTAGCACTGCTTTGTCAGTTTTTGTGTCACTAGCCTTTTACACCAAAGGCATATTACATAAGAAGTTCTCAGATTTAAAATTCTGGCTTGGACTGTTCTGTTTGTGGTAAAACTAGGGGCTCCCGGAACCAGTGGGGTAACCTATGTTCTTGAGCAAGAAGCATAAATCCTGAAATCATCATGTGGACTGCTGCAGTTCAAAGTGCTACCTCACAGTCAAATTTGCAAGGGCACCTCAGGAGGAATAATACATTTTGGGTCTGTCAACTATGGCCACAATCCAAGAATGATTTTTTTTAAATCATCTACAACCTCCAAATCATCTCCAAAACTCAGCTTCCTTTGAGTTCCACAGAATTTATCTAACTTCTGTAAGAAAATTTGGATTTTGCTTTGCAAAAATGACCAATCACCGTTTTTGTCATATCCCATTTCATCTCATCCCAAAGCGGCTGCAGAGTAGCTTTGCATCTACAGACACACACAACAAACTCAACAACTGAAAACTGCAGATTTTCCCCAAATACTTCAAATACTCCACCCCATATCTTAATCAACGGAGAAAGTTTCGATTCTAATATTTTTTGGTGCCTAAAGTAAATGTACACTGATGGTTTCATAATGGTGAAATGTGTTCAAATGATGAAAGTAGGCTGCAACAAGTTCGATTATTAACTCACCTGCAGACATGCAGAGCTCTGCACTAATGTACTTAAAAGTATGCACAGATCTCTGGCAACCTATCTGCAAATGATAGTTATATTTCAATATTAGAAAAGGGCCAATTCCCATCAACTCCACACAACCCTGAGTTGACAACACTAACCTACACGACTGCTTTATAAAACTACTATGGAGAGACAAGAGACTGCAGATGCTGGAATCTGGAATAACATGAAAACCCAAAGCTTGGGGAACTCAACCAGTCAGACTGCATCTGTGGAGGCAGAGTGGTGTTTTGGGTCGAGACCCTGCAGAGTCCTGATGCATTCTGAAACCTGGGTCATCCATCTGCCTCCACGCCTGCGATCTGAAGCACTGGGTCCCTCCAGCAATTTGCTTGCTATTATGAAACAATAACTCCTGGGACTACCGGCTATGCGTTAGTTCAATTACAAAGCAAAACAACACAGGGACAAATTCAGCTGAAACAAAATGAATGCCGTCCAGTTTACATAGTGGACATCTATTGAATAAAGCAAGTTACGCAACCAACAGGAATGTAACCCTTAAGACAAAAGGAACATTCTTCCACAACTTGTCCATTGTGCATTGGTAAATCAAGTGATGATTTGTTTTTGGAGAAGCTCCAGTTGCAAAGAGAAGGGATTTTTCTGTGCTTTCCACCCTAGCCATGAAGGGTTCCTACCAGCTACAAGTCATGCAAACAGGTTGTGGCTTCATTCAGAATTGCACGGCACAAGCTGATACTTGGATGAAACTTCACTTAAGAGATCAACACAACCGAGTGCTTCAAAACATTCCCGGATAAAACCACCACTGTGATGCATTTTTGAAGTATATGGTACAATGATTCACTGTGACTGTAGCCGAGATGAAATCTGATAAAATACTACACAAATCGCTTAATCCAATGCAGGTGTGAACACACAGCAACATGCACTTTGATGTAAAGGACAATGATACAAAAAAAGTGGCATTATTCTGATCACATCACCATTTCATGAATCATGTATGCAATCCTAAATATTTTAATTTCCACACCAAATCTCTCCAAGTACTTAACATTATTTCTTTGTAGTACTTTCCTTAAGTTAATCCTCTGACAAGGCTTTTCACCTCTCAACCAAGTGTCAAATTTTTTGCATGGCTCTCCTGTGAAGCTGTCAAAAAAAATTCCACTAAATAAATGCATGCTATTACTTAACAAACAAAAAAAAACTTTACTCTGTGATCCCTGTTGTTCTTTAAGCAGATAATTGTGCGAGCCAACTGATTTTAATTTTGTTTCAACATTGACAATTTTTTTAAATTTTCATTTTAATTTATATCCATTAGTGGGGTACACAATATTAAAAAAAGGTCAGGTGGAAGGTAGAGTGGCATGGAAAGAGAGGAAATTCCATTAGCAGGAAGGCTAGACAAGAACATTTTACATAATTGAACAAATTTTTTACAGGTAAAATAAAATTGGCAGACCATAAGGTTTATCCAAAGGGTGATTGATAAGTTCATGGCCAAAGGTAGAAGGAGTCAGTTTTAGAAAACCTAGCACATTTCTTTTTCAACATCATCCCCTCTTACATTTACACACTTAGTCCAGCGGTCATGGAGCATATGGATCTCGGACCTCCAGAAAGTGTCCACAGCATGAGTGATTGATAAGTTCGTGACCTAAGGTAGAAGGAGGTAAGTTATACAGCTCTCGTTACATGCACATGCTGGTCAACTCTTTGAGTGATAGCGTAGAAAGTTTGAAGTTAATAACTCATCTCCTTCTAACTTAGGCCACAAACTTATCAATCACCCCCGTGAGTTATTAACACAAATCACCCAGACCAGATGAACTGCACCCTATGGTTCTGAAAGAGGTAGCGGTAGAGATTGTGGTGACATTAGAAATGATCTTTCTAAAATCACTGGACTCTGGCACAGTCCCAGAGGACTGGAAAATTGCAAATGTCACTCCACTCTTTAAGAAAGGAGGAAGGCAGCAGAAAGGAAATTATAGACCAGTTAGCCTGACCTCAGTGGGTGGGAAGACGTTAGAGTCAATTGTTCAGGATGAGGTGATGAGTACTTGGTGACACAAGACATACAGTACAAAGTCAGCATGGTTTCCTTAAGGGAAAATCCTGGCTGACGAACCTGTTGGAATTCTTTGAGGAGATTACAAGTAGGATAGACAAGGGGGATGCAGTGAATGTTATATATTTGGACTTTTAGAAGGCCTTCAACAAGGTGCCACACATGAGGCTGCTTACCAAGTTAAAACCCCTTGGCATTACAGTAAAGTAACTAACATAGTTAGAGCATTGGCTGATTGGTAGGAGGCAGCAAGTGAGAATAAAAGAATCCTTTTCTGGTTGGCTGCCAGTGACTAGTGGTGTTCCACAGGGATCGGTGTTGGGACTACTACTTTTTATGCTATATATAAATGATTTAGATGATGGAATAGATGGCTTTGTTGCCAAGTTTTCAGATGATACAAAGATTGGTGGAGGGGCAGGTAGTGTTGAGGAAACAGGTAGGATGCAGAAGGACTTAGACAGATTAGGAAAATGGGCAAGAAAGTAGCAAATGAAATACAACTTTGGAAAATGCATGGTCATGCATTTTGGTTGTAGAAATAAATGCGCAGACTATTTTCTAAACGGGGAGAAAATCCAAAAATCTGAGATGCAATGGGACTTGGGAGTCCCTGTGCAGAACACCCTAAAGGTTAACTTGCAGGTTGTGTCAGTGGTGAAGAAGGTAAATGCCAGGTTTAGCATTTATTTCAAGAGGTCTAGAATACAAGAGCAAGGATGTGATGCTGAGGCTTTATAAAGCACTGGTGAGGCCTCACCTTGAGTATTGTAAACAGTTTTGGGCCCTTCATTTTAGAAAAGATGTGCTGGTATCAGAGAAGTTCCACAGATAGTTCAGAAGGATGATTCCAGGAATGAAAGGATTATCATACAAGGAATGTTTGATGGCTCTGTGTCTGTACTCAGTGGAATTCAAAATGATGAGGGGGGATCTCATTGAAAGACCTAGACAGAGTAGATGTCAAAAGGATGTTTCCCGTGATGGGGGAGTCTCGGACAAGAGAGCACAACCTCAGGATAGAGGGGAGCCCTTTGAAAACAGAGACACAAAGAAAATTCTTTAGACTAATTGTGGTGAATTTGTGGCCACATGCAACTGTGGAGGTCAGGTTGTTGGGTGTATTTCAAGGCAGAGATTGATAGGTTCTTGACTGGACATGGCATCAAAGGTTACAGGGGGAAGGCTGGGAAATGGGGTTGAAGAGGAGAAGAAAAAAAATCAACCATGATTGAATAGCAGAGCAGACTCGATGGACCAGGTGGCCTAATTCTGCTCCTATGTCTTCTGGTCTTATGAAAAAGGTGAACTTTTTGAGGAGTTGGATCTGCAAGGCAGTAGGATGGTATCTTTGTTTGTATCTCAATTGTAAGTGAGTGGCCACAGGGGATTTTGTGTACTGGTTAAAAGATGAATCTTCATACTGTTAATTTGCTGCGATAGGTTTCATGATTCCTTATATCTGCTTCCTCAAGACTTCCAGCTGTACTCAAGTAATCTTCATTTTGTAAACTCTTTTAAGGATTTCAAATAAAAGAGGAAGCGAAGTACTCCTTTCCCTAATAGGGAGTAACCTGGAAAATGGAGTATTGTATCAAAGGCCTCCTTAGTGATGAGAGGCCAGAGACAGCAAGTCCAGTTGTTATGCAAGAAAGGAACATAAGTGGAAGACGGTTGTCTCACCCATGAAGGCCACAAGACATCCTTCCTCTGCCAGTACCTTCAACGCTACATCCTAGAAACTGCACACACCCCAGATACAAAACTCAATGAAAATTACAATCAATACTCATGTGTTTAACATGCAGTACACTAGTTTATGCACTCCAGGTAAATTCAAATTCTGTATTCAGTCTAGATTTTATAAGCATCCATTTGATGTCTGTGTTCACCCTTCCATTAAAATAATCCTCTTCAAAGTTAAAATCAATTACCAACAACTTTGTTGGGAGTCCAACCTTCATTATTGTGTTTCAACATATGAAATCTCGTTTAGGATAATATGCAAGATTGCTATCAGGAACCTCAACCGGCAAAGCAGAATTTTCTTGTGATAAACAAGTATAAAGTCAACAGCAATCTTTTCTGGAGATATACTTGGAGTTTAATGGTTAAAACCTTCATACAGCTGCTTCAATGACAATTCTGTAATTTGCAGATCATAAATAAACTTACTGCTCAGTTTATTAAGATTTTCACACATTTAATAATGTAGGTACTAATTATAGGGACTAAAGAACAAAAGCAGGGCATGCAGTCCACACAGAATGAACTTTAATATAGTTAAACAGTGGGTATTTTATGCTTGGCTTGATATATCCATTACTTCACATCCCTTTCAATTTTGCATTCAATATTGCATTCTGTTGGTGGTGGAGAACCTATATCGTACGATTCAGAAACTGAAGCAGAGGCCAGAAGAGCGGTCAAACTTCTAGGTGTATCATTGGCGCCAAGAGTTAACAACTCCAAATTATTTTCTGCCATTTTACTGAAAAGGTGCTTCCTGACTTTGCTTCTTTCTGAGCGTAATATTCTGGATTATCCCAGTAGAGGAAATAGATTTCCTCACCTTCTCTGAAAGGAAATGCAACAGAAAATTTAGAAAACAGTAGGTCAGACAACATCTGACTCTGTTATATATACCAGGTAACTCCACCATCCTCCTTTCTTTCAGATTTCCAACACTCTCCTGTTGCAGTGCATTCTTCTGTTTTTCATTCAAAGTACATTTACTATTAAAGTACATATGCAGTATACAAGCCTGGGATTCATCTTCTCCACATCCAGCCACAAAACAAAGAAAACCATGGAACCCGTTCAAAGAACATCAACACCCACCCCTGTGCAAAAACACACATCGCAAAAAAAAGCGACATCAACCCAATCACACACACAAAAAAACAAAATTGTGCAAACGGCAACAAGAAAGAAGCAGCGAAAACACAGAAAGTAAAAGACAAAATTGAAGGAGTCCATATTCTGTAATTTTCCACATTCATCCATTAACTAAGTAGCCCACAAGTATTAAGTCACTGGGCAATCACAGGTGTTCACTTTGTTCTATCTCACTGCAATTTAAAACCACACACATTTTATTTTTCTTTAAATGTTTTAAGTCAAAGGCTTTTCATTTGAATAGATCTCTCCACTGTTCTATGAATTCAAATATTAGTTTAGTTCCTCTGTCCTTAGATCCTACCTGACCTGCTAAGCATTCTCAATATTTTTAATTTCAGATTTCCAGCATCTGTACTTTTTGATTTTCAAAGATTTTTCCCCACAATTATACTTTAAGACATACCATTTACCAGTTATTCTCTTCTCATACTCCTTTGCTCACAATAATTCATTTCCACTTCCCTCTGTCTACGATATTCAGCCTGGTTCTCAGTAACTATTCGCCTGTCATGCATCAGACAACTTGCTGTTTTCTCCCCCTCATCTTCTCTACCTTTAATATCTAGGAAGCTCCAATTTTGATATACATAGCTTTCCCCACATGTGAATGCATTTTCTCCGTACCTGAACCATTCGCTCTTTAATAGAATTTTACTTATCAATGAGTTCCCTTTTCATTTCACTCTGCCTCCCATTTAAAACTTCTCTTTGTATTATTCTTGCCTTTCATGATTAATCCAATGATCCTGACCATTAGTGCCCCCACAGGTTCTCCCTCTGCCACATCAACAATTTGCATATCACATTCCCCAATGTAGATTCAACAAGCTCATTCTTTATTGCGTCAGAAACATACCAAGTCAAGGAAGTCCTTGTTCAGCACAGTTCAAAAAAGCTAATAGACCATAAGACATAAAAGCAGAATTAGGCCATTCAGCCAATCGAGTCTGCTCGGCAATTCCAACATGGCTGATCCCAGATCCCACTAAACCCCATACAATAGACAATAGGTGCAGAAGTAGACCATTCGGCCCTTCAAGCCTCCACCGCCATTTTGAGATCATGGCTGATCAATTACTATCAATACCCTGTTCCTGCCTTGTCCCCATATCCCTTGATTCCCCTATCCATAAGATACCTATCTAGCTCCTTCTTGAAAGCATCCAGCAAATTGGCCTCCACTACCTTCCGATGCAGTGCATTCCAGACCCCCACAACTCTCTGGGAGAAGAAGTTTTTCCTTAACTCTGTCCTAAATGACCTACCCCTTATTCTCAAACCATGCCCTCTGGTACTGGACTCTCCCAGCATCTGGAACATATTTCCTGCCTCTATCTTGTCCAATCCCTTAATAATCTTATATGTTTCAATCAGATCCCCTCTCAATCTCCTTAATTCCAGCATGTACAAGCCCAGTCTCTCTAACCTCTCTGCGTAAGACAGTCCAGACATCCCAGGAATTAACCTTGTGAATCTACGCTGCACTTCCTCTACAGCCAGGATGTCCTTCCTTAACCCTGGAGACCAAAACTGTACCCAATACTCCAGGTGTGGTCTCACCAGGGCTCTGTACAAATGTAAGATGATTTCCTTGTACTCAATTCCCTTTGTAATAAAGGCCAACATTCCATTAGCCTTCTTCACTGCCTGCTGCACTTGCTCATTCACCTTCAGTGACTGATGAACAAGGACTCCGAGATCTCTTTGTATTTCTCCCTTACCCAACTCTACACCGTTCAGATAATAATCTGCCTTCCTGTTCTTACTCCCAAAGTGGATAACCTCACACTTATTCACATTAAACGCCATCTGCCAAGTATCTGCCCACTCACCCAGCCTATCCAAGTCACCCTGAATTCTCCTAACATCCTCATCACATGTCACACTGCCACCCAACTTAGTATCATCAGCAAATTTGCTGATGTTATTTTTTATGCCTTTATCCAAATTGTTAACGTAAATGGTAAACAGCTGTGGTCCCAATACCGAGCCCTGTAGCACCCCACTAGTCACCACCTGCCATTCCGAGAAACACCCATTCACCACTACCCTTTGCTTTCTATCTGCCAACCAGTTTTCTATCCATGTCAATGCCTTCCCCCAGATGCCCTGAGCTTTCATTTTACCCACCAATCTTCTACGTGGGACTTTATCAAATGCCTTCTGAAAATCGAGGTACACTATATCCACTGGATCTCCTGCATCTAACTTTCTGGTTACATCCTCGAAAAACTCCAACAGATTAGTCAAGCATGATTTACCCTTGGTAAATCCATGCTGGCTCGGCCCAATCCTATCACTGCTATCTAGATATGCCACTATTTCATCCTTAATAATGGACTCTAGCATCTTTCCCACCACCGATGTCAGGCTGACAGGTCGATAGTTCTCCGTTTTCTCCCTCCCTCCTTTCTTAAAAAGTGGGATAACATTAGCCATTCTCCAATCCTCAGGAACTGATCCTGGATCTAAGGAACATTGGAATATGATTACCAATGCATCCGCAATTTCCAGGGCCACCTCCTAGGGTGCAGACCATCTGGACCTGGGGATTTGTCAGCCTTCAATCCCGTCAGTCTTCTCAACACCGTTTCCTTCCGAATGTCAATCTGTTTCATTTCCTTCCTGTATCCTTCCTTCTCTGGGGGATGAACTGATTTTGCACCTTATGCATTATTCCCAAGAATACCTGCCATTGCTGTTCCACTGTCTTTTCTGCTAGGCTATCCGTCCAGTCAACTTTGGCCAGCTCCTCCCTCATGGCTCCATAGTTTCCCCTGTTCATCTGCAACACTGACACCTCCGAGCTGCCTTTATCCTTCTCAAATTGCAGATAAAAGCTTATCATATTGTGATCACTACCTCCTAATGGCTCCTTTACTTCAAGATCGCTTATCAAATCCTGTTCATTACATAACACTAAATCCAGAATAGTCTTGTCCCTGGTCGGCTCTCATACAAGCTGCTCCAAGAATGCATCCCGTAGGCACTCTACAAACTCCCTATCCTGGGGTCCAGCACCAACCTGATTCTCCCAGTTCACCTGCATATTGAAATCCCCCATAACTACTGCGACATTACCTTTGCCACATGCCAATGTTAACTCCCTATTCAACTTGCCTTCTCACCATATCCTTTGATGCCCTAACTTCTGTCTTAAATATACTCATGGACTTGGTCTCTACCACAGTCTGTGGCAGAGAATTCCACTGATTCACCACACTCGGGCTAAAAACAATTCTTCCTTACCTCTGTCCTAGAAGGTTACCCCTCAATTTTAAGGCTGTGTCCTCTTGTTCTGGACACTCCCACCATAGGAAACACCTCTCCACATCATCTAATCCTTTCAACGTTTGGTAGGTTTCCATGAAATACCCCCACATTCTTCTAAATTCCAGTGAGTACAGGCCCAAAGCTGCCAAACACTCCTTACATGTTAACCCCTTCATTCCTGGAATCATCCTTGTGAACTCTCTAATGGAAACACCTCTGGACTCTCTAATGGAAACACATCCTTTCTGAGATCAGGGGCCCAAAACTGTTGACAACACTCCAAGTGCGGCCTGACTAGTGTTTTATAAAGCCTCAGCATTATCTCCTTGCTTTAGTATTCTATTTCCCTTGAAATAAATGCCTATATTACATTTGCCTTCTTTACCACAGACTCGCCCTGTAAACTGTATTCCCATTTGCCGTCTCTGCCCATCAGCCATTCCTCTATCCATGCCAGTATCTTTCCTGTAATGCCATAGGATTTTATCTTGTTAAGCAGCCTCATGTGTGGCACCTTATCAAATGCCTTCTGAAAAGGTATCTCTTTCTTTGCCCTTTACACCAACTCTGTATCAACCAACATCAAAATCAGATTCAGAGAAGGTGTAGCCATCCATTTTAAGCCTGCCACACAATTTAATAAGATCACAGCTGCTCCAATTGTAAAATCAATTCTGTATTTCCATTCACCCATGGCAACTTTAAACTCCCTTGTGTATCTAGAAATTACTGATCTCTGCCATAAAAGAAAGTCTGCTACTGCTAGCATATGAGGAAAAGAATTCCATAAACTCACTAGCTTCCAAAAGAAAAGGAATTTCACCTCATCTCCAGCTGAAATGAGTGATCTCTTATTTACAAACAACAAATCCTATTTCTATACTTAGACACAAAAGAAAACATCCTTTCTGCATTTATTCTGCCAAGACCTTTTAGATTGTATGTTTCAATCATGCCCCCGCCACCTCAGAGGAAGAAGTTTTATATTTGCTGATGTGAATTTTAAAACTAGTTCCAATGCACCGATGTCCTTCCTTAAAGACCAGTCCTATACCTGTTTCTCCAGATGTGAACTCATCATTGTGCAATATAACACAGGCGTAACAGCCCACGTTTCCTGGGGAACTGTTTACAATCAACAATAATTTTCCATCAGTATTTATAATTATTGGCAGCATCTGGATAGTAGCCTTTTGGAAACCAGGACACCCAGATCCCCCTCCATCTCAATGCTCTGCAAACTCCCACCATTTAGATAACGGGCTTCTGTTTTGGTGTTCCCTGCCAAAATGGACAACTTCACACTTTCCTACATTACACTCCAATTGCCAGATCTTTGGACACCCATAATTGATCTAGATCTCCATAGTTTTCTAAACTTACCTGACAGGTATATCACAACTGTTCAACAGTTACACATCTCTGTAGTTTCTCTGCTATTTGCTTGTCTATCTTTATTTGGAGAATCTGTCCAGCATCATGATAACTGTTTTGAATTCTTAATTCTATCCAGATGGATTCTCGATATAACCTCTCGTTCTTTCCATCCTTATCTGCAATATTTTTGTTAATTGGACTACAATCAGAATAATCACTTTTCTCTTTGCTACTCCTCATATATTTTACGTGCTATGGTATGAATGCCCAGACCTGCCCTGTTTTTTTTATTAAAATGATGTCTAGCTCACCAGCTTTATTCCCCAGACCTTACCCATGAGCATGCATGCATTTTAAACTTGTTCTGCATTTCTTAGATACAATAATATATATTAGTATCTCCGACTCATCCCCTAATATTATACAATTTTGAGGAAATAACAGATGGGATAGACAAAGGAGAGTCAGTGGATGTTGTTGTGACTGTGAACAATGTCACCAGACGGACACAGCTGGCAGACATAGAAGTCTTTATTCGAGACACTCAAGCTGACAAGAGAGAGACTCGGAGAAAATATGCAGACACCTCAGTCATTTGGGTGTTTCCAGGTTTACAAATTACTCTGAGATGCAGCTCCAGGAAGTCTATCATTTTGAACTGCATTTTAAACTCAACCTACAGTCCACATTTAGATCTGAAATCTAGTTGCAGTTGAAATTATTATTTGCTATATACCTCACACCAGAATACGCCCTGACGTAGTTTACATGGATTTTCAAAAGGCCGTTGACAAGGTGCCACATGTGAGGCTGCTGAACAAGAGCCCATAGCATTACAGGAAAGATACTAGCATAGATAGAAGATTGGCTGACAGGTAAGCTACAAAGAGTGGGAATAAAGTGGGCCTTTTCGAGTTGGTGGCCAGTGACTAGTGGTGTTCCACAGGGTTCAGTATTGTAACTACTGTACCTCTTTTCACACTATACTTTATTTCAGCAATTTGGATGATTGAATTGCTGGCGTTGTGGCAATATTTGTGGACAATACAAAGAGAGGTGGAGGGCCAGACAGTCTGGAAGCAGGAAGTCTGCAGAAGCACCAAGATTAGGAAAATAGGCAAAGAAGTGGCAGATGAAACAACTGTAAGGAAGTGTATGGTCACATACATTGGTGGAAGATATAAAGACAGACTATTTTCTAAACGGAGAGCATATTCAGAAATCAGAGGTGCAGAGGGACTTGGAAGACCTCGTGCAGGCTTCCCTAACTTGCAGGTTGCATTGGTGATGGGAAGGAAAATGCAATCTTGGCATACATTTCAAGAGAACTAGAATATAAAAGTAATGACATAATGTTCAGGCTTTATAAGGCATTGGCCAGACTGCTCTTGGAGTACTGTTAGGAGCTTTGGCCCCCTTATCTACAAAAAGATGTGCTGTCATTGGAGAGGGTCCAGAGGAGCTTCATGAGAATGATTCCAGGGATGAAAGGGTCAACAGATGAAGAGTGTTTGATGGTTCTGGGCCTGTACTCACAGGAGTTTAGAAGGACGACAGAAGATCTCATTGAAACACACTGAATATCGAAAGGCCTAGATGGAGGGGATGTAGAGAGATGTTTCCTAAGGTAGAGGAATCTAGGACCAGAGAGCACAGCTTCAGAATAGAGAGACATCCATTTAGAACAGAGATGAGAAAGAATTTCTTTAGCCACAGGGCGGCAAATCTGTGGAATTCATTGCTATAGATGGTTATGGAGGGCAAGTCACTGAGTATTTTTAAAGCAGAGGTTGATAGGCTCTTGTTTAGTCATAGCATCAAAGGTTACAGGTACAAGGCAAGCGAATGCGGTTGAGAAGGAAAATAAATCAGCCATTATATAATGACAGAGAAGACTCACCGTGCTGAATGTCCTAATTCTGCTCCTATGTCCTATGGTCTTAACTTGCTTCCCCAGTTACTTTTCCTTCACTCATCCCTTTCTGTACTTTATCATACTTTTCCAGAACCACACAATGGATCACATTCTATTGCTAATTTAGTTTAAACATTCTCCATTAGTAACCTTCCAATATTGCTGCAAGTTCTACTCAGGTGTGGCCCAGTTTGAAAAGATCCTTCCTGTCCATGAACGGGTCCCAAAGTCTCAACAACCTGAAGTCTTTCTTCCTGCACCTCAGCTTCAGTCATGCATTAATCTGCCAATTTTATTTCTATTTTCTCTTGCGCATTGGGAGCAATCCAAAGATGACTATCTTTTAGATCTTTCCTAATTTAAAAAAAGCATTGCCCCTAGCTTCTTGAAGTCTGACCATCAGACCTCTACTCCTCTCCTCCCTACAATGCTGGATCCAAGGTCTACCATGACGTCAGGCTCACTCCTTTGCTCGCACACACTGTACTCAATGACCATAAGATATAGGAGTAGAATTAGGCAAACTTGGCCCATCAAGTCTGCCATTTCGTCATAGCTGATCCAGTTTTCCTCTCAACCTCATTGTCCTATCTTCTCCCCATTTCCCTTCATGCCCTGACCAATCAAAAATCTCTCAACCCCTGCCTTAAATATACATAAAGACTTGGCTTCCACAGCTGCCTGTGGCAAAGAATTCCCCAGATGCACCACTCTGGTTAAAGAATGATATTCATTACCCAGGCAAAAAGACAGCAATACATCACAAGAGATTTGGTTTAATGGCTAGGGAAACCCCTGTCCACCGACAGGCTACAGAAAGTGGTGGATACAGCCCAGTCTATCACAGGTAAAGCCCCTCCCACCACTGAGCACATCTACCAGGAGCATTACCACACAAAAGTAGGATCCATCATCAAGGATCTCGACTATCCAGTCCATGCTGTCTTCTCACTACTACCATCAGGTAGGAGGAATAGAAACCTGAATTCCCACACCATCAGGGTCAAGAACATTTATTACTCTCCAGTGACCAGGCCCCTGAACTGGCACGGATAACTTCTTTCACCACTACTCTGAACTCACTCCACAATCTCACCTTTAAGGACTCTCTATGTCTCATGTTCTCAGTATTATTTTTAGGTGCAGTTTTTCTTCTTTTTTGCATTGGTGTTTGTATAGGTTTTTAGTAACATTCTACTGCATTTCCTTTTTCCTGTAAATGTCTGCAAGAAAATGAATCTCGAGATATTATCTATATATTACCACATACCAACAGCAACAGACACAAAATGCTGGAGGAACTCAGCGGGCCAGGCAGCATCTAGGAGAAGAACATAGTCAAGGTTTTCGGCCGACTGTATTCCTCCAGCATTTGGTGTGTGTTTCTCAGATTTCCAGCCCCTGCAGATTTTCTCTTTTTTGTACTTAGATAATAAATTTATTTTGAACTTTGAGCACACTAGCTATATATCCCCTATACCTACTGCATTTCTACACTCGGCTGTTACCCATGGGTAACCAGCTCCATTGTGCTGTGCTTTTCTAATGAAGAGAACTCAGGCTATCTAATGATTCTTCATTATGTAGCAGTAAGAAATGGGAACAAGCACCAGAGAGCTATATCTGGCCTATGACTCAGGGACAAACAACACAGCTGTTGCACCAGGTCCATGATGTGTGAAAGGAAAGAAAGTACGAAGTTATGCAGAGAGCAAAAAACAAACTGCTGAAGGA
The DNA here is from genome assembly GCF_030144855.1 of Hypanus sabinus. Taxonomy (NCBI): domain Eukaryota; kingdom Metazoa; phylum Chordata; class Chondrichthyes; order Myliobatiformes; family Dasyatidae; genus Hypanus; species Hypanus sabinus. The sequence goes on along the minus strand of NC_082715.1, from coordinate 33,789,062 downwards.
AATCGGTAGACCGGGCAGCACTTGAAGAGGGAAATAAGCAGACAATGTTTCAGATTGAGACTGTACATTTCCATCCGTGGATGTTGCCTGACCAACTGAGTCCCTCCAGCAGTTTGCATTTCCCTCCTGATTCTATCATCTGCAGTCTCCTCTGGTTTCAGGTTATGCAGACATATGGATCATGAAAGCAGAATTCTCGAACCAAATCCAAGAAGCAGATTCTCATATCGCAAGAACTGGATAATTAAATACAGATATGATCAGTAAGCATTGGGGCTAAATTAGACAACTGGTGTGCGGCATGACCAAAATATTTGACAAATATTTAAACTGTGAAATCATCTTAAGATAGATGTTACATGGAAATCCTGATATTGTAGATTGGGTAAAAACAGTTTTCTGTTCATTTAACCTTTTAATATTTGGCCCCACAATGCATCTATCCCTATTAAACCAATAAAATGATAAAAAGACATTGGCTGTTATCTACTACACATAATTCATACTCTGTTTATTGTGCATATCATGCCATGAATTAAGGCAAAATGCTTACAATTACCACGTTATATCAGGAGAGAAAGAAATATATTGAAGTATAATATTTGCAAAGTTTTTGGTACTTTCTCTAACATGTTCATAACAAGATAAAAGAAGTTTTGCTCTTAGGCCATCAATAACAGTGCTTCAGGGGTGGTTTGTTAGAAGAATTTGGATTAAAGCAAAAACTCCTTCATCAATAGGTGTCAATGGGGAAGTACTGGCATGGTGTGATGGGATTTATACAATTCAAATAGCTGACAACAGCATGAGATTTGTGCAGCAGCCACATAAAATCCAGATTTATCCCATCTACATGAAGAAACAATCAGAATGGAGCATACTGTGTTTAAAATATCTTTCCCCAACAACAGAGGCCAGGTTTGCTAACAGCCAGCAATAACTGTATCCATGGCAACTGTTAGTTTAACACAGTGTTGTTTGAGAAGTCTAATGATGTAACTTACAAAATTTTAATCAAAATTCTTGTCAAGTTGCAAGTTGTTAAATTTGCTCTCACATATATCATTCAAAAATCTTGCACCCTATATTTAGTCACAATTACTAATTCTGCACCTTATGTACATAATGGTTATTAAATTATTTAATATGCTCCAGTTGAAAAGAGACATTATTTCTTATTTTGCTCAATAATAATCAGTGTGTGGCTTTCTCTCTTGGAAGTGCAAGCTCTTCAGAGCTGCCGTGAATTTTCCATAAAAATGTTGCTTCAATCTGCTTATAGAAAAATTATGGCCATAGATTTCATAGAAAATGTGAGATCCAGACCCAAACGTCTAGAAAATGCAGATACCACTTCTTAGGAGCAATGGGTGGCAGACAATTTAAGGTCAAACTAGCTGTGTAGTCTAATTTTCACTACAATAGCATTTCAATAAGCTGCTATCCTATTGTTCAGAAATCCACGAGTTCACCGGGGCCCTACTTCCCATGGTCCCTTTAAACACACTGGGACAGTGTACCCACACATCGTTTAAAGTCATTCGGTTTTAGCCGTCATAGTCCCTTTAAATTCAATTCCTTTAAACATTTAAAAGAAAGAGTAAATTAAATGCATGTGTTGGGTATTCATAAAAATAACATTTTTTTTTAAATGGGGTATCTAACAATCCAACACCAAAGGAGTCAAGGCGTCAAATTAACATAACTTTATATTGTACAGTTATTTCCAACCACAGCACACAGTTTAAGCTAGCTAATTTCCCTATCGCTCCTGGGAGATCATACAATTTCAGGTAGGAAGGAGCATGCATTAGGGTTAGTGCCACAGATATGTGAAACAAGTGGCTGGAGCACAATCTTCAGTGGTCAGTAATTGTTCAGATGTTCCTACATCACTGCCTTATACAAAATTAAATTTGTTGTTTTGTGGCAGCAATGCAGTACCACATTACAAAATTACAAATAAAGATTGGCAAAAATGAAGTGGCATTCATGGGCTGTTCATAAATCTGGTGGCAGAGGGGAAGAAGCTATTCCTAAATTGCTAGGTGCTGGTCTTCAGGTTCCTGTGCTTTCTCCTTGAAGACAATAAAGCGAAGGAGCCATGTCCAAGATGGCAAGAGTCTTCAATGTTGGATGCTGCCTCCTTGAGGCATCGCCTCTTGAAGATGGCCTTGATGGTGGGGAAAATTGTGACCATGGTGGGGCTGGCTGAGTCTACAATCATCTGCAACCTCTGGGATCCTGTGCATTGGAGCCCCCATACCAGTCTGTGATCCAACCCACGTGACCTCCATATAGAAATTTCAAGATTTGTTGGTGATGTATCTAATCTCCTCAGACTCCCAGTGAAGTACAGCCGCAGGTGAACCTTTGGTGTGACTGCCTCAATGCTTTGGGCGCAACTAGATCCTCTGAGATGCTGACAGCCAGAAACTTAAATCTGCCCATCATTTCTACACTGACCCCTCAATGAGGGCTGGTGTATATTCTACGAACTTCCCTTGCCTGAAGTCTACAATCAATTCCTATTTTTGCTGACGCTGAGAGTGAAGCTGTTGCTGTGACACCACATAACAGTTGATCTATCCCATTCCTGAAATACCACCTTCTCGACATCTGAAATTTCACCAACAACAGCAGGACCACCTACAAATTTATGAATAGCTTTTGAGTGCAAAGCCACATAGTCATGAAGGTAGAGAGAAAGTAGAGCGTTAGACTAAGGTCGCATCCTTTAAGTGAGTTTGCATTGATTGACAGTGAGGGGGAGATACTATCACTGATCCTTACTGATGGCGGTCTCCCAATAAGGAAGTTGAAGATGCAGTTGTGGGGGGAGGGGGTGTGGATGCCCATGTTTAGGATTTTGGTGATTAGTACTGAGGGAATGACGTTATTGAGCACTAATTGATAAACAGCAGTCTGACAAATTTTGCTGCTGTCGAGGTGCTCCCGAGTGAAAAACCAGTGAGACACCATCCAGTTGCATTGTAATCTTTTCTTCATACTCCAAAGCATTGGGTGTTTTCCATTCCACAATCTTGAAGGAACTGATATGCATCTCCTTAGGGAAAATGCACATCTTCCATGATAATAAAAGTTTGAAGATAAGATTTACTTCTTTTAAAAATGAAGTAGTAGTAGTGGATGGAGAATAAATATTATCCAGGATAGCATGCACACTCTCTGTTCTTCTTTGAAATACTGTCATTGAAATCCTTCTTTGCAATGAATAAATCAAGGCTCCACTTGCCCTGAACACTAATCTGAAAGCTGGTAAATCTGTCAGAGCTGTATTCACACAGCCAAGATCACATGTTTAACTCTCTGGAATGGAGCATGAACACACACCTTTCCCAGTTAGAAACACTTAGAGCATGAGCCTACCTAGACCATGGTCACGCAGGTTAGTTTCAGACAATTTATTTAGCAATGTTCTACATATGAAATAAACAGATCACATTTTTCCATTTGCCCACAATATATTGCATCATTACATTTTCCTTACACAACAAACTAACTGACCTAAATGAACTAGCAATCATGAACTTTTCCTGCGCCATTGCTTAAACCATTATTTGAACTGTAAATGTGTTTCCATAAATCATTAACTGTTGTTAGTAAGCTCTGCATGATGTAAAATGCCCAAATGGTTCACCTTCACTGCAGGGGTATACATGTGACATGATTCCTTTCCTCATTTAGAATCACTTCTAAGGGACAGCAAATTAGCAATCAGGAGCATTAGCCCAGTCCAAGCTTCTCTTCTTTAACCCAGGCGATCTTAACCTCTGCCCTTACAGATGAGAGACTGAACCTAGAGGACGGAACCTGGCAAAAATAAATAAAAATAATTTAACAAAAAACAGGTGCCTTTGCTCCAATATTTCTTGGAATTCTCTCTTAGAATACTAGCTAACATGAATTCTAATAGCTAACTTATAACAAAGAAATATTTTCACTGGAATAAAAGTAATCTTAGCAAACAACTTGTGTCACACCACCGTATCCAGCTCATGACAGTTACATAAAAAACATTAAGTGTTCAGCCGCAGTATACAGACCAGGCATTATGATTTATATATAAACATTTCCCAAAGCTGGATCCAAGTTAGATCCCCATTCTCCCCAATGATTGATTGCCTTTGCAGTTGCTGGGAATCAACAAAACAGCTTTACTACTTTTAAAGATGTACCACCCTGAAGCCATTAATTACCATTTGGAGCTGACATTGTGAGAAAATGATAACTGTGGCCACAAATTTCTCCGCTGGAAGCAGCACATTACACTTATTAAATTAGTTAGTGATTTATGCAAAACAGAACAGAAAATCTGATTGAAGACAGCAATGTTGCATTAAAAAATATATTCATTAACATTTTCCAATTTAATTCAGAGAAATTTGTTAGTAATGATTTTTTTTTACACTAGAAATCAAGTCTGTCAAATTTTACAAACTCGAGATCCTGCAGATGCTGGAAATCCAGAGCAACACACATAACATGCTGGAGGAACTCAGCAGGTCAGGCGGCGCCTACAGAAATGAATAGACAGGTTTGGGCCAAGACTCTTCATCAGTTTCCAAAGTTGAAAAAATCAGTAATACATTTCCATAATTTCTTAAATCAAATGTCAAAATTAATTTAGATTCAAAACAGTCCAAGGATTAATGTTTCAATGAAGCCTACTGAATGAAATTTAAAACTTGTCAGTGCAGAATCTAAAAGCAAAGTGCATGTGTAGAGTATAAACAGTACAGACCCTTCAGCCTGTGATGCTATGCCAACCTTTTCAGCTACTGCAAGATTAACCTAACCCCTCCCTTCCACATAGCCTCCATTTTTCTTTCACCCATGGAACTTCACAGTCTTTTCTACTTTAAATGTAGCTTAGTATGTTTGTAATGCCCAAGAAAATAATGAATTTCAAACTCACATAAAAACATTATCATTACAGCAGTAAATGAAAGCTTATACATTCACAGCTCATCATAACTCTTGACCAAAGTGACTGTTAAGTTGACAACATACCATTCAAAAATAAACATCGGGCCATTGATTTCCAAATAGTACCCAAACGACAACATAAAGCACATCGAGTACCAAAATGCTCAAAAAAAACAAAGATAATTGTAACAACAATGTGTTCAGTTCATTTCGTAAAATTACAAAATATAACACCATCTTCTTGAAAAATCGTAACTTATACCTTACATTTTATATATTACTATTCTTTTCACAAGTCATTTGTTTTCCACATTCTCTGCTTATAGAAATTATGTGGACTACACGTCTACCCACTCAGGTGGAAACTGCCCGTTTATATATTACGACTTCAATGGCAAAGGCAATAGCTTTTTTTTAAAAAAAAGAACTTGTACAAAATCATGGAAGATTCTTCTAAATTGCGCGTTAAAAAATTAAACAAGCCGAACAGCTCAACCAAGCAGAAATTTCAACAAATACAGCTCGGTAGGAGAATTCCAGTTCCTCATGCACCATTCAGTTAAAAAAAGACAAGCAACATAAGCTTCAGTTACACTCATCCGCTGTTATACTCATTAAACATATCTACTTGCGTACGAGTGGACAGATAATTTCATGAAAAGCTTACGCTGTAAATAAATAATCGGTGCAATAGTTAGATTAATAGTGCTGACAATAAGAATCACATTGCTAGTCAGATTGTCTTCACAGATTCTCCCTAACTTGTAGGGAACAAATTGAAATACGTCCGAACAAGACGAGCACAAGGACCCAGAGAACGCAATGCTCCTTTAATGGTACGGGACAAAAGGCCCAAGTGATATAAATTGGCAGCTTCAACGTTATATTTTAGAGGCAAATTGATTCATATTGTTCAGCGCCCCGCTGCCCAAGCCGATTCGGGGTTTCAATCGGAAGCGCGGGGTAGGTGACGCCTGCCGCCAGCCAGCCCATTGTACGAACCGCAGAAACTTACTGTGGTGCCTGGCCAAGCCCCAGCTGTGCCGGCTAATGCTGGGGCTCCGGATCAGCGCCCTGCCGGCCGATTTTAACGCGTCCATAGTTGGCGAGTGCAAAGTAGTTTGGGATGAGCAGAGTCTGGAGCGGCGTGGCCGGCTCGGTGTCCCTGAGTGAGTGAGTGACAGGCGGCAGCCGCCGCTCTCAGCCGAGCGAGGGCAGCAATGTAGGGGCGCGGTCGCATTAACTCCAATCTCCTCGGCACGACTCCGTTCAGCTTCGCTCGGCCTGACTCGGTCCGACCCGACTCAAGTCAGTGCACTGCCCTGCTCGATTTGGCTCGGCTCGGCTCGGCTCGCATCCGCTTGCTTCCCCGCAGCTTGTCTCAGCTCAGTTGCCTCGCCGTGGCTTTTACATCAGCTCTGTTCGGCTCGGCATGACTCGACTCACAGGCAGGGAGAAAGCAAATCAAGCGACTGGGGAAACTCAGAAGGGCAGGCAGGCAGCATCTGGGGAGGCAAATGGACTATCCTTGCCTGACCTGCTGAGTTCTCCCAGTAATTTTGTTTCCCCGTTTTTCTAGATGACACCATCCGCTATCTCCTCGCTTTGACAGAGCATGGCGCGCACCAGATTGTCTCATCTCGGTTTGGCTCCAATCGGATCAGCGGGATACCATGAGCAACTTCAGACGAATTTCATTATGCCCTCTCTCTGTACCATGGCCACCTATACACCAATTTCTCCAATGTGTAAAAAGTGTAGAACTTAAGTGCATCAGTCTTCACAAGACGTCTGCTGTAAACTGGACATTCAAGTGTCAGGGAAGTGAAGTTTGTGCAGTAAAAATTACAACTGAGAAGGTGCTCAGGAAGCTTAATGGTCTGAGGGTGGATAAATCTCCTGGACCTGATGGAATTCACCCTCGGGTTTGAAGGAAGTAGCTGGAGAGATTGCAGAGGCATTAATGATGACCTTCAAGTATCCATAGATTCTGGCATTGTACTGGATGAATGGAAATTTGCAAATGTTACTTCAGTGAATCAGGACTTCAGGACCTTGAGGGAAGTTTGTGTAGAAATAGCAGGAGCTCTGACGGAGATCTTTAATATGTCATTAGAAACGGGGATTGTGCCGAAGGATTGGCGTATTGCTCATGTGGTTCCATTGTTTAAAAAGGGTTCTAGAAGGAAGCCTAGCAATTATAGACCTGTCAGTTTGACATCAGTGGTGGGTAAATTAATGGAAAGTATTCTTAGAGATAGTATTTATAATTATCTGGATAGACGGGATCTGATTAGAAGTAGCCAGCATGGATTTGTGCGTGGAAGGTCGTGTTTGACAAACCTTATTGAATTTTTTGAAGAAGTTACGAGGAATGTTGACGAGGGTAAGGCAGTGGATGTAGTCTATATGGACTTCAGCAAAGCCTTTGACAAAGTTCCACATGGAAGGTTAGTTAAGAAGGTTCAGTCGTTAGGTATTAATGCTGGAGTAATAAAATGGATTCAACAGTGGCTAGATGGGAGATGCCAGAGAGTAGTGGTGGATAATTGTTTATCGGGATGGAGGCCGGTGACTAGCGGGGTGCCTCAGGGATCTGTTTTGGGCCCAATGTTGTTTGTAATATACATAAATGATCTGGATGATGGGGTGGTAAATTGGATTAGTAAGTATGCCAATGATACTAAGGTAGGAGGTGTTGTGGATAATGAGGTGGATTTTCAAAGCTTGCAGGGAGATTTATGCCGGTTAGAAGAATGGGCTGAACGTTGGCAGATGGAGTTTAATGCTGAGAAGTGTGAGGTTCTACATTTTGGCAGGAATAATCCAAATAGAACATACAGAGTAAATGGTAGGGCATTGAGGAATGCAGAGGAACAGAGAGATCTAGGAATAACCTTGCATAGTTCCCTGAAAGTGGAGTCTCATGTAGATAGAGTGGTGAAGAGGGCTTTTGGAACTCTGGCCTTTATAAATCAAAGCATTGAGTACAGAAGTTGGGATGTAATGCTAAAGTTGTACAAGGCATTGGTAAGGCCAAATTTGGAATATTGTGTGCAGTTCTGGTCACTGAATTATAGGCAAGATATCAATAAATTAGAGAGAGTGCAGAGACGATTTACTAGGATGTTACCTGGGTTTCAGCAATTAAGTTACAGAGAAAGGTTGAACAAGTTAGGTCTCTATTCATTGGAGCGTAGAAGGTTGAGGGGGGATTTGATCGAGGTATTTAAAATTTTGAGAGGGATAGATAGAGTTGACGTGAACAGGCTGTTTCCATTGAGAGTAGGGGAGATTCAAACTAGAGGACATGATTTGAGAGTTAGGGGGCAGAAGTTTAAGGGAAACACGAGGGGGTATTTCTTTACTCAAAGAGTGATAGCTGTGTGGAATGAGTTTCCTGTAGAAGTAGTAGAGGCCAGTTCAGTTGTGTCATTTAAGGTAAAATTGGATAGGTATATGGACAGGAAAGGAGTGGAGGGTTATGGGCTGAGTGCGGGTAGGTGGGACTAGGTGAGATTAAGGGTTCGGCACGGACTAGGAGGGCCAAGATGGCCTGTTTCTGTGCTGTGATTGTTATATGGTTATATGGTGTTTAAGAAGGGTGGCAGGCAGCAGAAGGGAAACAACAGACCTGTTAGCCTGACGTCAGTGGTTGGGAAGTTGTTGGAATCGATTGTGAGGGATGAGATTACAGAATACCTGGAGACACATGACAAGATAGGCCAAAGCCAGCATGGTTTCCTGAAAGGGAAAATCCTGCCTGACAAACCTACTGCAATTCCTTGAGGAAATTACAAGCAGGGTAGACAAAGGAGATGCAGTTGACATGGTGTACTTGGATATTCAGAAGGCCTTTGACAAGGTGCCACACATGAGGCTGCTTAGCAAGATATGAATCCATGGAATTACAGGGGAGTTACTAGCATGGGTGGAGCATTGGCTGGTCGACAGAAAACAGATAGTAAGAGTAAAGGGATCCTATTTTAGCTGGCTGCCAGTTACTAATGGAGTTCCACAGGGGTTGATGTTGGGCCTGCTGCTTTTTATGATGTATGTCAATAGTTTGAACTGGTATTAATGGATTTGTGGCTAAATATGCCAATGATACAAAGATATGTGGAGGAGCGGGTAGCGTTGAGGAAACAGAGAGCCTGTAGAGAGACTTAGATAGTTTAGGAGAATGAGCAAAGAAGTGGCAAATGAAATACAATGTTGGAAAGTGTATGGTCACGAACTTTGTTGGAAGAAATAAACAGGCAGACTATTATTTAGATGGGGAAAAAATTCAAAACGCCGAGATACAAAGGGACTTGTGAGACCTTGTGCAGGACACCCTAAAGGTTAACCTCAGTTTGAGTCAGTTGTGGAGACGTCAAATGCAATGTTGGCATTCATTTCTAGAGATATAGATTATAAGAAAAGGGATGAGATGTTGAGGCTCTATAAAGCACTTGTGAGACCACACTTGGAGTATTGTGTGCAGTTTTTGGCTCATTTTAGAAATGATATACTGACATTGGAGAGGGTTCAGAGAAGAAACACGAGAATGATACCAGCAATGAAAGGGTTACCATATAAGGAACATCTGGCAGCTCTTGGGCTGTATTCCCTCGAGTTCAGGAGAAAGAGGGGAGATCTCATAGAGACGTTCCGAATGTTAAAAGGCCTGAACAGAGTAGATATGGCAAAGTTACCCAGAGAGTTGTGGATTATGGAATGCTCTGCCTTAGAAGGCAGTGAAGCCCAATTCTCTGGATGTTTTAAAGAAAGAGTTAGATAGAGCTCTTAAAGATAGCGGGATATGGGGAGAAGGCAGGAACGGGGTACTGATTGTGGATGATCAGCCATGATCACATTGAATGGTGGTGCTGGCTCGAAGGGCCGAATGGACTACTCCTGCACCTATTGTCTATTGTTATTTCCCATGGTAGGGGAAATAATGGTAGGACAAGAGGGCGCGATTTCAGGATTGAAGGACTGAGATGCAGAAAAACTACTTTAGTCAGAAATCTGTGAAATTTGTTGCCATGAGTGGCTGTGGAGGCCAAGTCATTGGGTATATTTAAGACAGATAGATAGATTCTTGATTAGCCAGGGCATCAAAGGGTATGGGGTGAAAGCAGGGGAGTGGGGATATCTGGGAAGATTGGATCAGCCCAAGATTGAATGGTGGAACAGACTCGATGGTCCAAATGGCCTCCTTCTGTTCCTATATCTTATGGTCTTCTGGTCTAAACAAGAAATGCTGGAAAGCCAAAGCAAAACACACACACACACAGGAAAGTCAGCAGGTCAGGCAACATCTATGAAAATTAATAAGCAGTTGACGTTTCAGGCCAGAAACCTTAATCAGAACAGCGGTAGACCAAGCAACACAAACAAAATGCTGGTGGAACGCAGCAGGCCAGGCCACATCTATAAGGAGAAGCACTGTTGACATTTCGGGCCGAGACCCTTCGTCAGGATGAACTGAAAGGAAAGATTGTAAGAGATTTGAAAGTAGGAGGGGGAGAAATGCAAAATGATAGGAGACGACCAGAGGGGGTGGGGTGAAGCTGAGAGCCGGAAAGGTGATTGGCAAAAGGGATACAGAGCTGGAGAAAGGAAAGGATCATGGGACGGGAGGCCTTGAGAGAAAGAAAGGGGGAGGGGAGCACCAGAGCGAGATGGAGAACAGGCAGAGTGAATCACCTCTCCAGCCACTCTGTCTATTCCTCTTAATATCTTGTACACCTGTATCATGTCTCCTCTCATCCTCCTTCTCTCCAAAGAGTAAAGTTACTTTTTCATATGGAAAAAGTAACCGGAAGAAATGATAGATCTAATTACAGGCAGTCACCTCCCAGTTTCCACCCAGCTAACAGGAGTCACCTGCCACTCATTTCCAACTCATCACCTGCAACCTATTTAAACCCAGCTCTCATCCACTGTCCTTGTTCATCATCAAATCAGACAGACACAACCAATGGCTTCAAGCCTTCAATTACACTGTGGTGTTCAGTATCTGTTTGCTCTTGTTTTGTGGCCCCCTCATGGCTTGTTATTTTGTAGTCTACTATTAAAGTTGATATGCTGATCCATCTCCACTGCTCTGCTTTTGGGTCAAGCTTTCTCTACACTTCCTGACAGGATAGGGTAATGAACAATGGACCCAGAAGGGAATGCTTGCCTAAAGGAAGTTGTCTGTCAATCCCAAAGCAGCAGCTCACCACACTCAACCAAATCTCCGTCTCGGTACAGGAACTCCACACCAGTCAACCTCCTCCCTCGGAGTCACAGATTCCAGTGCCCAAATGCTTCAATGGATCCCCAACTCCGTGGTGCAACTTTCTGCACTAATGCATTTTACACTTTAAGCTCCATTCAATTCCACAGGTTAAGCCAAGATTGCCTTCGCTATCTCTTTCCTGACTGGGCAGACTCTGACCTAGGCCACTGCTAAACAGGACAATAAAGTTACGATTTGCAATAAATATGAGGAATTCACCACTGGGGTGTGCCATCATCTGGGAAGCTGAAGCAGGGCAACAGATCAGAAACTTTGCCGGTGTCAAGGCCTACGTTCAGGGGATTTACGATCCTCGCGGTGGAATGCGGGAGCGCTACTCTGCTGGCCCATTACCATCATGGCATCCGGAACGCTTGAAAGATGAGCTGTCTGCCCAGGAAGTGCCCACCAACCTTGAAAGCCTCATCACTCTGGCCCTCCGTGTTGACAATCGTCTTATAGAATGACCCTTCAGATCATCAGCCAGACCCCCTGAGCCAACACCAGAACCATTTCAGACTACAGGATCCTGATCACAACACCTTGAGAACCCTCTCAAGAGCATCAGCTGATGAGCTCTTCTTCAAACAGTGGTAAAAAATTTGAGCTCAACAGTCAGTTAAATTCAGATACTTATGTTTGAGGGAGCGGAGCCTGGTCTATCATCAATTGTAATTTCAATTTGAAAATGCCCATCAATTTCATAGCAACCAATAACAGGACAAGGGGAATGCCCTTTATTCTGTTTGAAAAAGAGTTTATCAGCTGAATCTATTCTTCTAACACTAAGTAAACAGCCCTGGAAGTCACAGCTCTTTACGGACACGGCCAAGTACTGTTTACATCTGATAAGGGTTTCTGCCTGTTAGCAAATAGTGAACTTCAAATCCCAACTTTTCATTAGAGCAAATGCTTGCCTCTAATCTTCTGAATAACTCTTTTCAATCTATGTCCTCTGGTTTTTGATCCCACTGAATAGTCATGAAACAAAACTTTGACCCGACCATTAGAATAAAACAAGACTGTAGACCTATGATACAATCATAACTTTGTTCTCAATAAATATTATTACTTGTATATATTATTTTGTACTTAATAAATAAATAATCTCATTTTCAGGAGTTCAGAGAAACAGGCAACCCTTTACCAATTTACAGTGAGGAAGAAAAAATATGGGGGAGGAGTTAATCAAGAGTTTTGTAAAATATATCTGTAAAACAGTAAGATGCAACCAGAGAGTGGATTCACCTACCTTTCAAATAGTACATTTTGTATAAAAGGAATTCAAGGCATGCCTTTATTGCTTAGAAGAGAACATTTGTAGAGAAATTTTGTAGAGAAAATGGAACAGAACTATTTTTTTCAGACATACTGTAAGTACATTTTATTTATAAGATTTTTAATGGTGATGTTCAAGAGAATTTTTTCATATAATCATTTAAACAAGGCCACTAAGGAAGAACAGATCTTTAGAGCACTGGATTAAAAACTTCTTGGAATGCTTATCCTGTGGTTCTAGAAATATGATGGGTTGCAAGTCATTGCAAAGTTTATGATGTCTGAATTTCCTTTATATGGCATCTCCTTTTGTTATTTCTGCTTTTTTTCTCGAGAGAGGATTGATAATTCGCATGCAAAAAGTGTAAAAGTTGACATACACTTGATCAGCCTCCACAATCTTCAGAGTTATTTTGCTCAAAATACTGGAAATGTCTGTGGAAACTTTCCTTGATGTCAGCAACATCCTCAGCCACCTGGCTTTAAGCTTGGGTGGGATGATGCATTGATTTTATTTGAAGCTGAGAGAAGTAGAAAGCTTTTTGAAGCAAAGGCAATCTCAGAATTTATGGATTCATATTCCAACAGAAGGGTTTCTCATACAAATAAATATTGTAAACACCAATCTGCAATATGGAACCCCCAACCTATGTGAATCTTATTTCTCAATCCTGGTGGATTTGAAGAACAATAAATAATCAGTATTTGCTAAGACCAGAGAGACCTTGTTAAATTCCAAACAAAGAATACAACCGCTAGTAACACATTTTCAACAGACTCCTCTATCTGTATATTTTCTTGCACTTTGAATTAAAATAATATATTTTTGTTCCTTTTGTTATAGTCAAGAATGTCCAATTCTGTTTCTGCTAAATCAGTATGTCTGCAGTTTTTCAAGCACTGTTCTCCCCTAAATAGAATTTTCCTAATAACTAAAGTGCTGAAAGGAGCAAAAAATGTTTTCCTAATTGCTAACATTATTTAATTAATGATTATAAGTAATTGATATTTGGAGAACAGGTGGCAGATATATTAATTAAAAAACAAAAACTACTCAGTATACACTTTATTAGGTACATGTCTTTGTTATTGCAAATAACTAATCAGCCAATCATGTGGCAACAATGCAGTGTATAAGAGCATACAGTCATGGTCAAGAGGTTCAGTTGTTGTGCAGACCAAACATCAGAATAGGGAGGATATAAGATCTAAGTGACGTTTTAAAACGATTGTTGGTGCTAGATGAGGTGGACCGAGTATCTCAGACACTGCTGATATCCTGGGATTTTTACACACTATGATCTTTAGAATTTATAGAGAATGGTACAAAAAAACAAAAATAAAATCCAGTGTGCAGCAGTTCTGTGGGGAAAAAATGCCTTGTTAATAGCCAGACTGGTTCAAGCTAACAGGAAGACAACAGTAACTGAAGTAACCATGTGTTACAACAATGGTGTGCAAAAGGACACACCACTCTGAACACATATGTCAAGCCTTGAAGTGGATGGGCTACAGCAGAAATGACACCCACTGGGTTACTGAACCTACAAGGGAATGTGCTGTCTTAGACCAAGATCTGTACAGTAAGACAATTAGAATTAGTGATCTTGTGGTTAGGGATCCTCTTGAAAGAGTGATCAGAGTACTGCAGAATTCCTCATACAAATGGAGGCTGCAATAGTTCAATCTAAAACCAGTGTATTATGCCTAAACAATGGAGACTACAATGGGATGAGGGAGGATTTGGCTAGTGTAGACTAGAAACATGGGCTATATAGTGAGATGGTTGAGGAACAGTGAAAGATATTCAAAGAGATTTTCATGGTGCTCAACAGAAGTATATTTCAGTTAAAAGCAAGGACAGTAAGGGTGGGGAGAGCCAGACATGGATAACTAGGGAAATAAAGGAAGCTAAAAGCTTGTGCATACAAAGTTGCCAAGAGTGGTGGGAAACTGGAAGACTTTAAAAAGCACCAAAGAACCACAAAGTGAGCAATAAAGAAAGGGAAGATAGATTATGAAAATAAACTAGCACAAAATATAAAAATGGATAGTAAAATTATTCAAACAAGAGGACCCGAGTTGAGACAGGGGGCAAAAGTTTAAGGGTAACATGAGGGGGAATTTCTTTACTCAGAGAGTGGTAACTGTGTGGAATGAGCTTCCAGTAGAAGAGGTAGAGGCAGGTTCGGTATTGTCATTTAAAGCAGAATAGGATAGGAATGGAGGGTTATGGGCTAAGTGCAGGTCAGTGGGATCAGGTGATTGTAAGTGTTTGGCACAGACTAGAAGGGCCAAGATGGCCTGTGTCCGTGCTGTAATTGTTATATGGTTATAAACGTTTTTATAACTATATAAAGTGGAAAAGGGTGGCTAAAGTAAACATAGGTCCCTTGGAGGACAAGAAAGGGGAATTGATATTGGGTAATAAAGAAATGGCAGAGGCTTTGAATGACTATTTTGTGTCAGTCTTCACAGTGGGGGGCACATCTAACATGCCAAAGAGATGTTATGGATGCGATGGGAGGTGAGGACCTCGATACATTAGCTATCACTAAAGGGGTAGTGCTGAGCAAACTTGCAGGCCTGAAGATAGATAAATCCCCTTGTTCTGATGGAATGTATCCCAGGGTACTGAAAGAAATGGCATAAGTTATAGTAGAGGCTTTGGTGAAAATTTACCAACATTCTCTGGACTCTGGGCAGATCCCAGTGGATTGGAAGATGGGGAATGTCACACCACTGTTCAAAAAAGGATGCAGGCAAAAGGCAGGTAACTATAGGTCAGTTAGTTTAACATCTGTAGTTGGGAAAATGCTTGAAGCTACCATTAAAGAAGAAACAGCGAGGCATCTGGTAAGAAATGGATCCATCAGGCAGATGTAGCATGGACTCAGCAAGGCAGGTCCTGTTTGACAAACTTACTGGAGTTCTTTGAGGATATAATGAGCGCAGTGGATAGAGAAAAACAGATGGATGTTATTTGGATTTCCAGCAGGTGTTTGATTATGGGCCACATAAAAGATTTATCCATAAAATAAGGATGCATAGAGTTGTGGGTGATGTATCAGCATGGATAGAGGATTGGTTAACCAATGGAAAGCAGAGAGTTGGGATACATGGGTGTTACTCTGGTTGGCAATCAGTGGTGAGCAGTGTGCTTCAGGGGTTGGTGCTGGATCCACAACTGTTCATGATATACATTAACTACCTGGAAGAGGGGGCTGAGTGTAGTGTATCTAAGTTTGTTGATACTAAATTGAGTGGAAAAGCAAACTGTGCAAAAGATACGGAGAGTCTGCAGAGAGATATCGATAGGGTAAGCGAATGGGCAAGGGTCTGTCAAATGGAGTACAATGTTGGTAAATGCGAGGTCACCCACTTTGGAAGGGAAAATGAAAGAGCTGATTATTATTTAAATGGTAAAAAATTGCAGCATGCTGCTGTGCAGAGGGACTTGTGAGTGCTTGTGCATGAATCACAAAAGGTTGGCTTGCAGGTGCAGCAGCCTATCAAGGCAAATGGGATGTTGGCCTTCATTGCTAGAGGGATTGAATTTAAGAGCAGGGAAGTTATGTTGCACCTGTACAGGGTACTGGTGAGGCCGCACCTGGAGTATTGGACTAAGAATTGGGAAATGAGCCTGGCCAAGTGACTAAACATGGAGGGAAATACTTAGGAAACTGCAATCACAATTCCTTAAGTTTTATGAATAAGAGTAAGTATAGACCTTGTGAAAAGGTATTAATTTGCAAATTATGTGAGTTCTAGGCAGAAGCTAGGGAGAGTTAATTGAGAGCAGGTATTTTTGTTGTAAGTCCATATCTGACATATGGGGGGTGCACAGAAGTATGTTCCAATAAGAAGGGTAAGAATGGTAAGGTAAGGACTCAGGGAGATGTTGTGAATTTTAGTCAAGAAGGAAAATACAGCCATGGATGGGTGTTTTAGTATGTTTTCAAAAGACACAAAGACTGGTGGCTTTGCAGATGATTCAGAAGATTGCCCAAGTAAATCCTTTGCAGATAGTGGTAGAGAAATTGCAGATGCAACTTAATTTAGCCAAGTGTGAGGTGTTGCACTTTGGGAGATCTAACAGAAAGAGAAAGTACATAAATAATGGACCCTTGATAGTGTTTAGGTACAGAGGGATCCTTGGGTCAAACTCCATCGTTCTTCGAAAGTAGCTGCTCAAATTGATAAGGTAATAAAGAAGGTGTATGGCATATTTACCTTTGTTATTTAAGGCACTGAGTTCAAGAGTCAGTAGTTTATGTTGCGGCTTTATAAAACTCAGGTTAGGTCGGATCTAGAGGATTATGTATAATGTGGTTGTCCATGTGTCTGATGATATCAGGAAACCTGAGCGGAGAATTCGTAAAGCAGAAAAGCCATCGCACCGGGGCAGTTCCACTCTCTCGACCTCAGAAGGCCAGGTCCAATGGTACGAACAAACATCACAAACTGGGCTCTTCCCTGGTCACAGTGGAAGACCATGACGACTTCTGAGCCTTATCATACCCTTCGCTCTCCACAGAGCTTTGCTGTGCCGCCTTCCTGACCGTTGGATCTCACAGTAGATCTCAAACGCCCAGTCCACCAGAACTGATTTCACATGCTGGGACAAGCATGTCCCTAACTCACCAGGTTATAAGGCTGCCGGCTACCCTCACCTTGTTCAGCTCGCCTGTTGAAGCGGTGTAAAGGGATGTGGCCGCTGTCACATGGAAACAGTGACTTGGAGCCGCAGGTGAGAGCTGAGTGTGGACCAAAGGTGAGCTCACAAATACACACACAGTACTTGCCTGGTATGCTTCGCCAGGAGTCATGGTGGAGGGAGATAAAATAGATCCATTTAAGAGGCTCAAAGGCACATGAATCTGCAGAGAATGGAAGGATGTGGATAATGTGCATGCAGAAGGGGTTTGGTTCTTTAGTCATTATTAGTTTAATTAGTTTTGCACAACATCATGAGCTAAAGGGCCTGTTTGTTTTCTGTATTGTTATATGTTCTACTGGAGCAGGAGATAATAACTTAATTTAAAAGTACTTAAAAAATGCTCTGCTTATATTTGGACTATAATTAACATAAGGCAACATTAGAATGCTTTCTAAACCCAGTTTGACACCATACTGGAACTGCATGGTGAATTAGCCTTTTATGTCTTAATTGGAAATAGATTTGAAGATATCCTGTCTGGAGTCAGATCATTATTTTCAGACTTACCCCCATTTTCACAGAGATAGCACCACAGCAAAATGGAAAGAGCTCCTATGTACAATTGTCCTTCAATGATAATTGCAAATTCGCTTGGGTCTGTGAAGTGGCATCTCATTTGAAGATTGAGGATGCTTGTACTTAAAAAGTGATTGAAGTGCTCAATGTAGATCTGGATTAAAACAATCCCAAAACTAGAAAGAAAACTGAAACCACATTTAATAACAGACATCTAAAAGCCACCAGTTGTGAAACATTAATCCGTACCTTAGTGTCATCTGGTTATATGTGTTATTGGGACATGCAATGCAGCCAAAAGATACTTAAAGCAAAATAGCATATTTAGTAGTGATTACTTATTTATCTTTAAAAAATCACTTACTTCAAATGATTTCAATTGGAGTGGAAGCTATGTCATGCTTTCAGCTTGTATAACATATCCCAATGTTAGAAGTGCTGAAAGAATAACTTTCTGAAATATGCAATCATATTGCAAACAGAAGGAAGCAAAAATGCAAAAGCAGTGCAATATCTGAGATTTCAGCACAGTATTGTACTTAATTTTGCCTTTAGCTACGAACAGAAACACAGAGCTGAAAGTGTGCCATTCTAAAATAGATTGAGGTCACAAAGTATGAAATAGTCACAGTAAGTGTTTTCATTAGGAACTAGTGAGTTTATTCTTGCAGTGATGGAAACCAAGAGATTCTGGTGGGAGTGTTGACCCACTTTTAATAATTTTGGAAGAATGACATCAAATTAACTTCCAGAAAAGCAATGTTCAAGATGATAAACTAAAGTACAAAACAGAGTATTTATGAGATCAGAAAAAAAATCTCATCATATATCAAAAATATCTCATTCCAGCAGCTAGCAACTTGTGCCAAATATTTGCAATTGGAACTGGGTTATCGCTATCACATGTTCTCAGATACAGTGAAAAACTTCATTATGCATGCTATTCAAACTGATCATTTCACAACATAAGTACTACAAGATAATACAAAGCAAAAAGCAAGAATAGAATGCTGATTGAAGTGTTAGATTTAGAGAAAGTGTCGTGCAGCTGGATAAATGAGGTGGAAAGGCCATGACGAGGTAGTTTGAGACTTCAAGAATTCATCCTCATCATACAAGAGGTTCCCTCAAGTCTCTTCACAGTGGAAAAGATGCTCTCTTTGAGCCTTGTGGTGTGTGTTCTTAAAATTTTTTTGCTCAGTGTTAACGAGGAGAAGAGGGAATGACTGGGTGGGAGGGACCACTGTAGCTGTTAATGTAGCTGCTTTGCCAAGGTAGAAGGAAGTGTAGACAGTCAGGTGATGCACTACCAATTACTCTAAAAGACTGGAGGTAGAGTAAATACTGAAAGGCTTTTATTAACAGTAAAATGGATCCAAGTCCATGCTGTATGTCTGTCCTGGACTGTGGCAGAAGCAGTGACACAATTGCCTTTATACCGGGGTCTGTGGGAGGAGCCACAGGAGCAGTCAGCAGAGGAGCGTGTCCAGGCATGTCCAGACATATAACCCAGTTACAACCTATATACATGGTTTACCACAGAGGGGAGACTGGATCTTGAGATAAACTGGGTTATGGTCATAACTCTGAGCAATTTCTTGTAGTTTTGCTTCAAGGAAAGTAGTCAAAAAAACACACACAATTTCAGGAGAAACATTTCAATGAATGATTCATTTAGTTGTTCCTTTTGACACAATATAGCCTCAAGGAAACTTTCTAATTCAGGTGTTTAATGTAAACATTTTCAATATATTAATAAGATCATAAGACATAGGAGCCGAATTAGGCCGCTTGGCCCATTGAGTTTCCATTATGACTAATCAACTGTCCCTCTCAATGGCTTCCTCCTGCCTTCTTCCTCTGCTTTAAATATACCCAATGATTCGTCCTCACCCACCACCCTCCCCAGCCTCCAGATCGAATGTATAATTCTCCGTAACTTCCGCCACCTCCAACGGGATCCCACTACCAAGCACATCTTTCCCTCCCCCCTTTCTGCTTTTCGCAGCAATCGCTCCCTACGTGACTCCCTTGTCCACTCATCCCCCCCTCATCCCTTCCCACCGATCTCCCTCCTGGCACTTATCCTTATAAGTGGAACAAGTGCTACACCTGCCCTTACACTTCCTCCCTCACCACCATTCAGGGCCCCAGACAGTCCTTCCAGGTGAGGCGACACTTCACCTGTGAGTCGGCTGGTGTGGTATACTGTGTCCGGTGCTCCCGGTGTGGCCTTTTATATATTGGTGAGACCCGACGCAGACTGGGAGACTGTTTTGCTGAACACCTACACTCTGTCCACCAGAGAAAGCAGGATCTCCCAGTGGCCACACATTTTAATTCCACGTTCCATTCCTATTCTGATATGTCTATCCATGGCCTCCTCTACTGTCAAGATGAAGCCACACTCAGGTTGGAAGAACAACACCTTATATACTGGCTGGGTAGCCTCCAAGCTGATGGCATGAACATTGACATCTCTAACTTCCGTTAATGCCCCTCCTCCCCTTCTTAACCCATCCCTGACATATTTACTTGTTTGCCTGTTCTCCATCTCCCTTTGGTGCTTCCCCCCACTCCTTTCTTTCTCCTGAGGCCTCCCGTCCCAAGATCCTTTCCCTTCTCCAGCTCTGTATCACTTTCACCAATCACCTTTCCAGCTCTTAGCTTCATCCCACCCCCTCCAGTCTTCTCCTATCATTTCGCATTTCCCCCTCCCCCCACTACTTACAAATCTCTTACTATCTTTCCTTTCGGTTAGTCCTGACGAAGGGTCTTGGCCCGAAATGTCGACAGTGCTTCTCCCTATAGATGCTGCCTGGCCTGCTGTGTTCCACCAGCATTTTGTGTTTCCAATATCTGCAGTTTGTCTCTTGTTTCTATCCATGCTTGTATTTTTCTTTTAATACCATGGGCTCTTGTCTTGTCTTGAGGTACCTTGTCAAAGGCCTTCTGAAAATCCAAATAGACAACATCCACTGAATCTCCTTTGTCCATCCTACCTGTTTCTTCCTCAAAAAATTCCAACTGTTTTTGCCCTTAAGGAAATCATACTCACCAGCCTATTTTATCATGTGCTTCCAAGTACCTTGAGACCTCATCCTTGATATGGACACTAAAATTCTACCATCATCATTAATGGTATTAGTGCATGGAAGCCATTCAGGTCAGAAGGTCTGAAAATACCTTGGAATGTATTTGGAATGAATATCCTTAATAAGCCTTTTCTAAATGAGACATACAACTTGAAATGGAAATATTACAGATCAACACCAGTTTATCCTATGGTTTTGTTGCTACTTTTATTATTCTTTCTGATATAAAAAAAAATCAGCTTTTTATTAGACAACCTCTATTCAAAGTTCAAAACAAAATTCTTATCATTTATTATCATGTGTCACCATATACAACATAGAGACTCCTGTTCTTGCAATCTTTAGTGAAAACAGAGGTTATTTTGAATAACATGTACTCTTTTGAAAAGAGATTTTGGGAAAGCGCTTTCCACTGCCTTTACTGGGTGCTGAATGAAATTAACTTGCAAGAAATTATCAATACAATAAAACATTGTAATGATTTATTCCAGAAATTACTATAAATCTTTTAACTGTCTAAATTTAAAATTCCACAAATTTCTCTGAAATTGATTATAGCAGAATTACTAACATTTCAGCTATTGTCTGAGCTCTATTTAACATTTATTTGAAAAATAAACCAGTTTATCACAGGTACAACTTGAAATAAGTACACTTTAAATCAATTGAATGGAGCAATTAAGAGAGTATCCAAGGACCAACTATTCCAAAATTATATAGTATAATATATATAATAATAGTATATAGTATAACATCATCCAGGATGTTCTGCTCTATAAATCTAACCCTGTGACATTGAGCCAGGGCCAGGATGACAAGAAGAACCATGGTTGACAAGAGAGATAGAAGGCAGCATACTTGATGTGATATTGAGACTCTATAAGGCACTCATGAGACCACCCTTGGAGTATTGGGTGCAGTTCTGGACTCCTTTTTTTAGAAAGGATATACTGACATTGGAGAGGGTTCAGAGAAGATTCGCAAGAATGATCCCAGGGATGAAAGGGTTGCCGTATGAGGAACGTCTGGGAGCTCTTGGGCTGTATTCCCTGGAGTTCAGGAGAATGGGGTGGGGGGGGATCTCATAGAAATATTCTGAATGATAAAAGGCCTGAACAGATTAGATATGGCAAAGCTATTTGCCATGGTAGGGGATTCTAGAACAAGAGGGCATGACTTCAGGATTCTTCAATTGTCTTTTTAGAACTGAGATGCGGAGAAATCTGAGGGTGGTAGATCCGTGAAATTTGTTACCATGAGCGGCTGTGGAGGCCAAGTCACTGGGTGTATTTAAGGCAGAGCTAGATAGGTTCTTGATTAGCCAGGGCATCAAAGGGTATGGGGTGAAGGCAGGGGAGTGGGGATGACTGGAAGAGTTGGAGCAGCCCATGGTTGAATGGCGGAGCAGATTCGATGGGCCGAAAGGCCTACTTCTGCTCCTATATCTTATGATCTAATATTCAGAGAGCAGGACTCTTTAATAATTATAGGGTTGCAGGGAAGAAGTTTAAGAAGGGATTTATAAAGCTGAAAGGAGATGTGAGAAGGCCTCCGTCAGAAGCATTAAGTGTTGCTGTGAATGCACATGAAGAAAAGCAGGATTTCTAGAGTGGGGTTAGGATGCTTAGGGATCAAGGGGATATGTGTCTGAAGGCAAAGGAGGTAGGGAAAGCCCTTAATGATTACTTTGTTTTAGTGTTTACCAGCAAGAGGCAGTGTAGAACAGGCGAACATGCTGGAAAATGTTTAGGTTAAGAAAGAGGCGGTGTTAGACCGTCTGAAAAATAGTCAAAAGGATAAGGCCCCAGGGCCAGCAGGGATTTACCCCAAGTTCCTATTGGAAGCAATGGAAGAGATTGCTGGAGATCTGAAAGAAATTAGCGTCCTCTCTGACTACAGGAGCGATGCCAGAGGATCAGAGGACGGCACATGTTTTACAATGTTCAAGAAAGGTAATGCTGCAGCGACAATTCTGAGAATTGTAGACCAATGAGTCCTCCGTCAGTGCTAACTATTAGCGTGGGTTCTTTGGGAAAGGATTCATAAGTATTTGGAGAAGCATAGTATTATTAGTGAGAATCAGCATGGTTTTCTGAGGGGCAGGCCATGCTCTTGAACTGAACTGAGATTTTCAAGAAGGTGACAAAACAAGTTGATGAGGCTAGAGTGGTGAATATGCTGTATGATGATTTTATTAAGACCTTGGCAAAGTTCCCCATGGTAGGCTTATCCAGGATGTCACAAGGCATGGGATTGATAGAAAATTGGCTACATGGATTCAAAATTAACTTGCCCACAGAGGACAGCTGACTCAGAAACAGAACTTCAAGAACTACTCACTATAGTGGCAGCAGAAAGTAATCGCAGAGGCCGCTCAATCAACACCAAGAAGACAGGAAGCACGGTCATCGCCAGAAAGACAAACATCCCACAATGTGTGCTCAAGATCGAAAATACAAACATCAAACTGGTCAACAAATTTAGATATCTTGGCAGCCAGATAACAAGTGATGACAGGTGCGACACAGATATCAAATACAGAATAGCGATGGCAAAAGAAGCTTTTCAAATAATGAAGACCATATTAACAGACAGAAAGATGAGCATGTACACTAAAGACAGAATACTGCAGCGCTACATTTTTTTCTATCTTGACTTATGGAAGTGAATGCTGGACCATTTTCCTAGCAATGGAAAGGAGACTAGAAGCAGCTGAATTATGGTTCTATAGGAGAATGTGAAAAATATCATGGACCACACACACGTCAAATGAAGAAGTTCTCAGAACAACCCAAGCAGTTAGATCACTTCATACCAACAAGGGAAAGGCAGCTCAGATTCCTAGGACACATTATGCAGAAAGATGAACAAGTAAAACTCATACTCTCTGGAAAGATCAAGGGGCGCAAACCGAGAGGAAGACCTTGGCTTATTTACGTCAAAAGTCTAGCCAGGTGGCTACACATCAAGGAAATGGAAGCCATTCAAAGAACGAGGGATAGAACTATGTGGTAAACCATGGTCACCAACATCCGCCTCGGATATGGTACGTAGACAGACAGGCAGAGGATGGTAGTAGATGGAGCATATTTTGCCTGGAGGCCCATGACTAGTGGTGTTACATTGGGATCTGTTCCTGCTCTTCATGATTTTGGAGGGGTGGATTAGTAAATTTATAAGCTAAATGTGTTATGGATAGAGCTGAGGTTGTCGTAGGTTATAACAGGGTATAGACAGGATGCAGAGTTCGGTGGAGAGGTGGCAGGTGGATTTCAATCCAAAAAAGTCTGAGGTGATACACTTTGGAAGGTCAAACTTGAAAGCAGGGTGCAAGTTTAATGGCAGGATTCTTAGCAGTGCGGAGGAACAGAGTGATCTTGGGGTTCGCGTCCGCGGATCCTTCAAAGCTGCCATGCAAGTACATAGGGTGGTTAAGAAAGTGTGTGACGTATTGGAAATTGAGTTCAAGAGTCGTGTGATAATGTTGCATTTCCTTTTAGTCTAATTTTTCCACACAAGAGTACTGTGTTCAGTTCTGATCACCTCATCAGAGGGAGGACATGGAAGTTTTAGAAGGGTGCAGAGATTTAACAGGACGCTGTCTGGATTAGAGAACATGTCTTATGAGGAAAGGTTCAGTGAGCAGGGGCTTTTCTTTTTTGAGCAACAGACGATGAGAGGTGAGTTGATAGGTGTATAAGATTGAGAGGCATAGATTCAGAATCACATTTAATATCACCAGCATATGTTGTCAAATTTGTTGTTTTACTGCAGCAGTACACTGCAATACATAATAACAAAAACTATAAATTACAGTAAGTTTATATAAAAAATAAATAAGTAGTGCACAAACAAAGGGTAAAGAAACTACTAGATAAAATGGTCGGCCAGTACTTTTTTCCCATGGCCAATACCAGGCGGCATTGTTTAAGGTGAATGGAGGAAAGTTTTGGCAGATGTCAGAGGTAGGGTTATTTTAATTACACAGAGTGATGGGTGTGTGGAATGCATTACCAAGGATGGAGGTAGAGGCTGATACAATAGAGAAATTTAAATAGGCAAATGGAGGTCTGGGTAGAAGGGAAAAGTTTGATCAAAGGTTCAAAGGTCGTTTTATTATCAATGCACAGTATGTACCCAGAATAAAACTCTGAGATTTGTCTTCTCCAGAGAGCCATGAAATACAGAAAAACCATGGAAGCCATTGAAAGAAAAATTATCAACCTCCACCTGCTGCATGAAAAGAAAGAGGAACAGAACTGACAAACCCCAACCCCCCCCCACACACAAAAACTAACAGTTTGCCCACCTGGAAAATGGCAGCTAGAACATCAAACCCCCAAGCCCCAAGCCCTTCGCAGATTGATGGGGGAGTAGGTCTCTATTGTTCCATACTGTGCTGTACTGTTTAATTTTCTATGCTTTATGACACACTGCCTTCTCTTTATGTGGTTCACCATTGCAAAGTCTATAGATCAAAACAACTGGGCATTAGGTCAAGGTGTGGACGAGGTGGGAGAGAGAATTGCTTCTGGCTCTTAAAGTCTTCTGTGTAAGTGGTTTGCACTCTCCATCAGCTACGTATAGTACGTGTGCAGAAATGGCACTCATGCACGCATTCACTGTCCATTTAGGGGTCTCATTGCTTTCAGTATATTAGTACATCTGACTAAAGAAAATAAATCGCTAACTTTCCAGCCTGAGCAATGAGCCTTTCAGCTGCTTCTCTAAACTTTAGTTCATGGAAATATTTTCATACAGCACACAGAGAGCCATCTGGGTCCACATTTGAAAACTCCTCGAGCTGTGATTGTCTTGACTGAAATAGTAAAGTTGCATTTCAATTTCAGCACAGCATTATTTTGTGATTTTTTTTTTGCTTCTAGCATTGTGGCAAAAACAATTTGTGGCACAGTAAAGCTGAAGTGGAAGAATCTGACTCCATAATCATTTATAAAATAGTAGCATTTATGTGTTGGCTTGTTCCTTGAGGGTTTCACTTGAAAATGTCACTTTTCCTTCAGGGTGTGCAATCAAAGTCCAAAAGTAAAAATTTCATTGCTTCATTTTCCAACATGTATAGAACGATTGATGAATGCCCTCAAATCATTAATTCTGCACTCAAACCCAACGTGCATTATCATTTTTGGTTATCCTCCTTCTGCAATATTATATTGATTTTAACATTGTTTCTCAAATTAATTCCAATTGCAACAAGAGAGAAAAAATAACTAATTTGCAGAAAGTTGACTTCTTCAATTTTCAGAAAGTTGTGTTGTGTTGGCGCGTGGGCTAGTGGGTAAGGCATCAGTTCTAGTGATCTGAAGGTCACTGGTTCACAGCATGTTGTGTCCTTGAGCAAGGCACTCAACACATTGCTCTGCGACGACACCAGTTCCAAGCTGCTTGGGTCCTAATGCCCTTCCCTTGGACAACATCAGTGGCACGGAGAGAGGGATACTTGCAGCTTGGGCAACTGCCGGTCTCCCATACAACCCTGCCCAGGCCTGCGCCCTGGAAAAACCTTCCAAGGCGTAAATCCATGGTCTCACGAGACTAATGGATGCCTATGACTTCTGTATCCAAGTTCACTCTGGTTTTATATTACCCTTGTTTGACTTTTCCTAAAGCTTCAACGTAGACAATCCAAGGATTTGAAACTCATTTCCAAGGTTTAAAAAACAATCGCTCAAAAAAAAAGCAAACACACAGCAGATGGCATTTAGTGCAGTTTTATGATGCTTATTTTTATTAATAGAAGTCTGATGTACAAATTCAATGAAATGCTAGACCTTTAAGAGTTGCTGATGTGATCTCAACTGGATGCTGACTTCGGCAGGCAGGGAATGATCTTTTCGGTTTATTACAATGTTATGAGATTTGAGAGATCGGTGTTCTGGAGGAACTAGTCTTGTTCTTCTTAGCACAGAGGATATTTAATTGGAACATTCAAAATAATGAGGGATGTTGATAAAGCAGTTTCAACTGAACAATGCCAATGGTAGGAAGGTAAGATCCAGAGTAATTAATAAAAAAAACACGGCGGAAATCAGAAGAGTGTTTATTTCTTTGGTAGGTTTCTATGATTTGGATTGGAAGGCTCAGTGGAAAGCAAATACATTTGTTCACTGATTCATTTCCAAAGTAAATTAGACAGATTTAAAAGTTGTTCCTCTTTTGAAATGTATTAAGAGGCAAATGGAAAGAGGGTCTAACTGGATAAACCTCTGAAAAACTGACAAACTTCTGTACTATATTTACTCTATGATACATAAGTGGCAATGACTCCCCGGATTCAAAAAATATCATATATATATATGATAATATCATATCATACCACATAAAGCTAGCCTGAATTGCTTAAGAAACATAGAAACATAGAAAAGCACGATAAGAGCCATTCGGCCGATAAAGCTCTGCCAACCATGTCCTTCCCTGAGAAATTACCTACATTTACCCATAGCCCTCTATTTTTCTGAGCTCCATGTACCTTTCCAGGAGTCTCTTAGAAGGTCCTATCATATTCGCCTTCACCACCATTGCTGGCAGTCCATTTCACGCACTCACCACTCTCTGAGTAAAAAACTTAACCCTGATATGTCCTCTGTACCTACTTCCCAGCACCTTAAACCTGTGTCCCTTTGTGGCAACCATTTTAGCCCTGGGAAAAAGCCTCTGGCTATCCACATGATCAATGGTTCTTATCATCTTATACACCTCTAGCAGGTCACCCCTCATCCTCCGTCGCTCCAAGGAGAAAAGGCCGAGTTCACTCAACTTATTCTCATAAGGCATGCTCCCCAAAAAGTTGACATAGTTGAAAGCAACCAACAAAAACTGGGGAAGAGTAACTATTAGAGAGAGTAAGATTCAAGGCTTGATGTCGGAGCCCTGTTGATTTTGGTACATTGTCTTGAGCAGACTTTGAAGCACAGATTTTCCAGTAGGGATGTGGTCGTCAACTCACTCAACACACTTTGGACACAAACATGAATCTCCATGTGATAACCAACACCTCAGCTTCCGTGACAACAGATGTCAAGAGGAAATTGAGATTCATGTTGCTGTTGTCATACTGCAATGGCAGTATGTCAATACTCTGTTGAGTATGTGTGATGGCCAAAGTGGTGAATGAGATGGGAAGGGATTTGGGTGTTGATTTTTCCTCATTTCTATGGGTTTCGTAGTGGTTGTTAGTATCGAAGATTATGGGTACTTACCAGCTAAGAGGGTAAATGATTGACATGCACCACATTACAACGTTTATCTGGACTTCAGCAAGCTAGTAATGTTGCATTTGCACCATTCCAGATCTCAGTCTGCAGCCATTGAGTATGCAAGTGTAATGTGCTCCCATGCCAGTTCGTTTCAGGATAAGGTTAATCCTTAATACTGTATGAGGACATTTAGAGGATACTGCATAGTTTAGTGTCATCCTGAGATACATTCAGGAGGATACTACCTGATAATTTCGCTGGAGAAGCTTGCATTCATGTTTTTTTGCCACATGTATCAAGATGAGAAGCAGTGACTACTTCTTTTTGAAGAATTGATGAACAAATTATTCCATAACATTCCTCCATGATCTTTGCGATGGTGCAGCTGGTTGATATGCTAACTCACAGATTCGGTAATATCAGGTCAGTCCTGATCTGCGGTGCAATCTATGCTTGAAGTTTCTCCCTGTGAATCCATGGGTTTCCACTACAGCTCTCTCCTCACACATTCCAAAGGCATGCAGATTAATCAGCCACTGTAAACTGCGCGTAGTATGTAGGCGAGTAATAGAATCTAGGGGAGTTGAGAATTTGTGGAGGTTAGAGTACATGGAGAGTTAGTGTGGGAAATGGAATTGTTCCTAGAGATGACATAAAATTAATGTATCAAAATGGCCTCCTTTCATGATGTGTGGAAACAGTGTAATTATAGAGATTGTTTATCTGACCTGGTGACATGACATTAGCATAGATATTGGAGCATTACCAAGCACTGTGCAACTTCAATGTTGAGCAACCAGATAAGTTGATATCATTGGTCAGCTGAGCCCATGGTTGTTAATGTCCACGTTAGACACAGTACTTGGAGATAGGGGATGGTCCCTGTAAATTTTGACATTAGGCATTTAGATTGAGTGATTGGTTGATGACAGTTGTAGAAATGTTTCACCACTCTTGCACTTCTTCTAGAAGTCAGCCTTGTATAAAGTGGTGAATAGCAAGACATGGTTACAGGAGGTTACTAAGTTATTCAAGAAAACTGTCATATCAGGAAGAGATGTAGAGGTGAATTTAGCAGAGATTACATAGTAAAACATTGCTGTGTGACTTGCCATGTAGCCCCAGAATTGGCTGTTCTCATTTAAGTTCCAGCATGCATCATTTATTTTTTTGATTAGTGCTTAAGAAATAAGGATTCACACTAAGGAAAGGATGAGAATCAATAGACTTCTCTGTACTCTAACCTGGCACGCTGTACCTAGCATGGAGGAATTGTCACCATAGTTTTGGAGAAAGTCAGACAGCATGTCTACAAAAAATGTGACCAAATATAGATTCTTGAGAAGCACCACTAGCCATAATCTGTTGGGTGTGTACTAGTCCATTATCTCCACTGTCTGTTTCCTAACTTCCATCCAGTTCTCTACCCAAGCTTACAGATTCCACATTATCTTGTGTTTGTTAACTATCTCTTGTATAGAACCATTTTAAATGTCCTTCAGGAGAACAAACAATATTTATTGATGCTGTTATGAACCCCGTCACTTACCAGCAAAGATAGAGAGGTCCGTTGAAGTCTGATAGTACTATTTTAACAGTATTTATTGATAAAAATACACAAAAGAATATCAAAGCAAACATACAGATAATATACGTCGTCAATACTAAATCTAAAAGCATGGGTATAATAATAATCAATAAGAAATAGCTCTATCGTTGTCTAGGGGATAATATATTGTCCGATGGAAATATAAAAGTCACTGTTAGTTCGTTCAAGCTGCAGCATTTTGGTTTGAGGGAAAGACGGGTTAAAACTTGCCCAGTCCTTTTATGATGTCAATCCTTCGAGAGTCGTTGGGAGTTGGTTTCCCCGTTGTTAGCTAAAAGCCGTTATTCCGTGGTAAAGGACACCGGTTCTGGGGCAAATGGAACTGAACGCACGTGGCCTCCCCCACTGGCTTCTGCTATTATGGGATCATTAGCGTTTCTTCTGGTGCGTCTGAGGCGCTGTTCCCACAGCCCCTCTTTTATCCTGACTCACAGGGTCTCAGATGTCAATCAGGTTGGGATGATGCAATCCCTCCCTCAACCAGCCCACTTTGCCTGAGGGCTTCCATGTAGCACAGTATTGCAATACACAATTCTGTCTCCAAGAGACAATGGTCATTTCCCATAGCTTTATATCGCCGGGGGGGGGGGGGGGGGGGAGGGGGGGGTCAAGACATTCCAAACGTCTCTCTCTCATTTCCTGGGTCTCCTGACCCAAATCAATAGCGATCCTGCGATTCTCACAAAGGAGGGGGCTGCAGGCATAATAATGCTTTCTTATCTAATTCCTTCAAAAAATTCAAGAATAAAGAAAATATTAAAGATTAGCATTATTGAATATTGAAACATCAAAACATACAGTGAAACACAGCATTTGCGTCATCGTGCAACACAGTCCAAGGATGTGCTGAGAGCTGCCCACACTTATCACCATGTTGCTGCACCAACGTAGCATGTCCACAACTTACTAATACTAACCCATACGTCTTTGGAATTTGGGATGAAATTGGAGGACCCTGCTGAAATCCATACAGTCATGGGGAGAACGGACAGACTCCCTACAGTCAGTGGTTGAATTGAACCCAGGTCACCAGCATAATAATAATGTTACACTGACCATTACCACTACCATGTAAACCCTAGGTTCAGAAATCATGGTGCAGTTGGTTCTTTCTGATTATTTTTGGTTTCTAATTCTTGCCTCTTTGTAGCTCCCAAAATTAATTACTCTAGCATTGATTTTTAGTTGCTCCGTCCCCAGAAGATTATGGAATTCTCTCCCTCATCTCTTTCACCACTCATTTCTCCCTTAAGACAAAGCTACCTTTAAAGTCAAGCTTTTGATTACAAGCATTTAATTACACTGAAACAATTAAAAGGAAATCAAACTGACTAAATCTCACCTGAGCCCCTCTCAGTTATTCCACAGAACTCATGAGCTTAGCTCTATTTATTTATTTGTTTGTTTGTTTGTTTGTTTGTTTATTTATTTATTTAATTGCATGGTTTGTTTTTTGCACATTGGTTGTTTGTCAGTCTTCTGTGTCATTTTTCATTATTCTTCAGTATTGCATTTCTCCATTCTACTGTAAACGCCTGCAAGAACATGAATCTCAAGACAGTATATAAGTACATAATAAGTGTACTATGAACTTTGAACTTGTAACTTCAAATGAATGAGGGGCAGGTTGTGGTACAGTCTAATGTGGCATATGTTTTTTGAATGGATTCCCACAATGAGATGTAGTGAAATGTTACACCTAGACAGCCCATGTCCAGGATTCATGAAGAATCCAATGATTTACATCAGTTGGGAAAGCAGACAATTAAATGGCAATAGGCTTGTGGGTCCATGTTAACTCGTCCATATGCGGGAACCCAAGTCTGTTTTTGCTCACCTTGCATAATAGAAGACTGCATTCATTTTCTGATGTAAAAAAACATTATGGCTGAGCTCTACCTCAATATTACTTATTTCTCTTTGATTCAGATACGGACCTCCTGCATAATATATATTTGTCAATTTCAGTTTTGGAAATCCACTTGCTCTGAAGTCCACAGTTTTCTCAGGGTGACCACTTCAGGTTTCTAAGTAACTTATGTTAATAATTGTTTCCTGATTCAGGATCTGTCTCTTTGTTCCAGATTTCTTCAATAGAGGAAAAAGACTGCCTTTCAAATTCTTTCATCGTTTGAAGAGACTAGAACTCTCAATCGCTTCAAACACCACCAAAAGAACACAGATCACATTTATGTGATTTGCCTTTGTAATTTAACTGCTTAATGCTTGCTAACATTTAGGTAAATCCACATTATTATGAAAGTAAATAATTGACATGTATTGTGTTTACAGTCACTGATAAACCTTCATTGAATTCTTGGTTTCAAAATCAGACAGAAGTGTTCGAGCCTTTCAATAATGGCTGAACTTAGACAGGATAAAGAAGGAAAGGATGCAGATTATGTAGTAATAACTGAAAGATAATTATGATTATAAGAAAAATATCTGTTACATAACTGAGTAAGAATATCTTTGATTATGCTCTGGAACATGTCATAAGTGTTTGCGATGTTGATCAGGCAATTAGCATATTTAGATTCTTATTTGTGCACAGAGACTCAGGAAACAGGTGTCTCATGACAGTAATGTATTTGTTTATTATTAAGTGAACTATACCCCTTATAATGTACAAACATAAATATTTTAAACCTTAAACTTTTATATTTTGTTATTATTTCCTTAATAGTAATACACCAATACAAGTATAAAGATTTGAATTAGTTAAACCATGTAAGTGGTGTACATTTGCTGATTTGAACCCATCTAGGACATCGGTAGATTTTAATCATAGAAGCAGAATATTGCAGTGGTTAATTTTAAGTCATTATATTAAATTATGACACACATTTATAATTACTAGAATATGTGCAGTAGCATTGTCTGCAAATAATAGTGTGCCTGACACAGTTTTAAAGTTCAAAACACTTTAAAAACGACAATGTAGTAATAAGGCCATAAGACCGTAAAGACATAGGAGCAGAATTAAGCCATTCAGCCCATTGAGTCCACTCCGCCACTTCATCATGGCTGATCCCAGATCCCATCAACCCCATACGCCTGCTCTCTCACCGTATCCCTTGATGCCCCGACAATCAGGAATCTATCAACTTCTGTTTTATATATACCCACACACTTGGCCTCCACCACAGTCTGTGGCAGAACATTGCACAGAGTCACTACCCTCTGGCTAAAGAAAAAATTCCTCCTTACCTCTGTTCTAAAGGGTAGCCCTAAATTTTGAGGCTGTGCCTTCTAGCTCTAGGTACCCCCACCATAGGAAACATCCTCCTCATTTCCACCCTATCTAGTCCTTTC
This sequence comes from Hypanus sabinus, assembly GCF_030144855.1. NCBI lineage: Eukaryota > Metazoa > Chordata > Chondrichthyes > Myliobatiformes > Dasyatidae > Hypanus > Hypanus sabinus. The sequence goes on along the minus strand of NC_082715.1, from coordinate 33,756,091 downwards.
AATATTCAGTAAGTTTCAATGAGATCCCCACGCCGCCTTCTAAATTCCAGTGAGTAAAGGCCCAAAGTTGCCAATCACTTCACATATGTTAACCTCTTCATTCCCAGAATCATCATCATGAACCTCCTCTGGACTCTCTCCAATGATAACACATCCTTTCTGAGATAAGGGACCCAGACTGTTGACAATACACCAAGTGAGGCCTGACTGGTGTCTTATAAAACTTCAACACCATCTCCTTGTTTTTATATTCTATTCTCCTTGAAATAAATGTCAACATTGCATTTGCCTTCTTTACCACAGACTCAACTTCCTTCTGGGAGTCTTGCATGAGGATTCCTAAGTCCCTTTGCACCTTAGTGCTGGGTGCATATGAACCAAAGACATGCTTTCAGAAATTTCTTTTCTAGCCAATGATTTTTACAATGAATTCAAATTTCTAAAGACTTCCATGGTGTTTTATTTATGCGATTCACAATAGCACAGTTACATTTACCCATTGAATGATTTTTTTTAAATTACAATGACCAGATTAATCTTTATTTCAAGGTCACAAGCTCTCTCAATAGCTTGAGCGTGATGATAATAATATGGCCCAGAACTGTGACTGTGAGCTGAATTTCAATTGTGCAGTCAGAGCATGTACTGCAGCTCCACGTTTCCAGAATACTTTAGTACCTTTCAGTCAGTTATACTTATGATATTCTTCTTCAGCCTTCACTATCTACTTCACAACAGTGTTCCTTCAGATCAATTTGAAAGGCAGCAGCATGAACAATGACTGCAGGTAACTGGCATAAAATATTAGTTCTTCTTCTCCCCACAGGCACTATTTATTGGAAATCTGCAATTCCATGTTCTTGATTGTTTCTGGATGAAGTCACACCAATTGTGTAGGTAGGCTGGGCACCTCCATCAAGATCCATTCTCATTCCCCTGCCTGAGCTATGTACCACCAATGTCAATCAGCCCAAAACACATCCTTCAAGTCTTCCTGATGTAAATTGTGGTTCTTGTGTCCATTAACCTACTGTGAATGTTTTGCAGTCATAAAAAGGAGCCCACTCTATTTAGATACCATATAGAGGGCCACTTAGTTTGCAATGGAAGGGCAGTGCAGTTCTAAAGCCCATGAGAGACTGTTTACCCATCTCCCAAATGGTTCAAAGATGCACAGAGTGCTTTTTGGAAGATTTAGCAATTGAGAAGCTCACCAAATTGGTGATTCAATGGACAATCTGTCTATGAACAGGAGGAGTTTCCTCTGCTTCAACTTGATGAACCATTATGTTCAAGTCTGAATGCTTGCCTTGCTATTTCCTGGCAGTCTCGGTCTTCTTGCAGTAACCAAAAGTGAACAAATTTCTTACGTCAGCAATATGATTGGAGTGCTACCTTTGGTCATCTACTGCATTTCTTTATGTCGAAGCCACGTCAATGCTTTTGCACTCTGGCTTGCAGATTTGTGGGAAGCAACACTCTGTGGGGGTTATGGGTGGTGTATATTGTGCATGTCTGTGTGTGTGTCAGTATTAAAGGGATTTAAAGTGCTTTGAAGATTACCTTGAAGATAGCATGATATTTTTGCTGCACTCCTCTCTCAGGTGTTGATTCCCCTCTTGCTACTAATCTTATACATAGTACCAGCATTCACTGTCCCACTTGGTGTTACACGGGGGCGACGGAGGAGAACCCAAGTGCAGGACACTGACACGTCGACTCAGTTGGGAAGGCTGGCGTAGACCTGAACATAGAGCAGGAAACCAGAGGGATCTTGACAAGGAGACTGGATTCATAAAGACTCTCTATAAACTAGAGTGGAACTTAGAACTACCGGTTCTAATCGGAACAGGGAACAAAGTATCACACGAGAATTGACCAACGAACTGGCAACCTGTGATAGAGTCACCATCATACTTATTTCCCAGTCTCTGATGAAAGCCAGATGCACGGTAATTGGGTAACTAGCACCAATTGACTGAAATTGGGGCATGATCAGGGAGAAAGAAGTGTTCAACCGGAACCATGACACCTGGAGAAACTTGAAATTCTCTTCCTGCCCTTTCCAGCCTCTTCTCCATATTAACCACAATGTATGATGCTAATGTCCAGCTGCCTTTATGGCAATCATCCATCCCTGACTGAAGTAACAGTCACAATCAACTGGAGACTGCAGATACTGGAATTTATAAACTGGAAATGCTCTTCCCAGGGGGCCATGTGAATCACAATTTAACACATTCCATTAGGAGCTAATGTTGCACATTGGATGGTAGACAACTTAGTGACCTTTATGGGGGACTTGATTTGGTGCTAACCCTATGCACAAAGTTTAAACCATGAAAGAAAGGTGCAAGCTAATTTCCTACATTCTATACTACCTGAGACTTCTGTTTCTGATTTTATAAATTACCTTCTGTTTCAGGAAGTAAAAGAAAGGAGTGACCGCTTCTGTCTGTTTGCATTTCCAAAGGAAACAGCTAATTTTGAAGCAGTTTGTGGTTGGTTGAGCTAAAGAAAGGTAATGCAACGTAAACTGTGTCAGTTTCTATCTTCTAATGACCCATGAAGATGAGAGGATGGAAAGATAAGAGAACCTTGAATTCAGTCAAGAAGAAAAGGAAAAAGTATGTAAAGCTTTGGAAGTCAGGATCAAACAAAGCACATGAGGAGTATAAAGAAGCCCAAAAAGAACTAAAGAAGAGAATTAGGAAAGCTGGGAAGGGCCCTGAAAAATCATTGGCAAATAGGATTAAGGTGAATCCCAAGGCATTCTATATTTGCATCAATAGTAAAAGGATAACTAGGGAGAGAGTGGGACTACTCAAAGATAAAGGGGGAGGGGAAACATTAGCTTGGATGCAGAGAATGTGCATGAGGTACTTAATGGGGACCTTTTGCTTCAGTATTTACCAAAGAAAGTGGTATGGATCACGAGATCAGTGCTGAGTGTATAAATACATTTGGGCATTTAGAGTTCAAGGAGGAGGAAGTGTTGGGCTTCCTAATGAGTATTAAGGAGGATAAGTGATGGGATTTGCCCTAGATTTAGGGAGGCAAGAGATGACATTGCCCGGGCCTTGCCCAGTAGCTTCATGACCTCTCTAGGCATAGGCAAGTGGCTAAGGTTGTATCTCTATTTAAGATGGGAACAAGGGAAAATCTTGGGACCTATAGACCGGTGAGTCTCTCATGAGTTGTAGGGAAATTTTTGGAGAAAATTCTTAGTGATAGGATGTATGAGCATTTGGAAACCTATGGCCTAATTAGGGAGAGCCAACACAGCTTCGTCCATGGTAGGTTGTGCCTTACCAAGCTGATTGAGGTTTCGGCAAGATGAGAGACATTGATGAGGATAGGGCAGTGGCACAGACTAGAAGGGCCAAATGGCCTGTTTTCTGTGCTGTAGTGTTCTATGGATATCGTCTACATGGATTTTAATTAGGTGCTTGACAATATTCCTCATGGGAGACTAATCCAGAAGATTAAGTTGCATGGGGTCCGCAGCAAATGAATTGTTCAGATTCAGAACTGGCTTGCACATGGAAGACCATAAGACATAGGAGCAGAATTAGGTCATTTGGCCCATCGAGTCTGCTCCACCATTCAATCATTGCTGATCCTTTTCTCCCCTCCTCAGCACCACTCCCAGTAACCTTTAATACCATGTCCAATCAAGAACATATCAAGCTCTGCCTTAAATACACCCAATGACTTGGCCTCTAGAGCTGCCTGTGGTAATAACTTCCACATATTCAGCACCCTCTGGCTAAAGAAGTTTCTCTGCATCTCTGTTTTAAATGAACACCCCTCTATCCCGTGGCTGTACCCTCTTGTCCGAGACTCCCCCACCATGGGAAACATCCTTTCCACATCTACTCTGTCTAGGCCTTTCAACATTCTGAAGGTTTCAATGAGATCTCCCCGTGTTGTCAGCAAGTACAGACCCAGAGCTAACAAACATTCCTCGTAAGATAATCCTTTCATTTCCGGAATCATCTTTGTGAACCTTCTCTGAACCCTCTCAAATGCCAGCACATCTTTTCTTAGATGAAGAGCCCAACACTGGTCATAAGGCAAGACCTTGATAACCTCATCCTTAACAATTGACTCCAACATCTTGCCAACCACTGAGGTCAGGCTAACTGGTCTATAATTTCCTTTCTGCTGCTTTCCTCCTTTCTTAAAGCGTGGAGGAACATTTGCAATTTTCCAGTCCTCTGGCACCATGCCAGAGCCTAATGAATTTTGAAATATCATTTCTAATGCCACCACAATCTGTACTCACCGCTACCTCTCTCAGAACCCTTGGGTGCAGTTCATCTGGTCAGGGTGACTTGTGTAGTTTTGGTCTTTCAGCTTTTTGAGCACCTTCTCCCTTGTAATAGTAACTGCACCCACTTCTCTTCCCTCACACCCTTCAACACCTGGCACACTGCTAGTGTCTTCCACAGTGAAGGCTGATGTAAATTACTCATTTAGTTCATCCACCATTTCTTTGTCCCTTGTTATTATTTCTCCGGCCTCAGTTTCTAGTGGCCCTATATCCACTCTCATCTCTCTTTTATTTTTTACATTCTTGAAAAAGCTTTTTCTATCCACTTTGATATTGCTTGCTAGTTTTCTTTTAAATTTTGTCTTATCCCTCCTAATAATTCCTTTAGTTGTTCTCTATAGGTTTTTTAAAACTTCCCAATCCTCTGTCTTCCCAATAATTATTGCTTTACTGTATGCCCTCTCTTTGTTTTTACATTAACTTTGACGTCCTTTGTCAGCCACGGTTGTACTATATTGCCATTTGAGTATTTCCTTGTTTCTGGAATACATCTATCCTGCACCTTCCTCATTTTTCCCAGAAACTCACACCATTGCTGCTCTGCTGTCTCCCCTGCCAGCAGCACCTTCCAATTTACTTTAGCCATCTCCTCTCTCAGCCCACTGTAATTTCCCTTACTCCACTGAAATACTGCTACATCAGATTTTACTTTCTCCCTATCAAATTTCAAGCTGAACTCAAACATATTGTGTTCACTGCCTCCTAAGGGTTCTTTTACCTTAAGCTCCCTAATCACCTCCAGTTCATTACATAACACCCAATCCAGTATAGCTGATCCCCTGGTATGCTCAATGACAAACTGCTCTAAAAAGCCATCTTGTCGACATTCTACAAACTCACTCTCTTGAGATCCATTACCAACCCAATTTTGCTAATCGGCCTGCATGTTGAAATCTCCCATGACTATCATAACATTGCCCTGTTGACATGCCTTTTCTATTTCCCATTGTAATCTGTGGTCCACATCCCAGCTACCATTGAGAGACCTGGATATAACTGCCATCAGGGTCCTTTTACCTCTTCAGTTTCTTAACTCAGTCCATAAGGATTCAACGTTGCCTGACCCTATGTCACATCTTTCTACTGAACTGATGCCATTCGTTACCAGCAGAGCCACACTACCCACTCTGCCTCTTCCTCCGATACAACTTCGGACATTCAGCTCCCTGCAACCATCCTTTGGCCATGATTCATTGATAGCCGCAACATCATACTTGGCAATCTGTAATAGTGCTTCAAGATCATTCATCCACCTTATTCCTTATACTCTGTACATTGAGATATAATGCTTTCAATCTGCATCCCTACTGTACTGATACTTACCCTGCTGGCTGCAATTATGTCCTATCACCTGCCTGCTCTTCCTGACAGTCTGATTGCGCGGTATCTTTGCTTTTTTTAAAATTCGTCCTATTCTGAGCCCCTTCACTGGTTCCTGCTCACCAGCTAAACTAGTTTAAACCCTCCCGACAGCTCTAACAAACCTGCCCACAAGGATATTGGTCCCCTCGGGTTCAGGTGCAACCTGTCACTTTTGAGCAGGTTATACCTCCCCCAGAAGAGATCCCAATGTTCCAAGAACCTGAAGCCCTGTCCCCTGAACCAGCTTCTCAGCCACACATTAATCTGCCAAATCATCCTGTTCCTACTCTCACTGGTGCATGGCACAGGTAGCAATCCAGAAGTTACTACCCAGGAGGTCCAGCTTCTCAGCTTTCTACCTAGCTCTCTAAATACTCTTTTCAGGACCTCTTTTCTTTCCCTTCCTATGTCATTGGTACCAATATGTACCCGGACATCTGGCTGCACTCCCTCTCTCTCCAAAATGTTGTGAACACGATCTGAGCCGTCCCTGACCCTGGTACCTGGGAGGCAACATACCATTCGGATGTCCCATTCACCTCCACAGAATTTCCTGTCAGTTCCCCTAACCAATGAGTCCCCTATCAGTACAACTCTCCTCTTCCCCCTCTTTACTTTCTGCACAGCTGATCTATGCTCAGTGCCAGTAACCCGGTCTCCATGGCATTCTCCTGGGAGGGAATGCCCCACAACGGTATTGAGATAAGACAGACGGTAGTGGTTAAAGGGACTTATTTGAACTGCAGGTCTGTAATTAGTGGAGATCCGCAGGGACCTCCACTGTGACTTTTGCTGTTTGTGATGTATATCAATGACCTGGATGAAAATGTAGATGGGTGGGTTAGTAAGTTGGTGCATGATACCAGAATTGTTGGAGCTGCAGATAGTGGAGAAGACTGACAATGAGCATAGCACAATAAAAGAGCCTTTGACCAATGGCCAATCAAAACATCAGAAGTGTTGAGAGAAGGGTCTTCAATCAGGTCCCTGCCCAAGTACAAAAGCGGGTTGCTACAGTGAATAAGAACTTTGACCATTTTCCGCTCAGTGTTTGGGATTGATTAGCAAGAGTAAATTATAGGAAGGCAGGAAGAGGCACAGTGGCCGTCATCAGAGTGTACAGACTCAGGGTGGTGACAATGAGGCTTCTGCAAAGAAAGGTTTAGTCAGTGAAAGTTAAAGAAAAGGAAAGCTTTTCTCCTTGCCTTCTTTAAATCTGTTCAGCTGGGATAGTAGAGACGCCAGGGAGGATTGCTGAGTGCTTCTCTTGCGGGATGTGGGAAGGTAAGGAGACGATTCATGTTAAGGATGTGGTTCTGGAACTGGATGAACACCAGAGCATTCGGGAGGCTGATGGGGTGATAGATTGGACATACAGAAAGGTAGTTAGACCTGAAGTGCAGGACACAGGAAACTGGGTGACAGTCAGAAAGGGGAAAGAGTTTAAGGACGCAGTGCAGAGTACCCCTTTGGCCATCTCGCTCAGCAACAGGTACATCACTTTGGAGACTGTTAGAGGGGATGACCTAACAGCGGTTCTCTGGCACTGAGTCTGCCTCTGTGACTCAGAAGGGAAGGGGGAGAAGAGGCACGCTGTGATGATAGGGGGTTCATTAGTTAGGGGAACAGACAAGAGGTTCTGTGGGTCAGAATGAGATTTCCAGATTGTATGTTGCCTCCTGGGTTCCAGGGTCCGGGATATCTCGGATTGAGCACTCAGCGTTCTTAAGTAGGAGGGTGAACAGCCAGAAGCTGTTGTCCCTGTAGGTACCTATGAAATGGATAGGATGCATGATGAGGTTCTACATAGGGAATAAACCCTTCTCAGGCTTCCAGTCAAGTATAGGTATCGATAATAATCTACAAACTAATGACAAATGCTAGCATCATCCCTGGAAGCACAGGAAGTGCTTATTTTTCATATATGCTGTGTAAGCATGAGATCCTTTCTCTGCATAGGGAGTTCAGGGAATTAGTTGCTAAGTTAAAGGGCAGGACCTTCAGCGTTTGATCTCAGGATTGCTATGTGTGCCACGTGCTAGTGAGGACAGAACTAGGAAGATTATACAGTTTAATACATGGCTGAGGTGCAGCACAGTTGCAGAATATGATGTTGATGTTGATGATATGATATGATGTTGTAGGCATCAATGAATCATGGCTGAAAGGAGATTACAGCTGGGTGCTTAACGTCCAAGAACATACATTATATCAAAAGGGCAGGCAGAAAGGCAGAGGGGGCAGTGCTGCTCTGTCGGTAAAAAATGAAATCAAATCAACAGAAGGCAACTATAAAGTCATTAAGAAGGTAAAGATAGAATATGAAAGTAAGCTTGTCAATAATCTTCAAGAGGATACCAAAAGTTTCTTCAGATACATCAAATGTAAAAGAGAGGCAAGAGTGGATATCGGACCTCTGGAAAACAACGCTGGAGAGATTCTAATGGGGGACAAGGAACTAAATAACTATCTTACATCAGTCTTCACTGCGGAAGACATCAGCAGTATGGTGTCAGGTGTCATGAAGTGTGTGTACTTACCATAACTAGAGAGAAGGTTTTTGGGAAACTGAAAGGGCTGAAGGTTGATAAGTCATCTGGACCAGATGGTGTACACCCCAGGATTCTGAAGAGGTGGCTGGAGAGATCATGGAGGCATTAGTAATGATCTTTAAAGAATCAGTGTACTGTATACTGGAATGGTTCCAGAAGAGTGGAAAATTGCAAATCTAACTCAAACTCTTCAAGGAGGGAGAGAGACAGAATAAAGGAAACTATAACCCAGTTAGTCTGGCCTCAGTGTTTGGAGTTGATTATTAAGGATGACGTCTTAGGAACTCGAAGGCACACGATATAATAAGCCATAGTCAGCATGGTTTCCTCAAGGAAAATCTTGCCTGACAAATCTGTTGGAATTCTTTAAAGACATAACAAGCAGGATAGACAAAGGAGAATTGGTTGATGTTGTGTACTTGGATTTTCAGAAGGCCTTTGACAAGATGCCACACATGAGGCTGCTTAACAAGCTACAAGCCCATGGTATTACACAAAAGATTCTAGCATGAATAAAGCAATGGCTGATTGGCAGGAGGCAAAAAGTGGGAATAAAAGGAGCCTTTTCTGGCTGGCTGCCAGTGACTAGTGGTGTTCCACAGGAGTCTGTGCTGGGACCAATTCTTTTTACATTATATATAATCAATGATTTGGCCAGCTGGTGGCGTAGTGGCATCAGCACTGGACTTTGAGGTGAGAGGTCCCGAGTTCGAATCTGGCCAGCTCCCTTGCACGCTCTCCATCCTTGCCTGGGTTGAGTGTCAAGCTAGCAACTCGACCTCATAAAAAAACCTGCCAGGTTTCAGATGCCCAAGACATGCCGTATGATGAGCAATCACCAGAAAAAGATCAGTGATATGAAGCTAGGTGGATGGTCAGGTCATTTTGAGGAAATAGAGAGGCTACAGAAGAATGCAGACGGATTCGGAGAATGAGCAAAGAAATAGCAGATGGCATAGAGTGTTGGGAAGTGTATGGTCATGCACTTTCGTAGAAAAAGTGAAAGGGTTGACTATTGTCTAAGTGGAGAGAAAATACAAAAAAAAACTGAGGTGCAAAGGGCCTTGGGAGTCCTTGTGCAGAATTCTCTCAAGGTTAATTTGCAGGCTGAGTCCGTGTTGAGGAAGGCAAATACAATGTTAGCATTTACTTCAAGAGGACTAGAATATAAAAGCAAGGGTGTATTGTTGAAACTGTTTAATGCAGTATTGAGGCCTCACTTGAAGTATTTTAAGTAGTTTAGGGCCTCTTATCTTAGAAATGATGTGCTGAAACTTCTCCTTTTAGAATAGAGATGAGGAGGACTTTCTTTAGCCAGGGAGTGGTAAATCTGTGGAATTCTTTGCCACAGGCAGCTGTGGAGGCCAAGTCTGTATGTGTATTTAAGGCGGAGGTTGATAGATTCGTGATTGGTCAGGGCATGATGGGATATGGAGGGAGGGTGGGAGATTTGGGCCGAGAGGAAAATTGGATCAACCGTGATGAAATGGCTGAACAGACTTGATGGGTCAAATGACCTAATTCCACTCCTACATCTTCTGGTCTTATAGAGATCCATTGCCTATACAGGCTGAGAAATGGCAGATAGAATTTAACCCAGATAAATGTGGAGTGGTGCACCTCAGGAGGGCAAAGGAGGCAGCACACTGTTAAGGTTAAGGTCATTAACAGAACTGCTGAGCAGAGAGATCTTTGGATCCAATTTCATAGCTCCATAATAGAGGCTGCACAGGTCAATAAGGTAGTTAAGAAGGCTTATACAATGCTTGCTTTTATTATTGGGTTCAAAAGCCAGGAGGTTGTGTTGCAATGTTATAAAACTCTGGTTAGGTCACATCTGGAGCATTGTATACAGTTCTGGCACCCCACTACAGGAAGGAGGTTGAGGCTTTGGAGGGTGCAGAAGAGGTTTACCAGGATGCTGCCTGGTTTAGAGGGCATGTGATATCACGAGAGGCAGATAAACCTGGGTTTTATTCTCTGGAGCGTCGGAAGCGAAAGGGAGATTTGACAGAGTTTTACAAAGTTATGAAAAGCATAAATGGGGTGGACAGAGGGTACCTGCTTCCCAGGGTTGAAATGACTAATACCAGAGGGGGTGCATTGAAAGTGAGAGGTGGTAGATTCAAGGGGGATGTGAGGGGGAGGTTTTCTCACTTAGAGAGTTGTGAATGTGCTGCCTGGTATGGTGGTAGAGACAAGTACATAAGAGGTGTTTAAGAGACGTTTGAATAGGCACATGGATGTAAGGAGGATGGAGGGATATGGACATGGTGTAGGTAGGAGGGACTAGTCTTTGGGCATCTTTGATTTGCTTTTTCATTGGTTCAGCACAACATTGTGGGCTAAGTGGCCTGTTCCTGTGCTGTAATCTTCTATGTTCTAGTCCTAAATTCTAATTTACAGGATAAAATGATGCTGCAAACTTCTTGGGGATGTGTGGGAGGTAAACGTCCGTGCAAAGGATGTACTCGTGTCTCATTAAGAGCCAGCACTATATTTAATATTTAAATTGCCTGTTGTGGCAGCATTTTATTTCTTTACTCTGGGGTTCGTCAGTCTGTCCACGCAACTAAAGCCTCTCAACCCTAGCAGCATTTTAGTTACCATCTCCAAGGAATACTAATTCTGAATAAGCAATCGGTAGCAGACACAGTACTCGAAATGAGGTCTAATCCATGATTTATTGTGTATATTCCTTGTTCTTTTTATTTAAGCCTCTGTAATAAAGCCATGGATACCATCCCCTTCTTAACACTCTAGTCAACGTGATCTTCTATCATTGATTGTTTTCTACACTGTCAGGATTCTGTTCCTTAACACCCTTTAAAATTGTGTTCACTCTTGTCATTCTTCCTAATGAAACACATCTCTTTGAGCACCAGGCAGAAGAAGCCCAATTAACCTTCATGCTGATTAGATTTTCTGTAATCTGACTGAATCAGCTGAGATGAGCCCAGTGACCTCTCAACCGTGAGCAGAAAACATCTTTGATAGGCATGAAACCATTCTCAGGATATATGGATATTTTTAATTAATAAAACTGAAGTTGCCAAGTCAGAATAAAACTGAGGTTAGGAGATTTATGAATAAGACAAGGAAGCACACTAAGTAAAAGTGTATGGCTTTATTTTTAAATTGCCATCACTGTGAAGGCACTATCATTGACACTTCTTCAATTACAAACATAAATTGTCTCCTTGCATTGTTTGTTCTTACTGTAGCATTGCTGCCAAATTTACTTAAAAAAACAATGAGTCATATTTCAACACTAATACATCAGCTTTGTATTTTCTCCAGCATGTGGCCACATGAAACAGTTACAAATTTTGAGATCATTATTTTTAAGTCACTGCATGAAAGCTTCAAAATCAAACTAAGTTAAATAGCACCCCTGTCTAAAGTGCATAAATTTACTTGTTGCAAATAAAGCCCTAATGCATGGTGTCAATGGGACTTTGTTACAATGGTGCCATTTGAAGTCAACTTGACTTTGAACGATGGTGTAAATTTCAGCATGGCTGCCTCTCCCAATTTCGATTAAGTCGGGGCTTCCCAACCTGGGGTCTGTGGACCATTTGCTTACTGGTGTTCGTCCGTGGAATAAAAAAAAGTTGGGAACCCCTGTATTAAGTCTATTGCCTCTCATGAAACCAATACTGTTGCCACTTGAAGAAAGACTGTGGGCTTTGTTCACACAATGAAGTAAAAATGCAAGGGTTGATTTTCTAAGAGTTGTTGTATTGTACAATCTCCAGGACATGTAAAATTGCAGAAGAATTATACTTGCCTTGTCACAGAACAAGAAAAAAAATGCTTTTTGAATCAGAGCCTAATTCTTCCAGAGGAGTAAATATCTTTCACTTATCCATGTAGCATTTGGAGGTGATCTACGCAGCCTAGTATTTCCAAAACTAACATTTTAACATGACACATAGCTACAATCACTGATACAATGACTACACACAGCTAGGTTTCTCAGTCTAATACATTACAACTTTGTAAATATTTTAAAACATTACCAGGTCCATCAACTTTTCCAAATTTCAGAATTTATTACAAAACTGACTACGTGCTTGCTACCTTATACAAATGCTTGACTGTTTTCCATTAAATAGCAAAAAAGTCATTTTGAAGTAAATAACAAATCTTCTCTGTAAAATATATTAACAAAAACAAGTTCAAAAATTATTCAATACACAGTAAAAAACAGTAGAAACGGCAGCTAATATTCTGTAGTTCTAAAACAAACTCCACAGAAATCCTTTTTCATCATTCTTAGTAGAAGTAAAAAGAAGTTTAATTATCACAAAATTCCTGTACTCATTTTGAAATTAACTGGTACACTGAGGAAATCTTCAGTGTATCTGTTAAATAGTGTCTGAATGAATTTTTAAGAAAATAAATCAAGGTTGCTAATACTTCTTTGAACATTGGGAAAACAGATAACAGGAAAAACAGAAAGATGTTGAAGGTGAATTAAAGGATGAGAATTGGGGTGGAGTGTATGTGGAATACTTAAAACGTTTTACTATTATTTGGATAAATGTTGATATAGAAATTATGCTGTTCTACAGAGAAATAATTATAATGGGGATTAACAACTTTTTAAAACAGTAGAAAATAAAATATTGTAAGAAAGCTTTTATGATGCCAACTAATAGTATCACCATGTAGTTTCACTCATTGTAAAACATTTTCTGTTTCTAAATATTATATATATTTCTCCACAATTACATGCAGCCATTTAAAACTTGCATGTCATTGGTACTTATTTTGTTGCCTATTAGCACTCCTAAATGCTTCTTAGCATTAAAGATAATAAGTGCAAACAGCATGTCAAACTTAAGTTGTTTTCAAAACCTTGGGAATCTGGGGAAAAATTCAGTAATGCTCTTATACACTACAGTCTCCTCGATTCTTTCCAAGGAGTGCAACATTTTCCCCAATTTTTAATGTAAGTAGTAGAAATGATTGGAATACTAAATAAGCAAAACTATTTAAACATATTTGACCTGTCTTTCAAATTTAGCATTTAACAGCACATAATTTTTTGTTACTACACATTGCTTTCACCATGATCATTGTTCTGGTACATAAAAATTTATTTTAAAATAATTTATAAATAATAAACAGTTAATAAATACTAGATGGTTAGGGAAGATTCCATGCTTTGGCACAATAAAACACTTGTGCTCATCTTAATTGATCCCACAAATATTTACTCACAAATAGTGATTTTATACTAAAATATAGAGAATCCCTGTTTCACAATTAAACCTTGAGTGAGAAATGCCCTCAAAATTGCTTACCTTCTACCAACTATTAATTGCCAAAAAATGCATTCCTATAAAATTCAAATAATCAGTAAACTAAAATAGAGTCAGAGAAAATTTCCACATCTGGAGGTTTTTTAGTTCCAGTATGGGAATAAAATAGTTTCACAAGATTTGTATTTTGGGTTAATCAATTTAACTGACAAAATGTTCTATTTTAGAAAAACAATTTACATCAGATAAAAGCTGCAGAAAGTACATATAAGAATAAGATATTTTTTTCTTTTATCTAATTAACAAACAGTAAGTTCAGAGTTTTTTTTTTGTTTTGTTCATGCAATTACAGACGATAATTCCACTTCTGCTATTCAATTTTATCAAATAATTTTTTTCCAAATATAGAGACTTCAAATGTAAGCAGAAATGGCCTCCAAGCATGAAATGCATGAAATGGCCTCCAACCTACCTACATGCTTCATCAGGCGAATGCACTTATCATGCATTGAAAGTGAATTCTTGATTACCTTGTTTAAAAAGTAGAAAGGAATGGTCCTAAGGCCATGATTGAAGAAAGGGTTAGGCATCTTTCATCATGAATATGTTGGAAACCACACATACTTGAGTTCCCGTTTGCAACACTGGATTGCCCACTGAAACACAGTTCCAATTCTGTTGCAGTTCTGAGCACCTTAACTCTTTGCAAATAGCCTAGAGCTATCAAAATTTCCAATTCTGCTTAACCGTTCACAACCCATAATGATCACACCTTCCCTGATCTAATACCGCACTTCCCAGTATCCTAATTGCCACTCCCTTTAATCCTAATGTTCCAGTTGCCTCCTTTCAATTCCAAACATCATATTCCTCCTTCTCATAGAACCACTGTTTGTGAGGAATTGGCTTAAAACTTCAACAAAGTGAAAATCATTGAAGTATAAACCATATATTCCTTAAATGCCATTTTTGGTTTGTGTCCAGGACCAAATTTCATCCATTAATGGCAAATACAAATTTTGGGTATGATGGAATACTTTTCAGTCATAATAATGATGCCAGACATTTCAAAATAGCATTAAGCACAGCACAACTTCTAATTGTTTAATAAAACTTAGCGCAGGAATGCTTCTGCATTTCATGAGTTCATAGCACCAGGTCTTTCGAGCTTGCAGAAACAAACTGCAGCTTACAATCAGCAATGTGATTTAATCAATGTAATGTCTCAACTTCAGCAGAAGGCATTGTTTCAAGAAAAGAAAGCTGCACTATGATCATGAAACTATATTTTTAGAAATAATATGACACCACTCAATGTACATTTGACAGAATTGAATTTCTCTGCTATTTTGGTAAATGAGTTTTTAATGTACTTGTCCAAATCTCTTCTTAGAGAGATAAACAATTAACTCTTATTGAAGTAGTAATGTGAAGCCCTGCCTGCTGGTATCCAAGATGGATGTTGAAGGCCTAAATTTCTCCTTCTCAATTTATTTAATACAATCTTGAAAATCAGCTTTGCCAAGAAAAGTGAAAAGTAACTACAACTAGACTTGGTCCATCTAGAGAAATCATGTATTGAAATTATAGTATAAGGTTATTGTGTGTCAATACAAACTTAATAAAATGATATATAAATCTCTGGAAGATCTACAGATTCTGTTAGCTTACACAGTATTTAACAACTATTTTTGTTCTATCTGCCTAACCATGGAAACTTCGGTTCTTTGTCCTGGTCTTTCCTGGGAATCTGTGCAGGTTAGTATCAGTTGCATCCATTGAGCTGTGTCTGACAATTCACATCTTGGTTTGTCTGTTTTCTATAGATTTACCCATTTAATTTCACAAAGATAATTAAACAGTTCCTCTCCACAGCAAATAACAACAGCCGGCTTTCAAATTCTTGGAACTTTCTATATTCCGCACCAAATGACTGCTTGCACATACACCCCATACCGCTGTCTTTGAGACGTTCTATATTCAGCATATTCACCCCATTCTGCTGTCTGGAAGACTAAGATGTAATGCTACAGCAGGAATATCAATGCAGAGTTGTATTTATTTAACTTGACGCTTCAAACACAAGGCTGGATTTCTTTTGCTTTCCCCATAGACAATGGGAAGTTAGTCAGGCATTAAAGCAGGGAATCCTGTATGCTTTTTTACCCCTGTGATTTATTTTAATTTTAAATGCAAATGCACACAGCACAAGTCTGCCACTGTAAAAGCATTTCTAAATTATTGTAATACACTTTCTAGACAGGAGGTGTATTTCATTAAATTTAATAAAAAGTTAATATTCCTACATAATTTTCACTGCCTACTTCAGATAATACTATCAAAGACTTATGTTTATCTAATTGTAAATAGTACTGAAGACTGGGATTCCAGTTGAGAGCAATATATGCTTGTACTAGAGCTAATACAACCCCAAAGACCAGCATTTAAATTAGATTCTACTAATTATTGTTTGCTGAACCCTGAAAGAACTGAACAATGATGAGAAGATATGAGAACCTGAGAATTGTGCCACACCATTATATTGGGTTTCATGCATTTTGTGAAACTCACATAATGAGGGAGAATATCGAGCTCTCTATGTACGTTCCATGCCAAATGTGACCCTGTTGTTTCAGGACAGCACTCCTACTGATTGTTTCAGGTTCCTGCAGTTCTAGGTACGTGGGTGGTGCAGCAGGTGAAATATTGCAGCAACTTATAGAAGGTAATCCCAGCAGCACTCTTCCAAACACAGGGAAGTGTTGTTATTGAATGAATAAATGGTGGGAGGGATCGTACAAATGTTCTAGAGACTCAAGGGAACCTGAACAGACTAGTGAAGAACAGGATTTACATGATCTCTTTGACAAGGGGACCATGTAAACCCTGCAATGCTAGATCAAAGCATTCTTGGCAGGAGGTTGGTAGGGAGAAAATAAGTGGAGTTCATTAAGGCCTGTGTTGTGGAAAAGCCTGCCTTGCAGGCAAATTCTTACGCTTGTTTCTGTTGGGTGAAGGAAATGCGCTTTCCTTGTGTCTGTCATTTGGATGAGCTCCCTAATGCAATAGGGAACATCAAACAGTGAGATGTGGTTGAGATCAGTAGCAGTCAGGACAGATCCTGTGACTTGGTTGCTAAAGTGGACTTTGGCCCTGGTTTCTATGGCAAAGCAGTCAAGGCACACACAAGGTTGTACTTGAGGCTCTGAGGTCAACAAATGCAGTTTGAGTGCTGGCCCTTTAAACTGCATAGTTTCAAAAGAAATAAAATTAGTGAAACCTGCAGGCTGTCATTTTTCAGACCAGTGTGGTGGGAAATCTCATTCCTGATGAATTATTTACGTTGGACTCATGCTAATGTGTTTTTGAAGAGCTTAGATGGTGGGGAGAGCTGGAGAAAATGAAAATCCCACTGAACGACAAAGCAAATAATGTCTGAAGGAATTTGGATCAATCTGAACAAATGTATGATTAATGAGTAAAACAACAGAATCTGATGGAAGAATGTTAGCTCTTGGATGAGTTAGGAGTATGGATGTTCATGTAAATGATTCATATCTTAAAGAACATCATAAGTATTATTTAAGAACTAGTCTAGCAATCAGTTAATCCACCATTTGCACTAGAAAGTAAAATGAACACAAGAAGCTAATGATGCAGTGGGATTCTTACCTTGCCTAAAAACTGCACCATCACCGTTTTAATACTACTTTAGCTACAATTAATGAAGAGTTATTTTTATTTCAGTCCAAGTCACCTGTCTGATCACAGAACTTCCATTGTTGCTGTCAGAAAATATTTTATTGGCCTAGTCATTATGAACATTTCTGAAGTTAATTTACATAGTCAGGATTCGTGCAGACTCTCACTGTACTGCGACCAAAATTAATTAAAATTCAGAGGCAAACAATATGCCAGATCATTCATTCAATCCCACTATGAAGGCAGACTAGGGAAATGTAAAATTTAAAGTAGCCGCTCCCTCACGTTAGGCTAATGGAAAAACAAATGAAGAGAAGGCCTTCATCACTTTTCTGAAAGAGAATCAACACTTTATTGAATTGTTCAATGAACCCCTCAATTATGCTACTCTCTTCCCATTGCTATCCTGATAAGCAGTGTCCTCTCTCCATTATGTGACATTTTCTCATTTCACCCTACTGCCATCATTACCAGACAGTGTGGCCCTAGGCCCATGGAAGCTGTTAAGATGTGCCTAGAGCAGGACACTGTTTCATCTCATGATTCACACAAGGGAATTTTATGCAATTGTATCTGTTCTCAGACGACCTTCGAGCAACAATACTTAGATATTCAAAACACTAGACGGTAATCAACCACAAGACATCAAAAACTGTGCATGTTTTCTGACGCATTATTTGTGATTTGCAGACTAAATAAGTAGAATGCAACTCTCTTAAAACTCAGTCATCCAGAATCAAAATTCCCAATATCTTGACAATTTGCTTACAACTATATAAACCATAAACACTGATGCTACCAACAACCACAAGATCATTTGTGTAAAATAACAACCTCTCTCATGTTTAAGCAGCCTCTATTTTACATTGCCCTAATTATCCAGAACACATGTGAAACTGGCCCTTGCTCCTTTATTGAGAAATGTCATTATTATGTTTTAACACAATTATGGCAGTTTCTATATTACCGCCTGGGACCAAACGTCAGTTACAAATAGGGAGCTACAACATAAGGTAGAAATGACAAACACGATGCGAAATGTTAGTTTAGAATGTACCTGAGGATGAGTGGATAAGGTTAGACTTTTAATTGATGTTGGGGAGAGTGTTACAGTAAATATCAAAGAGTTTCTGTGGAACAATAGACATATTATTACAGACGGCTTAAGAGTGTTGGTCAAAGAATTAACATGTACAGCAGTGTTAGCATTTCTGGAATAAGATTAAAAAGGAATTTGCAGATGGTCTTTAGTGACTGTATTATTAAATAATTTTCTATTAACTATTCAAGGAAGAGGAACAATGATTCAGCCTATTCATATCTTTAATACTACAGAAGTCTTAAACATTTAACTAATGTTGCTTTTAAGTGACGACATTTTTAATGTTCATATGTTACCCGTTATTATCTTGGTTTTGCTATGCTTTTGGTGAACCCATGAATAAGATTCACAGCAGTGCAAATAATGGACCTGCTCTGCTAGAAATTTGTTCTTTCTTTAGTTTAATGTTAATTCCTCAGCACTGTTTTGCAATAATCATCCTTGTGCTTTCTTACGATTTGCTTGTTAATGCCGATTTAGTGTTTAATCCAGTGTTAATTCTCAGAGTCCCGATGAAGGGTCTCGGCCCAAAATGTCAACAGTTTCTGTCTCTTCTCCATTGATGCTGTCCAGCCTGCTGAGTTCCTCCAGCATGGCGTGTGTTACTTTGGATCTCCAGCATCTGTAGATTTTCTCGTCTTAATTTTCACTGCTGCTTCAAGCAAAAGAAAAATGTCATAACATGCTGCCATTGTTCAAAGGTCGTATCAATACCAGTTAAGCAGTAAGGTGCTACATGAAGGTCTTCAGGCAGAATTTATAAAGTTTTGGATTGACTGAAGGACATAACAATGGCCAAATGCTTCCAGATGTCCAAGTTCTCTGAAGAACCTAGCCAATTATACGATACGAAGCACCTTAATTCCATATAATCATAACCTAAAGACCCCTCAAATCCAATCAAAAGATAAATCAGTACTTCTGAATAGAAAAAAAGATTCACCTCCTCCAGCACGAAACATGCGTAAAAGGTCATAATAATTAACGGTTAATAAGGGAGGATAGTGCACTTATTTCTTCAGAGGCTGGTACATTGAAGTATTAGTATCAAGTACAGAATTCCCAGTTTCCACAAACTTAGAGGAATAGTGTGAAGTTGCAGGACTGAGTGTATTGGCCACGCTGTAAGTGATCCCCGGCATAACTGCCATCACTTCTGCAACTTTCTGTTTGAGCTCTTCAATTTCCTGATCTTGTTGGATTATATGTCCTGCAAAACAAAAGTAATGCATAATAATTTATGTTAATTTCATGCCAGGTTGCCTATCCTCCGATAGCGTCTGTTTTTAAATATTTATTGCCTTTGTTCATTCCCGGTGGAATTGTTTACATAGTAAACAATTCTCATGGACTATTGGTCCCACTCCCATCAGGGGCGATGCAACATCCACCAGACTCAAGTAACAGTTACTTCCCCCAAGACATCAGGCTGATCAACACCTCCACCCATTAACCCACCCCACCACACTCCCCGCCTCCACTTCATTATCATTTATTTTCAAAGTCATCTTATGTGCAGATACTTCTGCACATAGTGTCACACTAGACCATAAGACATAGGAGCAGAATTAGGCCATTTGGCTCTTTGAGTCTGCTCCGCCATTCAATCATGGCTCATCCCTTTATCCTCTCCTCAGTCCCACTTCCCGATCTTCTCCCTGTGACCTTTGATGCTGTGGCCAATCAAGAACCTATCAATCTCTGCCTTAAATACACCCAATGACCTGGCCTCCACAGCTGCCTGTGATAACAAATTTCACAAATTCACCTCCCTCTGGCTGAAAAAATTTCTCTGCATCTACATTTTAAATGGACCCCCGTCTTTCTTGAGGCTGTGCCCTCTTGTCCTAGACTCACCCACCAGGGGAAACACCCTTTCCACATCTACTCTGTCTAGGCCTTTCAACATTCAAAAGGTTTCAATGAGCTCCCCCTCATCCTTCCAAATTACAGCGAGTACAGACCCGGAGCAATTAAACGTCCCTTGTATGATAACCCTTTCATTCCTGGAATCATCCTTGTGAACGTCTCCTGGACTCTCTCCAATGCCAGTACATCTGTTCTAAGATGAGGAGCCCAAAACTGTTCACAATACTCAAGGCGAGGGCTCACCAGTGCCTTATAAAGCCTCAGCATCACATCCCTGCTCTTGTATTCTAGACCTCTTGAAATGAATGCTAACATTGCATTTGCCTTCCTCACCACCGACACAACCTGCAAGTTGCTATTTAGGGTGTTCTGCACAAGGACTTCCAAAGCTCCTTTGCATCTCAGATACTTGGATTTTCTCCCTGTTTAGAAAATAGTCTGACATTTATTTCTACTACCAAAGTTCATGATCATGCATTTTCCAACACTGTATACATGCAAGCAGACTATGTAGATAAGCTAGTACATATATTATATATATTTTTTAATGTGTTTTTGTGTTCTTTATGCTTATTGTGCTATATTTTTCATTCTCATTTACATTTGTGTATTGACAAATGACAATAAAGAATATGAATCATGAATTTTTTTGTCTTTATGTAAAATTGCTGAGTAAATTGGGTTTAATGACAATAAATGTTAAGAATTTGGAAGGGAGAATGATAACTCACAATATAACTGCGAGCAGCAAGGATGGGGGGGGGGGGAGGGTAGCCGCCAACAGCATATTGCCACGAGGGGAGGGTGCTTCCACTCCCTGAACCTAGTTTATTCACAGGAGCACCATGGTTCACAGGTTAGAGTTGTAACCAGAAAGAGCACAAAAATAGATGGAAGAGCACAAGAACCAAACAGAGGAGGTAAAGCACCAGGAAAGAATAAGACATCCCTCTCTGTGTCTTAAGGCTTGTTCTTATGCTAACTGTGCCTCATGTATTTTACAAGTGGTAAAATTGAAAACCCAGACATATGGCAAATTGGTCCTCAGTGTGTGATATGTCAATAAATCACATTGACGCCTGTCAAAATGTCAGCTTTTACTGTTGGATTGTAAAACACAGGAGCAGTAATGGTATGGTAGATCTTTCTTCTGCACAACCTCCATGCCCCAAAATAGTACTGGCACACTTAGTTCTCAAAAAGGCCATGAAAATTCATTATAAATGATAACAATGACTTTAATATTGTAAACACTACTTACCTTGTGCAATCTCTAGTTGTCTCCTGGCATCTCCAAGAGCAGAGAAAAGGTCCAGTTTGATCCTGGTCTCTGCACTGAGATTGGTTTCTAAGTGCTGAGTTTTGTCCTGCATGGCTGTAAGAGCTGCCATTAGCATTTCAGTCTCCTGTTCAGTTTCTTTATACTTGCAAAGTTCCTGCAGTAAAGTGATAAAAGCAGCCAATTCAGATAATTTTTCAATACTACCATCTTAATTAGAATCTTCAAAACTCTGTTTGGAAAAGGGTTTACCCACTTAAGTCTGATTTTTTTTTAAACCCCGTTCTCCTGCTTTCTCCCTGTAACCTTTCACCCACTTACTTCAGGCCCAGAACATCGCTCCTTAGAGAAGTGACACAAAGTTGCTCACGGTATTCCAAATGTGATTGGACCAATGCCTTAGAAAGCCTCGTCAGTGCCTTCGTCCCTTCATCAAAATGAATGTTAACATTGCATTTGTCTTCTTTGCTAGCAACTCAGTTAGCAAGCTAATCTTCAGGAAACCCTGAGCCAGATCTTCCAAGTCCCTCTATGCCTCGAAGTTCTGAATTCTCTCCCTCAGTACTTTCATTCTCCCTACCAAAGTGCATGAGCTTACACTTCCCTATAGTATATTCTATTTGCCTCCTCTCACAACCTATCTAGGCTCTCCTGCAGACTCCCTGCATCTGCAAAATTACCTGTCCCCCTATCTATCTAGCTATTATCTACAAAACCTGGTCACAATGACATCCATTCCTTCATTCCGGATTATCAAACTGTGAAGTAAAAAGTTCAGACCCCTGCAGAATTCCACTAGTCACCAACTGCCGTCTTGAAAGTAACTCCTTTATTCCCACTCTCTGTCTCTGCCAGTGTAGGGAGAGTGTCAAACACAGACCATAGGATGCAAGAAATGCAGAAGGGCTCCAGTCTCCAAAGCTCTGCCCAAGTGACCTTGCGCTTGGGAAGATCCCATCTCCTCCCCAACTCCACTGCCTTCCTTAACCGTCTTTTGTCCTCATGATTTCTTACCCCTGCCTGGATCATGTCGTGCCTGTCCCTTTCACTTCCACTCCCCCGTCACTGGAAGTGTGCAGAGCCGAGGCCTTGCTGACCCAGGTGTGGGTTTCCACTGATGTCTGTCAATTGCAGGAAGCTCACTGCCTGGTCTGTAGCCGAGTTGGCAGCCCACTTTCAGCCCAGTCTTGTTGTGACTCCTGCTTAAATTATTAGTTTGTCATCTGAGCCCCTCAGTGTCAACACAACTCTATACTTTGCCACCTTGAACCCCTCTGCTACCGATGACAATGGGAGCTGTGGCTGGCCTGATCTTGTGTACAGCCCCACTGAAGAAAAACTTGGGGGATACCCCAGCCTCCTGTGCAGGTGCTTGTCGACTTTCCTCTCGATGCCTTCTACAGTAGTCATGGGGATAAACTTCTAAAGGGATTGAACAGACTAGATGCATAGATGCAGGAAGATTGTTTCCGATGTTGGGGAAGTCCAGAACGAGGGCTCGCAGTTTAAGGATAAAGGGGAGGCCTTTTAGGACCGAGATGAGGAAAAACTTCTTCACACAGAGAGTGGTGAATCTGTGGAATTCTTTGCCCCAGGAAACAGTTGAGGCCGGTTCATTGGCTATATTTAAGAGGAAGTTAGATATGGCCCTTGTGGCTAAAGGGATCGGGGGTATGGAGAGAAAGCAGGTACAGGGTTCTGAGTTGGATGATCAGTCATGATCATACTGAATAGCGGTGCAGGCTCGGGCTGAATGGCCTATTCCTGCACCTATTTTCTGTGTTCTTATGGGGAACTCGTGCACCATGAAAAGCCAGAGCAGCCTTGGTAGAAGACCGTGCTGGTGCAACCATGTCCTAAATTTACCAGGGAGTCCAGTTCTGTCGATCTTCTTCAGCCACTCTTCAGCCTGCTTTGCAGTGTCAGTGACGTTGGCACTGTCCACCATTGCTACATTAAACCACTTTCCCAGACACTTGACTGGGTTGTCCCCTATGGATGGAGTGACTCCTCCCTGTATTTGAAGACTGAACTTGCTAGTAACCTTGCCCTTTTTGATCACCGTGCACCTGGACTTTCTGGCCTTGAAGATCATCCTAGCCCAGGTAGCTACGGTGTCCAGGGTTTCCATTGCCCATCTTGCTTGGACATGGGTTACAGTGGTTAAGATGAGGGAGATGGTACAATCAGTAGGAATCCCTTTTTTGGGGGTCTTGCCACCTGATTGTAAAGTGAGCTGAAGCGAAGCGTAGCTTGAATCCTCCCAGGTAGCTGGTGATCATTTCTCACGTTACTGGTGGGATGTGGTAGTGGTCCAGGCTGGCCTGGATGGGCATGTGTGGAATTGATCTGTTGGTGTTGGCTAGGTCTAACCAAACAACTGTTGGGTCACCTTTCATCCGCAAGGCCTCGCCGATCAATTGGCTGATTATTGAGATGTGTTCAAGGCACCCAGAAAAAGCACCTTGGGAATAAAGCACTCTTCAGCCATTTTCCAGCTTGGTGGGATAGAGCCTTTTGTCCAAATCTTCCTCATTATCTTCCACAATCTCCAGAGGAGCTTTGGGCATTTCTTATAAACCTTGTAGGGCGTGTCACTTGGTCCTGGGACGGCAGATGACTTTGCTCTCTTGATGATATCCTGGACCTTCTGCCATGTAGGCTCTGCCACATTCAGCACAGTTGCTGAGATTCTCGGTTGGGGGACTTCTGAGCTGAATTTTCGAACATGATTCCCACGGGGATCGCTGTGCGTTTCCCACAGAAATTCTTTCACCTCCTGCTTTGAGCTGGTTAGGGTGCCAGATTTTCACTAGTTAAGAAGAGCCCTGGTGAACCTGAATGGCTTGTTAAAATACTGCTCCCGTCTTCTCTCTTCCCCCGTTCTTTGCTTTCACAGCTGCTCCACCCTCGACCAGCTGTCCCCACAGTTTGACACCTGCTTTTTCGTCAGGTGAACTGTTTCTGAATTGGTTGTTCAGGGTCTTTATCCTGCTTCTCAGGTGGTGAATCTCCCTCTCCCTCCTGTTCATCATAATGGTTTAAGATCCCTTTTCTTCTCCATTGGGCCAAATCGTTCTTCAGCAAAGTTGAACACAATGACTGTGAGGGAGCTGACTTTCTGTAGACAGGTCTTGCCAACGTAGCTTCCAAGAAGCAATCCAGGTCACCATCAAACTGCTTCCAAGATACATTGTCTGATGGTTCAGGCCATCTGATCCTCTCTTTCCTTGTGACAGAGGGGGCACTCACTTGGTCCCTTCATTGGCACTAGGTGGCTCAGGTGTGAAGAGATCTTCAGCTCTGTGGGCTGCTTCCTGGCTGGAGGTCTCCATCATCTCATCGGATGTTGAGTACACACATTACACTTGAGTCGCCTTTGTTCAGCAGCTGGACCTGCTTTGGTGTATCTTGAAGGCCTTTGACGTTTTTGCAGATTTTGCTGCAATGGCACTTTGCCGCTTAACTGGAGCAGGAAAATTATGCCAAACAGTTTCTAACTAGTGTGGGCATTAAGACAGTACATCGTGCATAGAGCAAACCGTTTATAAGTAGCATCAGTTGACCATAAAGATCATAAGATAGAGCAGCAGAATTAGACCATTTGGCCCATTTCACCATGGCTGATCCAGATTTCCTCTCAGCCCCGGTCTCCTGCCTTCTCCCCATATCCCTTCATGCCCCGACCAATCAAGAATTTATTCATCTCTGCCTTAAATATACACCTAGACTTGGCCTCTACAGCTGCCTGTGGCAAAGTATTCCACAGATTTACCACTCTCTGGCTAAAGAAATTCCTCCTCATCTCTATTCTAAAAGGATGCCCCTCTATTCTGAGGCTGTGTCCTCTGGTCTTAGACTCTCCCAGTACAGGAAACACCCTCTCCACATCCATTCTGTCAAGGCCTTTCAGCATTCGATAGGGTTCCATAAGGTCATCCCTCACTCTTCTGAATTCTAGTGAATACAGGTCCAGAGCCATCAAGTGCTCTTCATATGACAAACCATTCAAATCTGGAATCATTTTCATGAACCTCCTTGAACCCTCTCCAATTTCAGCACAACCTTTCTAAGATAAGGGGCCCTAAACTGTTCACAATACTCCAAATGAGGCCTCAGCAGGGCTTTATAAAGTTTTAACATTGCATCCTTGCTTTATGTTCTAGCCCTCTTGAAATGAATGCTAACATTGCATTTGCCTTCTTCACCACAGACTCAATCCGCAAACTAACCTTCAGGGAATCTGGCACAAGAGCTCCCAAGTCCCTTTGCACCTCAAATTTTTTAAAATTCTCTCTCCATTTAGAAAATATTCAACCCTTTCATTTCTTCTACCAAAGTGCATGACTTATATACTTCCCAACACTATTCCATCCGTCATTTCTTTGCCTATTCTCTTAATCTGTCTACGTAGCTGCCCTACATCCTCAAAACTATCTGTCCCTCCATCTACTTCATATCATCTGCAAACTTTTCAACAAACCCATCAATTCCATCAACCAAATCATTGACATATAACGTAAAAAGAATCAGTTTCAACACAGACCCCTGTGAAACCACTAGTCACTGGCAGCCAGCCAGAAAAGGTTCCCTTTATTCCCACTCTTTGCCTCCTGCCAACCTGCCACTGTTTTATCCATGCTAGAATCTTTCCTGTAACACCATGTGTGCACCTTGTCAAAGGCCTTCTGAAAATCCAAGAACACTTCATCAACTGATCCTCCTTTGTCTATCCTGCTTGTTGTTTCTTCAAAGAATTCCAACAGATTTGTCAGGCAAGATATTTCCTTGAGGAAACCAGGCTGACTTTGGCCTATTTTATCATGTGCCTCCAAGTACCCTGAGACCTCATCTTTAATAATCGACTCCAACACCTTCCCAACCACTGAGGTCAGACTAACTGGCTTATAGTTTCCTTTCTTCCGTCTCTCTCCCTTCTTGAAGAGTGGAGTGACAATTGCAACTTTCCAGTCTTCTAAAATCTTGTGATTCTTTAAAGATCATTACCAATGCCTCCATGATCTCTTCAGCCACCTTTCAGAACTCTGAATACACCATCTAGTCCAGGTGACTTATCTACCTTCAGACCGTTCAGTTTCCCAAAAACTTCTCTAGTTATGGTAACTTCACACACTTCATGCCCCCTGACACCTCGAACTTCCACCGTGCTGCTACTGTGTTCCACAGTGAACATTCAGATCCTCCCTCATTTTCTTGTCCCTCATCACTACCTCTCCAGCATCATTTTCCAGCAGTCCAATATCCACCCTCACTTCTCCTTTACACTTCATGCATCTGAATAAACATTTGGTATCCTCTTTAATATTGCTGGCTAACTTAGTTTTGTTTTCCATCTTTTCCTTGTTAATGACTTTTTCAGTTGCCTTCTGTTGGTTTTTAAAGGCTTCAAAATCCCCTAACTAATGACTAATTTTTGCTCTATTATATGCCCTCTTTTTGGCTTTTATTCTGGCTTTGACTTCCTTTGTTAGCCATAGTTGTGTCATCTTAGCTTTAGAATAATTCCTCCTCTTTGGGATGTATCTATCCTGTGCCTTCTGAATTGCTTCCAGAAATTCCAGACGTTGCTGCTCTGCCATCATCCCCACCAGTGTTCTTTTCCAAACCATTTTGGCCAAATCCTCTCTCGTGCTTCTGTAATTCCTTTTACTCACTGTAAGACTTCAGCTTCTCCTTCTCGAATTTCATGGTGAATTTGATCATGTTATGATCTCTTCCCCTAAGGTCTATTTTACCCTAAGCTCTCTAATCAATTCTGGTTCATTTCACAACACCCATTCCAGAATAGCCGATCCTTTAGTGGAGCAGCTCTAAAAAGCCATCTTGTAGGCACTCTAGAAACTCCCCCTCCTGGAATCCAGCACCAACCTGATTTTCTCAATCTATCTGCATATTGACTATTGTAACATTGCCCTTTTGGCATGCATTTTCTATCTCCCATTGTAATTTGTAGACCACATCTTTACTACTGTTTGGGGGCCTGTATACAACTCCCATCAGAGTCTTTTTTACCCTTGCAGTCCCTTCATTCTATCCACAATGATTCAACACCTTCCCATTCTATGTCAACTCTTTCTAATGACTTGATTTCATTTTTTACTAACAGAGCCATGCTGCCCCCTTTGCTTTCCTACCCATCTTTTTGATACAAGGTGTATCCTTCGACATGAAGCCCTCGGCTATAATCTCTTTCACCATGATTCCGTGATGTCTACAACATCATACCTGCCAATCTGCAACACCTCATTCCGTATACTGCACACATTCAAGCACCACATCTTCAGTCCTGTATTCACCCTTTTCGATTTTGTTCACCTTTTTACATTACAACTCATCCTGTTGACTGCAATTTTGCTCTATCAACAGCCTCTCTTCACTACACATTGCCTCTGTTTGTAAACCAGCTATCTCATCTTCAGCACTTTTATCAGCCTTTCCTATGACACTTCTTGCATTGAAATATAGGCAGCTCAGGACACTAGTCGCACCATGCTCAACCTTTTGATTCCTGACTTTATCTGAAGTCTTACCAAAATCTGCCTCCACAACCTCTCCACTATCTGTTCTGGCATTCTGGTTCCCACCCCCTTGCAACTCTAAAGTAAACCCCTCTGTGCAGAACGAACAAATTGTCCAGCTAGGATATTAAAACAACACACACAAAATGCTAGTGGAACACAGCAGGCCAGGCAGCATCTATAAGGAGAAGCACTGTCGATGTTTTGGGTCGAGACCCTTCGTCAGGACTCAGCGCTTCTCCTTACAGGTTTTGTGTGTGTGTTGTTTGAATTTCCAGCATCTGCAGATTTCCTCGTGTTTGCAGCTAGGATGTTAGTTCTCTTCCAGTTCAGGTGCAATCTGTCCCTTCTTTACAGGTCCCACCTTCCCTGAAAGAAAGCCCAATGATCCAAAAGTCTTCTTCCCTCCCTCCCACACCAACTTCTTAGTCATGTATTAAATAATATGATTTTCCTAGTTCTAGCCTCACTAGCATGTGGCATGGGTAGCAATCCTGAGATCACAACCCTGGTGGTCCAGCCCTTTAACTCCCTATGCAGAACCTCATCACTCATCCTACCCATATCATTGATACCTACATGGACCACAACTTCTGGCTGTTCACCTTACCAGTTAAAAATGCTGAGGAATCAATGAGATACCCCAGATCCTGGAACCTGGGAGATGTCATACCATCTGGGAATCTTGTTCTCACCCACAGAACCTCCTGTCCATTCCCCTATCACCACAGTGTGCCTCTTCTCCCTCCTTCCCTTCAGAGTCACAGAGGTAGACTCAGTGCCAGAGACCTGAACACTGTGACTTTCCTCTGTTATGTCATCTCCCCCCTGACAGTATCCAAATTGATATACTTGTTGAGGGGGATAGCCACAGGGGTACTCTGCAGGAGTACCCTTTCTTGACTGTCATCCAGTTTCCTGTGTCCTGCTCCTTGGGTGTAACTACCTCTCTATATGCCCAATCTATTACCCTTTCTGCCTCTCAAATGACCTGGAGTTATTCCACTTCTGGAGTCTCCTTTTACTTTTTTGGCTAATTTACCCCTGTATTTCATCTTCTCCTTCATAGCTGCTTTAGTTATCTGTTGTAGCTTTAAAAGGCTTTCCAACCTCTTGGCTGCCCACTAATCTTTGCCATATTGCTATTCTTTTATGTTGCTGCTGACTGCCCTTGCCAGCCATAGTTGAACTGTCTTCCCTTCAGTGTCCTCCTTCTTCCATGGGAAGAAATTCTTCCGCATCTCCCAAATTACCCCAGGAAACTCCCACCATTGCAGCTCCGCTGTCTTTCCGGCTCGGATCCCCTTCCAATCCATTCCGGCCTGCTCTCCCTCAAGGTTACCTATAGTTCCCTTTACTCATCTGCACAGCCATTACAACGGATTTCAGCTTCTCTCTCTCAAACTGCAGGATGAATTCTATTATATTATTGTCACTGCCTCCTAAGGATTCCTTCACCTTAAGCTCCTTGATCAGGTCTCCCTCATTACAAATTCACTATAGTCTGTTCCTTAGTGGCATCCACCACAAGCTCATCTAAAATGGCATCTTGTAGATATCCCATGAATTTACTTTCTTAAGGTCAACTACCAATCTGGCTTTCACTACCAATCTGAATATTGAAGTCCCCTCCGATCCCACTGTAACAGTACCTTTCGCGCATTCCTTTTCTATCTCCATGTCGTGACCTTTATTCAGAGAATTGTACGTAACTCCCATCAGAGTCTTTTTTACCTTTCCAGCTCCTCAAACCCACACGCATAGTTTCCACATCATCTGATCCTATATTGCTCCTTGCTACCGACAGAGCCAG
Organism: Hypanus sabinus; assembly: GCF_030144855.1. NCBI lineage: Eukaryota > Metazoa > Chordata > Chondrichthyes > Myliobatiformes > Dasyatidae > Hypanus > Hypanus sabinus. The sequence goes on along the minus strand of NC_082715.1, from coordinate 33,726,267 downwards.
CCCATCCCTGCTGCCCACCTGCCTGCCTTGTCAATAATGTGCAGATCCTTGGATATTTAGCTCACGGCTCTGATACCCATTCAGCCCTGTCTCTGTGATGGTATCTGTGCTGTAACCTCATTTCTCTTGTTACTTACACAACGTACATTCAAATACAACATCTTCAGTCATGGATTCATTACCTCCCTCTCTAGTCACCCTGATGTTGTTCTAAACCCTTTCTGAACTCCCTACCCTACTTTTTTTTTTAATTTGGAGAGTTCAATAACCTTTCCTGCACTTCGCTTCCCTTTAAACTCTTCCTCATTCTACTGTGCCATTGAAACCCCCCTCCCCCCACTGTTTAGCTTAAGACCCTACTGATGCCATTCACCACAACTCTGCTCCTAACATGACTCAAGTGAAGCCCATCCTATCAGAATAGCTCCCTCCTTTCCCCTGGTGGTGGCAATGCTCCAAGAATTCAAAGCCACTTCTCTGCCACCAGTCTTTGAGCTATGTGTATATTTCTTTTGTCTCGGGTAGTAAATGGGTAGTAATTCAGAAATTCTGAATTACACTAGTGAAATTTAAGAGACTACTAGACAGGTATATGGAGGAATTTAAGGTGGGGAGGGGATATATGGGAGGCAGGGTTAAGGTTCAGCACAACATTGGGGGCCGAATGGCCTGTACTGTGCTGTACTATATTCTATGTTCTATGTTCAAAGGACAGAGATCTATAGACCATTGGACATTCAAAGAAACTAAGAACTCGCAGATAGGGCACACAGAATAGACTTGTTACATATCAGGCCCATTCCTTTTCAATGGTGGAATACGAATGTATGTTGAACTCATATGTTGAAGGATGACGTGATCTGATCTTCAATTACTCAAGCATCTTATTAGCTACAAAGCACATGATGGTTCTTTCCACGCTAATGTCTGCTCCAGATCAAAGGAACATCTTTATACACAGTTCATTCATTCATTATATGCCATGTCATATGAGGTGGGTGATCGTGGTCTTGACCATGATTGTTCTAGAGAAGTGGCTTGCTATTGCCTTCTTTCTGGTCAGTGTCTTTACAAGACAGCACACCACAGCCATTATCAATACTCTTCAGAGATTGCCTCCCTGGTTTCAGTGGTGATACAACCAGGACTTGTGTGATGTGCACCAGCTGCTCATACGACCATCCACCACCTGCTCCCCTAGCTTCACGTGACCCTGATGGGGGGGCTAAGCAGGTGTCACACCTTGACGTGCAGGCTAGCTGAGGGAAGGAGCGTTTTACACCTCCTTTAGTATCTCCAGCCCGCCGCCCTTTATTTACAGTATAAACTAATAACAGTTTAAATAATAATAAATCTGTTTAATAGTGCAATCACAGGTGCATTTATTGTTCACACTGATGTTCAAAGTTCGAAGTAGATTTGTTATCAAAGAACATACAGTCACCATATGCAAGCCTGAGATTGTGCACCTGGGATTCCAGTGATAGAATTATTGATTCTATTATGGTTTATTTATTGAGTCTGCCCACAAGAAAACGAATCTCAGGATTGTACATGGTGATATATTTGTACTTTGGTATTAATCTTTGAAGATTGATTATTGAGCAGTAAATGCAAGTGACACAATAATATCAATGAAAGACCACCCCCAACATGATGGACAAACCAGCAATGTGCAAAAGTCAACTGTGCAAATGCAAAATAAAAATAATAATAATAAATAAATATGAAATAAATATTGAGAGCTTGAGATGAAGAGTCCTTGAAAGTGAGTCCATCAGTTATGAGAAAAGTTCACTGATGGGGTGAGTGAAGTTGAGTGAAGTTATCCCCTCTGGTTCAAGAGCCTGTTGCTGAGGGTTAATAACGGTCCCTGAACCTGGCGGTGTGAGTTCTGAGGCTTCTGTACCTTCTTCCCGATGGCCTGGGTGGTGAGGGTCCTTGCTGATGGATGCTGCTTTCCTGTGACAGCGCTCTGTATAGATGTGCTTAATAGTGGGGAGGCTTTAGCTGTGATGGACTGGGCCGTATCCACTACTTTTTGTAGGATTTTCCATTCAAGCACATTGGAATTTCCATACCAGGCTATGAAGCAACCAGTCAATATACTCTCCACCACACACCTGGAGATGTTTGCAAAGCTTTAGATGACAGGTCGAATCCTTGCAATCTCCTAAGAAAGTAGAAATGCTGATGTGCATTCTTCGTAATGGCATTTATGTATTCAACGCAGGACAGTTCCTCTAAAATGATAACACCGAGGAATTTAAAGTTTCTGACCCTCCCCACCTCTGATCCCCGATGAGGACAGGCTCTTGGACTTACGGTTTCCTCATCCTGAAGTGAATAATCGGCTCCTTGTTCTTGCTGATATTGATCTGCCGTCTATATGCTAATTCGTCACCACTCTTGCTTTGGCCAATGACGGTGGTGTCATCGGCAAATTTTAATAAGGCTTTGGAGCTCAGATGTTAAGCACTAGAAGTGACCAAGTTGATATCTACACCTCTAGCAACACAGCGTTTTCTAAAGGTGTTGATTTTTCTAAGCTGCGTATGTCAACCAGCTCTGGAGCCCTAACCTGCAGCTAACATTCCCGATAACTGGCATCAGAAAATGAGTATTCTTAAGCTGTTTGAAGTGGGCACAGAAGTGTACTCGGCAACAGCTGTTAGTAATTTACATAATTATGAATAAAAATTAATTGCCAAGACTTGCTACCATTTTCCAAAATCCAATAACACTGATTTTTTCCGCTAATATAAAATTTCTCAATAATCCTCTTTCTTGTGACAATGTTACATTTTAAAAAAGTTAAACAAGCAGTATCAACGTTGTATCAACTGAGCAATCTTGAAACTGTTTGTGTAGTTCAAAGAAGTTACCCAAGAAAGCGCGGTTAACAGTCTTAAACAGTGACTTTTCAATGCCAATTTTGAAAAGTCTTGTTCAGCACTGTGTCTAGTTTAGAGGGATACAGTATCAACACTTCAAACCACAAGCTTTTGCCAAAAAGTAGGGTATAGAACCAGCTCTTTATTTGATATGTTAATGAAAAACATAACAAGATGCTACAAGTTTAGTGTTTACTTCCTTTCCAAAACACTTCAGGTGTCATACTCCACTGATCCATACTCTCTTTCACTCTTATCGCGAGTATTTTCCCTACAGAGTTTATTTTCAATCTGTTGCCACTGGCAGGCACACAGCCAATCTTCACACCTGCCAACCAGCCAAACTGCCACCTGGTGCTCACTTGATGTTATTGCACCCAACCAACAAATCACTGCGCCGCCCAGTCCTTGGAAACCAGCCAACCAGCCACACAGTTTTTCTGACAATTTCTCCTCCTTCATTCATTTTTCATTCCCCATTCTGATTACCCTCTCACTCCCTCACTTCTCCTCACCTGCCCATCACCTTCCTCTGCTTCTCCTCCTTCCCTTTCTTCCATGACCGACACTCCTCTCCTATCAGATTCCTTCTTCCTCTTCCACCTATCCTCGCCCAGCTTCTTACTTCTGCCCACCTACACACACCCACCTTCACTCTCACCTGGTCTCACCTGCCAGCTTGTAACCTTTCACATCCCCCCTCCCCTGTCCTATTCTGGCTTCTACCCCTTCCTGTCCAATCCTGATAAAGGGTCTCGGCCTAAAACATTATTGCTTATTCCCCTCCGTTGATGCTGCCTGACTTGCCCAATTCCTCCAGCATTTCACCCAATACCATTGCATCCAGTTCATCCAGTTAATCCACCACAGCACCACCTAGTGTTCACCCTATACTATTGCACCCAAACCAACAGCCACAGCACCACCCAGTGTTCACCCTATACTATTGCACCCAAACCAACAGCCACAGCACCACCCAGTGTTCACCCTATACTATTACACCCAAACCAACAGCCACAGCACCACCCAGTGTTCACCCTATACTATTACACCCAAACCAACAGCCACAGCACCACCCAGTGTTCACCCTATACTATTACACCCAAACCAACAGCCACAGCACCACCCAGTGTTCACCCTATACTATTACACCCAAACCAACAGCCACAGCACCACCCAGTGTTCACCCTATACTATTACACCCAAACCAACAGCCACAGCACCACCCAGTGTTCACCCTATACTATTACACCCAAACCAACAGCCACAGCACCACCCAGTGTTCACCCTATACTATTACACCCAAACCAACAGCCACAGCACCACCTAGAACTCACCCTATATTGTTGTTGTTGTTGTTCGTCCTTCGGAGTCGAAGACGACCACGACTTCTGTCAGGTGGGGGGTTTGTGACTGTGGGTCCGAAGGTGACTGGTGAGGCCAATCCGGGCCCTGAAAGCTCGCCCACATGTGGGACACATGAGGGTAGGTGCTGCAGTGGAAGTGGAGGTAGTTCGAGCCTTGCGCGTGGTATGTTTCCTCAGAGCCTCTGCGGTGCGTCTGATTTCTGCTGCATACACTCCTTTAGTGGTCCTGCTCCACCAGGTTAGGCGGTCCAGAGCAAGCGATTCCCAGCTACTGGGATTGATGTTGAGGTCTTTGAGGGACACTTCGAGGCAGTCTTTGAAAAGTTTCTTCTGTCCTTCAACTGAGCGCTTGCCCTGGCTCAGCTCTCCATACAGCAGCTGTTTTGGTAGTCAACTGTCAAACATCCTGATGACATGGCCAGCCCATCTGGCTTGGGCTTTCTGTAGGAGGGTGTAAACGCTGTGGGTGCTAGCCCGCTCCAGGACCTCCGTGTCTGGGACTTTGTCCTGCCATCGTACGTGGAGAAGCCTGCGGAGGCAGCTCAAGTGGAAGTGGTTGAGCTGTTTAGCGTGTCTGCTGTAGACAGTCCAGGTCTCTCTGGCATAGAGGAGGGTGGTGAGAACCACTGCTCGGTAGACCTTCAGCTTGGTGGTAAGGCTGAGTCCTCTCCGCTCCCATACATTCTCACGGTGTCTCCCAAAGGCTGCACTGGCTTTGGTAATTCTGTTTACACCCAAACCAACAGCCACAGCACCACCTAGTGTTCACTGTATACTATTGCACCCAAACCAACAGCCACAGCACCACCCAGAGTTCACCCCATAGTCTTGCATCTTGCCAATCGCCACATCACCACCCATCTTGGTGGTGGGAACAAGGCGAAATCTGGTCAATAATGCCAGAAAAAAAGTAGCAGCTTATCGGAGAGTGGTAGGCCATCCAGCAGTGAAGAGGTATCTACTCTCCGCAAAGAGCAAAAGGATTGCCTACAAGGTTTGGACTATGTTCTCATTCCCAGTGAAAAGAAAGAGATTAAGATTTTTTTAAACATTAGCTTTATTTAAGACGTGTACAATGAAACATCAAAACATACAGTGAAATACATGGTCTGTATTAATGATCAAGGGTCCAAGGGTATGCTGGGGGCAGGCTGCAAGTGTAGCCATGCATCCAGAGACAACATTGCATGCCCACACCTTACCAACTCTAACCCTGACTTCTTTGAAATGTGGGAGGAAACAAGGGAACATGGAGTAAACACATGCAGCCACAGAGTGAATGTACAGACTCCTTATTGATAACGATGGGAATGGAACCCTGATCGTTGGTGCTGTAAAATATTCTACAATGCTCATGGGAAAATGCATTTCGTCCAACAGTAGGGGATTAAACGTCTGCAGGGCTTATTTTACTTTCTCAATAAATAAAGCCTGGGCAATCTGCTCGCAAACAAGCTCAGGTATGCAGTTCTGAAGCTCCTGTCTGACATGACCCAACCAGTGAGGCCAATGAACATCCAAGATCACCTGCTGAAAGCCAAGGGTCTTCAGGATCTACAGTCGGCACTCCTTATCCGTGGGGGATTGGTTCCGAGACCCCCACGGAGACCAAAAAACTTGGATGCTCAAGTCCCTTATTTAACCTGTCTCAGTCTGGTGGACTTTAGGACCCAGCGCAGCTCTAAATCTGTAGTGTATCTGTTCACGAAAATAATCACAATCACGATTGAAAATAAAGTGGAAGTAATAAAGCAATCGGAAACAGGTGAAACGTTATTGGGCATTGGAAAAGTGTTAGGTTACAGTCGGTCAACAATCGGAACAATTCAAATTTGACTTAACGATGGACTCCTTTCATAACCAGGGGACTGCCGGTACTTTTAAATCATCTCTAGACCACCTATAATACCTAATACAAGGTAAATGCTATGTAAGTAGTTGTATTGTTTAGGGAATAATGACAAGAAAAAATAGTCTGTACATGCTCAAACAACGAGTGCTGGAGAGAGAATTTCTGGGTTTTCCTGATCTGCAGTTGGTTGAATCCGCGCATACGGAATCCGCATATAAGGAGGGCCAACTGTAGTTGGTGGAACTGTCACCGCCTGCATACTCACACACCTCGATAATAAATGTACTTTGAATCACACTTTACTGGTGCACAAGAACAGTCCAATCCCTGTCCCTGAAGCGCTCTGAATTTACAGCTCAAAATTGCCAATTCTGTACAGGCAGTGATTGAATTGAAACAACATGCACTTCTGAATCCCTTTATTTGCATATCTAAGGACCAATTGTAATGCATATTTCAGGTGTTAATAACCAATGAAATCTACAATAAGATGAGAATCAGTGAAATAGCTAGTATTCCTTACAATCCTTCATATTTTTGTTTTGGTACAGCCAGTGAAAAGCTGTGAAATGCAGAGCTCGACTCTCAATGTTCAAGGTTAACCTGCAAGCAAGGGTGACAGCACAGAGCTTGAAGACATCTTCACCCTTGCCTTGCTGCAACCTTCAAAACATGCCGTATCCATGTTACTCCCAAGAACATGGAAGCACCTTTATGAACCCCCACAGCCCCCAATGACCCTGTGAGCTCAGTGTCTGAGGTCAACATAAATGATCCATCAAGAGGGTGAATCTACGGAAGGCACCATTCCCACCTGAGTACTGTGGGTCTATGACGATCAACTTGCTGGACCGGTTACAGATATCTTCACCCTCTTCCTTCAGCAGTCTGAGGTCCCCACCTGATTCAAACAGGGATCAATCATACTGGTGCCCAAGAAGAACACGGAGTCCTGCCTCAATGACTATTGTCCAACAGATCTCACATGCACCATGATGAAGTGCTTTGAGAGGTTGGTGATGAAATATATCAACTTCTTTTTATGTTATACGTCAATGACTCGGACGTTGGAATTGATGGCTTTGTGGCCAAGTCTACGGATGAGATGAAGATAGGTGGAGAGGAAGGTGGATTTGAGAAGTAGAGAGGCTACAGACGGACTTAGATTCAGTAAATGGGCAAAGAAGTGGCAGACGGAATACAGAGTCATGGCCATGCAATTTGATAGAAGAAATAAAAGCATAGACTATTTTCTAAATGGAGAGAAAATTCAAAAATCTGAGGTGCAAATGGACTTAGTCCTTATGCAGGATTCCCTAAAGGTTAATTTGTAGATTGAAGGGTAACGTGATGTTAGCATTCATTTTGAAGGGACTGGAACGTAAAAGCAAGGATGTAATATTGAGGCTTTATAAAGTGCTGTAAGACTGCTCTTGGAGTATTGTGTGGTGTTTTGGGCCCCTTATCTAAGAAGGGATTGGTGAGGGTTCAAACCAGGCTCACAAAAATTTTTCTGGGATTGAAAAGCTTGTCATGTGAGGAATTGATGGCTCTGTGGCTCTACTCACTGGAATTCAGAAGAATAAGGGGTGACCTCATTGAATGTTGAAAGGTCTAGATAGAGTGGATGTGGAGAGAATGTTTCATATGGTGGGAGAGTCTAAGACCAGAGGACAAGCCTTGGAATAGAGGGGTGTCCTGTTAGAACAGAGATGAGCAGCAGTTTCTTTAGCCAGAGAGTGGTGAATTCGTTGCCACAGGAGGCTGCAAAGGCCAAGTCATTGGGTAGATAGGTTCTTAAATAGTCAGGGCATGAAGGGATACGGGGAGAAGGCAGGAGATTGGGGCTGAGAGGGAAAATGGATCAGCCATTATGAAATGGCAGAGCAAATCTGATGGGCCAAATGGCCTAATTCTGCTCCTATATCTTATGGTCTAACTCCTGCCCGAGAAAAAACTTGGATCCACTCCAATTTGCCTACCGTCAGTACAGGTCCACATCACATCTCATTGACTCTTCACTCAGCTCTGGAACGTCAGGTCAACGAAGGTGCATAGGTCAGCATCGAATACAGCTCAGCATTCAACACTTCCATCCTCTCAACACTCCTCAACAAGCCCTGAGCCTCAATACCTCCCTGTGCAACTGGATTCTCAATTTCCTCATGGCAGACCCGTCAGTGCAGGTTGGCAATGACATCTCCTCCGCACGCACCACTAGCATGGGTTCACCGTAGGGCTGTGTGCTTAGCGCCCTGCTCAACTTATTTTATGTCTAAGTACAGATCTAAATGATGCATTTAATTTTTCTTTTGTTGCTGGACGAATCAAGGTAGTGCTGAATCAAGCATATAGGAAGGAGATTGAATTCAGGTTCTGCGATGCCCCAGCAACTTCTCTCTTAACATCAGCAAAGCCAAAGAAGCTGAAGGTCCATGAGCTGGTCCTCATTCAGGGTGATGCAGTCGTCAAGTCGTCACTTTTATTGTCATTTTGACCATAACTGCTGGTACAGTACATAGTAAAAATGAGACAACGTTTTTCAGGACCATGATGTTACATGACACAGTAGAAAAACTAGACTGAATTATGTAAAAAACACAACACAGAGAAAGCTACACTAGACTACAGACCTACACTGGACTGCATAAAGTGCACAAAAACAGTGCAGGCATTACAATAAATAATAAACAGGACTGTAGGGCAAAGTGTCAGGCCAGGCGCTGGGTATTGAGGAGTCTGATAGCTTGGGGGAAGAAACTGTTACATAGTCTGGTCGTGAGAGCCCGAATGCTTCGGAGCCTTTTCCCAGATGGCAGGAGGGAGAACGGTTTGTATGAGGGGTGCATGGGGTCCTTCATAATGCTGTTTGCTTTGTGAATGCAGCGTGTAGTGTAAAAGTCCGTGATGGCGGGAAGAGAGACCCCGATGATCTTCTCAGCTGACCAGCGTTGCAGGGTCTTGCGAACTGAGATGGTGCAATTTCCGAACCAGGCAGTGATGCAGCTGCTCAGGATGCTCTCAATACATCCTCTGTAGAATGTGATGAGGATGGGGGGTGGGAGATGGACTTTCCTCAGCCTTTGCAGAAAGTAGAGACGCTGCTGGGCTTTCTTTGCTATGGAGCTGGTGTTGAGGGACCAGGTGAGATTCTCCGTCAAGTGAATACCAAGAAATTTGGTGCTCTTAACGATCTCTACCGAGGAGCTGTCGATGTTCAGCGGGGAGTGGTCGCTCCATGCCCTCCTGAAATCAACAACCATCTCTTTTGTTTTGTTCACATTCAGAGACAGGTTGTTGGCTCTGCACCAGTTCGTTAGCCGCTGCACCTCCTCTCTGTAAGCTGACTCGTTGTTCTTGCTGATGAGACCCACCACGGTCGTGTCATTGGCGAAATTGATGATGTGGTTCGAGCTGTGTGTTGCAGCACAGTCGTGAGTCAGCAGAGTGAACAGCAGTGGACTGAGCACACAGCCCTGGGGAGCCCCCGTGCTCAGTGTGATGGTGTTGGAGATGCTGCTCCCGATCCGCACTGACTGAGATCTCCCAGTCAGGAAGTCTAGGATCCAGTTGTAGAGGGAGGTGTTCAGGCCCAGTAGGCTCAGCTTTCCGATCAGTTTCTGAGGGATGATTGTGTTGAATGCTGAACTAAAGTCTATGAACAGCATTCAAACGTATGTGTCTTTTTTTGTCCAGGTGGGTTGGGGCCAGGTGGAGGGTGGTGGCAATTGTGTCATCTGTTGAGCGGATGGGACGGTACGTGAACTGCAGGGGGTCCTGTAGTGTACTGGTTAGCACAGCGGTTTACAGTACCGGCGACACAAGTTCAATTCCCACTGCTGCCTGTAAGGAGTTTATACGTTCTCTCCCCGAATGCGTGGGTTTCCTCTGGGTGCTCCAGTTTCCTCCCACTGTCCCAAGGTGTACTGGCTGGTAGGTGACTTGGTGATTGTAAATTGTCCTGTTAAATTGAGCAGCTCCAGGCTCCTTGGCATTAAAATGTCAGAGGATCTGTTCCTGTGACCGGCACCTCAGTGTCATCACAGACGAAGCACAGCAGCACTTACTGTACACTTTCTGGAAAGTTTGCATGGATTTGCCATAAATTTCAGCAGATTTCATTTGATGCATAATGGGAAGTACCCTGACTGGTTACATCGTGGCCTGGTATGGAAACATCGATGCCCAGGAATGGACAAGGCTACAAGAAGTGATGGGTTCAGCCCAGTCCATCACAGGTGAAGCTCTCCCAGTCTGCGAGTACATCAACTAGTCACGCAGTATCCATCATCAAAGACCCCCACCATCCAAGCCATGCCCTCTCCTTACTACTACCATCGGGCAGGAGATAAAGAAACCTGAGTTCCCACAACACAGTTTCAGCAACTGCCAATACCATACAACTATTAGGGTCCTGCATCTGTGTGGATACCTTCACTCACCACTACTCTGATCCACAGACTCACTCTCCAGGACTCTGTACAACTCATGTTCTCAGTATTATTCTTATTTGTACAGTCATCTTCTTTGCACATCAGTGTGTGTCAGTCTTTGTCCATGTATAGTTTTTTGTAAAACTCTACTGCACTTCACTTTTCTGTAAGTGCCTGCAAGGAAAGGAATCCCAGGGCAGCATTTGGTAGAGTAGGAGCACTTTGATAATAAATATTCTTTGAATTTTGAACTTCTGTGTGAACAAACGTGAAGCCAACACTCTTGTTTTGAATGTTGGTAAAATGTCCCACAGTAGCCCACACATAGAGTCCTAGAAAAGCACAGCGCAGAAACAGGCCCTTTGGCCCATCTGGTCCGTGCTGAACCATTTAAACTGCCTACTTCCATCGAGCTACACTGAGACCACAGCCCTACCATCCACGTACCGATACAAACCATAAAACTGCAGAGCACTGAAAGAACGGTGACACTCTCAGAGATCCCTGCATCCTTCATTCTAGCTCACCTGGTATGAGAGATTTACCTGCACCTCCTGCTCTACCTTCCTCAGGTGTTCGTCTTTCATTCTGAGTTCTGTTTGCAGTTGTTTGTATTCTGCATCCATTTCCTTCACCCTGTTCTTCAGGGTGTCTGTGCAGTCTCCCCTGGAATAATAAGCCATATGGATAAGTACATAGTACGCGGGGTAAAAATAACACAGAACCCTGACATCATACCCCCCTCCTTCACCATTCCTCATCCCCTTTCCTTCTCGCACCTTATCACCTTCCCCAGTGCTCCTCCCCACTTTTCTTTCTTCCATGGCCTTCTGCCCTCTTCAATCAGACTCCCTCTTCTTCAGTCCTGTATCTCTTTCACCCATCAACTTCCCAGCTCTTTACTTCATCCCTCCCCCTCCCGATTTCACCTATCTCCTTGTGTTTCCCTCTCCCCTCACCCCCCCCCCACCACATCAACTCCTCAGCTTTTTCTCTCCAGTCCTGCCCGAATTGTCGACTGTTCTCTTTCCCACAGATCCTGGGTTCCTGCAGCATTTTGTGTGTGTGGCTCTGATTTCCAGCGTCTGCTGATTTTCTCCTGTTTGTGGAGGGAGGAGGGGGACCCAGAGGGAAGTAATGAGAGGGTGAGGAAAGGTTAAAGGTCAGAGTGTGCGTTTTGTCTCATGTTTGCATGTTTGTTCAATAATGTGGTAAAATATCTGAAGTTCTTCACAGACATTAAACAACAAAGGAACCAAATCAAAGGAGAGAAGTGGGGAAATGGAGATATCCAGGGACACAGCTGATGATTCCAACCTACCTCCTGATCAAAAACAAACATGTCGTGTCAGTCACCTCCACCTTCCATTTGTCCCAATAGGAAGCTGCCAAGGACTGCCATTTTCCACTTGTACCCAGATTGATCAAGTGATCTCAGATAGTGGGGCCCAGCAGTTAACATATTCCGGATCAACCTCCTGAGGTAGTAGATAAGTTGCTGACATACTTCACAGTTCATTCCCTCAAAATTGACTCACTGCAACTAATCTTAAACAACTCTCATACAGTTACATCTCTTGTGAATGCAATGTTGGCGTTCATTTCTAGAGGTATAGAATATAAGAGCAGGGATGTGATGTTGAGGCTCTATAAGGCACTCATGAGACCACCCTTGAAGTATTGTGTGCAGTTTTGGGCACCTTATTTTAGAAAGGATATGCTGACAATGGAGAGGGTTCAGAGAAGATTCACGAGAATGATTCCAGGAATGAAAGGGTTACCAAATGAAGAATATCTGGCAGCCCTTGGTCTGTATTCCCTGGAGTTCAGGAGAATTGGGGGGGGGGGGGTTCATAGATACATCCCAAATGTTAAAAGGCCTGAACAGATTAGATATGGCAAAGTTATTTCCCATGGTGGGGGATTCTAGGACAAGAGAGCATGACTTTGGGACTGAAGGATGTCCATTTAAAACAGAGATGTGGAGAAATTACCTTAATCAGAGGGTAGTAAATCTGTGGAATTTGTTACCACGAGCAGCTGTGGAGGCCAAGTCATTGGGTGTATTTAAGGCAGAGATAGATAGGTTCTTGATTAGCCAGGGCATCAAAGGGTATGAGGTGAAGGCAGGGGAATGGAGATGACTGGAGGAATTGAATCAGCCATGATTAAATGGCAGAGCAGATTCGATAGGCCGAACAGCCTACTTCCGCTCCTATATCTTATGGTCTTATAATCTAATTTGTTAACTGACTACAGGATAATATTTATGTCATGGATCCCATTATTAAGAAATGCTAAGCAAAAAATTAGCATGTTTCATCTTTGTACTGATTTGGAGAGAATCAGTACAAAAGCAGGCATTGTTAAAGACAGACGCAGTACCTGATGGACGCAGTGAGTGTAACAGCCCGCGTGAGAACTGAAGCTTCATCTGTCTTTCTCCTTTTTGCATCCATCAGCTGTTTCTCCAGCAGAGCTCGACTCTCCAGCTCTGAGCGAAGCCTCTTCTCTAGATAGGCAATGTTCTGCTTGTCCTTCTGTTTGGCTTGAAAAGCACAGTGCATTCTAAAAGGAAAAGAAACACAACCATCCCATTCGAACGGTGGCTAACTGCTGTCCACCTAATCTGAGAAAAATAAGCCGTCAAGTGGAGCCCACCTCATCTCTGTGCACGGTGCTCATCCCTACCTGGTCTGTAGAATCTCATTTTCTTGTCGAAGTTGAACAAGCTCAGACCGTACTTTTTGTTTGCTGTTGGTCAGTATGTTAACCTGATTGCGGAGTTCCTGCTCATTTTGCCTGGAGGCTTGTAGGTCTGCCTTCAGTTTTTTTATATCATTTTCCAGTCTAGGCAAACAAAAATTATGGTTAGCTTTGCCAGCTTTGTAAAGAAGATTGAGTAGGTACATTTTTAAGTAGTTTGTGTAAGTGCTTCAGTATTACAGCAACTTGAAAATCGTGCTTTTCAATGGAAAACTAAACTTGTCTGCTTTCCTGCATTCCCCTGGAACATTTGGTGGGGTGTAGAGACCGAATTTTAACTTGAATGATGGCGGGCGAAACCTTGAAATTGTAACCCTTGTATCTTCTGTCAAGCAAGAAGGAACTTGGAAATAAAAGCCATAGTATATCACAGCAACATGTTTACACAAGTGAATCTGCAGATGTTGGAAATAAATAAAAACACAAAATGCTGGCAGAACTCAGCAGGCCAGACAGCATCTATGGGAGGAGGTAATGACGACGTTTCAGGCTGAAACCCTTCATCAGGAGTGAAGTAACATGGGATGGTCAAGGGGGGATAAGAAGTGGGGGGGGGAGGAATGAAGTAGAAAGCTGGGAAATGATAGGCTGGACGGAAATGGGCTGGGGGAAGGTGGAGAATTATGGGAAATAAAAGAGAAAGAAAGGTAGGGCTGGGGGGAGATTATAGTGAGGGGGGATAAAAGAGAGAGAAAGAGAACCAGACTAAAATAATAGATAGGGATGGGGGTAAGGGGGGGCAGGGGTATCAACGGAGGTCTGTGAGTTGAATGTTCATGCCAGCAGGAAGGAGGCTACCTAGGTGGGAGATAAGGTATTGCTCCATCAACCTGCGTGTGGCCTCATCTTGACGGTAGAGGAGGCCATGGACAGACATGTCGGAGTGGGAGTGGTCTGTGGAATTGAAGTGTGTGGCCACAGGGAGATCCCGCCACTGCTGGAGGACTGAGCGCCTGTGTTCGGCGAAACGGTCTCCCAGTCTGCGGCGGGTCTCCCCAATGTATAAATGGCCACATAGGGAGCACCGGATACAGTATATCACCCCAGTTGACTCGCAGGTGAAGTGGTGCAAATGGAAGTATAACAGTTTCTGTCAATCACAGAATGTTAATCAGCAACAGCAACAAGAGAGAGGATGGCTACTCGATGACAGGCATTGGAAGAGGAAGCATTCGAATCAGCCACCCAGGTCTTGGTAACGTAGGCTCCTTTCACTCAGACTGATGAAGCTATCTTATTGTCTTCTGTCTTAAACTGGCTACTCATTGGTTTTCTTCAGAAGACTGTCTTCTCCAATAGGAAACTTCTTCACTCAGACGGTGCTGGAGCGTGGCAAGAACTGCCAGCAGAAGTGGTGGATGTGGGTTCAATTGTAATATTTAGCAGAAGTTTGGAAAGGTACAGTACATGTATGGGAGGGGTTTGGAGGCCTAGAGTTTGGGTACAGGCCGAAGATCAGGTTGGTATGGGCTAGGTGGGCTGGAAGGCCTGTTTCTGTTCTGTGGGACTAAGACTCTACCCTGGCAGCAAGATCTCTCCTGGTACAAACAACAGAAAATCTGTGGATGCTGGAAATCAGACAAAATCACACAAAATCTGGAGGAACTCAGCAGGCCAGGCTGCATCTATGGAAAAATGTACAGACGACGTTTTGGGCTGAAACCCTTCAACAGGACTGGGGGGGGGGGGTGGGGGGAGAAAGCTGAGGAGTAGATTTAAAAGGTGGGGGAGCGGAGAGAGAAACACCAGGTGACAGATGAAACCTGGAGGGGCAGGGATGAAATAAAGAGCTGGGTAGTTGATTGGTGAAAAAGATAGGAGGAAAAAGATAGGGCAGGCGAGGAGATAAGGTGAGGGAGGGAAAAGGAGGTGAGAAATGGTGAAGGAGGTGGGGGTGTTGGGGGGCATATCTCTCATGGCAGACTGATCTAGAGGATCCACGGTGACTAGGTAAATTCAGAATTGGGTTGGCCATGGAAGTCAGGGGTAGTGATGGAAAGGTGTTATTCTGAATGGAGGTCTATGAGCAGCAGCATTCTGCAGGTATCAGTGCTGGGACCTCTGTTGCTTGTAATACATACAAATTATTTGGATGAAAACATAGCTATGGTAATTAGAAAGTTAGCAAAAAACACAAAAATTGGTGGATTTGAAGATAGTGAAGGTTGACAAAGGACATATGTCGGTTGGAAGTATGGGCAGAGAGACAGTATTAGCAGATGTGTGAGGTGCTGCATTTTAGAAGATCAAATTTATTTATTTAATTTAGCAATACAACACAGAGTAGCACCACCCCAGCACCCCCCGAAAATCCTGATTTAAATTTAACCTAATCACAGGAAAGTTTACAATGACCAATTAGTTACCCGGTATACGAGGGGTGATTGGTCAGTTCGTGGCCTAAGGTAGAAGGAGTCAATTTTAGAAAACCTAGCTCATTTATTTTTCAACATAGTCCCCTCCTACATTTACACACTCAGTCTAGTGGTCGTGGAGCATACGGATCTTGGACCTCCAGAAAGTGTCCACAGATGGGTGATTGATAATTTCATGGCCTAAGGCAGAAGGAGATGAGTTATACAGCTCTCGTTACATGTTCAACTCTTTGAGTGATTATGCAGAAAGTTTGAAGCTAATAACTCATCAGGGGTGATTGATTAGTTTGTGGCCTAACGTAAAAGGAGATGTTATGAATTTCAAACTTTCTGCATAATCACCCAAAGAGTTGAACATGTAACGAGAGCTGTGTAACTCATCTCCTTCTACCTTAGGCCACGAACTTATCAATCACCCATTTGTGGACACTTTCTGGTCCAAGATCCATACGCTCCACGACCACTGGACTGAGTGTGTAAATGTAGGAGGGGAATATGTTGGAAAATAAGTGTGCTAGGTTTTCTAAAATTGACTCCTTTTACCTTAGGCCACAAACTTATCAATCACCCCTCGTCTCTTTGGACTGTGGGAGAGAACCAGAACACCGGGGGAAAACCCACGTACTCTATGGGGAGAACATACGGACTGGTTACAGGGGACGCAAGGATTGAACTCTGGCACTCTGAGCTGTCATGGCATTGTGCTGACTGTTAGAACCGGTGCTAAGAGGGATTTGGAGGTACTAATTCCTAGCTTCCTGAAAGCAACAACACAAGGGAAGAGTGGTATTGTGTACAGTTCGGTCACCAAATTATAGGAAAGATATCAATAAATTAGAGAGAGTGCAGAGACGATTACTAGGATGTTACCTGGGTTTCAGCACTTAAGCTACAGAGAAAGGTTGAACAAGTTAGGTCTCTATTCATTGGAGCGTAGAAGGTTGAGGGGGGATTTGATCGAGGTATTTAAAATTTTGAGAAGGATAGATAGAGTTAACATGAATAGGCTGCTTCCATTGAGAGTAGGGGAGTTTCAAACGAGAGGACATGATTTGAGAGTTAGGGGGCAGAAGTTTAAGGGAAACACGAGGGGGTATTTCTTTACTCAGAGAGTGATAGCTGTGTGGAATGAGCTTCCTGTAGAAGTAGTAGAGGCCAGTTCAGTTGTGTCATTTAAGGTAAAATTGGATAGGTATATGGACAGGAAAGGAGTGGAGGGTTATGGGCTGAGTGCGGGTAGGTGGGACTAGGTGAGATTAAGGGTTTGGCACGGACTAGGAGGGCTGAGATGGCCTGTTTCCGTGCTGTGATTGTTTTATGATAAGGAAGGCATAATGCATTGCTTGTAAAAGTTGGCAGGTAATGTTGCAGCTGTATAAAGCTTTGGTTTGGTCACATTTAAAGTACTGCATGCAGCTCTGGTCACTGAATTACAGAAAGAATGTGGAGTCTTCCGGGAGGGTGCATAAGAAATTTACCAGAATGTACCTGGATTGGAATACATTCAATGGCCACTTTATTAGGTATGCCCATCCACCTGCTTGTTAATGCAAGCATCTAATCAGCTGATCATGCAGCAGCAACTCAATGCCTGAAAGCATGCAGGCGTGGTCAATTGTTGTTCAGACCAAACATGAGAATGGGGAAGAGATGTGATCTAAGTGACTTTGACGGTGAAGTGACTGTTGGTGCCAGATGAGGTGGTTTGAGTATCTCAGAAACTGCTGATCTCCTGGGATTTTCAAGCACAGCAGTCTCTAGAGTTTACAGTGAAAGGAGCGAAAAACAAAAAGAAAATCCAGTGAGGGGCAGTTGTGCGGGTGAAAATGCTTTGTTAATGAGAGGTCAGAGGAAGACGGTCAGACTTGTTCAAAGTGATAGTAACTCAAATAACCACACATTACAACAGTGGTGTGCAGAAGAGCATCACTGAACGTACAACACATCAAACCTTGAAGTGGATGGCTACAGTAATGGAAGACCTTATACAGGTAGTACCTAATAAAGAGGCTACTGAGTGTGTATTGGAGAGGTTGCATGAACTTGGACTGTTTTCTATGTAGTGCCAGAGGCTAAGAAGTGACCCAATAGAAGTATACAAAATTATGAGATTTCCAGAAGGTGTTCGATAAAAACTTACCACATAAAAGACTTACTCATAAGGCGAAGATGCATAGAGTTGGGGGTGATGTATTAGCATGGATAGATTGGTTAAGTAATAGAAAGTAGAGAATTGGAATCATGGGTGTTATTCTGGTTGGCAATCAGTGGTGAGTGGTCTGCCACAGGGGTCGATGCTGGGCCTGCAACTGTTCACGATATACATTAACGATCTGGAAGAGGGGACCGAGAGTAATGTATCTAAGTTTGCTGATGATACTAAGTTGAGTGGAAAAGTAATTTGTGCAGAAGGTATGGAGAGTCTACATAGAGAGATAGACAAGTTAAGTGAGTGAGTGTTCCTATGTTCTTCCAACTAGATTAGGCAGCTGGTCACAGTCATTTGCAGTCTGTGCCACTACCCTGTTTACATTTCTGAAGTACTTAATTAGTGCTGGAAATCCCAGAGTCATGAAAGACATTCAATTAACACAAGTTTTCAGAGTTCTATTACAACCTCTCTCTTAATAGGCCAAAACACAGTGAAATGTTTTGTTCTTGTCGATGATACAGTACACTTTAATCTAATCATACCAGTTCCAAAGCAAGATCTCACCATCAGTCACTTCTAATTACAGAAAATTTGGGCATTCTCAGTGTTTCCTGGGTCAGATTTCCAGTATTCTCTGTAATACACTGACTATTCCTTTTTGTCTGACTTAAGTAACATCAAGCCGATTTATGATTCAAATGTCGATGTTGAGCATATGTAACTATATTAACTATATGTAACTATATTAACTTAAAATAGATTTGCTTTTGGTAAACAAATATAATTCGATACTATGTGACTACCTGAAATAAGTAATTGACAGGCTTTAAAATAATCTACTTCATATTACAAAGTTTAATAAGAACTGCAAACTTCGAAGAGATACATCAGCAGCTGGCAGTGCTTCACCTTGTATCTGGCTTCTTCACCAAGAATATGGAACCAATTCTATTGTTTTAATTAATCAGCTTCACTTTCCCCATCATTGAAATAGTCTCATTTTCAAGGGCTCTTCATCTTATGTACTCGATATTTATTGCTTAACGTTCATTTATTGTTATTTTCTCTTTTTGTATTTACACAGTTTGCTATCTTCTGCACAATGGTTGAACACTCTAGTTGGGTGATCTTTCATTGATTCTGTAGATTTATTGATTATGCCGACAAGAAAATGAAATTCAGGGTTGTATATGCTGATATACGTACACCTTGATACCACATTTACTTTGGATTTTGAACTTTATTGTTTGTGGTTTCTGGTTATTTCAAATTTTTAAAAATCAGTGTCAGCTCTCTAAATCATTGAAATAAAAGCAAGGAGCGCAAAGAGTGTTATTGATATATGTAGGTCCATGCAAAGAGCATTCAATGCCTAATCTCACCTAAATTTAAATAGATGCTCTCCCATCCCAGTTGGGTGAGCACATATTTTTTTATTTATTTGCATGGGATGGGGACCTTCCTGGTGAAGGTACTCCACAATGCTGTGATGATGCAAGAACGGCAAAGTGTTTCCTAGTTAGGATGATGAGTTGCACAGAGGAGAATGTGAAGGTAATCACTTTCCCATGGATTTGCTTTTCAGGTGCTACGATCTTGTAGGTGTTGTTGTAGAAGCCTTGGTAAATTCCTGCAGTGGACCTTGAAATGATACACACTCCAATCTACTGAACAATGGTGATGGTTAATGCTCAAGGTGGTGTGTCCTGAGTGGAGAGCATTGGGGTGTTGTTGCACTCATCCAGGCAAGTGAAGTGCAGGAAACCCCAGTGTTATGGGGTTTCATTCACAGAAAACAACTGCTGGTGTCCCGTTCATGTTAGTTGCAGGAGCAGCCTCTGTCTCCCTCGCTGGAGGGCCTGTCTGAGATGTCGAAGTGCTGGGATGGTCAGTGCTTTTTTTGAAGGACTCTGGATCATGATCTCTTTCGGTGCTTTGCGACTGCTTGCATGTGGGGGTGGGGTCGGTGCTTTCGCTGGAGCAGTTGGGGGCGGGGGCAGGGTTGATGCTTTTGCTGCTGCTGTGTGTGGAAGGGGGAGGGGGCTTTGGGGGGTCTGTCATTCATTCTTCGAGGTTTTTTTCCTGTTTCGTGGATGTCTGCGAAGAGTAAGGATTTCAGGTTGTATTCTGTACACGTGCTCTGATATTAAATGGAACCATTGAACCATCCATGTTACAACTTTTTTATAACATGGAGCGTGCTGTGTTCAAGAAATGCATGGCGGAAAAAGTTCCAAAAAGTAAATATTTATTCTGTACCCCAAATATTTTAATAGAGGTTTGTGAATTCCATAAAGGTGAACTGCCATAATATAGGAGTCATCTGTTTTCCATCAATCCTTTGATGAAGGTGAAGACCTTTGATAATCACTGGTTATCAGACACCCTCCACCCATTCATTCATTTTCCATTCCCTAGTATGAATGGGTTCATCTTTACCATGCATGTATAAACCTCTACTGAAAGTGTTGGACAAGATGTGCAGGAACGGTGGTAAATGAAGGTTGGTGGGCTTGAAAGTGTAATTAATGGACTACCCACATACTCCATAAATGTTCCTGAACTCACTTTCAGTGAAGCCAAATGAGGTCCAGGATCCATGGCCAATTGAAAAACCAAACCTGTATACGTATGCAGGAAGCATTCAACAAGACTATTAATTTGCTCATGAGATGTAGACCCCCTTAATGAGAAGATTGAAATTAATGTAACGACAATTGCAAACTGCCCCCTGCACACTCTTTAAGTTATGTTGACTGTTATCACAAATGATGCATTTCACCGCATTTTTCGATTTACAGGATAAATAAATGAATTGGAATCCAAATCTGCCTCTTAACAAGGAGGAAGTCAGGAATTAACCACATCACTATGAGCGTGAAGTCACATATAGGTCATGCAAGGTAAAGATAGCAAACTTCCTTCCCTGAGGCACATCGCCAAACTTGGGGGGGTTTTACCACAATCCATTTTTTTATTTTGACACCAGTTTTTATTCCAGGTTTAATGATTTGAAAATAAATCCTTTTAGCTTCAAACTCATGTCACCTTCTGTATGGTCCAGATAGTGGATTACAGTTCAGTGGCATAAACTATTAAAGAACACTTTGTTATTATGTAACACTTTCATTAGTATAATGAAAGACACAGCCAAAAATAGTAGAATAGTTAGATCAACCCATGAGTAGTACCATATTCCGTTCGGTGACCCAGAAAGAAAAGCACTCTTCTGATTGTAAATGTCAAGGGTCTGAATTAAGAGACTAAAACTAGGGCCTTCCCTTCTAAATGCCTCATATAAGATTAAATATTTTGCATAAAAAAGCCTTGGGAGTCTTCCTCAGAAGATAGTGGTTGTTTGAACTTTGATGTTATGTCACAAGCAGCTCATCATTATATTATTTTCACTCTGTGTTAAAAGAAAACTCTTCTTTGAATCACTATAAGTACATTAAAAAATAGCGTTTGCTAATGACAATGTAATTAAATTGTGTCTTTTGACATCATAATTTTATTTGTAAGTAAGAATTCCAAAGTAATGAAAGAAATATAATAACGTCCCATTTATACTTTAAGAGCAAGCAACATGCTATTTATAACTTCATTTGGATAAAGTGGCCCAGATTGAACCTGTTTCAATGCCAGGTGGCCCAGGGCTTCAGGATGTGTCTAATCACAGAGTCATGCAGCATGGAAACAGGCTCTCCAGTCCTTGGTCAATGTCAACCAAGGGTCCCATCTAAGGTAGTCTCAGTTGTCCATGTTTGGTCCTAATCCCTCTAGACCTTATCTATAAATACCCATGTCCAAGAAACCTTTAGATGCTGTGACTGTACCTGCCTCAACCACTTTCTCTGATACCTCATTCCATATACTGACCACCCTCTCAGTGAAATACAGTACATGGTGATCACAGGGCCTGATTCGGGAGGATCTCCATGACTCAGAATATTAGCACTGGCTGCTAAAAATGTTCTTGAGCTGGCTTTTGTTCTTGCGCCCATCACTTTCATTGTATGTCCACTCATTTTTGACTCCTCCATCAACGCCATAATTTTGCTCCATCCCGTCTCCAACTTTCATTATTTTAAATATCACTACAAGATTCCCTTTATCAGTTCCAGGGAGAGCAACCTCATTCCCTCTGCTCTATCCACATCTATAAACTCACTTCCAGTGATCCTGCAACTCATGTTCTCAGTATTATTTATTTATCTGTTTTTTTTATTTACACAGTTTGTCTTCCTTTTCACACTGGTTTTGTCAGTCTTTGTTTAGGTATAGTGTTTCATAAGTTCTTGTGTATTTCATTATTTTTCTATAAAAGCCTACAAAAAACAAATCTCAAGGTGACATGTATGTACTTTGATAAGAAATTTACTTTGGCTTTGAAATTCCCTCATTCTGGAATATTTTACTGACACCCTTCTACACCCTCTCCAAAGACTTTACATCGTTACTATAAAGTGCAGCATATAGAAATGAACGCAATGCTCTATTTGTGCACCACTTCATAAATATCCGTCCTGACTGCCTTGCATCTTATATTTTACATAATTGTTCATAAGTGCCAGAATCCTGTGATTGTGCCCATAGATGGGAACTTTTGGATTAGCTCCTTGAGCTTTTGAATTATTCCTCATTATCCCATTGGTCAGGGTGGGTAACTTTTGTTTTAACGTTCTTAGTATGCTTTCATATCTCTGGTACAAAAGTAATAAAGATTCGTTTTATTTGTCACATACACAAACTTCAGAAAAAAACATACGGTGAAATGCATTGCTTGCATCATTGACCAGCGCAGCCTGAGGATATGCTGGAGGCAGCCCGCGTGTGTTACCGACCTTCTGGCAGCAAAGTAGCGTGCCCACAGCTTATTAAACCTAATATTTGCAGGTGTTCCTATTACAGTGTGATTTTTTTTGCTTTCAATATCCTAGGACTGGAGATTAAATTTTTATCGATGCATAAATATACCATATTTCATTTAAGGATTAGGTTCAAGTAATTTTTTTCATTGCTGTATTTTCAGAAAGTGTAAGTGTTGTATATTGGAGACACATGTATACTGCACTAACCTTGTTGACAAATTAATCTGTTCTGAGTTGGCTGAATCAGACCCTTAACTTAATGTTTTGCCATTCACCTCTATGTAACCAATTACATTTCTCTAATGTTTGACCTTGCATATTTCTACATTTAAGACTGAGGACTACAGCCAGCCTGAAGATTTCTTACCGTAGCACAACAGCCTCTGGTTTGCTGTTCTGATGATTCAAAGAGCCGTTCTCGAAGATCCCTTTGCGCGTGCTGGTGCTTTTGCTCGAACACTTCTGCCTCTTCTCCACCTTGGTGAAAATCACATTGCCGTTCGAAGCACCATGAGCCTTTGGTGATTTGTGCTTGCAGACTCTTGAGCTTTCAGCACACAGGTCATCATGGGATAGGTTTTCAGTACTTTCGAAAGGCTCATACTCCACGGTTTTGATAAAGTGATTTTCCACACATTCCGTTTCACTGAATCTAGAATCGGGTGCTTGTAAACAATTTCCAGCTCCAAGAGTCTGCTTTACGACCTCCTTCTCTTTACCTTTTTCTTTAAACTCCAGTTCCGGTAGGACCAAACTGTACTTCTTCCCGATTACAATGGCTCTATTTTCGTGCTGGTACTGAGACCACAATGAAAGCCCTTTAAACGCTAAAACAAAGCAAACATTTTATGGAATGAGGAGATTTCTAGGAAAACAAATTCTTTAGCATTTTTACCAACTGCAGCAAATTTTAGAGAGTGTTATTGTTTTTTGCAAAGGGAATTGGGAGAAGTTATAGTTCAGATATACTGTATAGCATTAATGAGACCACATTGGGAGTAGTGTAATGTATACGGTACTAGTTGCCTTATTTAAGGAAGGATGTTCATGCACTGAAAGCAGTTGAAAGATGCTTTACTCGACTCATACCTGGGATGGGCTCCCATTTAACGAAGAAGTAAGGAGTCATTGCTTTAAAATAAGGAATAACCCATTTATCACAGACTTAAGGTAAAATTCTCAGAGAGCCAGGAGTGTTTGGAACTCTCTTATTCAAAGCAAAGTCTTCAAATATTTTTAAGGCAAGGGTATCGAGAGATTCTTGATAAACAAGGGTGTGAAAGATGGCAACAAGCAGATGGGATTGCAGAGTTGGGATTACAATGAAAATAGCCAAACCATGCCCAACATCATTTCAGAGTTCAGACAGTCATACATCTCTATATATCTTGAACATGCCCAGTGTGCTAACATCCGGGACCCTCTTTCCTCCCATTGGACTAGCAACCCACCAGTGGCAACTGATCATCCAGCAGTTCTGAAATTTGGTTCCTTCTCAACCTGACTCTCTCCACTCCCTGACCCATCCCACACTTGGCATTTGCTCATAAACATGAAAAGCAATAAGGGCTAAACTGAATAAATGCCATTTGTGTCAGATCTATCATTAGAATTCTTAAGGGGATATAAACCAAAATCATTTAAGAACTCTTAGCAGGTTTGCTTTAAATATTGGATAAATACATCTTGTGGTGCTTTGACACAGATCCTCTATTTGTTAAATAATGGATAAGAAATACTGTTTCCATGAATCTCTGTATGAAGGGAAAACAGCAGCAGGAATTTGGGAGTTCACTCCAATACCTTTATCCAGTGCCTGGTCTGGTCCCGCTTGTAGTTCTGTTGAGGGTAGGGCCTGCTGAAGCAGTTGCATGTAAAACTCGTTCTGCTTTTGAACTTCTTTTTGTTTCCTTAATTTAATTTTGTGGTGAATATAACTTTTAAATTCAAAACCTAAAGATGCCATTGGATATCCTATGCTAAAGAAAGGGAAAAAAAGATGTTACTCAAGGAGGGAGAAAACACATGTGTAGCAGTACAGAACAGACAACAGTATTTTCCACCTGTGATGGTCACCATCTGCACGAACACCTGAAAAATCACAACAAAATCCAAAGCTGGCACAACAGCAAGCTGTGTTTCATTAATGATAAATCCTGAAATGCCTGCTTGCTTTAAAACTGTGGGTTTTAAATAATCTTCTATGTCCTGACTTTTTATTCCACCATCTGTCCAAAATACAAAACATTGTTTCAAGTACGGTTAGGGAAAAGAGGTGAGCTCTGCTTTAGTTCTGAAGTGTGAATCACAATCTTTCCCACCCTTTGAGAAGTCGATACAGTTATCAGTCCCTCGTGTTTCTTCCAGAAGCAACAAATGCATGTTTTTCAATACACGTGAGGAGATTAAGCCTCTTAGTGATATATGACATAGTACTGACAATTCTGAGAGAAATGTTGGACAATTACAATGAGTGTGCAAGTGATTGAAGCTTGGGTGCCACAGGGACATGAAGCTAAAACCACAATGGTGTGAAGCAAAGAAAAGCTGACAATAAAATAGAGTAAACTGTTGCAAGGTCAGCTTTAATTGGCTCACTTCATGCCTTATTTAACCCATTGGGGATCATCCATTAATTCAGCCCACAGCATGATAATGTTACCTTAGCAACGATGATAAAATAGATTTTTTTAAAAAAGTAGGCACTGAGTTTAATTTATCTCAAATTACTTATGCATTTAAATATTTTAATTGGTAAAACTGATATTAAGCTGGAACCATATGATAAGGATTAATAATAAAAGCTACCCTGCGAGGGTCAAAGCTAATTTGCTTCGACCAAATCACTTTTTAAAATAACTCCAATTTAAAAAGTCATTTGTAATTTTCAAGCCATTTTATATGTTAAACAGTAAAGTTCATTAGATAGAGGGGGGTTCCAGATTTTGGAGGTGTCTGTTCTGAAGAAGTGTTCAGTCTCGAAACATCGACTGTTTATTCAGTTTCATAGATGTTGCCTGGCCTGCTGAGTTCCTCTGGCATTTTGAGTGTACTGTTCTGGATTTTCAACATCTACAGACTTTCTTGTGTCTGGTTCTTTTGATGTTTTGGGCCTGCGGAGTAGTGTGCTGCAACCTGACTTTGTTGGCCTAAACCTGCAGGGATGTGACAGCAGTTTAAAGCTGTACTGCCAACACCTCCTTGTGAACTTGCTGGCTCAATTCTGCAGAAGGCTTGCGGGATCTTCACGGGTATATCCACCCTTATTTCTGCAGGTCAGTAACGGGCATTGAATTTGGGCTGCATGGTGAGCATTGGTGGAGAGGGATGGGGTGCTTTGAGAGATTAGAAAGGAAGCACAGGAACCCTTGTCTGAGGAGTGACCTGGATCGATTCCAGTTTGCCTACTACCCACACAGGTCACTGGGTCTTCACTCGGCTCCGGGACAGCCGGACAATGAAGGTGCATAAGTCAGGATGCTCTGCAGCTCAGCATTCAACACTTCCATCCACTTGAAACTCATCATGAAGCTCCAAGACCTGGGCCTCAGTACCTCACTGAGCAACTGATCCTCAATCTTCTCACTGGCAAACCCCAGTCAGGGCATCTCCTCCACACTCACCATCAACACAGGGGCACCACAGGGCTTAGCTCCCTGCTCTTTTCTCTTTATACGACTGTCCGGCTAGGTACAACCCCAATGCTGTACTTAAGTTAGCTGACGACACCACTATTGCTGGCCAATCAGAGGTCAGAACGAATAGAAGGGAGATTCAAATTCTGGTCGAGCGGTGCCACAACAACAACCTCTCACTTAGGATCAGCAAAACCAAAAGCTGACTATCAACTACAGGAAAAAGAAGCTGGAGGCCCACGAGCCAGTCTCCACTAGCGGAATGTATGTGGAAGAGTTAAGTAACATTAAGTTCCTTGATGTTAACATAGTAGAAGATCTATCTGTGACCAGCAGGTAAGTGTCATCACAAAGAAGGCAGGGCAGAACATCTACTTTCTTAGAAGAGGCTGCAGAAAGCGGTGGATGCAGCCCGGTCCATCAGCAGGAAAGCCCTCTCCAGCATCTGTCCTCAAGAACCAGGCCATAACCTCTTCTCACTTCTACCATCAATCGGGGGTACAGGAGGCCTTTGGACTGACGCCACCAGGAGTGGAACAGTTATTACCCTCCAACCATCAGGCTCAGGGACAGTGTGGAACACATTCACCACTACTCTGAAGTAACTACAGGCTCACTTTCTAGGACTCTTTACAACTCACTTTCTCAGTGTTAATTCCATTTGCAAAGACTGTCCTTCACTCTTTGGTGTTTTGTCTATTTTTGTATAGTTTTTCATAAAATTCTATTGCATTTCTTTTGTTTCCTGTAAATGCCTGCAAGAAAATGGAACTCAGGGCAATATACAGTAACATACCCGCACTTTGATAATAAACTTACTTTGAACTTTGAGTGTGAGCAGTGTGGTGAACACAGATGGTGAGCATGGACAGTCAGTGCAGGCCGAGAGCACGGACGGTTTTCCACCGGTTAAAAGCTCTGGCCCTTTGCTTTCCTCCCTCTCATTAGGTGTTTTTCATTGCCAGAACGAAAGCATTATTTACAGCAATCATTGCTTCACTTAAACCCCCAGCCTTCGCCAACAGCTATTCATTACTTTGGTATTTTCCTCATTCTTGGATTCGCTTCCCAGAGCCATAGTGACATCCAGCTTGGAAATAGGACCTTCAGTCCATTGATCCCACATCACATGCCCATTCACACCAATTCCATTTTGTTCCCCCCCTCACTTCCATCAATGCCTCCTAGTCTCCAGGATGTCTACTCATGAGCAGGACAGTCACCAGCCTGCACACCTTCCAGTGAGGGTGGAACCCAGATTCTACAGAAGAAACCCATAAGGTTACAGGGAGAACATGCATACTCCACACAGACAGCTGATCAGAACTGAACGAGGATCGCTGAAGCTGTGAAGCTGCAGCTCTGTGTTGTCCTCGGGGGAACAGGCGTTCAGAATTCCTGACTTGCAGCCAGCAAACAAGAACAGCACTCGGCTAAAGGAATCACACAATAGTAACCGGCGACCACAATATGCTCGAAGAAGCTCTGATTGCCATTTGAGTTCCATCGAATAAAAAGCCGTGCTATTGATTCTTTGTGGAGGGATAGACTACAATGTTTCAAACTCGGAAGCACCAAGAACGTGTAGTGTAAAATCATCAGAGAAAGGATATTTGGTGTTAAATGTTATACATCCATTATAGTTCATATTGTGTGTTAGAGTCCCACATTTGCGAGATTCTCTGACTTACCAATGGGCTGCAAATGGCCGACACAGATCAGCATTGAAATTTCTCAAATCCTTAAATCTGAATGTTGTTTCTATGTAAACAAAAAGTATCCAAAGCGACAAAGTAGACAAACAAACACCTCGCTCTGCAAGGAAAAATAATGACTTGCTTTAGAAAATGGATAAAATTAATCTGATCATTTATAAATACAATTGCAAATGAAAGTTATAAATTGACACGAAGCCTGCTTCACCATAGCTTATTGACACATTCAACAGAATGTGTACAAAGAATAACCTTGACTTTGTCAAAGATGAGCCAAGTCATTCTTGCTCATATTTCTACGTCAATTTTGCTATTGCCTTTGAGATGCTGAAAACTCTTACCACTGAATAACGTGAAGAAACACACATTCAAAGCTGCTCGAGAGGGCATGATAAATGCAATCTTTATACATGGGAATGAGGTTTATGAAACAGAAAGATCACTTATTTATTTTGTTTAGCAATAAATCACAGAACAGGCCCTTATAGCCCACTGAGACGTGCAGCACAGCAAACCACTGACTTAAACCCTCGTCTAATTTATATATTGACCAACTAACCCACTAAACAAAACCACAGCACCCAGTGGAAATACACACACACACGGGAAGGACATACAAACTTTCTTACAGAGAATGCCAGAATTCAACTCCGAATTTCAAAATTACAACTATTACAACTGTAATATTGTCCTGCTAACTGATACACGACCACAGCACCTGAATAGCGATGCTGAAGGCTTTAGTGCCTTGTAGGCCTGGCCTCGTGGATGCCTATGGGATGGTAGACAGTGCAACAGGGAAATCTAAATGGTATTTTGAACTTTAATGAGAAGATGGGACTAAAAGTGAGTCATAATTATAATGAAGTTTCAGATGGAATGAGAGAAGCAAATACCCTGGAACTGCTTAGGAAATAGTTGCAATGTGAAAGTTTCATGAAATGGAGGAATCGGTTAACCAAACTAAGTTAGGTAGTCTCCTCTTCCATAGACTCTGCTCTGTAGTCCCGGTCATAGGTAGACATATATTATGTAATAATTCACAGAATGTACAGACTGCAGAGAAAAAGTGCATGCCTTTCTTGTGAGCTTTTGAATATAATAAAAATCCAGCTGTAATAATTACAGCAATATAACTTGGATCAGCAATTTATTGACTCATTACATTAATCCATATTGGGGCTGGTGACCCAGGAATTCTGCTGCAAATTAACTGAAATATTAATTTTAAATCTCCAGTGCAATCAACTGAGAACAACTCTCAAGTATTATTGTGATATGGGGATTGGATATTGTTAACTGAATTGTTGAGGGAAGCTGGGCAGCAGAAGCAGCAGTGTATAGGTGGGATGGCTGAGGTAACCGTCAAAATAATGCGGCAGGAAGGAAGAAAGAACAAGGAAAGAACGTCCCAAAGAGGATGCAAGATTTAGCCCAGAATGTTAATTAAGTGATCACGGAGACTCTTGAATTAAAAGCAGCAAAAGAAAGAACTGTTGTTGGGTGCGAAACAGAGGAAACCTTGGAAAATCACTTTGCCAGTCAGTCGGTGACCCCAGAGTAAAGTCAAGTCAGCTGTATTGTCATTTCAACCATAACTGCTGGTTCAGTACACAGTAAAAACAAAACAATGTTCCCCCAGGACCCTGGTGCTGCATGAAACAACACAAAACCACACTAGACTGCAGACCTATACAGGATTACATAAAGTGCACAAAGCAGTGCAAGACAGTATAATAATTAATAACTAAAACAATAGGCACAGTAAAGGGCAAATTACAAAATAATAATAAATTATGTAAATGTAAATCTGTCACTTGTAAGTCCAGGGGTCAATACTGAAGATAAATCCTGTAGATCAATCGGAAGTCTGGAAATGTAATGTAAAAGCAAAAGAGAGGGCCTTCAACAAAGCAAAAATGAACGAGAAGATAGTGGATTGGGAAGCTTTTAAAAACCTACAGAAAGCAAAAGAATCATTAGGAAGGAAAAAATGAAACATGAAAGCAAGCTAGCAAACAATATCAAAGAGGATAATAAAAGCTTTTACAAGTATGTAAAAAAAATAAAAGAGAGATGTAAGTGGATATAGGATCGCTAGAGAATGAGGCAGGCGAAATAATAATGGGGGACAAGGAAATGGCTGATGAACTAAATGAGTATTTTGCATCAATCTTCACTGTGGAAGACACTAGCAGTGTGCCAGGAGGGTGCGAGGGAAAAGAAGTGAGTGTAGTTACTATCACAGGGGAAAAGGTGCTCAAAAAGCTGAAAGACCTAATGGTACATAAGTCACCCAGACCAGATGAACTGCACCCTAGTGAAGTAGAGATTGTGTAGGCGTTAGTAATGATCATCAGACTCTGGCATGGTGCTAGAGCCCTGGAAAATTGCAAATGTCACTCCACTCTTTAAGAAAGGAGGAAGGCAGCAGAAAGGAAATTACAGACCAGTTATCCTGACCTCAGTGGTTGGGAAGGATGATTTCAGGAATATAAGGATTATCATACAAGGAAAGTTTGATGGCTCTAGGCCTGTACTCGCTGGAATTTGGAAGGATGGGGTGGGGGGGGGGAATCTTATTGAAACCTTTCAAATGTTGAATGCCTAGACAGAATAGATGTGGAAAGGATGTTTCCCATGGTGGGAGAGTCTAGGATAAGAGGGCACAGACTCAGGATACAGGGGCATCCATTTAAAACAGAGATACCAAGAAATTTATTTAGCCGGAGGGTGGTGAATTTGTGGAATTTATTACCACAGGCAGTTGTGAAGGCCAGGTGGTTGGGCATACTTAAGGCAGAGCTTGATAGATTCTTGATTGGAGTTATGGGAGAAGGCCAGGGAGTGGAGCTGAGGAGGGGAAAAATGATCAGTCATGATTGAGTGGTGGAGCAGATTTGATGTGCCAAATGGCCTATTCTGCTCCTATGTCTTATGGTCTTATGGTTTGGGGAAGCCTGATGGCTGAAGCCTGGAGACTGGAGGCCCGAAGGCCTGCCCTAGATTTGGAGGACTATTGGTGTGTGTGGGTGAGAGTGAGGAACAGGACTTGTTTTGCTGTTGTTGTTTTGTTGTTTGTTGTGTCCTGTTCTGTGTTGTTCTGCCAAGCATTGTGGGATTGCTGCATTGACAGCGGACTGTGCGGTGACACTTGCAGGCGGTACCCAGCACTTTCTATTGTGTGTTCATTGTTAACGCAAATGACGTGTTACAGTATGGCACATTTCCATATTCATGTGGTAAGTAAATCTGAGTCTGAATCTGCATCCGTGCAAAGGGAATTTCCAAATACTTAATGTCATCTCTGTCACCTTGGAACTACAAACAGAAGTCTAAAGCGAGCAAAAGACATTCTGACCACTTCCTTTTTTAAATCTTAAACCACTGTCCTCCAAAGATAATAGCTGCACAAATTACCCTTCGCACCATGTATATGACTAAAGTGTTCATTA
Organism: Hypanus sabinus; assembly: GCF_030144855.1. NCBI lineage: Eukaryota > Metazoa > Chordata > Chondrichthyes > Myliobatiformes > Dasyatidae > Hypanus > Hypanus sabinus. The sequence continues at coordinate 33,694,752 of NC_082715.1, read as the reverse complement.
ATCACATTATCTTGTAATGAAAAGTTATATCTTACTAGTTCAAGTTCAGCAGAAGAATTATAATAATAACTTTATACAGCTCCTTTCGTATATTAAGATGCAGGGTCAAAGTGCTTTACATAGTTTGTAAAGATAAATCAATATACCCATAAAATACAAGACAAAATTAAAAATCATAAGTAATGACAAACATTATATAGAATAACGAATATACCAAATTATATAAATGGAATCGAAATCAAAAGGCATTATGTAGTAAGTAATCCTATCCTATAAATTTAAAAAGTGGGTTTTTAGAAGTGTTTCAAAACATTCCACAGTACCAGCCTGGTGTATCTCCGTTGGTAGATTATTCCAGATTTTTGGTGCCCAAGAGCGAAAGGCTGCATCACTAGTTTGGCAAACCAGTATTCATGGGTTTAAGATTATGATTAGGGATGTAAGGGAATAGACACTCCAAAACATATGGAGAAGCTAGATTGCTCAGAGCCTTATATACAAATAAGAATATTTTTAAATGAACCTAAAGGACACAGGCAGCCAGTGCAGTGATGCCAAAACCAGTGAAATACGCTCAGATTTTCTTTATTTGTACACTGATCCTCTGAATCCTTTTACTCACTGTAAGAGGGTGATACTAAAGATAAGCTGCATCACTGCCTGATTCTAGCCGAGAAAATTCCCATAGAAAGGTACAAATGAGAGATTTCCTTAACAAACATAAAGATCTCAAGGATTCTCAGCAGGGGAATTAAACTGTGCTACTAAGTGATTTACAGAGCACAGGGAAAATGGAATATTGAAATGTATGTCCTCTCTCCTCAGTAGGGAAAGTGGTCAAGACTTCTTTGAGTTTTCTGACTAGTTAAGTACCATAAGAATGATAACCAATGCGGCAAGGTAGCACAGTATTTTATATTAGTTTAACTCAATGCCCTCAAGGAAGGAAAACTTTCGTTGAGGAAGTTACTCATTCATATTAATCCCATTCAAGTACCCTGAAGATAAATCATTTACAAGAGAGTCCTTCACTTCTCAAAAAAAGGCAGCATCCAGACCACCCAGGACCTGCCCTTTCCTCATTATTACCATCAGAGACGAGGTGCAGGAGCTTGAAGACACACACTCAGGATTTCAGGCACAGTTTCTTCCCCTCTGCTATCACATTTCAGAATGAACCCATGAACACTCCCTCACTATTACTTTACTCTCTTTTGGCACAACTTATTTAATTTTTAAAATATAGTTCTTATCATAATTTATCTTATATTTTATGTATTGCTCCGTACGGTTGGCACAAGACAACAAATTTCACAGCACACGTCAGTGATAACAAACCTGATTCTGCAAAATCAATAGTCTCGGACCCTCGGGGTATTTTCCTCCCCAAGCTGATGGCACCGTAGTAACAGAAGAAGCTGGAGCAGGAAAAGGCTACTCGCTTCACCTGACAGGAAACATAGAGGAGGCTGGACCCAAAAGCAGAACAGCACGGACGATTCAGCAATGAACGATAATAGACTGTGAAAATAACAAGCCAGGAGGGGCCCCAAGAGAGAGAAGAGATACTAAACACCACTGGCAACAATGTCACTGAAGGCTAGGAGCAACTCCTTGAGGTTGGCTGGTTTGATTGGTCAGTAAGGACTGTGGATGAGGGTTTAAATAGGCTGCAGGTAATGAGTGTGAAATATGTGGCAGGTGAGTTGTGTGGAGACTGGGATGAACCTGCCTGTGTAGATCTGACAGGACCTTCCTCGCCCCCTCCGCCCCTATAGTTATCACCCAATGGTCCAGGACCATCCAGATGGGTCTGGTGGAACTCCTCAAAGAGTGATGGATGCGAGATGAAACTGGAGAGCACTCAGGATCTCTCCTCTAGGCTGTACCTTTCCCACTTGGCCAGGTACTGAACTCTCCATCCATGAAGATGTGAATCTATCAACTGGCGAACTGTGTACACTTTGTACTTGTAATATCTTTCTGGTATTACAAGTTTCTGTTTCTGGAAACATCCAACGTTCTGGAGGTGCAGACATGGGTGGGTTATGTGGTCCTTTGGCCTTGGGCTTGAGCTGGACATGTGGAGGGTAGGTGTGATCCTGAGGAACAGCGGCTGTTGGAGATGGGAAATGACGGGATCGATGTGGTGGGTAATCTTCAAGAGACCAATGAAGCAGGGTGAGATCTTGTGGGACTTCATGCAAGAGGCAGATCTTGTGTGGATAACTAAACACAGTCACTAGTCTGGCTGGGCACCACTGGTGGTTGGCCTGACAGCAGTAGGCATGGCTGGCAGCTAGGATGGTCAGCTCATATGGGATAGCTTGGTCCGAAACAGGTAATTCTTCCTTGTGGAAGGGTTAGAGGTGGCAAAGCATTTCAGGAACTTCTCAGCCTGCTGGTTGGCTCTTTCTGACTCTCGCAGATCAGAACCAGAGGATAAACTTACTGAGCTGCAGAGGAGGGAGCAGAAGGCTTGCCAGAAGCGGGAGATGAATTGTAGGCCCCGGGTCACCATTGTCATATCACAATGGCCCATTTGGAAGGTGGCAACCCCGTGATGAAATCCATAGTGATGTGGGACCACAGGCATCTGGGGACCAGGAGGGGCTGAAGGTTGGAGGAATTGAACTGGGCACATTGAGAGCATGCAATGACAAACTGACATACATCTGTGATCATGGTGGGCCGCCTGAACCGGCATCACAGAAAACCCAGAGTCCGTTGTGCCCCTGAATGGCCAGAGAGAGGCGAGGAGTGGGCCCACTGGAGTGTCTCAGCCAGGTATGTTGGCTGGAACAGGCTTGTTTTGAATCTCAAGATTCCAGACAATCGGGATGAGAACCTGTGAGGATGGAATGATGGGCTGAGGGTTGATCTCCAATTTTTAGCTGGGTTGAACTGTCATGACAGGGCATCTGCCTTAGTGTTCTAGTAGCTGGGTCAGTAGGAGACAGTGAAGTTGGATTGCTCAAAGGGGGCCCAGCAAGCCTGACGTGGGTTGAGTTGGCTGATCCGTTGTATGGATAAGTAGTTCTGGTGGTCAGTCCAGATCAGGAAAGGCTTGGTGTTCCCCATCAGCCGAGCTCTCTGTTCCTCCGATGCCCATGTAATGGTGAGTCGCTCCCTGTCTGCTAAACATAAAAGCTGGTGGAATGGAGACAGGCTCGGCCCGATCAACATCAATGGGTCTGCAGTTGAGAGGGTGAGTATTTCAAGTTCCTCGGTATACACATCACCGATGATCTCTCCTGGACTGTACACACCGGCTTTGTGGCAAAACAAAGACGTCTCTTCCACATCAGGCAACTGAAAAAGTTCAGAATGAGCCCCCAAATCCTCAAAACCTTCTACAGGGGCACCATTGAGAGCATCCTGACTGGCTGTATCACCGCCTGGTTTGGGAACTGTACCAACCTTGATTGCTGGGCACCGCAGAGTGGTATGGACAGCCTAACAACTCTGTGTATGTGAACTTCCCTCCATTGAGGATATTTACAGCAGCAGGTGCAGAAAGAAGCCCTGGAAGATCATCGGGGGCACAAGTCACCCCAACCATAAACTTACAGCTGCTTCCGTCTGCAAACGCTACCACAACATTAAAGCCAGGACCAACAGGCCACAGGAAAGCTTCTTTCTGCAAGCCATTAGATTTCTAAATTCACATGTCTGTACATTGCAACAGAGTCATAACGCAAAGATTTTTACTCTCTCATATTGTAGGATGAACGTAAGATTTTAAACAAATTCTAAATTCTAAATTCCATAAAGGCATTGTGTAGAGTTAACCTGTGCGAGAAGAACGCACAAGGATGCTTCTTCCCATCTGGTCCTTGCTGGGAGAGGATGGCACATTAAATACGTCCACCTCGCAAGAGGGGAGGGGCTCACATGGTGGAGAATGGGAGGTGGCAAAGAGGCTTTTGAGCTCCTTGAAAGCATTATCTTCAACAGCAGACCACGTTATCTGTGAGGTTGGTGATTTGCTGAGAGCAACAGCAATTCCTGATGAAATGGCAGTAGAAGCTGGTAAAGTCCAAGAAGTGCTGTAGCTGTTTCTGGGAACTTGGTCAGAGCCATTCAACGACCGTACTCTCTTCTCTGGGTCCATGGTTATGCCTTTGGGGTGAAAGGACAGACAAGACGCAGGAAGGAAATGGCATTTCTCTAACTTGCAGTACAGTTGGTGTTTGAGGAGATGTTGAAGGTCTGAACAGACATGCTCTTTGGAGAAGATGAGGCTGTCATCAAGGTACTATAGATGAACACATTCCTGTGTAGGAGGATGTCATTTATGATGGCTTGGAAAATGGCTAGATTGTTGGAAAGTCCAAAAGGCATCACCAAGTATTCATTGTGGCCGGTGGGTTTTATGAACACCGTCTTCCACACGTCCCACTGGCAAATGTGGAAAAGGTTGTATGGGCTTCCTAGATCCAGTTTGGTGAAGATCCTGTCCCTGCGGAGTGTTTCAAATACATTACCCAACAAGGGGAAAGGGTAGCAGTTCTTAATGATGATTTTGTTGAGTCACAGGGGCAGAGACACCCGTTTTCTTTTTGAAAGAGAAGCTACTTGCACCAGATGGAGACTGGAATTATCAAACAAAACTGTGCTGTAGTGCTTTGGTGATGTGATCATTCATGGCTTGGTTCTCAGAGGAGAGAGAAAGGACAATGAGGGGAGAGCTGGTTCCCGGGAGGTGGTCAATCGTACAGTCGTCTGGTCTGTGAGGTGGCAGGGTGCTGGCTTCCCTTTTACTGAAAGCGATGGGCAAGACATAGTATTCCTGTGGGCTGAGTGTTTCCTCCATCTCCAGTGATTTATGGGGTGAAATCAGCTGAGGTTGCAGGCTGGTGGTCCAACTCAATGGCGAAGTGAGGTCGGTGAGTGCAGAGCCACTGGATGAGAGGAATGTTGGGTGAGTTGATAAGGAGGAATTGGATGTTTTCACGGTGGTCTTTGATGCTCGGGTGGACAGGCCGTGTGCACGCTCCGATAATCCCTGACCCCAAGGGATGTCCATCAATGACCATGATGCAGAAGGGGTGAGAGATAGACCCGAAAGTTGCCTCTTGTGCTAGAATTGATCAAGAGTCTCCTGAGCACATAGCGCCCTCAGAGTGCAGAGGACAGAGAGAATGAGTTGGGTTATGGTGCTGGAATAAGGGTCCGGGGGAAGCTTACAAGATAGAAGGCCCCTCGTTGTTACCTAGTGGTGCCATTTTTCTGGGAGCAGTGGGCATTTGACGCGTGAGTGACGGGCTGATCTGCAGTGAGTGCGCAAGTTGTTCCTCCACATGCTCACACTCCTGGGGGCTAAGGGAGCTCCCGCCCTAACTACATGGGTTCTGGAGGCATTTTTGATGAGGGTTCTTCAGCCGGAAGTGGTCCTGGGAACGGAACTGGGCTTCTGGCTGGAGAGCCAGAGGGTCGTTCCATAAGATGCTTGTCAATTCAGAGAGCCAGAGTGATGAGGCTTTCAAAGTCGGTGGGCATCTCCTGGATAGACAGTCTGTCTTTCAGGCATTCCAAGAGGCTTTGATGGTAATGGGCCAGCAGCTCTTCTGTATTCCAGCTGCTCTCTGCCGCAAGGGTCCTGAATTCCACGGTGTAATCCAGAACCAAGCGCGAGTTTTAACTTAAGTGAAGTATCTGATCCACTGCCTCCCACTTCCCAGATGGTCAAAAACCCGACACATCTCAGCAGTGAATTCCTCATATTTGTTGCAAATGGTGATTTTGTTGTCCCAGTTAGCAGCGGCCTAGGTCAGAGCTCGCCCAGTCAAGACAAAGGTGACAGAGGCAATCTTGGCTCGGTCTGTAGAATACAGAGATGGTTGAAGCTTGAAGGTTAAGTTGCACTGGAACATGAACTTGTAGCCTCAAGCTAGGGATCCGTCAAAAAGCGCCTGGGTACTGGAATCCAGGATGCCGAGGGAAGAGGTCGACTAGTGTGGGGTTGCTGCAATGAGACGGAGAGGTGGTTAGGTGGTCAGTGGTTTCCTGCTGCTTCTGGATTGCATACTCCTGCCAGCAGATGCCTTTTTTCTGGCAAACAAACTCTGCTGGGCCAACTGTTGGTTCACCAGTCCTGTCAGGAAATGTAGAGGAGGCGTGACCCAAAAATAGAGCTGCAGAGAAAATTCAAAGTACATTTATTATCAAAGATTGTATAAATTATACAACCTCGAGATTTGTCTGCTTGCAGGCAGCTGCAAAGCAAGAAAGCCGAATGAAGCCAATTTAAAAAAGAGCCCAATAGGCAATGAGCAGAGAGAGAAACAGAATACACAAATCATGAAAACAAAAGAAGCAAGCAACAAATTGAGTCCATAGATCCTATTCCTCAGAGCAACCTGAATAGGCCCGAAGCCTTGGTCTCAGGACATCGGTGCCAGGCAGAGAGGAGTGACCATCACGGGAGAGCAAGCAAAATCCGCCCGGTCCTTCTCTTCGGTCCCGACACCCTGCTTTTCCAATCTATCTGGGCCGGCGTTTAAATGGTCCAAACACCGGGTCATCACTAGGTACAAACCCCGCTGCTGCCTGTAAGGAGTTGGAACATTCTCCCTGTGACCTCATGGGTTTCCTCCGGGTGTTGTAGATAGTGTAGAGGATTGTCGAAGATTGCAGAGAGACATTGATAGGATGCAGAATTGGGTTGAGAAGTGGCAGATGGAGTTCAACCCGGAGAAGTGTGAGGTGGTACACTTTGGAAGGACAAACTCCAAGGCAGAGTACAAAGTAAATGGCAGGATACTTGGGAGTGTGGAGGAGCAGAGGGATCTGGGGGTACATGTCCACAGATCCCTGAAAGTTGCCTCACAGGTAGATAGGGTAGTTAAGAAAGCTTATGGAGTGTTAGCGTTCATAAGTCTAGGGTCAGAGATTAAGAGACTCAATGTAATGATACAGCTCTCTAAAACTCTAGTTAGGCCACACGTGGACTACTGTGTTCAGTTCTGGTCACCTCACTATAGGAAGGATGTGAAAGCATTGGAAAGGGTACAGAGGAGATTTACCAGGATGCTGCCTGGTTTAGAGAGTATGGATTATGATCAGAGATTAAGGGAGCTAGGGCTTTACTCTTTGGAGAGAAGGACGATGAGGGGAGACATGTTAGAGGTGTACAAAATATTAAGAGGAATAGACAGAGTGGACAGCCAGCGCCTCTTCCCCAGGGCACCACTGCTCAGTACAAGAGGACGTGGCTTTAAGGTAAGGGGACGGAAGTTCAAGGGGGATATTAGAGGAAGGTTTTTCACTCAGAGAGTGGTTAGTGCGTAGAATGCACTGTCTGAGTCAGTGGTGGAGGCAGATAGACTACTGAAGTTTAAGAGACTACTAGACAGGTATATGGAGGAATTTAAGGTGGGGGGTTATATAGGAGGCAGTGTTTGAGGGTCGGCACAACATTGTGGGCCGAAGGGCCTGTAATGTGCTGTACTATTCTATGTTCTATGATCTAGTTTCCTCCCACAGACATACCAGTTGGCAGGTTAATTGGTCATTGCAAATCGTTTTGTGATTATGCTCGGATTAAATCAAGGGATTACTAGGTGCTGCAGCTTGAAGTGCAGGAAAGGCCTATACTGCACTAGCACTCAGAAGATAATTATGTTTCTTATTATAAGTCATAGTATACAGTATTTTATGTATTGCACTGTCACAAAACAACAAACTTCACAGCATGTCTCAGAAATAATCAACCTGATAGTTCTTCAAGATCCAGCATGGGCAGCCATACCACAGCATGTTCCTCAGTCTGTTACCAGACTCAGTGCCGCCACAAAATGATTCTAAAGGTCTTTCAACTTGTACAGATTGCAGATAACATTAAATTAAATTCCTGGGCCAGGCAATTTATGCGGGGGTGTCCTCTCTCCTTCACAAATCCCAAATCAAATGGTTTTCCCAAGTGACAATATCAGAAGCACCCCGCCATTTACTTCAGCTACAAAACTATGTTAATAGGAATTTCTCTTCAGCACAATGTAAGCAGTTTGTAGATATTCATCAGGGTGAGCCTAAAGTTAAAAACAAACAGGAAAAGGCATTCCTTTAGTCAAACATTTGTTGCAAAAGGAAGGTTGCAATAAATCATCTCATTTTAAGATTTTTTTGAAACTAATTAAATTTTTGAACAGATGGACTGATGCTGTGATATAGCTGCTCTTGCTGGATCTTGAAGAATTATCACTGAGACATGTCATGAAATGTGTTGTTTTACATCAGCAGCACAGTGCAACACATAAAATACTGTATACTGTGAATTATAGTAAGAATTATAAGTCATTTCTGGCTGCTGGTTCAACCCCTCCATTTCAAATAAGTCCAGAATTTGCACAGTCCTACTGTAAGTTTAAGAAAATCTAAGTGAGGAATGTCAATGTGCCAGAGACTTTACTCCAGTGCTAGTTTCTACATAGAGTCCAATGCCAGACCCTGCCTTACTGTGATTTCAAATAGAACATGGAACTGACCCTTCAGCCCACAATGTTGTGCTGAACCAGTTAAAAAGTAATCAAATGGACAACAAATCACTTCTGCCTGCACAATGTTCATATCTTACCATTTTCTCACACGTCTGTGCCTATCTAAACTTCTCTCATGTATCTACCTCTACCACCACACCAGGCAGTGTACTTACCCACCACTCTTTGTGTAAAAAATTTGCTCCTCACATCCGCTTTAAAATGACACCCACTTGTATAACAAAATTATTATATTTCAATACTGTATTAAAATTTAATTTAATTGTTATGAATACAGGGTTTTGTGATTGTAACTGTATTTTTAATACAATGTACTTGGTACTATTTTTTTTCTTTTGTCTTATAATATATATCTTCTTGTACTCTATTTCTTTATGCAGAAACTAATAAAAATATTGAAAGAGAAAATGACACCCTCCTACCTCTGGTATTAGACATTTCAACCCTGGGAGAAACTGTCTTGTCTACTCTATCTATGCCTCTCATAGTCTTGTAAACTTCTATCAGATTTCCCCTCAGCCTCCACCGATCAGAGCAAATCTTTTGACTCATAATACTAGGGAATCCAGCCCTCTGATCCTAAACCACCTGTCAATCTTAGAATAGGATCAGGGACATCCTTTGTTTGAATGAGAACTCCCAATCTGGGCATTAGGAGTAAAAATGTAAGTAGAGGAAAAGGAAAGCAAATCTGTCTGCTATAACAGAACGATACCACTAGTCTATTGATAATGATTGATAATTAGTTCTATTGCCATATACATTTTTTAAAGAAAATGGTATAGAAAAATTTTGTTAGGCTGAAATTCCAATATTATTCTGATTTTTAGGGATAAAAAATTAAACAAGGAACTTCACTATCCAATTGCTGCCTAATTAAACAGCAACTGCCAGTCACCTCATGGATCATGTGCAGAGAGAAGCAATTATACATACACCCTCTTCATCACAGTGGTCATTGGACAACGGGCCTGTTCCTGTGCTGTACTGTTCTATTGTTGTCGGTGGTTGGGAAGTTGTTGGAGTCAATTGTTATGAACAATTAATGATTAGATCTTTGGGATTTCTTCTGAGGGAAGAATGACCTGTACAAAATGGATGGGTTGCACCTGAACCCAAGGGGGACCAATATTCTCACAAGCAGGTTTGTCAGAGCTGTTGGGGAGCGTTTAAACTAATTCGGCAGGGGAATGGGAACAAGAGTGATGGGATTCCGAATAGGACAGAGGATGAATAAAGCAAAGATAGCATGCAGTCAGATTGCTGGGAAGGGCAGGCAGATGATAGGGCAAAAACGCAGCCAGCAGGGTGAGTACCAGTGCTTTAGGGATGCAGAATCAAAAAGGGTAGCAAATACAGTACTCAAAGTGTTATATCTCAATGCATGCAGTACAAGAAATAAGGTGAACGATCTTGTTGCACTTTTACAGATTGTTAGGTATGACGTTGTGGCCGTCTCTGAATTGTGGCTGTAAGATGGTTGCAGTTGGGAGCTGAATGTCCAAGGTTACATATTGTATCAGAAGGATAGGATGGTAGACCGAGGTGCTGTAGACCGGCTCTGCCGGTAAAGAACAGTATCAAATCAGTAGAAATATGTGACAAAGGATTGCAAGATGAAGAATCCTTGTGGATTGAGTTAAGAAACTGCAAGGATAAAATGACACTAATGTTATATACAGGCCTCCAATCAGTAGCTGGGATGTGTACTACAGATTACAGTGGGAAGTAGAAAAGGCATGTCAAAAGGTCAATGCTATGATAGTCATGGGAGATTTCAACATTCAGATAGATTGGGAAAATCAGGTTGGTAATGGAACTCAAGAGAGTGAATCTGTTGAATGCCTACGAGGTGGCTTTTCAGAGCAGTTTGTCATTGAGTCTACCAGGGGATCAGCTATACTGGATTGGGGTTTATGTAAGAGGCAGTGATCATAATATAATTGAGTTCAACTTGAATTTGATACGGAGAAAGTAGAGACTTGACATAACAAGATTTCAGTAGAGTAAAGGAAATTGTAGTTGGATGAGAGAGGACATGGCCAAAGTAAATTGGAAGGAGATGCTGGCAGGGGAGAAGCAGAGCAGCAATGGCAAGGGTTTCAGGAGAAAATGAGTAAGGTGCAGGATAGATGTATTCCAAAAACAAAGAAATACTCTAATGGCAAAATAGTACTCTGTGGCTGATAAAGCTAACGTAAAAAACCATACAAAGAAGCAAAAATTAGTAGGAAGATAGAGGATTGGGAAGCTTTTAAAACCTGCAGAGAGCAACTAAAAGAATCATTAGGAGGGAAAAGATGAAATATGAAAGCAAGCTAGCAAACAATATCAAGGTGGATAGAAGAAGTTTTTTCAAGTATATAAAAAATAAGAGAGTGGATATAGGATTGCTAGTAAATGACACATGGAAACCATAATGTGAGACCAAGGAGATGGCAGATGAACTAAATGAGAATTTTGCATAAATCTTCACTGTGGAAGATACTAGCTGAGTACCAATTGCTGAAGGCTGTGAGAGAAGTGAGTGCCATTATTATTACAATGGAGAAGGTGCTCAAAACCAGAAAGACCTAAAGCTGCATGTCACCTGGGCCCGATGAACTGCACCCTAGGGTACTGAAAAGGTAGTGGTAGAGATGGTGGAGGCATTAGTAGTGATCTTTTCAAAATCATTGGACTCTGGCATAGTGCCAGAGGACTAGAAAATTGCAAATGTCACTACATTCTTTAAGAAAGGAGGGAGTCTGCAGAAAGGAAATTATAGAACAGTTATCCTGCCTCAGTGGTTAGGAAGATATTAGAGTCAATTGTTAAGGATGAGGTGATGGAGTACTTGGTGATACAGGACAAGATAGTACAAAGTCAGCATGGCTTCCTTCATGGAAAATCCTGCCTGACAAACCTGCTAGAATTCTTCGAAGAGATTACAAGTAGGATAGATAAAGGGGACATAGTAGATGTTGAATATTTGAACTTTCAGAAGGCCTTTGGCAAGGTGCCACACATGAGGCTGCTTACAAAGTTAAGAGCCCATGGTATTACAGTAAAGCTACTGGCTTGGTTAGAGCATTGGCTGATTGGTAGGAGGCAGCGAGTGGGAATAAAAGGATCCTTTTCTGGTTGTCTGTCAGTGACTAGTGGTGTTCTGCAGGTGTCGGGGTTGGGACTGCTTCTTTTTATACTGTAGACCAATGATTTGGATGAGGAAACAGATAGTTTTGTTGCCAAGTTTGCAGATGATACCATCATTGGTAGAGGGGTAGGTAGTGTTGACGAAACAGGTAGGTTGCAGAAGGACTTAGACAGATTAGGAGAATGGGCAAGGAAGTGGCCAATGAAATACAATGTTGGAAAATGCATGGTCAAGCACTTTGATAGTAGAAATAAATTGGCTGACTATTTTCTAAAGGGCAAGAAAATCCAAAAATCTGAGATGCAAAGGAACTTGGGAGTCCTTACGCAAAGCATCCTAAAGTTTAACTTTCAGGCAGGGTCGGTGGTGAGGAAGGCAAATGCAATGTGAGCATTCATTTCCAGAGGTCTAGAATGTAACAGCAGGGATGTGATGTTGTAGCTTTATAAGGCACTGGTGAGGTCTCACCTTGAGTATTGTGAACAGTTTTGGGCTCCTCATCGAAGAAAAGATGTACTGGCATTGGAGAGGGTTCAGAAAAGGTTCACAAAGATGATTCTGGGAATGAAAAGTTTATCTTATGAGGAACGTTTGATGGCTCTGGGTCTGTACTCACTGAAATTTAGAAGGATGAGAGGGGATCTCATTGAAACCTTTGCAATGTTGAAAGGCCTAGACAGAATGGACATGAAAAGGATGTTTCTCATGGTGGGCAAATCTAGAACAAGGGGGCACAGCTTCAAGATAGAGGGGCATCCATTTAAAACAGAGGTGCAGGGAATTTCTTTAGCTGAAGGGTGGTGAATTTATGGAATCTGTTACCACAGGGAGATGAGGAGGCCAGATCATTGGGTGTATTAAGTGCAGAAATAGATAGGTTCTTGATTGGCCACGACATCAAAAGTTACAGGGAGAAGGCCAGAGATTGGGGCTGAGGAGGGGAAAAAAAGGATCAGCCATGATTGAATGGCAGAGCAGACTCAATCAGGCAAATAGCCTAGTTCGGCTTCTATGTCTTATGATCTTATTATGGTTACAGGGTACTTGGAGGCACATGATAAGGGAAAATCTTGTCTGACAAATCCTTTGGAATCCTTTGAGGAAATAACAAGCAGAATAGAAAATCAGTGGACGTTGTGTATTTGGATTTTCAGAAGCCCTTTGACAAGGTGCCGCATAAGAGGCTTCTTAGCAAGCTAAGAGCCCACAGTATTACAGGAAAAATACTAGCTTAAATTGAGCATTGGCAGGAGGCAAAAAGTGGGAATACAGGGAGCCTTTTCTGATTGGCACAATGTCTGTATTGGGACTGCATCTTTTCACGTTCTGGGTCAATGATTTGGATGACAGAATTGATGACATTGTGGCCAGATTTGCAGATGATACAAAGCTGGGTGGAGGAGCAGGTAGTGCAGAGGAAGCAGGGAAGCTGCAGAAGAACTTGAACAGAGTAGGAGGAACGGTAAAAAAGTGTTAGGTGATGTCTCAGTCTCATGAAATGCATGATAATACATCTTGGTCAAAGGAATAAAAGTAGGGTATTTTTAAAATGGGGATAAAATTCAATAATCAGAGGTGCAAAGGGACTTGGGAGACGTCGCACAGGATTTCCTAAAGGTCAACTTAAGGCTGAGTCGGTGGTGAGGCAGACAATTTTTTTTTTAACAAAATATACTTTATTCAAAAATAAAATTATATACAATAACCATTCAAAGACTTTTAATTCTTTACAGTTGGGCACATTACTGTCTTTACATTTTCAAAGTTCAAAAGTTTTGCCACCCACGTGGCACTTTGTTCTTTCATATTTACATTCAGGGGGTATACCCCCACCCCCCCCCCCACCCCTCAACTCCCACGGGAGAAGAACCCTAGACTGTGGTCCTTCCCCACCGAGTCGTTGTGGTGGCTGCACCGAGTTTGAGTGTGTCCCTCAGCACGTACTCCTGTAGCCGAGAATGTGCCAGTCGGCAGCATTCCCTCACGGACATCTCCGTGTGCTGGTAGACCATCAAGTTTCGGGCTGACCAAAGAGCATCTTTCACTGAGTTGATGATCTGCCAGCAGCACCGGGTGTTGGTCTCAGTGCGCGTCCCAGGGAACAGCCCGTAGATCAGAGAGTCCTCTGTTACGCAGCTGCTGGGGATGAACCTCGACACTGTCCCTTCCATCCTCCTCCACACCTTCTCCGCAAACCCACAGTGTGCAAAGAGGTGGGTCACCGACTCCTCCTCACTGCAGTCCTCCCGTGGGCAGAGGGGTGTGGGGACGACGTTCCGGGTGTACAGGAGGGATCTGACTGGGAGGGCCCCTCTCACCACCAGCCAGGCAAGGTCTTGGTGCCTGTTGGTGAGGTCTGGCGATGAGGTATTTTGCCAGATGAACTGGACAGTCTGCTCAGGGAACCACCCCACTGTGTCCATCTCGTCCTTCTCCTGCAGTGCCTGCAGGACCTTACGTGCTGACCACTGCCTGATGGCCCTGTGGTCAAAGGTGTTGACCTGAAAGAACTTCTCTACAAAGGACAGATATGGCAACAACGACCAGCTGACAGGGGTGTTGCGTGGGAAAGGGGCCAGACCCATCCTTTGTAGCCAAGGTGACAGGTAGAACCTGGGCACATAGTTGTACTTGGTACCCACGTACCTGGGATTCACACACAACCTGATGCAGCCACAAACGAAGCTGGCCATCAGGGTGAGGGCGGCATTGGGGACGTTTTTGCCTCCGTTGTCCTGGGACTTGTACATGGTGGTCCGTCTGACCCCAGATGAATCTGAAGATGGCTCGGGTGATTTCCGAGCAGAAGGAGCAGGGGACTGGCCACACCTGCGCCAAGTACAGTAACCCTGAGAGCACCTCACACCTGATGACCAGGTTCTTGCCCGCTATCGATAGGGAGTGCCCTCCCCACAGCCCCAGTTTCTGTTTCACCTTGACAGTCCGCTCCTGCCAGTTCTTGTTGCACGCCTCGGCCCCTCCGAACCAGATCCCCAACACCCCCAGGTGATCAGCCCTGATGGTGAAGGGGACGCTGGATCGGTCGGGCCAGTTGCCGAAGAGCATGGCTTCGCTCTTCTTGCGGTTGACCCTGGCCCCGACGCCTGCTCGAACTGCTCACAGGTGCCGATCAGCCTGCGAACTGACCTCGGATCAGAACAGAAGACGGTGACGTCGTCCATGTACAGGGAGGTTTTGACTTGGGTCCCTCCACTGCCTGGCAGCGTCACCCCTCCTATGTTCCCATCCCTCCTGATGGCTACGGCAAAGGGTTCTATGCAGCACACGAACAAGACAGGGGAGAGAGGGCAGCCCTGCCTGACTCCAGACCTGATGGGGAAGCTGTCTGTTTCCCACCCGTTGACCCAGACTGCGCTACAGACGTCCGTGTAGAGCAGTTTGATCCAATTCCGGATTCCCTCCCCAAATCCCATTTTGGAGAGTACATCGGCCATGTACGTGTGTGATATCCTGTCGAAGGCTTTCTCCTGGTCCAAGCTGACCAGGCAGGCGTCCACCCCCCGTCCTGCACGTAGGCGATGGTGTCCCTCAGCAGCGCGAGGCTGTCTGAGATCTTCCTGCCCGGTACAGCACAGGTTTGGTCCGTGTGGATCACCTGCTCCAGTGCAGACTTGACCCTGTTGGCGACAGCCTTGGACAGGATCTTGTAGTCCACATTCAGGAGTGAGATGGGCCTCCAATTTCTAATGTCTTCCCTCTCCCCCTGCTGCTTGTAGATGAGGGTGATGATGCCCTTCCTCATGGATTCTGACATGCTGCCGGCCAGGAGCGTAGCGTTGTACACTTCCAGCAGGTCGGGGCCCATCCGGTTCCACGGAGCCGAATACAACTCGACCGGTAAGCTGTCACTTCCGGGAGTCTTACCCGACTCAAAGGAACGGACGGAGCCAGTCAGCTCGTCCAGGGTCGGCGGCTGCTCCAGACTCTCCCGCTTGCCGTCGTCTAAGACCTGCGTGATAGACGACAGGAAGTTGCGGGAGGCTGTGGAGTCTGTGGCTTTTTCTCCGTACAGACCGGCATAGAAGGACCTGCAGATCCTCAGTATGTCTGTCTGCGAGGACGCGACTGAGCCGTCCTCTTCCTTAAGGGTGTGGATCACAGAGCTCCCCCTGTGCAGACAAATGTGAAATTAGCATTCACTTTGAAAAAATTGGAATATGAAAGCAAGGACATACTGGTGAGGCTTTATAAAGCACTGGTGAGACCTCACTTGGTATATTGGGAGCAACTCTGAGCCCTTTGTCTTAGGCTACATCCACACTAGACCGGGTAATTTTGAAAACACCGGTTTCGCGTAAAAACAATAGGCATC
Organism: Hypanus sabinus; assembly: GCF_030144855.1. NCBI lineage: Eukaryota > Metazoa > Chordata > Chondrichthyes > Myliobatiformes > Dasyatidae > Hypanus > Hypanus sabinus. The sequence continues at coordinate 33,678,782 of NC_082715.1, read as the reverse complement.
CACACTATGCGTTTTTAAAAAATATCTCTATCCACATTGAAATGGAAATTTCAGCAAATCTCCTCCTCCTGCGCATGCGCAGGACACATGTACCGAAAACAAGCGACATGTTTGGTGTCGAATCTCGCCGTAAAAGTGCGCGTTACAGACCAGAAAAACTTAAAATGCCAGACAGCTGTTGGCTTTCATACAGGAGAACTTAAAAGTTAAAAAAAAACAAATACTGGAGCATATGGAGGCAACCGACAGGGAGTTCACGGACAGATTGACCTGGCCAATGATGAACATTGAAAAACTGACTAACTCTGTTGCATTAATAAAGCACCTTGTTAAATGTATAAAACATGTCTGCATCAGTGTTATCTTGTATTTCCATACAATGTTACATTAGGCTGTTACACATCTATTGTCAGAGAAGTACTTGCATAAATAGGTAAACCACCTTCATACGAGCAAGGACAGTAAACAGGGCAAAGTGAGTATACTTATTTATTTAGTAAATTATGGGTCAAAGTATTTGGTGAGTACATTTCTAACTCTTCTGGCTTCAGTCTCGTTGCCGTCTGTTCTGAAATTGTTAGGCTGCATTCAAGAAAACAATGAAATAGCGCATTGCTGTCTGACAGCATTTTCAGATCTCTCCGGTTACCCCGTCCACACTGATCTGGCCAATCCGGCATTTTCAAAAATACCCACTTTGGAAAGCGTTTCTGAAAAGCTCCAGTTTCAGGGGACGAAAACGTCGTTTTAGTGTGGACGAAGGGTAAAAACAAAGAGAAAAAGCTTTGGTTACGGATTTATCCGATGTAGTGTGGACGTAGCCTTAGAAAGGAAGTGCTGATTTTGGAGGGGGTTCAAAGGAGATTCACGAAAATGATTCCAGGATTGAAAGGCTTGTAACATCAGGAGTGTTTGACAGCTTTGGGCCTGTACTCACTAGAATTTAGAAGAATGAGGAGGGGATCTTATTGAAACCTATTGAATGTTGAAAGGCCTAAATAGAGTGGATTTGCAGTGGGTCCAATAGAGGGGGAGTCTTGGATCAGAGGGCACAACTGCAGAATAGAGGAACATACATTTAGAATGGAGTGAGGAGAAATTTCTTTAGCCAGGGCATGGTAAACCTGTTGAATTCATTGCCACAGGCAGCCGTGGATCCAAGTCACTGAGTGTATTTAAGGTGTAGGTTAATAGGTTCTTGATTGGTTGAGGTGAGAAAGATCACAGGAGAAGGCAGGAGAATTTGGTTGAGAAGGAAATAGATCAGCCATGATCAAACAGCGGAGCAGAGTCAATGGGGCCAAATGGCTTAATTCTGTTCCTATGTTCATTCCAACAATCAGGTCTTTTCAGATTAGGAAGAAAGAAACAAGTTTCTGAAGTCCTTTCATGTCTCTTTGGGAACAACCAGTGATTCTTCCTAAGCAACCATGAATTCCTGCTCCTCTAGGTACCATCAAAGAAGTAATTTTTTTTTATATTATAAGCCACATGTTATACCTGGGTCTCTCATGGAAAATATGAATGGAACAGATACAATGGCTGTTCTGTTTTTTTTTTGAAAGCCCCTCTTCTGCTGCAGTCCTAAAACTGGTTTCAATTTGACCAAATGGTTGCCTAACATTCTACATTTGGACATTTCTCAAGCCCTCCTTCTGGTGCAGGAACCAGGTCCCAAGAAAAGGCTGCAACATGGGCCAATTTCTGTACCTCAGATGTTTCCTCTTGTATGTGTTTTTTTTTTAAAAAATCAACGACATAATTGTACTTATGCCTCTGTCTCTAATTAAAACCACACATTCATTTAATCGAGTTTTAACCTCAGTTTAAGTTTTCTTCCATCGTTGCTTTCCTTAGTTACTCCAGCAGAGGTCACACTTGCTCCCCAAAAGTAATACCTTGTACTTTAATATTTATCCATTATTTCTTTATAATGCAAAGAAATAGATAAATCTTTAACCTGGTTTGTGCAAGAGTGTTTTTCATTTGGAGCAGCAGACACAGAGAATGAGATTTTCAACCAGTTTTGTAGCTTTGTTTATTTCGATTTTAAATTATTTCCCATGAAACTAATTCTATTAGCAACAGATTCCTGCAATATTCTTGTGAGCAGCTTATTGTTTTATGGTGTATTTTACCCTAGATACACATAGGGACAGGTCTATGTGCCACTTGGTATAAACATACAGGATAACAAAATCAGAAAGCACCTGTGGAAAGAAACCAGAGGTTACAGGCACTTCAACGAGTCCGTCTTTGAATCCAAAAAGTCAACTCTGCTCCTCTTTCCATTGATACTACCTCCTTGTAACCATTCCCAATATTTTCTGTTTTTATTTCAAATTTCTAGCATCAGCAATATTGATTAAATCTTCAACAATGCCCCGTGATCCTGCTCTGTCTCTCAGTTTGAAAATGTCCAGTTATTTCACAACTCCATTTACCAGTTTCAATCCACATCACTCAAGATCTTTATATTATTGATTTCAGAAAGTGTTGAATGTTTCCACGAAACTTGATGTGAAAATATACTTCATAATTCAACCATAATGACCAGCGTTTTACTATAAGATCGCACTGTTGCAGTTGGATTCCCTTGCAGAAAAGTGACTCGGATTCTTTTTGATAATTCAAATAATCACATTTGGGACATTCTGCAAACTTCCAACACAGAAAAATACAGTTCAAAGTTATGCAACTTAGCCTAACAGTTAAGGCTTATAAACCCAGGTATCATTCTGATTAATTTCCAAGTAACCCACCAAGGAGAAGATATTACAAAGTTTAAAGAAAATCATAATTAAAACTCAGGACCACGAGGAGAACTTGTAAAGTTGGTGATATTATTTTTTTATATAATTCTTTTGTAATGGTTGTTAGGGGAGGAAAAGATAAGTAAAAATTATTCAAAATACCACACTGATTTCATTAAGGTGATACATGGATAGATATGTTGTTAATTTTGTCCCCCTTTTACTTTTAGTTGAACGAGTAAAGAGCTTGCTTCAGTTGTGAGTAATTTCACTGGATTTAGCTTCACTGGTCCAGCTGGCAGTTTATTCCGTAAATTATCAAAGATTACTAAAGAACAATTACAAAGAAGCTGCATTTTGTGATTACGTGTTCTTATAGCCATTCAGCTCAATGACTCATGTTAGTGTTTATGTTCCACACCAAGCATCTACTCATTTTATATCCATTACGCCTTAATTAAATTGACATGCACTAACAAGGGAATAATCTGTGAATCCCATTCTATGTGTGGTGGAGCTACTCTGAACAATTCATTCATATCTCGATTTACTGACTGGCAACATTGGCAAAAGCTGAACTTAATGCCAATTAAAATATATTTTGTTTCCAATAGAAAGCCTTCTGACATATTCATTGAAATCCATCTTTGTAACGTAATACTGTTTATAAAACAAAATGCACTAGATCATGAGTTCCCAACCTTTTATCATGCTATGGACACCTAACATTTACCGAGACGTCAGCAGACCCCAGATTGGGAACCTCTGCTATAGACTGAAAATCCCCAAATAGAGTGCTTTAAATAAGGGTAAATATGCTTATGTTTATGTGTCTGTAGAAGTATTTTAAGCATCTGTTTGTTGACAAGCACACTTGCTCAATTTTCAGCATCTTTTGTAATTGGAATAGTTTACCTGAGTTCCAGAGGTACTGAATCCATACGTATATACTAGCAATGAAGAAAAGCCAGTGCAGTGGTATGAAGATAAAGCAGAACACGTCTGAGGTAAACGCTGCACATACAAAGAGTATGGAAATAGTCTAGGAAAAAAAAGTAAACATTAATCCGTTAGCCCTGAAAATAGACCAGTATTCTCACAGCATATCTTTATAACAATAGCAGGAGCAGTATACTGTAACAGTAAAAGAGGGACATTATTTGTTAAACTTCCAGGAAGTTTCCTTTCTCACAAACTATAGTAAATACAGCAGGAAATAGGCATTGCCTGTTGGAAGGTGAAGTGAGACTGGCACATAATAATTCGTGGTTGTCGTCACTTTGCCACAAGTGATCCATACTCCAGTGGGACGGAGAGCTACCTGACATCATGGATCTGTATCAGTGACATTTAGGAGCACCAAATGCACTGCTTCTTGCAAAAGTAAAGATAGCTCAGTCTGGACCTCTAGCACTTACAGGTTCAAAATGGATCCCAACTTCAACCATGAGCTTCTTGTGGCTGTGGATAATCTGTATGTCATGAGCCCTGTGGCTTGCTGTAGAGCAGTGAGCTTCTAGTGCTCTTGAGTACCTATATTTATTAATCATTATCTTAACTAGAGCAGTTAAGTTCTTGTGCTTTCAATTTAATCTTGTCAAGGTAATTGTGACTTGCATGGGTTCCCTACATTCTATGACTATTTAAAGTGGTCTCTTGCATCATGCCCTACCAGAGTTATTGTGTTGGACAGGACGATTTGTCCTGCAGTTTCGCTCAGTCGCTTCTCCGAGGCTCTGTTGGTATTCTTATGTCTAGCTCCTTGTTTTCTTCTCTTCGTGGCGATTCTGCCATTCCTCCAACCCGGGTTGAGTCGTGACCCTGCCGTCCACGGCTCCTGGGTTGAGATAGCGTGCCAGCGTGACAGAGAAAGCCTGCCGTTCCTCCACACTTGAGCACACCACGACAAGATGATGTATGTTCATTACAGTGTTGATTTTGTATGCTATTGTATTCGTATTACACCTACTAGCATTGGATGGTCAATACTGAGTGATTTAATGCATTAGAACGGCACTGGTGTCTGATGAATAAAATATATTGATGTAATTAATGAGACTCCATCCTCTGTAGTTCATTCCTTAGGAAATGTGAGTGTTCATGACAAGGTTAATACCCATTGCCTGTGGGAGGTGAAAAATCACGATCGATGCGTCAAAGGTATTTCCTATCTCATTTCTCAAAAGCAGTGAGAGCAAGAGCTTCCAGAATTCTGACAGCACCTACGATCATTGGCACATGCTGGCAAAGAAGCCTTGGCAAGTTCTGCAGAGCAGCCGTAAATAGAACGCACCATAGCCACTGGAAGCTGATAGTGGGAATGTGATAGGTGCCAATCAAGTGGTCTGCCGTGCTCTCTCTGCCTCTTGAGTGTCCTTAAAATGGCATTCTCGAAAGCAAGTAGAGAATGTTCTTCCACACATCTGGCTTGTGCCCTATAGATGGCTTTAATGAAAATTTGGACAATTTTCCGCTCCAATGGGGGGATTCCAGTGATGTTTCTGTCTGGAACAGCAATGCTGGAGGAATGAGTTGATTCTAGACAATGCTGCATGGGAGGATTTAAATTTGTGGAATTGGTTACCACCAGCTGTGGAGGCCAGGTCATTGAGTGTATTTAAGGCAGAGATTGATAGGTTCTTGATTGGACATGGCATCAAAGGATATGGGGAATGAGGTTGAGGAGGGGGAAAAAGAGGAACAGCCATGACTGAATGGTGGAGTAGACTCAATGGGCCAAATGGCCTAATTCTGCTGCCATGTCTTAAGGTCTAAGATTTGCAGGGGGTTGGGACTCTGAGCAGGAGAAAACCATGGTAGCTGGTATTCAGGATAACTAGATGCACAGTAAAGGCAAGGAAAAAAAATACATTTAATCTGCATTTATTTCAATGCACGTGGTTTAACAGTTAAGGTGAACAAACACGGACATGGATTGGCTCTAAGATATGAGATATTATAGCCATGTTGGAAATGTGGCTGAAATAAGAGCAGGAGTGGCAGCTTAGAACTCTAGGATATGACAGGCATGACAGAAGTACAGATAAATGAGGAGGGGTGGAATAACAGCACGACAGAGATGACAACCCTATTCCAGTGAAGCCTTAAGGGTAGAACTGAGAAACAAAAAGTGGACGACCAATCTAGTTGTGCTGTGTGATAGACAATAGACAATAGACAATAGGTGCAGAAGTAGACCATTCGGCCCCTCGAGTCTGCACAGCCATTCTGAGATCATGGCTGATCATTCACTATCAATACCCAGTCCCTGCCTTGTCCCTCTTGCTCCTTCTTGAAAGCATCCAGAGAATTGGCCTCCACCATCTTCTGAGGCAGTGCATTCCACACCTCCACAACTCTCTGGGAGAAGAATCTCTTCCTCAACTCTGTTTTAAATAACTGATCTCTTATTCTCAATCCATGCCCTCTGGTACTGGACTCTCCCAAAATCTGAAACATATTTCCTGCCTCAATCCTATCAAATCCTTTAATTATCTTAAACATTTCAATCAGATCCCCTCTCAATCTCCTCAATTCCAGCATGTACAAGCCCAATCTCTCCAATCTCTCTGCGTAAGACAGCCCTGCCATCCCAGGAATCAACCTAGTGAATCTACGCTGCACTTCCTCAATTGCCAGAATGTCCTTCCTTAAACCTGGAGACCAAAACTGTACACAATATTCCAGATGTGGTCTCACCAGGGCCCTGTACAAATGCAAAAGGACATCCTTGCTCTTGTACTCAATTCCCCTTGTAACAAAGGCCAACATTCCATTTGCCCTCTTCACTGCCTGTTGCACTTGCTCATTCACCTTCATTGACTGGTGAACTAGGACTCCTAGGTCTCTTTGCATTTCTCCCTTACCTAACTCTACACCGTTCAGACAATACTCCGCCCTCTTGTTCCTGCTTCCAAAGTGGATAACTTCACATTTATTCACATTGAATGACATCTGCCAAGTATCTGCCCACTCACCCAGCCTATCCAAGTCTCCCTGTATTCTCCTAACGTCCTCTTCACATGTCACACTGCCACCCAGTTTAGTATCGTCAGCAAACTTGCTGATATAGTTTTCAATGGCCTCATCTAAATCATTGACATAAATCGTAAAGAGCTGTGGTCCCAATACAGAGCCCTGTGGTACCCCACTAGTCACCTCCAGCCAGTCCGAGAAACACCCATTTACTGCTACCCTTTGCTTTCTATCTGCCAACCAGTTTTCTATCCATGTTGAAACCCTGCCCCAATGCCATGAGCTCTGATTTTACTCACCAATCTCCTATGTGGCACCTTATCGAATGCCTTCTGAAAATCTAGGTACACAACATCCACTGGCTTACCCTCGTCTAACATCCTTGTTACACCCTCAAAAAACTCCAACAGATTAGTCAAGCATGATTTGCCCTTGGTAAATCCATGCTGGCTCGGCCTAATCCTATTTCTGCCATCAAGATGTGCCACTATTTCGTCCTTAATAATGGACTCAAGCATCTTCCCCACGACTGACGTTAGGCTAACAGGGCGATAGTTCTCCGTTTTCTCCTTCCCTCCCTTCTTGAAAAGTGGGTTAACATTAGCCACTCTCTAATCTTCAGGAACTGATCCTGAATCTAAGGAACATTGGAAAATGATTACCAATGCATCCGCAATTTCCTGAGCCACCTCTTTTAGAACTCTCGGATGCAGACCATCTGGACCCGGGGATTTATTAGCCTTCAGTCCTAACAGTCTACTCATCAGTTTCTTTCCTAATGTCAATCTGTCTCAATTCCTCAGATATCTTATGTCCCTAGCCCATCCACAATAGACAGCGGGAATTTGAGGAGCAGGTGTGAAAAGAAAATACTCATAGTTATAAGAATAATAGGGTTGTATTAGTAGGAGATTGTAACTTGTTGGATGAGCCTGTTTGACAGGAAAGCAAGAAGGAACTTTTAACAGTGTGATATCAAAGTCTAGAAGCCGCATACCCACGTTGGAGTGAAGGGTAAACCTGGCAAATTCCAGGGAACCTTGGTTGAGAAAAGTAATTGAGGCTCTGGTCAAGAAGAAGAAGGAAATATACACTAGGTCTAGGAGGTCAGAGACAAGTGACTTAGATCTGACAGGTAGGGTCAAGGAAAATCCCAGCCATTACCAATGCCCTTTCCTGGCCCAACTACATCGACACCATAGCCAAGAATGCTTATCAGGGTCTCTACTTCCTTAAGAGACTAAAGAAATTTGCCTTAATTATAAAAGCTCAGTTAATTAGTTTGCTGATGGCAATGTGAGGAGGAAGGAAGTGAAGCTATAAGGAGATATAAATGAACTACTATACGATGCAAGAGCAGAGAGCTCCTGTTACAATTGTGTCCACATTAATTAAACCATAATTAAAGGAATGTGCACATTTCTGATAATGATTCAGAATTTGGAACATTGATTGAAAGGAATAGCTTTATGAGTTTGAATACATAAAAATGCTTTTAAGTGACTGATCGCTGGGATAAATTTTCAATTTTTGGCACAATTCCACAAATGTAAAGAAGTTGAAGGCTAGACCATGGTGGGTGTATTTTAGTTGTGTTTGAATTGAGTGGACAAGTTGATGTGAATTTACACCTTTACATGCCTGATTTGGGCCAATACCATGACAAAACTTGTGAAAGTTCAAATAAAATGAGAGCAAGGAGGTCTTATGGATGGTGAAGTTAAATTTGAGCATCTCAGATTTCAAGTTCAAGATTCAAGAACATTTATTATCAAAGAACGTACAAGTTATATAACCTTGAGGTTTGCTTGCTCGCAGATAGACACAAAGCAAGAAACCAGAAAGAACCTAATTACAGAAAAAAAGAATAAAAAGAAAAGTGAAAGACCAGCACTCGATGTGCAAGAGAAAGAAAAAAAATAATACAAATCATGCAAATAATTGAACCTAAACTGAGTCCTCAGATCCAAACCCCGGAGCAGCCCAGAGTAGGCCCAAAGCCTCACTGATCAGTTCATCATATTATCAGGCATGAAGCACAGCAGCCAGGGCAGTCTTCAGAGCCTCAGTGCCATGGAGATGACTATCATGGAGAATGAATAAAATCAGCTCTCTTGTACCACCAACGCCCTGGCTTTTCAGTCTATCTGAGCTGGCATTTAAACTGACCAAACGATAGAACAGCGAAAGGCTCCGGTACCCTGGAGAGACCAGAGAACATTGCGGAGAGCGAACAAAATCGACACTCGCCTCTGGTCTGGGCCAACATTTAAATTGTTTAAACAGTGTATCATACCTCGTACCAGGACCCAGGCACTGCTGCAGTGAAAGGATCCGGGCCTAGACTATGTCACCCAGCAACTTGGTCTGGGCCCAGATTTTGTCACCCACCCCAAAGCCACTCTCAAGCTCTTCAAATCAGCTTGGCACCCAGAGCGATTCAACCTCACACATGGGCCAGTTGTATGGGCATCAAATCTCCTCTGTCCAGGCCCCAGTTTTTCCTTTCAGCACCCAGAGGATCCAACCTTTCTCCCAGGCCAGTTGTACTGGCATCAGAACTCCATCTGCAATGATTCTGGAACTTACCATCTCGGCTCATCTCGCAAAGTCACCTCGCCTTCATTCACCCCTTACCTGTCTGCAGCAATAATTTTACACAATTTACCTCAGAAAAAGTATCTTTCGTGATACTTCCAGTCAGATTTCCTAGCTTTTGGACTACCAGAAAGCTGTTCCACACATTCAATAGCGTGATCTTAACCAGAAGTTTGTAACATAACTTATTCTGAAACCATTTAAAATAATTATTTGAATTGCAAAAATATAAAGTTAAGAATCTCCATAGGTAAAAGAAAAGCAAGAAAAAAACCACCAGATCTGAAGAAAGATGTTGCAACTGAAGCATTGTACCAAAAATAGAACCATATGCTGGTCTTTGCAGATGATTTACCAATAAATATAATTTACTAAGAAATGTAAATTTGATTTTCCATACTAGATAATGTAACTATTAGCATTTGTTTATTTACTAGGATCACAGGAACACACCAAATAACTATACGTAGAATCAGATTCAAGAGTGATAGCTAAATTTTGAATTATTTTACCAGTGGCAAATACAATGCCACATATAGGACCCCAAGCAGAGAAATTGTATTTATTTTGAATCTTTATTCAAAATATAAAGGGCTAAATATAGGTAAATTATACTTACAAGACCCTGATATCGAGAGGAATCATACACCCCTTTGACAAATAGCCAACCTGGCCATAAATATTCAAACCGGAGCTCAAGGATGAAATCTGCCAACAGTATCAGTGTCCAGATCAGAAGGAATTTCAGAGAGGTGACTACACTATAAAATCACAAGAGAATAAATTAGTCATAAGATTCAATTTCAACCCTGACAGTAATGCACCGTTTACAACCACACATTGAACGATAATTAAAAGGATTAGTTTGCAATTTCATATTGAGTTCTCGGCATAACTGGCCCAAAGCTTACTTGGGAAAATCTGACATGTTTTTAGAACCTATCTCCATCTTTCCAGTTTGCTACTCCATGACCACAAGGAGAAGGCATGATTCTTTACAGCAACAGAAACGAGGAAGAATCTTGTCACCTTGTTACGTTTATTCTTAATCCTAACTCCAGTTTTTCATTCTACCACACATTCTGTAAAGGTAGATTTGACACTTTACACCAACAGAGGTGTAATCGAATAAAGTATCCCCACTTTACAAGTGACCGCTAAAAAGGAAACAGCCCATGACAGGATAATTGGACATGGCTTTCATTGTTTCCTGCTAGACCTCAATTTTATATGTTCCTTGTATCACCTTGCACTTCGCCCTCCCACCCCCACCCCCAGCTTCTTGCTTTAACTTCTCATCCTTTTTCCCATTCCTGATGAAGAGTCTCAGCCCACAACGTCGACTGTTTACTCTTTTCGGTAGATGCTGCCTGGCCTGCTGAGTTCCCCCAGCATTTTATGTGTGCTGCTTATTATTATGATCCTTTAAATGCAAGGTTGTTCATTAATCCTTTTGTCATTACACTAAAACTATTTTTAAAAGATCATGCTCAGCATTTTTCTTCATCACGTTTCACTGTCAGTTTTGGTATAATTTGAAACTTGAACAATTAGAAGTTTAAACTGTGTTTAGGCCCCAAGTGTATGATGGGATTCCAGCTCAGTGGCCTCAATAGGAAGAGTCAGCATGGTTTTGTGCATGGGAGGTCATGTCAGATGACTCTTTGAGGTTATCAAGGATTAATGAACAGGATAAATGAAGATTGGGCAAGTGATGTTGTCCATATGGACCTATGACAGGCTGATCTGGAAGATTAGATTACATGGGATTCAAGGGTTGCTATGAGGTAGATTCAGGATTCAGATTTGGCTGAATGATAGGACAGTCTGTCTGTCTGTCTGAAGCAAAGGGTGCTGGTTGAAGGTCATGTCTCTAACAGGAAGCTCATGAATAGTGGGGTATCAATGTTGGACCTCTATTATTCATTAGCAATGCAAATAATTTGAATGTGAATGTAAATGGCACAATTAGCAAGTTTTCTGATGATACTTACTATTTTTATGGTTAGGAGTTACAAAATATAATTGAAACAAAACAAAGGGAGCCCAAGAAATACATCTAAAGTTCACTTTACTTGTAGCGAGGTGCACTCTTACGACATGGTGGCATCAAGACATATGCCATAATTTTACATATAACCAGTAACTAATAATTTCAACAAACAAGATTGCTTAATCAAACAGTATATTTACAAGGTAACACACACAAAATGCTGGAGGAACTCAGCAGGCCAGGCAGCATCTAAGGAAAAGAGTAAACAATCGACATTTCTGGCCAAGACCCTTCAATCCTGAAGAAGGGTCTCGACCTGAATCGTCGACTGTTTGCTCTTTTCCATAGATGCTGCCTGGCCTGCTGAGTTCCTACAGAATTTTGTGTGAATCACTCTGATTTCCAGCATCTGCAGATTTTCTCATTTGTGAATACAGCTACTATATACGGGCATCAACAGCACCACAGCAAATTTTAAATTGTCCCATTCAGGCCTAAAGATTTAATCGCTGTGGAGGATTTCTTACTCTTGTGAGATAACATTTTTCACTCTCTGTCTGGCATATGAGACTTGTGGCTGTGAAACACTCTCAGGCATTGGGGCCTCCTCTGTGGTGGTTGTAGGAGTTGATTGAGGGACTGCAGGAGGTGGTTCCAAAAGCTCTGGACTCCTTTTATCTGGACGTGTTGGCATCCTGAAAAGTGCATGGCAAGCTGCTCAATCAACTGATCTATCCCAGGTCACCAGACAAAGCTTCGAGTCAATGCTTTCACTTCGACCATGCCTAGATGACCGGTATGTAGCTATTTCAAAACTTAAGTTCTCAGCATGGATGATACAATAGCTCTTAATCCCCACACAAGGCAACCCTCATCAAGACCAAGTTCACTCTGGCACTGGTAAAAATAGGGGATCTGGAGTTTCTGCTGCACATTCCAGCCATTTTGAGGGGCCATGCAGATCTGAGATAGTGCGGGGTCCTTTCTGGTTTTCCTTTCAGTCATCTCTGCTGTAACAGGGAGACTCAATTGCATTAAGGAGGCTTGCAGGTTTTGCAAGAGGAGTGTCCTCTTTTGTGAATTTTTCAGGGATTCCCTTTTCCAAGAGTAAATGGGACAGTCCATCAGCATTTCCATGATTAGTCGTCCTCTTGAAATTGATCTTATAATTGTGTCCTCCAAGAAACAGAGCCCATCGCTGAATTTATGCTGCTGCTGTTGGTGCGACACCCTTCTGTGGATTGAAAATGGCACTAGTGGTTGATGATCAGTAATGAGGGTAAACTGTCTCCCATATTACAGGCTGAAACGTTTTACACCCCAAACCAGACGCAAGTCCTCTCTTCAACTCAGTGTGTACTTTTTCTCAGCAGTGGTAAGGGAACATGATGCAAAGGCTATTAGTGTTTGCCCCCATCAATCAGAGCATGTGACATGACTGCTCCTATACCATAGGGCGAGGCATCAGGCAAGCTTCACTGGACCATGTGAGTCATTGTGTGTGAATACAGTGTCTGTCGTCAACATTTCCTTTGCCTTTTGGAAAGCTTTGGGCAGTCTTGCAGCACCTGGTCCATAGTTCTGTGCCAGAGTGCGGGTGCAAGTGCTACTCCAAAGATAAGCCTATTGTAGAGATGAGTGTTGTGGGCGTCAGTGGTGTGAAACACATTGGGCCCTTCTTCCATTGCTGTCTGTAGGTAGGCCTCAGCTAAATCCACTTTGCTGAAGTGTTTTCCTCCAGAAAGGTTGGCAAAGATATCCTCTATCCTGGGCAGAGGGTATTGATCTACTTCGATATTGGGTTGATGGTAACATTGAAATCACCACAAATCCTGACAGACACATTCCCCCTGACTTCTGGGACCTCTGACATGGTCCATGGGTTCCACTCAACCTTGAAAATAATTCTTCCAGCCTCCATATGATCAGCTCACCGGCTAATTTATCATGGATGGTACAAGGAACTGGACCGGGCTTTGTAAAACTTGAGTGTGGCATTTTCATTTAGTACTGTTTTATCCTTTATGTTTGAGTTTTGGAATGACATCTCTGACTGAACACTGCTGTGGCATCATCCAGTATCTTTCCTAATTCGCTTTCAGTTGATAAGTTCTCAGATGGATTTCTGCAGGATTTAGCTGAGTATAAGACCATAAGATAAAGGAGCTGAATTAGGCCATTCCACCATGATCCATATCCTTCTCGGCTCCAGTGTCCTGCCTTCTCTCATAACCATTCATGCCCTGACTAATCAAGAATCTATCAACCTCTGCCTTAAATATATCCAATGTTTTGGCCTCCACAGTTGCCTGTGACAATGAATACCACAGATTCACCACTATCTAGTTAAAGAAATTCCTCCTCATCTCCGTTCTAAATGGACATCCCTCGATTCTGAGGCTGTGCTCTCTGGTCCTAGATACCCCCAACATAGGCATTTGCCTTCTTCACCACCAACTCAACTTGCAAATTAACCTTTAGGGAATCCTGCACAAGGGCTCACATCTCTTTGGACCTCACATTTTTGAATTTTCCCTCCATTTAATGAAGTGTCTACACTTTCCTTTCTTCTACCAAAGTGCACGACACCGACACCGTCTTCCATCTGCCACTTCTTTGCCCATTCTCCTCATCTGTCTAAGTCCCCTGCTGCTCTGCTTCCTCAATACTGCCTGCCCATCCACCCATCTTTGTATTGTCTGCAAACTTGGCTACAGTCATTAATTCTGTCATTTGAATCATTAACATATAATGTAAAAAGCAGTCCCAATACGAAACCCCTGTGGAACACCACTTGTTACTGGCAGCCAGCCACTCCATGCCTCCTGCCAATCAGTCAATGCTCTGTCCATGCTGGTAACTTTTCTGTAATGCCAAGGGTCTTATCTTGTTAAACAGCCTCACGTATCAAAGGCCTTCTGAAAATCCAAGTACACAATATCCACCGATTCTTCTTCTTCTATCCTGCTTGTTAATTCCTTCAAGGAATTCCAACAGATTTGTCAGGCAATATTCTCCCTTAAGGAAACCATGCTGACTTTGGTCTATTTCATCATGTGCCTTGAAGTACCCCAACCACCAAGGTCAGACTAACTGGCCTATAATTTTCTTTCTTCTGCCTCTCTCCCTTCTTGAAGAGTGGAGTGACATGAGCTATTTTCAGTTCCTCCAGAACCATGTCAGAATCTAGTGATTCTTGAAAGATCATTACTAATGCCTCCACAGTCTCTTTAGTCACCTCTTTCAGAACTCTGCCATTAATAGGGAGAAGGTGCTTGGGATATTGAAAGGTCTGAAGGTAGGTAAATCACAGGAGCCAGATGATCTACACTCCAGAGTTCTGAACGAGGTGGCTAAAGACCATCTGGTTCATGCGATTTATCTGTTTTCAGGCCTTTCAATTTCCTAAGCACCTTCTCCACAGTAATGACAATTTCATTCACTTCTGTCCCTTGACACTCTCGAACTTCCAGTATTCCACAGTGAAGGCTAATGCAAAGTATTAATTCAGTTCATCCAGCATTTCCTTGTTCCCCATTACTACCTCTTCAGCAATCCAATATCTACTCTGGAATCTTTTACTCTCTATATACGTAAAGAAACTTTTGGTATCTCTTTAATATTATTGGCTAGCTTACCTTCATATTCCATCTTTATAACTTTCTTAGTTGCTTTCTGTTGCTTTTTAAAAGCTTCCCAAACCTCTACCCACTATTTTTTACTCTATTATCTGCCTGCTCTTTGGCTTTTATGTTGGGTATGACTTCCCTTGTCAACCTGACTGTGTCATCCTGCCTTTAGAATACTTCTTATTTGGGATGTATCTATCCTGTGCCTCCTGAATTGCTTCCAGAAATTCTACCCATTGCTGCTCTGCTGTCACTCCTGCTTGTGTCCCCTTCCAATCAATTTTGGCCAGCTCCTCTCTCATGCCTCTGTGATTCTCTTTACTCTGCTGTAGTACTGCTACATCTGACTTTAGTTTCTCCCTCTCAGATTGGAGGGTGAATTCTATCATATGACCACCTCTCCTAAGGGTTCCTTTACCTTAAACTCTCTAATCAATTCCAGTTCATTGCACAACATCCAGTGCAGAATAGCCGATTCCCTCATGAGCTCAACATGAAGAGCTTTAAAAACCCATCCTGCAGGGTTTCTGCACCAACCTGATTTTCCCAATATTGAAATCCTCCATGACTATCATAATATTGCCTTCTTGTCATGAATTTTCTATCTCCCATTGTAACTTGTATACTGCACCCACACCTTCTAATCCTATGTCACCTCTTTCTAAGGACTTGATTTTATTTTTTTTAACCAACACAGCCACCTCACCCCTTCTGCCTACCTGCCTGTCCTTCTGATACAACGTGTAAACTTGGATACCAAGCTCCCAGCTATAATCTTCTTTCACCCACAATTCAGGGATACTTGCCAATGTCATACCTGCCAATCTCTATCTCTGCTACAACTTCATCTACTGTATTCCATATTCTGTCTGCATTCAAATATAACTTCAGTCCTGTATTCGTGAACCTTTTCAATTTCGTAGCCCCTTGTACATTGCAGATCATAATGTTGACTCCAATTTTTCCCTATCAGGAGCCTGCTCTTCTAGTCTCACTACACATAGTTATATACCAAATGCCCCATTCTCAGCCCTATCACTCTGGTACCCACCCCCCGCAAAATTAGTTTAAACCCTCCCTAGCAGCTCTAGCAAACCTGCCCACTAGGATATTGAATCCTCTTGGGTTCGGGTATAACCCGTCCCTTTTGTAAGATCCCAATGATCCAGAAACCTGAAACCCTGCCCACTGCATAGTTCCTCATCCATGCATTTGTGTGCCAAATGCTCCTATTCTTACTTTCACTGGCACGTGGCAATGGCAGCAATCCAGAGATTACTACCCCAGTGGTCTTGTTTTTCAGTTTCCTACCTAGCTCCCTAAAATCTCTCATCAGGACCTCCTCGCCTTTCCTACATATATTATTGGTGCCAATATTGAAATGTCATTCAAACTCATATTGTGAAATGATCAAAACAGCCAAGTCAGTGTCCAGTTGCATCGTTGTTAGATTTCTCATCAACAGCATGTGCTCTTTTTGAAACGGCAACTTGTCTTTTTATCTTTTCTTCTTCTCTCTGCACTCCATTTATTTTGGTCTGTCTGACATATGTGTCCTGCTTTGTTGCATTTTCTGGAGGTTTCTCCTTTAAACCTGCATTGATCTGGGGTATATGAGCTCCTTCCACCCATTGCACTTAGCAAAACTGGCACTCACTTCTCATTGACTGTTTCATTTGCTTTAAAATACTGCTCAATCCATTCAGCATACATATTCCAGTGATCTCTTGTGCAATCGAATGCATCTATCTTCGGATGTAGCCAGCCATTTCTGCTTTTTTTCTTTATTTATGATTATTATCACCTGGTACTCACTGCTTATGAACCCATGAATTTGCCTGTTTTCTGCCCTATTCTTTAACACAGCCTTTTCTCTCTCCCCCTTCTGAAGAGACACGTGCTGCAGAGTTTTTTTTTAATTCCAGTGTCTTGCTGTGCTTTAACAATTAGGGAGCCATCTCGGGTTCATTTAAAACTTCTTTGTAGCCACTGTTTATGTTTTGTAACTCCACAATGTAAAACTAATTGAAAAAAAATAAAGGAGCCTGAATGACACGTGTAAACTTCATTTTCACTTTTAGTGAAGTGTACACTTATGACGTGTGTAGTGACATGATGACATATGCTATTCATGTATTTTTACATACAATCCATACTGAATTATTTAATGAACAAGAATGCTAATTCAAACAATATATTTACATATTACTCAAGTGTTACTGAAATATTAAATACATAAAAATGCTAAATGAGTGGATAATGAAGCAGATTATAATGATTCACTAAAGGCCTTGAGCAGCTGAGGAGATGGGCTGAGCTGCCAGAGAAAGTGCTTGAGGCAGGTACAAATGCAGCATTTAAGAGACATTTGGATAGGTACATGGAGGGGGAAGGGCTTGGAGGTTTCTGGGAGGAACTTGGGCAACTGGGACTAACAGAGAGGTTGGGGTGGTTGGCATGAAGCAGTTGGGCGGAAGGGTCTGTTTCTTTGCTATATTACTCTAGGACTCTATGATTCTATAATGTTAAATTCAGTTTATTTAACCACTTGTACAAACCTTAGCAAACTTGTTGTGATGTACCAAAACTGATGGGGTTGGATAGATATATTGATACACCCAGTCTGGTCTTGAAAAATATCTAGATCTATTATGGGTTTCAAACTGAACCCATTAGAAGCTAAATAGGGTGAGTGCTGAAAAACATACACAGAAATGGCAGCACATGATTAACCCACACCCAGCAATCTCCTGCAAATCAAAAGCCTTGATTGCTGCCAGGGGGCAGCATTCTGTCATGGTCATCCCACTGCATTGGAAGTTCAACAGGTTTTGGGGAGACCAAAGAAATGTTTTTACCCAGCTGATGAACAACCCG
The DNA here is from genome assembly GCF_030144855.1 of Hypanus sabinus. NCBI lineage: Eukaryota > Metazoa > Chordata > Chondrichthyes > Myliobatiformes > Dasyatidae > Hypanus > Hypanus sabinus. The sequence goes on along the minus strand of NC_082715.1, from coordinate 33,660,957 downwards.
CAGCACTTCAATTTTGTCTCGCAGTGCATCCTTGGGAACAGCCCATAGACCAGGGTCTGCTGTCGTGCAGATGCCTGTGAAAGACCCTTGAGATTTTCTTTACCTATACACGGTCCATGAAGAGGAGGGCAACTGCCTCATCCTCATCAAAGCCATCCCAAAAGCAGGGAGCACTGTGGCTGAGGGGCCAACTACAAAGGAAGGATTTGATGGGAATGGCCCTTCTCACGTGAGGTTTTGGAGTTGATGCTTGTTGGTGATTTCCAGTGATGCAGTATTCTGCCAAATGGTTTTGGTGGTCTGTTCGGAAAACCATACCACAGGATCCATTGTGATCTGATCCCGCAATACCCGCAGGCCATTTCATACTGACCATGGACGTATTTTTCTGAAAGGACAGGTAGTACAGTTGTCACTCTATTATATACATCTGAATTGGATGTCACATAGGAACAAAGGCAAGCCTACCCTTCAAAACACCAGGTCAGATAGAACATCAGCACACGGAGCTTGCTCACTGCAGTGCTACACACAGCTAGATGCAGCCATGCACGAAAGTGGCCATTAGGACAAAGGAGATGTTGGGGATGTATTTTCCCCTGTTCTCCAGAGACATGTGTATTATGATACAGGTCAGCACGTCACAGAAACCATCTTCCACTCTTTGGACTCTGTCTTTATTTCTCACTGCATCAGTAAAGCAGCCAACATAATCAAAGGCCACATTCACATGGAAATTCTCTCTTCTTCCTTCTCCCACTGGACATACGATACAAAAGTCTGAAAGCACCAGGCGAAAGTTAGCTTCTACCCCACTGTTATAAAACTAGTACAATAATTTGGAGTCATTATCTCACAATCTACTTCGTTATGACCTTGCACCTTGTTTACCTGCACTGAATTTTCTTTGTAGCTGCTGCACGTTATTCTGCATTGTTATTGATTTGCCTTGTTCTACCTCATTGCAAAAGGTAATGATCTGATCTATTTGAACAGTATGTAAGACAAGCTTTTCACTGTATCTCCGTACACATGACAGTAATAAACCAATTCCAATTCATGACCTCTCAGATATATTTTGAGATAATACCACTGAGAATCAGAATCTCACCTGTACACAGTGCAGTGAGGTGCACTTGCTATTACTTTCGTAACTTGGGTCACTTCTCAACAAGGCCAAATTTAGATGATGCCACTTTTGAACTGAAACAAATTTCACTGAAGAGAAATGAGTAAATTCTTGTCCTGATTGTAGTTCTTTATGACTAAACAATTATGTGTTTTCTTTTTGTTGAATAGGCACTTTTGAACAGACTATAAATTTTTTGAAGGATAAAGATATAACTCACATTCTTAATGTCAGTGGAAATAACCACTGGCACTGAAATGATGGCTGCCTAATTACGATAATTTAATGGGGAATCTTATTTTAAGTGATGTAGAAAAAAAAGAACAAAATATATGCATGGTATCACATAAGATTTTGCTATTGTGGAATCATAAAAATTACACTGAACAGCCTTCATACTTCCTGAAAATTAAAAAAAACACCATGTAATTCTTCCCCATTTCTAGTTGTCCTTAGTAGTTTACTCAAGTGTGGTACCAGGACATGTCATTTCGGAGGAAGAGCTTCACCAGTTAAACATTTATAAAGAGGATAGTTACCCATGTCAATGAAAATTTGATGATCACTGTTTCATAAAAGGTCTCCCATTCTCTCCCCATTGATTAAAAGCCAATTGCCTTGGGCTATTATTTTTATCCCGGTCACAACTTGCACAGCATACAATCATTACTCAATTCCTCTAAGTCAGGTTTTACCACTATCCAACCTTAATTTAGTATTTTGTCTATGGCCTGTGGTGATATCAGCAAATGAAAGCATAGGTTGCTGACACGTCATCACTACAGTTCCAGAGAAATATTGGTCCACTTCCACAAGGGGCAGTTCCAGGAAGCTTTCAGAAGTTGACAAATGGAAGGAAAAGCCTTTGGTGTTCAGAGAGCCACCCAGAGTGTGACAACTTTTCTTCAGGCACTGTGCATCTCCAACTTCAGGAAAATTAGCTCAAAATTCTACCTATACCTCTATTAAATAAAACCTTCCTAGCTATTGAATTGTTCTTGTAATAACTTTACTAAAGTACTGAGGCTAATAGTTAGACAGCTAATTAACATGTTGTAAAATGCCTATTTTCTTTCTAGCCTCTACCATTAACCTGATTAATTGATTAAGCTGAAAATAAATGGTTGAAAGTCTGTGTTAAACTAGAACCACATTCAATGATCTGCTGAACATTATAAATGACAAAAGGTAATTCTTTGCTTAGTAGCACTAATTGTCAGTGTATTTTTGTCAATTCTCAGTTATGTGGCAAGATTGAATGGTGTCAGCCTAAAACTGAAATGGACCCAACAATCGGGGAGAGACTGTTCAATAAGCAATTGCTCTATGAGGGAGTAGGAGTAGAAGAGAAGAATCGCGTTAACTCAGCAGTGGAGTTATCGGGGCATCGTCATGACGGTGCTACCGTAGCAAGCTACTCTTGTTGTCACAAGGCCAAGTTGCCAGCTCAATGCTCAACCCGACTCAGATTCGAACTTGGGAACCTTCGCTCCGGAGTCCGGCACTGATACTATTGCGCCACCAAGCGGAACGCTATGAGGGAGTGATAAATAGGAAATATAGGGAGGTAGTTAATCCCAAGGTGCAGGTCACAGGAAACTGAGTGACAGTCAGGAAGGAGAAAGGGGTTAAAGAGCCAGAACAGAGGACTCCTGTGATCATCCTCCTCAACAACAGGTATACCACTTTGGATACTGTGGGGGGCGGGTGGGGAGGATGCCCTAGCAGAGGGAGGTCACAGCAATCAGGTCTCTGTGACTCAGAAAGGAAGTGGGGATGGACACAGTCTATGAAAGTAAGTCAAAAGAGCATCCACTTCATGGACTCTATACAGATTACAGTGGAGGAGGTGTTTGCTCTCTTGAGGCATATCAGGGTGGATAAATCCCCAGGACTTGACAAGGTGTTCCTTTGGACCCTGCAGGAAGCAAGTGCAGAAATTGATTGTCAGGGCCCTAGCAGAGATACTTAACTCATCCCTAATGACTGGAAAATTGGAGGATAGCCAATGTTGTTCCACTGTTAAGAAAGGGTCTAAATATAAACCAGGAAATTATGGGCCAGTGAACCTGACATCAGATGTGGGAAAGTTATTGGAAGGTATTCTATCGGACCGGACATATGAGAATTTGGATAGACATGGACTGATTAAAAGATAGTCAGCATGGCTTCATGCATGGTCATGTCTAATCAATCTTATCGAGTTCTTCTGAGGAAGTCACCAGGAAAATGGATGAAGGCAAGGCAGTGGAGGTTGTCTGCATGGATTTTAGTAATGCATTTGACATGATCCCGCAGGGGAGGTTGGTCAACAAGGTTCAGTCGCTTGGCGTTCAAGGTGAGGTAGTAAACTGTATTAGACATTAGTTTTGTGGGAGAAGCCAGAGAGTGGTAGTGGAGGGTTGCCTCGCTGACTGGAGGCCTGTAATTAGTGGACTGCTGGGTCCTTTGTTGTTTGATATCCATATCAATAATCTGGATGATAAAGTGGTTAACTGGATTAGCAAATTTGTGGATGACACCAAGATTTAGACTTCCTCGCTCTTCACTAGACATCCCCAGTCTGTCGGAGCTCGCAGTGGGATCCGGACCAGCTGGAAAAGGGGGCTGTAAAATGGCATTTAATACAGACAAATGTGTGGTGTTGCACTTCGGTAGGACCAACCCAGATAAGTCTTACACAGTGAACGGTAGGGCACTGGAGAGTGTAGTAGATAAAAGGAATCTGGGAATACAGATCCATAATCTTTTGAAAGTGGCAGCACAGGTAGATAGGATCAAAAAGAAAGCTTTTGGCACGTTGGCCTAAAGCAAAGTCTTGAGTACAGGAGAAGAGATGTTATGTTGAAGCTGTATAAGACATCAGTGAGGCCTAATTTGGAGTATTGTGTGTAGTTTGGTTCACCTACCTACAGGAAAGACATAAATAAAGTTGAAAGAGTACAGTGAAAACTTACAAGAATGTTACCGGGACTGGAGGACGTGAGAAAGATTGAATAGGTTAGGACTTTATTCCTTACAATATGGAAAACTGAGGAGAGATTGATAGAGGTAAGCAAAAATATGAGGGGGTATAGATATGATAAATGCAAGCACACTTTTCCCACTGAATTTGGGTGGGACTACAATGAGAGGTCATGGGTTACAGGTGAAAGGTGAAAAGTTTTAAGTGGAACATGAGGGGGAACTTCTTCACATGGAGGGTTATGAGAGCGTGGAATAAGCTGCCAGTGCAAGTGGTGCTTGCGAGCTCTATTTCAACGTTGAAGAGAAGTTTGGATAGGTACATTTCATAGTGTGTCACACCAGACAGTCAGCCATTCTTGTCTGGCGCATGGTGTCAGGATTGGTCTCCTTTCGGATTAACTGGGTCACGGTATGAACGTTCCTGAATCGACTCATTGTTTTTTTTTGTTTACGAGGCCAAGTGGCTAGCTCAACGCTCAACCCGGCACGGACGGAAAGCGTGCCCGGGGGTGCCGATTGGGTTTGAACTTGGGAGCCTTCACTTCCGAAGTCTGGCGCTGATGCCACTGCGCCATCAGCCAATGTTTGGATAGATATGTGGATGGTAGGGGTATGGCAGACTGTTTCTGCGCTGTACTTTCCTATGACTCTATAATAGCATGGTAGATTTTCCATCTTCATTAACTGGCAGACAGTTCAATCACCTTTCACAGATTCCATTTACAATGTACCTTTGTACCTTTGTACTGGTACAAGGGTGGGGACTCCAAGGAGTCAGTGCAAACTGTCCAAGTTACCCAAGCATATTTATGTGGTGGGGGGGTGGAAGAGAAATTTAGAAGTCATAGAGGATAGCACAGTTAGGGGAACAGATGATTATCTGTGGAACTCTCTGCCCAAGCAGCTGAGGCTACTTCAGTAAATATATTTAAGTCAAGGTTCGATAGATTTTTGCATAGATGAGGAATTAAGGGTTATGGGGAAAAGGCAGGTAGATGGAGATGAGTCCATGGCCAGATCAGCCATGATCTTATTGACCTAGTCCTGCTCCAATTTCTTATGTTCTTACGATGCCAGATCCAACTAATTTGATCTACTTACACGCATTCTGTATCTTTCCATTTGCTGTATCTTCATGTGCCTACCTAAACTCCATTATCACGTCTGCTTTTGTCTCCAGTGGCAGCTAGTTCTAGGTAACTACCCTCTGTGTAAAAAACTACTCTAAACGTCCCCCAGTTCATTTAGGGCATCAAGCATTTGACTTTCCACGCTGGGAAACAGACTGGCTATCGACCGTATGCATGTCTCTTATAATTTTATTAACTTTTCAGCATCCAATGCTCAGGGAAAATTACCCTAATTTGTCCGATCACTCTTTATAGCTAATACATTCCATCCAGGCAGCATTCTGGTAAATCTTTCCTATAATAGTGCAACCAGAACAGCACACAGTACTCCAAACGTAGCCTAACTCCAGTTTCATACTGTTGCAATATAACTTCCTGACTCTTACATTGAGTGCCACAGCCAGTGAAGGTCACACACCATACACCCTATCCACTTGTGTTGCCACTTTCAGAGAGCTATAGACGGACTCTCAGATCCCCAAGTTCACCAATGCTCGTCCATTCTTTTCCTGTCTATTTCTCTTTTACATTAAACCTCCCAAAGTGCAACACCTCATAACTACTCTGATTAAGTTCCATCTGGCATTTCTCCATCCATATCTGTAAATGATCTGATCCCACTGTAGGAAACGCACACAAACTCAGCAGGCCAGGGAAAGAGTAAACAGTCAACGTTATGGGCCGAGACCCTTCATCAGGACTGTATCCATTTCCATCTTCACTATGTACAACTCCACCAATTCGGAGCCTTCTTACCCGTGTTCCTTTGGCTCTAATTATCTGCATCGGAGCATGCTGAGTGCCTGGAGTGGACTTCCAGCCTCCACGTTAAACGCGAAGGTGCTGCGACCCAGCATTATCCTGCACCTTGAGTCGTCATCAGTCGATTTCTGATTTCAGTGCTTTGTCATCAAAGGAACACACGCAGAGAATAAACAGTACAATCAGCTGCTCACTGTCCATGCAAAATAAAAATAAGAGCGATTTTGAGGTTTCACTCTGTGTGAAAATCCCAAAACTGCTGTCAGCAATGCCGTGTACCATCATCACGTTCAGATCTGCCCTTTACCTAAACACTGAAATTCCAGATATTCATGAACCACTGTGAATCCCATCCATACTGAAATGAGCTCCAGCTGAGTTTGACTAGCTGTAGAGTCAATGCTAACTCTTCTGGACTAGAGAAGAACTTGAAGAAGGAAGAATATTGTCATGCTGTACGTAGGCATTAATGACTTAGGTAGGCGCAGGAGGGAGGTCCATCTGAGAGATTATGAGGTGTTAAAAGCAAAGTTGAAAACCTGAACTATGATATTGATCATCTCTAGATTACTACCTGAGCCACATGCAATTTGGAAAAGAGTAAATAGGATTAGATAGGTAAATGTGTATGGTTTGAAGTTTTGTGTGGGGAAAATGGATTCTATTCATGGGACATGGGTACCAGTACAGGGAGAGAGCTGTTGAGTTTGGATAGGCTTCATCTGACTGGAGCTGGACCAGTTTCCTTGTGAATCACATAGATATGGTATAGGTATGGTTTTAAACTAAATAGAAAGTAGAAATGGGCTTCAAGGACAGGATGGGATGTGTATATAGAACAAACTGTCAGAGGAAGTGGTAGAGACAGGTGTACAAACAATAAAAAGATATTTGGACAGTAGACGATAAACAGAAAGTTTCTGCAGATGCTGTGGCACACACAAGGGTCTTAGCCCAAAAGATCAACTGTCTACTCTCCTGCATGTGTCATGCCTGACTTGCTGAGCTCCTCCTATATGTGTGTGTTAGATGGAAAGGAAAGGTTCAGAGCAGGGGTTCCCTACCTTTTCCATACCATGGACCCCTACCATTAATTAGTGGGATGTGGCAGGAAAATGGGACTAGTTCAGTTAGGCATCTTGTTCAGCAGGGATTAGATAGGCCACAAGACCAGGTTTAAGTCCTTCTGCATCCTCCCCGTTTCCTCAACACTACCTGACCCTTCACCAAAGTTACCATGCCAGTAACTTTCCTGTAATGCTGTGGGCTCTTAACCTGGTAAGCAGCTTCATGTGTGGCACCTTTTCAAAGGCCTTCTGAAAATCCAAATATACAACATCCACTACATCCCCTTTATCCATCCTATGCATAATCTCCTCAAAGAATTTCCGCAGGTTTATCAGGCAAGATAATCCCTTAAGATACCATGCTGACTTTGTCCCATCTTGTTCTGTGTTTCCGAGTACTCCACAACCTCATCCTTAACAATTGACTCCAACATCTTCCCAACCACTGAGGTCAGGCTAACTGGTTTATAATTTCCTTTCTGCTGCCTTCCTCTTTTCTTAAAGAGTGGGGGAACATTTGCAATTTTCCAGCCCTCTGGCGCCATGCCATAGTCCAAGGATTTTTGGAAGATCATTACTAATGCCTCCACAATCTCTACCGCTACCTCTTTCAGAACCCTAGGGTGCAGTTCATCTGGTCCGGGTGACTTGTGCACCCTTAGGTCTTTCAGCTTTTTGAGCACCTTCTCCTTTGTAATAATGACTGCACCCATTTCTCTTCCCTCACACCTTTCAATACCCAGAGCACTGCTAGAGTCCACCACAATGAAGATTAATGCAAAATAGTCATTTAGTTCATCTGCCATCTCCTTGACACCCATTATTATTTATCCAGCCTCATTTTCTAGCAGTCCTATATTCACTCTCATTTCTCTTTCTACATACTTGGAAAAATCTTTTACTATCCACTTTGATATTGTTTGCTAGCTTGCTTTCATATCTCATCTTTCCCTCATAATGATTTTTTTAGTTGCTCTCTGTAGGTTTTTAAAAGCTTCCCAACCCTCTGTCTTCCCAGTAATTATTCCTTTGTTGTATGTCCTCTCTTTGCTTTTACATTATCTTTGACTCCCGTCAGCCATGGTTGTACTATTTTGCCATTTAAGTGCTTCTTTGATTTTGGAATACATCTAGTTCAAGTTCAACACGAGTGAATCTGCAGATGCTGGAAATAAATAAAAACACAAAATGCCGGCAGAACTCAGCAGGCCAGACAGCATCTATGGGAGGAGGTAGTGACAACGTTTCAGGCCGAAACCCTTCATCAGGGGTGAAGTAACATGGGATGGTCGAGGGGGGATAAGAAGTGGGGGGGAGGGATGAAGTAGAGAGCTGGGAAGTGATAGGCTGAAGGGAAATGAGCTAGGGGGAAGGTGGAGAATTATGGGAAATAAAAGAGAGAGTAGGAGCTCAGTCGTCCAGTAGTGGCGAGATCTCCCTGTGGCCACACACTTCAATTCTACAGACCACTCCCACTCCGACATGTCTGTCCATGGCCTCCTCTGAGGCCACACACAGGTTGATGGAGCAATACCTTATCTCCCGCCTAGGTAGCCTCCTACCTGCCGGCATGAACATTCAACTCACAGACCTCCGTTGATACCCCTGCCCCCCCACCCCCATCCCTATCTATTATTTTAGTCTGGTTCTCTTTCTCTCTCTTTTTTCCCCCCTCACTATAATCTCCACCCAGCCCTACCTTTCTCTCTCTTTTATTTCCCATAATTCTCCACCTTCCCCCAGCCCATTTCCCTCCAGCCTATCACTTCCCAGCTCTCTACTTCATCCCTCCCCCCCACTTCTTATCCCCCCTCGACCAACCCATGTTACTTCACTCCTGATGAAAGGTTTTGGCCTGAAACATCCTCACTACCTCCTCACATAGATGCTGTCTGACCTGCTGAGTTCTGCCAGCATTTTGTGTTTTTATCAAATTCAAGTTGCTTTTATTGTTATTTCGACCATAAACTGCTGGTACAGTACGCAGTAAAAATGAAACAATGTTCCTCCAGGGCCCTGGTGCTACATGAAACAACACAAAACTACACTAGACTATGTGAGACAGCACAAGGCTACGCTAGACTACGTAAAACAACATAAAAACTGCACTAGACTGCAGACCTGCACAGGACTACATGAAGTGCACAAAACAGTGCAGAGCAGTACAATAATTAATAAACAAGACAATAGGCACAGTAGAGGACACATTACAATGTCAGTCTACACCCTGAGTATTGAGAAATCTGATAGCTTGGGGGAAGAAACTGTTGAACAGTCTGGTCGTGAGAGCCCGAATGCTTCAGTACCTTTTGCCAGATGGCAGGAGGGAGAAGAGTTTGTGTGAGGGGTGTGTGGAGTCCTTCACAATGCTGTTAGCTTTCGGGTGCAGCGTGTGGTGTAAATGTCTGTAATAGCGGAAAGAGAAACCTCGATGATCTCAGCTGACCCTGATGATATTCTCAGCTGACCCTGACCCCGACGATCTTCTCAGCTGACCTCACTATCCGCTGCAGGGTCTTGCGATCCGAGACGGTGCAATTCCCGAACCAGGCAGTGATGCAGCTGCTCAGGATGCCCTCAATACTACCCCTGTAGAACGTGGTGAGGATGGGGTGTGGGAGATGGACTTTCCTCAGCCTTCACAGCCTATCCTGTACCTTTCTCATTTTTTCCTGAAACTCTTACCATTGCTGCTCTGCTGACTTCGCTGGTAGCATCTCCTTCCATTTTACTTTGGCCAACTCCTCCCTCGTAGCACTGTAATTTCCTTTATTCCACAGAAATACTGATACATCAGACTTTTACTTTCTCTGTATCCAATTTCAAGCTGAACTTGATCATATTATGATCACTGTTTCCTAAAGTTTCTTTTACCTTAAGCTCCCTAATCACCTCCAGTTCATTACACAACACCCGATCCAGTAGAGCTGATCCCTTAGTAGGCTCGATGACAAACTGCTCTAAAAGGCCATCTTTTAGGCATTCAAAAAACTCACTCTGTTGAGATCCATTTCCAACCTGATTTTCCCAATCAACCTGCATGTTGAAATCTCCTGATTATCATAACATTGCCCTTGTGACACTCCTTTTGTATTTCTATTGTTATCTGTGGTCCACCTCCCAGCTACTGTTGGGAGGCCTGAATATAACTGCCATCAGGGTCCTTTTATCCTTGCAGTTTTAGATAACTCAACCCACAAGGGTTCAACATCTTCTGATCCAATATCATATCTTTCTGTTGATTTGATGCCATTCTTTACAAGCAAAGCCACACCACCCCCTCTGCCGACCTTCCGATCCCTCCGATACAACTTTAGGTATTTGGCTCCCAACTGCAGCCATCCTTCAGCCATGATTCAGTGATGGCCATAATATCGTATCTGGCAATCTGTAAAAGTGTAACTAGATCATCCACCTTATTTCTTATACTCCATGCTTGAGATCTAACACTTGAGTACTGTATTTGCTACCCTTGTTGATTCTGTATCCCTAATCGAGGTACTGATGCTCACCCTGATGTCATATCATCTGCCAGCCCTCCCTGACAATCTGGCTGCACGCTACCTTTGCTTTTCTACCATCTGTCCTATCATGAGTCCCTTCACCCTGGTTCCCACCCCCCTGCCAAATTTGCTTACACCCTCCCCAACAGTTCTAACAAACCTGCCCGCGAGAGTATTTGTTCCCCTTGGGTTCAGGTGCAACTCGTCACTTTTGAGTTTGTTGTATCTCCCCAGGAGAGATCCCAATGATGCCAGAATATGAAGCTCTCCCCCCTGCATCATTTCTCAGCCACACATTAATTTGGCAAATCATCCTGTTTCTACCCTCACCGCCACATGGCACGGGCAACAAACTAGAAATTACTACCCTGGAGGTCCTGTTTCTCAGATTTTTACCGAGCTCTCTAAATTCTCTTTTCAGGACCTCTTTTCTTTCCCTTCCTATGTTGTTGGTACCAATATGTACTAAGAAGTCTGGGTGCTCTCCGTCCCTCTCCAAAATGTTGTGGACACAATCTGAGGCATCCCTGACCCCGGCACCTGGGAGGCTATGTACCATCTGCATGTCCCGTTCACATCCACAGAATCTCCTGTCTGTTCCCCTCACTATCAAGTCCCCTATCACTACACTGCCCCTCTTCTCCCTCTTTCCATTCTGCAGCATGGCCCCATGCTCAGTGTCAGTAACCCTGTCTCCATGGCCTTCCCCTGGGACAGTTTCCATGCTGCACTGAGCTCTGTCTCTCTAAGAGAGACACAGGAAAGTGAAAATTGAACAAGCAAAGTGTGATAGGCTGATGCGGAAAATATAAGCAAAAATATACAGCACAGAGCAAATTCATAGTTAGCAAAAAGCAAAAGGATTGAAGCTTCACCATCCTGTTTTGATGCATGTAGCATTTACAACACACAAGGTGAATTGACAACAGAGAGTGTGATATAATAGCTACTATGTGGTTGTAGGGTGACCAGGAGTGGGTGCTCAATATTCACGGTTATACAGTGCTAGAGCAGAACTGGCCAAAGCAAAACAAGGCAGAGTAATATTGTCAATCAAAGGAAAATGTTGGTCAGTGTTGGCACAGCAGCGTTGGTAGTGGAATGGAATGTTTATTTAGAGATACAGAGCAGAACAGGCCCTTCTGGCCCCTCAAATTGTGCTGCCCAGCAAACCCCCCCCCATCCCCAGCAATCCCCATTTAACCCTAACCTAATCGCAGGACAATTTACAATGACTAATTAACCTACTAACTGGTACACCTTTGGATTCTGGGAGGAAACTGGAGCACCTGGAGAAAACCCACTTCTTCGATGAGAAGGCCAGACTGCTTACAGAGGACACTGGAATTGAACTCTGAACTCCGATGTCAAAGCGTCAGTCTAACCTTTAACCCTGTTAACCATTAACATGTCACCCTGTTGAATCTGTTTTGTTCGAAACATGAACAATAGAGCAAAAGAAGACATGAGTGGGACTGGTTTAAAGATCTCCAAAACATTACTACTTGATACGGTGGAACATAAATGAAGAAAATTCGAGGACATGTTTGAAGGGAACTGCAGTTGTTTTGGGAAATTTTAATCTATTTTGATAGGACAAACTGAAATGGCAATGGTGTGGCAGAAAAAGAATTTATAAATTGTTTTGTACAGCAGTGTGTTACAGAGCCTGTCTGGGATTGGACTATTATAGTCTTGGTCGTGTGTAGTGGGGGAAGAATAAATAAAGGATCTTGGAATTAAAGATCCCCCTGGAGGCAGTAACCACAAATGATAGTGTTCCAGTGACCATACCAATGTCTTCAAATTAAATAGGGACAGCATTCTACAAAGATGTGTGAGGATAATTGGGAAAATAAACTAAGAAACAGATTAGTTAATGAACTGATAAGGTCCCATGTGGCAGGCTAGACTGGAAAGTTAGATCTCTTTGGGTCTAGATTGAGATAGCTAAGGGTGTTCATAATTGGCTCAAAGGTAGGAAAAAAGAGTGTACTGGTCGAGTTTCTACAAATGTACCATGGAGAGCATTCTGACTTGTTGCATCACTGTCTGGTACAGAGGCTCTGATGCATGGGATCGGAAGAGGCTTCAGGTTTGCAGACTCAGCCAGCTCCATCACAGAAACAAGCCTCCCTACAATTAAGGACATCTTCAAAGGCAATGCCTGAAGAAGGATTCCTCTTAGCTATCTCTCCCTGGACTCCCACCCACCAGGACTTACCCTCTTCCCATTACTACCATCAGAGAGGAGATACAGGAGCCAAAGACCCACACTCAATGATTCAGGAATAGTTCTTTTTCCCCCTCTGCCACCAGATTCCTAAACAGTCCATGAATTCATGAACTACTTTCCTATTCCTCTTTTGCTCTACTTATTTATTTATAACTTGCAGCAATTTGTTTTGCCTGCACTGTACTGCCACTGCAAAGCTGCACATTTCATGTCTTATGGTATGTCAGCGACAATTAATCTGGTTCTGAGGTTGTTTCTCGGGCAGGAGGCCTATAACTAGTGGTGTACCGCAGGTCAGCACTGGGATCTTTGGTGTTTGTTATTTCTATAAATGACTTGGATGTGAATGTAATTGTCATGGTTAGTAAATTTGAAGATGATAATAAAATAGGTAATAACATAGACAAGGAAGATGGTTATCAAATATTACATGAAGATCTCGGTTAGATGTGCTGAAAATCAGCAAATGGCTTTCAATTTGGTTAAGTGTGAAGTGTTGCGTTTTGGGAAGTCAAACCAAGACAAAACTTACAGAGGGAATGGCCAGGCGCTGGGGGGAGTTGTGTGGCAAAGGTATATACAATCCTGAGGGGTGCAGACAGAGTGTAGGCACATATTCCTTTTCCTAGGCCAGGGGTCAGCAACCTTTACCACTGAAAGAGCCATTAGGACCCGTTTCCCACAGAAAAGAAAACACTGGGAGCCGCAAAACCCGTTTGACATTTAAAATGAAATAACACTGCATACAACGTTTTGTTTTGCCTTTATGCTATGTATAAACAAACTATAATGTGTTGCATTTATGAAATTGATGAACTCCTGCAGAGAAAACGAAATTACATTTCTGCATGCAACAAAAACATTTTGAACTCCGAAAAAAAGACGTTGGGTTGAAGGTTACTTTTAAGTAAAACACTCAACGGCTATTTGAGTCCTTCTTTTATTTATGAAAAACACCAAACTTAAATTTGCCGCCAGCAGCAAACCAAAAATAACGTCAGCCAGCTGTCAACCTGAAAAATAAAAGGACTATTTCACTGAACAATGAAAACATATGAATATACGTAAAATAATAGGCAATTAAAATATTTATCATACTTGTTCAGGTTGACTCACACCTGACAATGCAGTCGTATTCAGTAGGGATGGATCGATGCTTAGGGGAGTGACCGGGAAGGATAATGTGTTTTTTTCCTCTCTGAACTCACAGAAGAGTTTCCCAAACGATGTTTGCATTGCGATGATTGCAGAATGTAAATACCCCGAATTTATCATGTCGTGACCTTGTTTGAACTCTCTCAAATTGGGGAAGTGAGACAATGTGCCTTTCTGTAAATCTCTGGCAAGCAAAGTCAACTTGCGCTCGAATGCCAAAACATCCTCCAACATGTGCAGGGCTGTACGTCCTTACCCCGTTGAAGAGCTGTGTTCAGCGTGTTCAGGTGCGCTGTCATGTCTACCATGAAGTGTAGCTTTTCCAGCCACTCTGGCTGTTCCAGCTCAGGAAAGGTAAGCCCTTTGCTGCCCAGGAAAGTTTTCACTTCTTCCAGACATGCGACAAAGCGTTTCAGCACCTCCCCTCTGGACAGCCAGCGATAAAAACACGTTGTAGCGGTGTGCTACACGCAGTCAGTAAACTGCAGTCAAAGATAGCTTTATTCGAACTAAACAGCCTTGCTTTTAAGCCTCCCTCAACCCGCCCCCCATGGGCGCGGATGCTGCAAAAGACACGTACTCACAAACCCCCGTAGGCTATCTCCCTTAGCCTGAACGCTGGCTAATTGTGAGCCGGTTCGGATGTGTCAGGAAATGGGTCGCCACGACGTCTTATTTAGATTGTACAAGATCACCATAATCTTCAAATTTAGATTTACATTTCAAAAACTAACAAACTAACATAAAATACATTTTAATTAAATACTGACCATGTAGCGGTGTGCTACACACAGCGCTAAAATTACGACACGGAGTCGGTAACTGCAGTCGAAGGAGAAAACTTTATTCGAAATCTTCAGCCTCACTTTTAAGCCTCCCTCAACCTGCCCCCCCCCCCCCATGGCGCAGAGGCTCCAAAGCTCTGTGCTTGCAAAACCCCGTAGGCTATCTAATTGTGAGTCGGTTCAGATGTGCCAGGAAAAGGGTCGCCACAACCAATTATTTCCCAAAGCAACAGGGAGCCGCAGCACAGACGTAAAAGAGCCACATGTGGCTCCGGAGCCGCGGGTTGCCGACCCCCGATAGGCAAAGGAACTAAAAACTAAAGGGGCATTGATTTAAGAAGATGGGTGAAGATTTAAAAAGGACTTGAGAGGCAACTTCCTCTCACAAAGAGTGACGTGTCTGTTCAGTGTGAAGGCAGAGAAGTGGTTAAAGCATTTAGAAAAGTACTGGAATAAAAGGGCTTTAAGATTATAAGACATAGGAGCAGAATTAGGCCATTTGGCCTATCGAGTCTGCTCTGCCATTCAATCATGGCTGCTCCATTTTCTCCCCTCCTCTGCCCCAATCCCCAGCCATCCTCCATAATCGTTGGTGCCATGGCCAATCAAAAACCAACCAGCTCTGCCTTAGGTGCACCCAACGACCTAGACTCCACAGCTGCACGAGGCAACGAACTCGACAAATTCATCACCCTTTGGCTAAGGAAATTTCTTTGCATCTCTGCTTTGAATGGATGCTCCTGTATCCTGAGTCTGTGCCCTTTTGTCCTAGAATCCCTTACCATGCAAAACATCCTTTCCACATCTACTCTGTCTGGGGCTTTCGAATTTTGAAAAGTTTCAATCATATCCCTCCTCATCCTTCTGAATTCCAGTAAGTACAGACCCTCCTTGTATGATAATCCTTTCATTCCCAAAATCATCTTTCTGAACCTCCTCTGAACCCTCTCCAATGCCAGCACATCTTTTCTTAGATGAGGAGTCCAAAACCATTCACTATATTCAAGGCAGGCCTCACCAGTTCCTTATAAAGCCTCAGTATCACATCCCTGCTGTTGTGTTCTGGACCTCTGGAAATGAAATCTAACATCGTGTGGATAGTCAGAGGCTTTTTCCCAGGGCTGAAATGACTAGCACAAGAGGGCACAGTTTTAAGGTGCTTGGAAGTAGGTACAGAGGAGATGTCAGGGGTAAGTTTTTTTACACAGAGGGTGGTGAGTACATGGAATGGGCTGCTGGCAAAGGTGGTGGAGGTGGATATGATAGGGTCTTTTAAGAGACTCCTGGATAGGTATGTGGAGCTCAAAAAAAATTTCTAAAGGTAAGGACATGTTCGGCACAGCTTTGTGGGCAGAAGGGCCTGTATTGTGCTGTAAGTTTTCTATGTTTCTGTTACAGAACATCCTAAAGGTTAACTTGCAGGTAGAGTCGGTCATCTGGTCTAGGTGACTTATTTACCTTCAGACCTCTTGGTTTCTCAAGAACCTCCTCTCTAGTTATGGTAACTTCAAACACTTCATGACCCCTGACACCTGGCATTTCCACCCTACTGCTAGTATCTTCCACAGGGAAGACTGATGCAAAATACTTATTCAGTTCGTCTGCCATTTTGTTGACTCCCACTATACCTCTCCAGCATCTTTTGCAATAGTCCGATATCCACACTCACCTCTTTTATACTGAAGAAACTTTTGGTATCCTCATTAATATTATTGACTAGTTTATTTTTGTATTCCATCTTTACCTTCTTAATGACTTCTTTAGTTGCCTTTTGTTGATTTTTAAAAGCTTCCCAATCCTCTAACTCCCACTCATTTTTGCTCTATTATTTGCCCTCTCTTGGGCTTTTATATTGGCTTTGATTTCTCTTGTTAGCCATGGTAATGCCATCTTTCCTTCAGAATACTTCCTCTTTGGGATGTATATATCATGCGCCTTCCAAATTTCTTCAGAAATTCCAGTCGTCATCCCAAACTGATGAATCCCCTAGCAGTGCTGTTATTCCCTTTAACACTGAGACAATGAGTTACATCTTTAGCTTTCTACAATTGTCCATTCAAAAGTAAAACAGATAAATAATGGTAATTGGTCAATAACAAAAGACCCACAATCAGAATAAGATGATAGTTCTGCTTTTCAGTCCATTAATGGTGATAATCACGAAGACTTTCTTATATGACATATAATTTCCATTCGAGTGCATAGCAGATTTCAAATTCATTGCTATTTCGTATGGGCTGGCTTGCACGCAATGTCAGTAAGAAAGGGTAACAAGAGAGAACACACACTAGTCCTCAGGGATCAGAAGTGGAAAGGGTGAGCAGTTTTAAGTTCCTGGGTGTCAACATCTCTGAGGATCTATCCTGCACTCAGCATATCGATGCAGCTACAAAGAAGGCACGATAGCGGTTATATTTCATTAGGAGTTTGAGGATATTTAGTATGTCACCAAAGACGCTCACAAATTTCTACAGATGTACCATGAAGAACATTCTAACTGGCAACATCACTGTCTGGTATGAGGGCTGACTGCACAGGATTGAAATAAGCTGCAGAAAGTTGTGAGCTCAGCCAGCTCCATCATGGGCACTAGTCTCCCCAGCATCGAGGACTTCTTCAAGGAGCGATGCCTCAAAAAGGTGGCATCCATCTTTAAGAGCCCCCACCAACCAAGACCAATTCTACCATCCAACCAACCAACCAATTCTACCATCAGGAGTCTGAAGGCACACACTCAACGACTCAGCAACTGCTTCTTCCCCTCTGCCATTAGATTTCATACTTCTTTGCACTACTTACTTAATTTAACTTTTTTATATAAATATAAATTAAATATAAATATCCAGTTTTTATTACGTATTGCAATATACTGCTGCTGCATAACAGCAAATTTCACGACATATGCCGGTGATGTTAAACTTGATTCTGATTATGATTGCCCATAGCCTTACTAATTGGAAACTGGAGTTATTCAGAGTAGTGCTGCTGTGCTCCTACATGCATGAACCTGGGTTTTCTTGACTCACTACGCCGTACGGAGACTGCAGCTCACTTTCAGCAATTAACTGAGTGATAATTATCCCGAATAATATCATTCCAAGACATATCAGAAACCAGATCATTGCAGGTGGAATGCACATGCCATTCATCTTTGGGTTTGGTGCAAACACTGCTGAGTTCATCAGCAGTGGCTTCAGTTTTCTGAAGAAATAATCCTCTAAATGAATGGAAGAGCCATGGAGATATCCAAGATGGTGACACGACACAGCTTGCAGCAGTCACTCTGGAACTGATTATCTGTTATTTGTGAAGCGGGGTGCCGTGCGCAATCATAATTGGATGAAAAACGGACGTGGGAGCATGGAGGAACATCTGGAACTCTCCAGGAAGTCCTTCTTCATTGCTGCTGCTGCTGTGAGGTCCGGGTCTCTGTTGGGAAGAACAGGCCTCCAGTCCTTGGAGTCCGCTGCGATCAGGTTGCTTTCGGTGTGTGCTGCGTCTGCGAGGCTGGGTTCGATAGAGCTTCCACTGTGTGCTGCGTCTGCAAGGCTGAGTCGGGCAGCGCCGTGGAAGTCCATAGCAGGGATATTCCCTTCTGCCACCAGCATGGGATGGTGAGTCTATCGGGACCCTGGGGACTTGTGGAAACTGTGTGGTGATTTATTTTGAACTTATAGTCTTTTAACATCTTTGGATTATTTTTACTGTGCCCATGGTCTGTTTTTTTTTATCAATTATGCAATTGTTTGCACTGTTGTAACTATATGTTATAACTATGTGGTTTTGTGCATGTCTCGTAGCTTTAGTTTTTGGTCTTGTTTGTCTGGTGGGATTGGAGCTCCTTTCCGGGGAACACGCTAAGATGGTAGCACGATATTAATACGCAGCAGCCTCTCCGGACTCTGGATTGGGGATTGCCAGACGTTAAGTGGATTTTCTGGTGTAGTCTGTTTCGTCATATGGTTTTGTGATATCATTCTGGAGGAACGTTGTCTCATTTTTTAACTGCATTGCATTTGTGGTTTCTAAATGACAATAAACTGAATCTGAATCTGGATCTGAAGAGCCACTATCTAATAATGGGCAAGGTGCGTTCTCAGATTTTCAAGCAATGCTTTCAGTATAATGAAATCATTTAAAACACCATAATACTGCAGAGCAATCCTAAACACAATACTGAGGTGCAAGAGTGGTTGTGTGCCACTCTGTATACTGGCATGAAAACACTGAAGCCAGAGGTGTTCTCTGGCACTACTGGAAAACCAGCTCCAAATCATTTCCATTATTTACACCGTTGCTGCAAGGAATCGCGAGTCTCTCATTCATTACCTCTCAACAAAAACTCTTTCCCCACAACCCCCTCGCACATTTTTTACTGTTACAAGTTTTCCTCAGACTTTCCATTAAGCCAGTTAACTTACTTATTGCCCATTATGCCACTGGCATTTGGGGCAGAAATGAAGATCCTTTCACTCTCTGTCTGTTCATACTGTTGCACACAGGTACAGAAGGATTCTTCATTGCTGTTCCTGTAATCATTTTGTTTTACCAGTCAGGGTTGTTAGCCCTGAGCTGAACCCCTGAACCTGGAGGACTGGTGGATCACTCTTAGTCTGGCCTCTACCCTTTGACCTGTTTGGCACGGGTGACCCTACCAAGAGGCAAAGCATAACACCCTGACTCCAGCCAACCTGGCTCTCTGTGTCTTGGAGGAATTAAGCCAGTTAATCTTGTCTCCACTTTGTGGCTGGAGTCAATAATGTCCACCTCTCATTTTCTGGATTTACTTCTCTTTTTTTTGGAAAAAAAAGGGAAATATATTTATATATCAGCCTCTTCATTTCTTGGCGGAGTTAATTTGTGCTCTGTCTCGACATAGGAGGTCACGCTCCACTGCACGAGTACTTCATGCATTTTAGCTGATGTTGTGATACAGAGGACAATTTTTATAGCAGTACAACATTAGCAATTGTTGTGCCGATACTTGTCAAAAGCCTCATTGTTTCAAAAGGTAACTTATTTAAATCTTATACATATTTATATATATCTCACTGAGTAAATCCACTAGCACCCCACAGCCTTCAAGCCTGTGGCATTCAATCATATTGAATAATGTAATTACTTATAAAAAGGTTCTTACTGACATGATTGAATTAAACTGCTTAATTATGAAAAATTAGCATTCAGAACAGTCCACAGACAGTGCCGTTAAGTATATGCAAGGAATCAAGGGTAATGGGGAGCAAATAATTAATTGGAATTGAGTTCAAGTCAGCCATGATTTGAAGAGACAGACTAGAGGGGCAAGGTCTTGCTCCTGTCTCTTTAATTGTTCAAAAGCAAGGTTCACAACAACAGAATTCCACTAAGCAATACTGCACAAATAAGCAACGTGAAACCAAGTTTCAACATTTGCTATTCAGATAGACTTATGATTTTTCAGTTCTACACTTGGCACTCTGCATCGTCCAACCCTATAAAAACAAAGGAAATACTTAATCTCAAAGAATAAAATAAACAAATCCAGAATTTACTTCTCACAGAGTAGTTTCCACACTGAAATATTTATAAACTATCCATTGCACTTGGTCTAGTATTTCATTTGGTACACAATGAAATAATGTGAAGGGATTTCCTCAAAGCGTGTGGTATTCCTCCAAACTGCCAGACCAAACTAAAGATGTGGGCCTAAT
The DNA here is from genome assembly GCF_030144855.1 of Hypanus sabinus. NCBI lineage: Eukaryota > Metazoa > Chordata > Chondrichthyes > Myliobatiformes > Dasyatidae > Hypanus > Hypanus sabinus. Next base: position 33,640,530 of record NC_082715.1, on the reverse strand, counting down.
AAATTATCTATTTATTTTTTACTTATTTAAAGATACAGCACAGTACAAGGCCCTTCCAGTCCAAAGAGGCTGCGTTGCCCAATTATACGCATGTGACCAATTAACCTACTAACCCATATCTCTTTGGAATGTGGAGCGATACCAGAGCACCCGTGGGAAAGTCACACGGTCATAGGGAGAACGTACAAACTCCTTACACTAAGAGCAGCAGAATTGACCCTGGGTCCCTGGCTCTGTAATAATGTTACACTAATGACTACACTACCTGGGGTTGGTGTCCATATTCAGAACCTGTTTCTATGTCACCAATATCTTTGCTGGAAGCTGCAAGTCTGAAACGATACCCGCCATCGTGGTTTACTTCTTGTTGCTTCTGATCTTTATCTGCATTGTAATGGGGTTGTGATGAGGGCAAGGATTTGATATGATAAAAAGCAAGAAATAGATGCTCTCACAAGCTACAGCTTGTAAATTGGCAAAGAATATGTGTTGGATCGGAGGTAATTCATTATATGAGAAGAAATACTGGGTAAGGGGATCTCTTCGACAGTTCCACCCACAACCTCATCATCATCCATGCTTCTGATGGCCTGCACCATCAACCTTTGCCACCGACTTTTGCTGCCTCTGGTTGCTATGACCGACGATAGAAAGGGAAGAGAGGTGCTGAGAGTTAAGCAATCTGTCAGGGTCATGCTGTTGAGATAATTGTCAAGCTGACAGCGTATGCAAGCTGTGAAATGCAGACATGAACACAGCACTGTTGTATCATGTGGTTACTTGAGTTACTGTCACCTTCGTGTCAGCTTGAAACAGTCTGGCCATTCTCCTCTGACCTCTCTCATTAACAAGGTGTTTTAGTCCACAGAACTGCCACTCGCTAGATGTTTTTGTTCACCCATTCTGTAGACTCTAGAGACTGCTGCGTGTGAAAATCTCAGGAGATCAGCACTCCCTTGACCATTTGTCCCTCCCATCCCTTCCCACCCATCTCCCTCCTGCCACTTATCCTTGCAAGCAGAAAAAGTGCCACACTTTCCGCTACATTCAGGGCCCAAAACAGTCCTTTCAGGAGAGGTAACACTTCACCTGTGAGTCTACAGGGGTCATCTACTGTATCCGGTGCTCCCGGTGTGGCCTTCTGTATATCGGAGAGATCCGATGCAGATTGGAAGACTGCTTTGCCAAGCGTCTACATTCCATCAACCAGAAAAAGTAGGATCTCCCAGTAGCCCCACAATTTAGTTCCACTTCCCATTCCCATACCGACATGTCCACCCATGGCCTCCTTCACTGATGAGATGAGGCTACACTCAGGTTGGAAGGGCAACGCCATATATTCTGTCTGGGTAACCTCCAACCCGATGGCATGAACATTGACTTCTCGAACTCCTGGTAATGCCCTCCCACTTCACTATTCCCTATCCTCTTTTCCCTCTCTCACCTTATATCCTTGCCTTCCCATCGCCTCCCTCTGGTGTTCTTGCCTGGTTTTCTGTCTTCCATGACCTTCTGGACTCTCTTATCAGGCTGCCCCTTCTCCAGCTCTGTATCTCGTCCACCAATCAACTTCACAGCTCTTTACTTCATTCCTCTCCCTCCCAGTTTCACCTATCACCTTGTGCTTCTCCCTCCCCTCCCCCACTTTATTACTCTGTCTCCCCATCGGTTTTTCCAGTCCTGCTGAAGGGTCTTGACCCAAAACGTCAACTGTACTCTTTTCCATAGATGCTGCCTGACCTGCTGATTTCCTCCAGCATTTTGTGTGTGTTGCTTGGATTTCCAGCATCTGCAGATTTTCTCTGGGTTGTGAATTTACTCTGAAACTATTCAAGCTGTCTGCATTCCTGTGCATAAGTATAAATGACCAGCCTGTTTGGTTTAGCGATGGGAAATTTTGTCACCAGCAGTTTGGCTATACTCATGAATATTCATGTCTGGTTGAATGACAATTAGTCTTCAATTTGAGGTTTGCCCTTTAATCCTGCAGATGAAAGCCCTAATGAGTAGGGCAATCTAAACTGGGCAAAAGCAATTAAGTGTAATAATAAATTGCACTGGTATTTTCATTAGTTAAAAATGTAACTTTCCTCGTGTACAAAATCAAGTAGTTTTGATGTTCTAAATCTAAATCTGAAGTATGATCAAGAAGCTGATAAGCAGCCACTCCGAGTTTTGTGGATGTAAATAAATAAGGCCTGATATTGTGGGAAGATTGCACAAACTTAATCAATAATCATCTTAATCATCTTGCTGTTTCTCTTTCAGTACACAAAATGCCTTCTAATTCCTTTGTGGCTTGCTTTGATTCCTTGTTATGTATTCCAAACATTATTCTAAAAACGGATGGAACAGTTTATGGACACAATGGCCCCTTGAGCCTGTTCTACCATTCAATAAGATCATTGCTATCCTCTACCTTGTCCATTTTCTCACTTTTTTTTTTGTATACCATATTCCTTAGCAACAAAATATATTAATGTCAACTCTTAATATATTTCTTGGCCCATGGCTAAGACAATTCCAAGATTTACAATCCTCTGTATCATTTAAACCCAAATTGTTGCCCTCTAGTTTGAGACTCCCCCATCCTATTCAAAAGGCTGTTATGACGCTCATAATGTTATAAACCATTCTAAAGGTCACCTGCACACCAATGTGAAAAAACAGTCTATCTAATGTCTTGTTGAAACTAAACCCCTCCTTTTTCAGTTATATCCCAGTGAATATCTTTTGCAATCATTTAAATGTTATCACATCTTTCCTATAGTGTGGCGACCAGATCTGCACACAACACTGTAAGTGCAGCTTAACCAACTGGAATGTGACATCTGAAACACTCCGTGTGTTGTCCAATGAAGGCAAACATGCCATATGCCTTCTTCACCAAATTGTCTACCTGTTGCCACTCTCAGAGACCAATGTATTTGAAAACCAAGGTCACTCTATTACATAACTCTCCTCAGAAGCCTAACCGTGTATATCTTGCACTCGTTCAACTTCAGAAAATACATGACCTCACACTTGTTGGAGTTAAGATTCATCTGTCACTTCTTTGCCAATTTTCCCAGTTGATGAATATCATAGAACACTACAGCACAGAAACATCCAGTCCATCTAGTCCATACCAAACTATTATTCTGCCTATCTTTGTGTATCGTTGGACAACATTATTCACCCTCTACATACCAGCAATTTTTGGGTCATCTGCAAACTTACTAATTATGCCACTGAAATTCTGATCCAAGTCATTAATATATATGACAAACAGCAGGGGACCCAGCTCCAATCCCTGTGATAGACAACTGGCCACGGGTCTCCAATCTGCAAAACAACCCTCCATCTACCAAGTCAATTTTGAATCCATGACTAGCTCACCTTGGATCATTTGAACATCATGTTTACCAAACTTCTAGTCCAGCCCTCAATGCAGACCCTTTACAAATGTCTAGCTAAAGTCCATATAGACAATGCTCAACGTCCTTCCCTCATCTTATTCACTTCTTCAAAAATGTCAATCAAACTCTTGAGCTACAATTTCCCACAGAGCCACACTACCTCTACTAAGCCCTTGCCTTTCTAAATGCAAATAAATCCTTTCTCTCAGAATCCTTGCCCTTCTTAAAACAAAAGTGTCCATTAGTTTTCCTCCAGTTTTCCAGTACTTCATCTCTGGCTAACAATGTTACAAAAGTCTCTGCCAGTGTTCCAGCGAAATCCTCCTTTGCTTCCTAAAAAACCTGGAATTATCTGCTTAGGCACTGGGGATTAATCCACATTTCTGTGTTTCAGGATCTCTGGTATCTCCTCCTTGGTGATGTTGAGGTGCTCCAGAATATCGTTTCCTCTCCTGAGCTTAAGAGCTTCCACAATTTTCTCTTCAGTAAAATAAGGACTTCATTCAAGACCTCACTCATTTCCTGCAGCTTCAAGTTGGGCAACAATTTTCCTAGTACAGTATCTTTTAGGGTTCTCCTTTATGTTACCTGACCGGGATATCTCACGTTCCTTTTTGCTCTCCTAATTTCCTTCTTATGCATACACTGACATCCTGTGTACATTTCTCTGTAATTTTTCTTCAATAACAATCATTAAATTTGAAGTTATTTCACTAATCTCTATCGAGTTTGGTTTAAGATGGCACTGGTGAAGCACAGCGATGACTTGCTGGCAGCAAACCACCATCATTAACAACTTGATTCCTCACACTTTTTTCACAGAAACAATCACTGCAACCAACAGGCTGTAAATTCCCTTTTGGAGTTGAGCTTTCGGGTCACCATTTCTGTGGTGTGAACTGAACACTCGAAGAGGGCCGAATCGAGGCAGCGGGCCCCCGGCCTGCGAGTGGGGAATGAGCCAAAGGTCCACGGCTGGAACGGACTTGGAGGTGACTTGAAGCTCCAGAACCGAGGCGAAGCAGAGCTAAGCCCAAGAGCAAGGAATGACACGAGGTTTGACGGAGTTGAGTGCCGGGCCAGATTGGAAAGGTCGGGTTTGGGTCAATTCGAGGATGTGGGGGCCAGAGCCCAAGAGCATATTGGAGCGGCAGGACCTGGGCCAGATTGGAAAGGTCAGGGTGTCAGGGCCAGAAGCGAGGAACGGGCTGGTGATCTGCATATAGCTCTGTGAGGTTTACACATCTCTGCGCGGAACTGAGGCTGTGGCCCGCAACTGATAGGCTCCTGGACCAGCTGCAGCGATGACTGGTTAATGGTAGTGGGCTCACTCTCATGAACTTCAGTTCTGAATGCTATTTGGTTACCTTTGATGTTTGCACGATTTTTTTTCTGTGCATTTGGTATTTGATGGTCTTTTTTAAAATGTGTTCTATCGGGTTTCTATGTTTTGTGGCTGCCTGCAAGGAGACAAATCTGAAGGTTGTATATAGTATACATACTTCGATAATAAATGTACTTTTTGAATTTTGAAGTGTATATTTTCTGTTAGATTTGTATTCAGATATTTACGTCAGTGATCATTGTGACATGGAAAGTACAGCCTTGCTTAGAATACAAGATCTCACTCAGCTGGGGGGAGAAAGAGTGATTAGGCATACTCCAGAAAGCTAATGACAAACATTTAAAGTACAGTACAATGGAATCACAGGGGAGAGAGTGGGAAAGTGATAGCGAAGTGAAAACTGATTGACCATGATCATATTGAATGGTGAAGTGAGTAGCTTTTTCCTGTTCCAGCTTCCTCTGTTACTACGGTGCTATCAGCTTGGGGAGGAAAATACCCTGAGGGCCCGAGACTACTGGTTTTGCAGAATGAGCTTTGTTATCACTGATATACGTCATGAAATTTGCTGTTTTGCGCCAGCACTACGGCGCAATAAATACTATGAATTATGATAAGAAATATATTTTAAAAATCATATCAGCAAAGAGAGCATAATAATACTGAGCAATACACACAAAATGCCAGAGGAACTCAACATGTCAGGCAGCGTCTTTGAAAAGGGGAACAGTCGATGTTTCTAGCTGAAACCCGCTGTAGGGTCTCAGCTCAAAACATCGACTGTACTCCTTTCCAATAGATGCTGCCTGGCCTGCTGAGTTCCTCCAGCACTTTGTGTGTGTTGGTTTGGATTTCCAGCATTTGCAGATGTCCTCTTGTTTGAAAATAATAGTGAGGGAGTGTTCATGGGTTCATTCAGAAACCCGATGGTAGAGGGGAAGAATCATTGAGAGTGCATCTTAAGGCTCCTGTTCCTCGTCTCTGATGGTAATAATGAAAAAAGGGCATGTCTTGGGTGGTGTGGGTCCCTCACGATGAATACCACCTCTTTGAGGCATCGACCTTTGAAGATGTTCATGATAGTGCAATAGGAATAAGTAGAGAAGTGACAGGAAGCTGCAGTGTGAAGTGTTTTATGCTTGTTTTTTTTAAGCAGGCTTGTAGTTTTTGTTATGTTACCTAATAGATCTTCCAAGACACTATTCACAGTGTATCGACAGTTACTTTGTAAAATGAATCTGCTTCAGTCTGGCACATAACTTACTTCTGAGGATCCTAGTGTATCTGAAATTTCCTACTATTCTCAGGAAATCCTATGACTGCAAATAGATTATTTATGCAGTCAATCGTAGCTAAATTGACACACTGAGTTTACAGGTAGGTGGATGAAGATGTTATGAGCTCCTAGCTCTGCACCAGAAGAAATCACATAGGAAATATCTAACTACACAGCAGCAGAGAATATTTTCACAGTTAATGTAAAAAAAAATGCTGGAAACAATCAGCAGCATCTGAGGAACAGGAGCGATTTATGTTTCGGTTCTGGAATGCTTCATCAGAACTAAAAAAGGGAGAGAAAAAAAGTTGATTTAAGCAGTAACTGGGGCCTTCCACTTTAATTCACCAGCCCACTCCGGCTCTCATCTTTCTGTCAACTGCCTTTCAAATTCTCCAGCTTCAGCTAACTCCCTCTTGCCTGTATCGGATCATCTTCAATGAAAGCTCATCAAACACATCTTTAGCACCCCACCCCAGCATTCGTCACCCTCCACAGGGATTACTCCCCCTGTGATTCCCTGGTCCATTTGTCCTTCCCCAATCCTGGCACTTATCCCTACCTACCAGCAGAAAAAGTGCTGTATCTGCTCATTCACCTCTATTCAGTCCTTCTAGGTGAGGCAACACTTCACCTGCCAATCAGCTGGAGTTGTCTAGTGTGTCCAGTGGTCCCGACGTGACCTCCCCTACACTGGTGGGACCCACTGTAGATTGGGGGAACCACTTCGCTCCATTTGCAAAAAGTAGGATTTCCTAGTAGCCAACCATCTTAATTCCAATCCCCATTCCCATTCCAACATGTCGGTCCATGGCCTCCTCTAATGCCACAATGAGGCCACACTCAGGTAGGAGGAGCTACACCTCATATTCTATCTGGGTAGCCTCCTACCGGACAGCATGAATATTTATTTCTCCAACTTCTGGTAATTTCCCCTCCCCCCTTCCCTCTTCTTCAATTCCCCACTCTGGTCCCCTCTAGTCTCTCCTCTTCACATGCCTGGCACCTTCCCCTTGTACCCCTCCTAACTCCTTTTCTCCCAAGGCCCACTCTTTTCTCCTATTAGATACTGTCTTCTCCACACCTATTCCACCTATCGCATCCCAACTTCTTACTTCATCACCCCTTCCCACCCATCTGACTGCATCTATCACCTTCTAGCCCGTTTTCTTTATTCTCTCCCCCATCCCCTACCCCATCATTCTATTCTGGCATCTTCCCCCCTTCCTTTTCCATCCTGTTGAAGGATCTCGGCTGGAAACATAGACTGTGCTTCTTTCCATAGATGCTGCCTGTCCTGCATAGTTCCTCCAGCGTTTTGTGTGTGTTGCTCTGGATTTCCAGTATGTGCAGAACCTCTTGTATTTCTGTATCAGAACTAACCATTTCTGTCTGTCATCATTTTGACTTACAGTTTTTCCTTTTATTCTATGTATGTATTGTCTGGCCTGCTGGACATGTCCTGCAACCTTGCCATTAGCAAAACACTATAGAGGCAACAAAGACTCTTATTTTAACTGCAATGTTTGCGCATCTGGTCTTATCCTATCAGAGATATTCTTGTTCTACCCATCGCCTGCACCCACCTTCTCTGCTACTGAAAACTAATTTGTTTCCTATTTATCACGGTTCTGATTAAGATTCCTGGACCTGAAAATTTCACTCTGCTTCCCTCTATATTCCCAGCATTCTTTGCTTTTAGTTAGATTTCAAGCATCAGCCGTCCTTTGCTTTTCAAAGATTTGCACCTATCAGCCTGGACTTGGTGGCAGTATCTTTTTTTTTCTGAGAGGTTTCCATGTGTGCACAGTTTAATATATAAATACCACAGAAGCTGTCAGTATTTCACAAGCTATCTTATTTGCAACTTCCTCTGTCACATGCAAGCAAATTCTCTAAAACTGATATGACTTTAGGCTAACCACAAACTAGTGGCACTGCCAAATGCCCTTCAACTATGCTCAATTTACTGGTGTTCTTATGGAGCTAGTAACGGCATCCTGAGCCATAATTATAGCTTAATTAACTATATGGTCACAAAAGAAGTAGTCATGTTTGTGGATTGTAGTTCCCCACTTGAGTATTTCAGAACTTCAGAATTTGTAAAATTTAAGAAAAATATATATGCACTTATGATATTCGACAAAATGTTTTAGCTTTCTGTGATGAGCTCCTTGGGCCTGAGCAGGGTGCCAGTGGGTGTTTTAGAGCACCTAAATTGGTATGTTGTTATTTAACAGCTGTCCTCAATCATTCCTTGTGCTTTTTCTTGAGTGACTCACTCCTTGTAATGCAATCTCCCGGTGCCTTCTGTTTAAACTTGTTAACTCGATAGGATCAGGGATTCCGTGTTACTTGTAATATACAAGCAGATGCCCAATTACAACAAATCACTGGGTCCTAGTTTTCAGAATGTTACTCCTTGTGGTGTTACTTGGCTGAGCCACTGATGTTATTTTGGAATTATTATGAATAAACTCTCATTGCTGTTTCTACATTAGGAGTCTGTTTTTGGGTTCTGATATTGCCAGCACACATTGTGACAGAAAGACCCAGCATAGGGTGAACATCGGTGTTTTAGCATCAGTTGGCTGGAGGTGAGGGTGTCCTCTATTCTCAGAGCATGTCTGGGCTCCTCTAGTCTACATTCTGAGTTTCTCTGGTCTGTGTTCTGAGCTTTTCATGTCACAAGAACCCAGGTTCCCAGTTTGGTGTTTCTATGACTCAGTTCTAAAAACATAGAAAACCTACAGCAGAATACAGGCCCTTCAGCCCACAAAGTTGTGCCGAACATGTTCCTACCTTAGAAATAACTAGGTTTACCCATAGCCCTCTATTTTTCTAAGCTCCACGTACCTATCCAAAAGTCTCTTAAAAGACCCTATCGTATCCACTTCCACCACCGTTACCGGCAGCCCATTCCACGCACTCAACACTCTCTGAGTAAAAAACTTACCCCTGACATCTCCTCTGTACCTACTCCCCAGCACCTTAAACCTGTGACCTCTTGTGGCAACCATTTCAGCCCTGGGAAAAAGCCTCCGACTATCCACACGATCAATGCCTCTCATAACAAATCAGTATTTAAGTCAGTAGTGTAAATTTTGGAAGAGTAAAAGACTGTGAGCAGGATCCTTCCTAGGTTTCGAGTTTCAGGGTCTCCAGGCTTTTCTCGGGTTTAAGTGTCCTGCCCTAAGCATCCCAGCCAATGCATTTGTCCTCCTCGAGATTCTCAAGATCGCCAATCTTTCCAATGTTTCCAAAGTGTTTTTCAATGTTCTCCCCGTCTCGAGGACTCCCAACCCTCCTTCTTAGGGCCCTGCTCAATGTTCCCCGGTATCGCGCGAGGTTCCCTTGTCTCGCTTGAGGTTCCCTGGTCTCACAGTCTCTCAGAGCTCCCTGGTCTCTCTGCCTCTCGGCATTACCAAATCTCACTGCTTCTTGGCAGTCTCTCTCCCTCTCGAGTGCCCCAGTTCTCTCAAATCGTCCCTGGATCTCAAGTTCTTAGGTCTCCCTGGGCCCTCAGGTTCTGACATAGGGAAGGAGGGTCTTATAATGAGTTCCTCAGGCCTGTGCATGGCACCAGAGAGAATGGGGTTCTGAGGTTTTTGAGCACCTGAATTGGGTTATTGTTGCTTAATAACAGTCATTAAGCATTTAAAGTTCCTTGCATTTTTTCTCAAGCAACTCACTGTTTGTATTTCAATCTCCTGCTGCCTTCTGTTTAAGCTTGTTAAGTTTATTTTGATATGTTCAGGTACTTCGTGTTACTAATACTATTTAAGTGGATGCCTGATCTGCACTGATTGCTGGGTCTTAGTTTTGGGAATATAACTTCTCTCAGTGTCGCTTGGCCGGCCCAATGATGTTCTTTTGGAATTGTAATGAATAAACTCTTGTCACTGTTTCTGTACCAAGAGTCTGTCTTTCCTGTACACTTGGGTACCAATATTGCCAGCAAACATCACTACACATACACATTTTAACCTCCAGACGTTCTGACTGTGAGAAACTCTTGGCTGCTTCTTCAGCTGTATGTTATCAGCTGGATGCCTGAGATCTGACTGAACAGCAGATGGCATAAGGCAACTCACCACCATACTAATTTTTAATTAGGAATTTTCTTTAAGTTTTGTACCAAGTGGATGGTGTATTTTGGGCCACTGTGAATACACCAACACATATTGTTTGGATAAGTAGGTATGACAGGGATATTTCCTAGATAAAATCCTTTCCATCCAATGTGATTGACAGGAATTACTTGCTACAATGCAATATTTTATTGTAAGGAGGAGGTTTTAGAATATATAAATCATAAATGTTATAAATTAGCAGAAGCACAAATGAAGTAAAATCATCAAGCAAGTTGTTAATGCATCTCATAAAATTCATTTCCCCATAACTTTAACTTGTAAATCTCCTCTGCACTCTCTCTATAGTATCCACATCCTTCCTGTAATGAGGTGACCGGAACTGAACACAGTACTCCAACTGGGGTCTAACCAAGGTCTTATATAGCTGTAATTGTATTGTGTGTAGTTTTGGTCACTGAATTACAGGAAGGATATTAATAAGGTTGAAAGAGTGCAGTGAAGGTTTACAAGGATGGTGTCAGGACTAGAGAAACTGAGTTACAGAGAAAGGTTGAATAGATTAGGACTTTATTCCCTGGAGTGTAGAAGAACGAGGGGAGACTTGACAGAGGTATATAAAATTATGATGGGTATAGATAGAGTGAATACAAGCAGGCTTTTTCCCCTGAGGCTAGGGGAGAAAAAAATTAGAAGACATGGGTTAAGGGTGAAGGAGGAAAAGTTTACAGGGAACACTGGGGGGGGGGACTTCTTCACACAGAGGGTGGTGGGAGTGTGGAATGAGCTGCCAGATGAAGTGGTAAATACGGGCTCACTTTTAACATTTAAGGAAAACTTGGACAGGTACATGGATGAGAGGTGTATGAAGGGATATGGGCCAGGTGCAGGTCAGTGGGACTAGGCAGAAAAATGGTTCAGCACAGCCAAGAAGGCCCAAAAGGCCTGTTTCTGTGCTGTAATGTTCTATGGTTCTAACATTATCTCATAGCTCTGGAGTTCATTCCCATGGCTGATGAGTACCAACACACCATACGCCTCCTTAGCAACACTGTCAACCTGTGCTGCAGCTTTGATTGTCCTATGAACATGAACCCCAAGATCTCTCTGATCCTCCACACTGCCAAGAGTCTTACCATTAATACTATATCCTGTCTTCAGATTTGACCTACCAAAATGAACCAGTTCACACTCACCTGTGTTGAACTCCATCTGCCACTTCTCAGCCCAGTTCTTCATGCTATCGATGTCCCACTGTAACCTCTGACAACCCTCCAGACTATTCACAACACCCCAACCTTTGTGTCATCAGCAAACTTACTAACCCACCCTTCTACCTCTTCATTCAGGTCATTTATAAAAATCACAAAGCGAAGGGGTCCCAGAACAGATCCCTGAGGCACTCCACTGGTCACCGATCTCCATGCAGAACATCAACCATCTATAACCACTCTTTGCCTTCTACAGGCAAGCCATTTCTGGATCCACAAAGCAATGTCCCCTTGGATCCCATGCCTCTTTACTTCCTGAATGAGTCTTGCATGGGGAACCTTAGCAAATGCCTTACTGAAATCCATACACACTACATTCACTGCTCTACCTTCATCAATGTGTCTTGTTACATCCTCAAAGAATTCATAAGGCATGACCTGCCCTTGGCATGTACATTGAAAAATATAGTGGAAGGTGTCTTTTGCATCATTGTTTGCAATGTGCTGGGGACAGCCCACTAGTGTAGCAAGTGTAACTCACTAACCCTAAACGTTTAAGTTTGGAATGTGGAGGGAAACTGGAACACCAGGAGAAAACTCACATGGGCATGGGAGAATCTACAAACTCCTTTCAATCAGCAGCAGGAATCAAAATCTTTCAGTGATCACTGGCACAGTACAGCAATTGCACTCATCACTACGCTACCATGCCACCCTAAGACTGCTTTCTATTCTTCTCATTCTGCTATGGTGACTATTTAATGGAAAACAACTTCAAGATATTTTAAAGCTTAGAATACATATTTATTTTTTATTTAGAAATACAGCATGGAACAGACCCTTCTGGCCCAACGAGCCACACCACCCAGGAACCGACCAATTTACACCTCGCCTATTCATTGGACAACTTACAATGATCAATTAATCTATTAACTGGACTGTAGGAGGATACCAGCGTGCCCGGAGGCAATCCACACGTGTGCAGGAAGAAGGTAGAAATCTTACAGAGGACACCGTAACTGACCCTGAACTCTGACGCCCCAAGCTGTACAAGTGTCACGCTAACCGCTACGCTATCGTAGTGCCCTAATTTAATTTTTTTTCTTGGAAATGAATAAAAAGCCAAATGGTTAATCTAGTTATGCATCAGTACATCTTATTAAAAGGGCTCTTCGTTTAATTATATGGTATAAGGATCATTACAAGAATAAACTTGTGCAAAGTAATTTAATCAAGAGCAAATATATTATTCCATTGTGAGCTCATTTACTTCCATTGGACAGATGAAGACATGGCTCAGAAAAAAACACTTGTGTTTGATCCATGGTTAAGAAACTGCTGTGCAGCCATGCAGTTGTCACAAAATTATTTCCAAGGCATCTGCCAAGAAGTGTATTCCTAGTGTAAGCCATGATAATTATCTTTAGGCAGGCAAAGATCGTGTACTAAGTTTGCACCTAAAACCTGCTTGCAGCCCTAGCCCAAAGCCAAGTCCAAAGGAATGATATCCAACTTTCAGAGGATCTGAAATATGAAATAATGGATCAAATATTGCAACAGATGGTAATAGAAATAAGGAGTGTTATGTATGGTTCCATATCCTACTACTAATAAAGCATCTTTGATTGTGGAGCTTTAATGGTGAACTAAGGCAGAATAATAGAGAGATCTTACTGAATGAAACATTTTGATATCATCTGAGCATTTTGACATTATTCTTTATATGGCGTGCGTTTGATTACAAGTCTATATTAATAATTATCAAACATTACTTACCATAAACATTGATTTGACACAGATGTTAATGACTGGTATCAGTCCAGGAGTTAAAGCAAGTTAATTATTAGGCAGGAAATGCTGACATAGCAGGGCACGGGGTAGCAGTGGTTAGCACAACACTGCACAGTACCAGCAACCCAGGTTCAATTCTCGCCACTGTCTGTGAAGTGTTTCTATGTTTTCCCAGTAACCATGTGAATTTCCTCCAAGTGCTCCCATGGTCTAAAGACGTACCCATTGGTAGGTTAATTGGTCATTGTAAACAGTCCTGGGACTAGGCTCAGGTTACACCAGGGGTTGCTAGGAGGCTCGGCTCGGAGGGCTATATTGCAATAAATTCTATAAAATCTTTTGCTGAGAACCTTAAGCTTCTAAAGCAATGTGTCCTCTAACAGAAAACAAGTAAAAAATGTGCATATTTAATAGTATTTTACACAAAATGTGTTTATTGTTCTGCAACTCAACTTCTGTTAATATGGAATCTTCAGTGTAGCAGAACAACTCAAGGCACTTGAGCCCCAAAGAAAATGTGAGGTTGGATAATAAAATTCACAGCTGTAGTGGAAGGTTCAATATAGGAGGAGAGAGAGGAATACAGGAGAAAAGAGATTTAGAAAGGAAATTCCAGAGGTTGGAGATGTTTTGATTTCTGGTGGAAATAGAATCTAAGGGACATTTCCAGGCAGAGATCTCTAGTTTTCCTGCCTGTCACTCATTCTGAACCATGGCCTCTAAAACCCATTCACTAATCATTCATGTCACTATTGCCAATAAAACACTTCAGGAGTATTTCATTGGCTGTAAATCACTTTACTGTACACTTGATATCTTCCCTGTCTTAGAAGATCCTGCTGAGCAAATATACAAAATCATTACTCACTTATGACAAACATTAATGTCAATATTAATCTTTCTAGACTTCTGATAGGTCATTAAATATTATAAATAACTTAATTAAACTCCAATTACACTGTTTGTACAATATTCTAATTTTCATATTGGATTTGTATTACATACTTTTCAACCAAGGAGAGATAATTAGGATGTGATTTTGTTAGAACCATACTAATAAAAGCCGGTACATAATGACAGTAAACGATTTCTCCCAATTACTGGTTTACTGTTTCCCTGACAACTAGTACGTTAGCATTGCAAATATGTCCTGTTGTGTAATTGTCAATACCACGTGCTCAAAATATAGCTATAACTCAATGTAGAACTCAGATATAATATCACAACCTATATGATTGATGGAATTTATATGATTTCTTGCGCGTGAATCCAGCGTTGGACATGTCCCCAAACTGAAGGGAAACTTTACTTAGCCAAATGGCATTGATAGATAATATGTCCTCTTTGTTCCTCGCATTTATTCCTACCTTCCCATCTCTTCTGTGTACCAACTCATTCTCCGTCACGCAGCTGTTGAATCGACCGCTCATAGTCCCTGGACAGAAAATCTAGAATTATGTAAGAATGAGCAATGTTACTCTCGAAGAGGATAATCGCTTTGATGACAATATAGCAGTGTCGGAGCTAAAGTGTTAACGTTTCGCAACCTACATCCTAATCACTGCATTTTGTACAGATCTGGCTGTGAAGCACAAACCCATCTGCTCATCCAGCAAGAGGGTCGAGAGTCTGGTGGGGATCTAATGTTTACTGGACCCGCCGACCAGCCGGTGACCCTCAGTCGCAACCTACGTGTAGCTAAATGGAAGAGACAGTCTGATGTCTTAATGTTATCAGAGGCAACATGAGACATCCCAAACGGCCGTCTAAATGAATCAGACAAAGAGAGAGAGGTGTTTGAAGGAAGATGTGTCTGACTGGAAAGACGCCGCTTGCTGAATGATCTCTGTCAAGATTGCAGGCTACTCGAGCAGGTGGAGAGAAGTTCTGTTAACAAGTCCAATTCAAGGAGAAGGCACAGATTTATATATTAATTTATTTGCATATAAAATATTGTTTTAAACCCTTCAACTTTCATTCGCCTGCAGTGAGAGGGACAGTTTCTCTCGCTGCCTTGGCGACTGGATGCGAAGCCAGCGTGCAAGCTGCTGATGTTTAAACAATAAACCCGGAGCAGCGCGGAACACAAAGAGCTGCGCTCCCAGCCCTTACCTCGCACAGACGCCGGCTGCTGCCAAACTGCTGCCTTTGCAATCTTGCATCCTCCCATCAGTCTCCCACTAGGTCCACCGGTGCGCTGGCCACGTTTGTAAATAAATATCGCGCCACAAGCAGCGAAAACATAACCTCGCCAAGGGATTCAGATACAAAGATTTAGATGCTTAAACCCGCCCCCATGCCCCCGACGTACACGCAGCCCCCCCCCCAACCCAATTTACCCCAGTCTGGTGTGTGTGTGTGTGTGTGTGTGTGTGTGTGTGTGTGTGTGTGTGTGTGTGTGTGTGTGTGTGTGTGTGTGTGTGTGTGTGTGTACGTCCAAGCCTCCAGATATTGGTGCAAAAGATGCTGTAACATTATATTGCCAGTATTTGGTAACAATTAAAAACCAAATCAGCTAAGGCTCATGCTCGCTTGTGGAAAAGGGAGAATAAACAAGCATTGAGATCAGTAGAGGCGAAGTCCCATATTACAGATGCAATCACTGGTGACTGTTAAACAATGAGACCATATGTGCCTAGGGTTTTGAGGGTAAGCTCGGAGCATGCACCGTTCCATCCGCTAGCTGTGAGGGTGTTTGCATGTCGAGATTGAATATTGGGCACCCTCAAACAGAGCAGCGGAAATTATCGTGTGTTGACGTGTGATCGATTTCTTTTAACAACAATGTCGAATTGCAATTAAAAGAAAATAGCGAAATCAGTATGAAGTGTATGGGGGTTGTTCAAATGAAATTGGCCCAGACGTGTAATATAATACTTCGTATTAGGTAACCAAAGTAATTTGGACCTTAGAGAATCGCAGACTAAGTATGCTTACGCTCAGAGGCCGCTTTATTAAGTACCTCCTCTACCTAATAAAGTGGCCACTGAGTGCATGTTCGCGGGTTTCTGCTGATGTAGCCCATCCGCTTCGAGGTTCGTCGTGCAGTGCGTTCAGAGATGCTCTGCTGTTGTAATGCATGGTATGTTGAGTTGCTATCACCTTCCTGTCAGCTGGCCATTCGTCTTTGACCTCTCCCGTTAACAAGAAGTTTTTGCCCTCAGAACTGCAGCTCCCTGGATTATTTTCTTTTGTTTGCTTTTCACACCATTCTCTGTAAACTCTAGATTCTGTTGTGTCTGAAAATCGCAGGTCGGCAGACTCTGAGACACGCACACCCGGCGGACTGTCACCAACAATTATTCCACAGCCAAAGTCACTTAGTTTACATTTCTTCCAGGTGATTCTGAAGTTCGGTCTGAACAACAGCTGAACTCTTGACCTTATCTGCATTGAGTTGCTGCCACATGATTGGCTGATTAGATATTTACATTAACAAGCAGGTGCACAGGTGTATTAAAATATTTAAAGGCATGTTAGAGCACAAAGAGCGAAAACATACTGAACAGGTTTAAGTCTAGATTGACAGAAGGGTTGGAATTGTGGATGCGAGGCTCTAGTTCATGCGATCTATTCTAGTATTATAACATTTATCTGAGGCAAACTGCTCTTATCCTGTTTCTTATTTTCTTTCTCTAATCTTCATTTTTCAAAAACCAACCTGCTCTCTGGGTCTGTAAGATTAGATAAAACCTCGAATTATTCTTATCTCGAAGCTTTTCCGTGTAGTTACACAAATCCAAATGTGTCCATCTAGTCTCTTTTTCGCGTTCTCCATCAAGAAACATGCATGAGTCCTGATGAAGGGTTTCAGTCCGACTGATCATTTCCCTGCATAGCTGCTGCCTAACTTGTTGTGCTCTTCCAGCATTCTGTGTGAGTTGCTCGAGGATTTTCAGCATCTGCAGAATCGCTTGTGTTTTTGACAAGATATATATTTCTCTGCTCTCAACTGTATCTTCTCTTAACTTCCTCCTATCTGTCCAGCCTTTTGATCTTTTCTTACTATCTAGTGAAAACTTCTGTTCTTCTCCAGAGTTTGTCATGCACTGAATTTGATATCGTAAATATCTTTCATTTAAAGCAGGTTGTATAAAAATCAATTAAGAAATGTAAATTCTGAAAATCTGAAATAAAGAAAACTGTTGGATAAACTCAGCAGCTCATCAGGCACTTTCTGTGAAAAGCTTCAACCCAAGCACCTCCATGTTCTGTCACATTTGCTGCTTGATCTGCTGAATTCTTCCAGCACTCCTGCTTTTATCGTAGTTTTCTGGCATCTGAATTTTTTTTTAATTTTCATCAGTTGAAAATAATTTGCAAGGTAAGGTGAAAAGACCAGAAATGGGAATGAATAGGTTGGTTTACCGAGAACTGGCATCATTCTGATGCATGTTGATATTAAGGGAGAGGAGGTGTTGGAGTTGTATTAGGACGGATAAGTCCCCGGGGCCTGATGGAATATTCCCCAGGCTGCTACACAAGGCAAGAGAAGAGATTGCTGAGCCTCTGGCTAGGATCTTTATGTCCTCATTGTCCATGGGAACGGTACCGGAGGATTGGAGGGAGGCGAATGTTGTCCCCTTGTTCAAAAAAGGTCGTAGGGATAATCCAGGTAATTATAGCCCAGTGAGCCTTACGTCTGTGGTGGGAAAGCTGTTGGAAAAGATTCTTAGAGATAGGATCTATGGGCATTTACAGAATCATGATCTGATCAGGGACAGTCAGCATGGCTTTGTGAAGGGCAGATCGTGCCTAACAAGCCTGATAGAGTTCTTTGAGGAGGTAACCAGGAATATAGATGAGGGTAGTGTAGTGGATATGATCTACATAGATTTTAGTAAGGCATTTGACAAGGTTCCACATAGTAGGCTTATTCAGAAAGTCAGAAGGCATGGGATCCAGGGAAGTTTGGCCAGGTGGATTCAGAATTGGCTTGCCTGTGGAAGGCAGAGGGTCTTGGTGGAGGGAGTACATTCAGATTGGAGGGTTGTGACTAGTAGTGTCCCACAAGGATCTGTTCTGGAACCTCTACTTTTTGTGAATTTTATTAACGACCTGGATGTGAGGGTAGAAGGGTGGGTTGGCAAGTTTGCAGATGACACAAAGGTTAGTGGTGTTGTAGATATTGTAGAGGATTGTCAAAGATTGCAGAGAGACATTGATAGGATGCAGAAGTGGGCTGAGAAGTGGCAGATGGAGTTCAACCTGGAGAAGTGTGAGGTGGTACACTTTGGAAGGACAAACTCCAAGGCAGAGTACAAAGTAAATGGCAGGACACTTGGGAGTGTAGAGGAGCAGAGGGATCTGGGGATACATGTCCACAGATCCCTGAAAGTTGCCTCACAGGTAGATAGGGTAGTTAAGAAAGCTTATGGGGTGTTAGCTTTCATATGTCGAGGGATTGAGTTTAAGAGATGCAATGTAATGATGCAGCTCTATAAAACTCTAGTTAGGCCACACTTGGAGTACTGTGTCCAGTTCTGGTCGCCTCTCTATAGGAAAGATATGGAAGCATTGGGAAGGGTACAGAGGAGATTTACCAGGATGCTGCCTGGTTTAGAGAGTATGGATTATGATCAGAGATTAAGGGAGCTAGGGCTTTACTCTTTGGAGAGAAGAAGGAGGAGGGGAGACATGATAGAGGTGTACAAGATATTAAGAGGAATAGACAGAGTGGACAGCCAGCACCTCTTCCCCAGGGTACCACTGCTCAGTACAAAAGGACATGGCTTTAAGGTAAGGGGAGGGAAGTTCAAGGGGGATATTAGAGGAAGGTTTTTCACTCAGAGAGTGGTTGGTGCGTAGAATGCACTGCCTGAGTCAGTGGTGGAGGCAGATACATTAGTGAAATTTAAGAGACTACTAGACAGGTATATGGAGGAATTTAAGGTGGGGGGTTATATGGGAGGCAGGGTTTAAGGGCTGGTACAACATTGTGGGCTGAAGGGCCTTTAATGTGCTGTACTATTCTATGTACTATGTTCTTATAGAGCAAGATGCTCCCCTTCTGCACCAGATTGTTTCTATAATAGTATCTCATGAAAAAAGAAATTTGCATGGGTAGAATTCTTGGAAGAGCATGCGAATAATTTCCTGTATTAGTCCTGTATTGTATAGCATACTCACTACACTAACGTGTAATATCCAGTGGAATCAGCAGGATGAATACTCTGAAGCTGATCACAGAGTGATCAATGGGAGAGAACAGACATAAGAACACAAAAATCAGTAACCCGAGTAGGCCATTCAGGCCATCATGATTGGTCTGCCACTCAACAAGATACTAGCTGATCTTTTATCTATTTATTCATTTTCATTTAGAGATACAGGCCCTTCTAGCCCAAAGAGCCACACTGCCAAGCAACCCATCTAGTCAATACTAGCCTAATCATGGGACAATTTACAACAACCAATTAACCTACTAACTGATACACCTTTGGGCTATGGCTTGTCTTTTGCCTCAGCATCACTTTCCTGCACTAATCCCATTCTCATTAGGGGATCTAATGGGGTAAATTAGTCACATGAAGAATACATGGTATCAGAGGTATGTGACCAGAGCAGTTGGTGAAATCAGATACAATCACTGCATTTAAGAACCGTTTAGACAACACACTTGAATTGTCAATGCACAGAAGATCCCAATATGGGCAAATGAGATTTGCAACAAGACCAAGCTCGTACACAGCATACAAGATGTATTTTCACTGGTATTCCATTTAATTGAGGCAAGATATCATTACTCAACTTTCTTTCAATATATTCCACCTCCCAACTGCCCCAGTGCAACCTTCATTAGTTTATGGAAGTTACAGAACCACTCATCCTGGCTGAAGTGGCACTAAATTTGAATTAAGAGAAGGTGCCTTTGCAGTACTTTAAAGAAGTGTAAATATGGCTTTACATTGTTAGACTCTCTGTAATCAGTACATATTTTATTGAGGGAAATGGACATTTACAGAGCAGCTATCATGGGTTGGATAATCAATAGTCCTTTAATATAAATAGAAAATGCTGGAAATACTCAGCAGGTCAGGCAATATCTATGGAAAGAGTGGGACAGTTAGCATTTCAAAATTAGCCTTGTTTCTTTTCCCATAGGATGGTGGAGTGGAGTCACATGAAGCTGTGGGAGAAGGTGGTGGATGGTCGTTTGAGCAACTGGTGCCTTTCACAAGTCCTGGTTGTGCAACCACCGACAGCAGGGAGACTATGGCTAGGGTCGCCCATCTTGTAAAGACACTACCCAAACAGAGGTGATAGCAAAGCACTTCTGCAGAAAAATTTGCCAAGAAAAATCTTGGTCATGAGTCCATGATCACGTACGTCTTATGACACAGCAGAATAATGATGACTGTCTCTTCCTGTAGATGTGACCTGATTTGCTGAGTATTTCTAACATTTTCTGCTTTAATTTTAGATTTGCAGCGTCTGCAGCTCTTTTGTTTTGATGTTTCAGTCCCATCAACAGATGGTGCAGGAGCCGCATGTATTTTATCCAAAATGTAATCTGTTTCAAACAAGCCATTCTACTTACCTGAGAAATGCAGGATTTAGCTTTTAACGAGGAAAAGAAAGTGACATGATCAAAGAACAGCTGTATCTTTTACAATTTAAGTTTATGTATCCTTAGTGGAGTATGAGGTGTCCAGGGAGTAAGAGGGGTGGTGGGTGTAGGACCTCTGCTACTGGGGCTTACCATAACTATTCCAGGGCAGCTAACTCACCTTTGATCCCCACCAGCCACCAGCCACCAGATTCTCAGCTCTCACTTGTGGCTCCAAATAGCATGCAACAGCAGCACACTGCGGTACAATGCTTCGAGAAGTGGGCTAAACCAGGAGAGGGTAGCCGGCAGCCTCGTACCCAGTGAGATAGGGACATGCCAGTCCTAACATGCCAAGTCAGCTCCAGTGGATGAGATCGACAGTGGGATCCAGTGGAATATGAGGTGTCCAGGGAGTGAGAGGGGTGGTGGGCTCCAGTGGATGAGATCGACAGTGGGATCCAGCGGCCAGGAAGGCAGTATGCTCTCCATGGAGAGCAAAGGGCATGACAAAGCTCACAAGATGTCATGGTATTCCACTGCAAACAAGGAAGACCCCAGTTTGTGGAGCTTGTTTGTTTCACTGGACAAAGACTTGTGAAGTCAAGAGAGTGGAACTGCCCCAGTGCAACGGCTTTTCCACTTTAAAAAACTCTCTCGCATAGGTTTACTCTCCTCATCGTACGTGATAGACAATCAGTACCCTTCAGAATTGTAAATTCCGAATGATTTCTATGCAATCAGTAAATGTGTGCATCTTAAGAAAGTAGAGATTTGTAAGTTCAAACTTGGCTACCAAACATATTCCAGCATAGCCATGGAGACATAAGAGAGTGAAAATCCTGGACTGTGGAGCAAAAGATACCAAACTGCTTGAGGAAATCACTATCTGTGGGAAGGGAATTCCCAGTCCCAGAGCAAAGTTTCAAATCAAAACCCCAAACCCCAAACCCCTGGTGACGCTGCTCAACCTGCTAAGTTTCTCCGTCAATTTTTTGCTCTTTTTAATGGGTATGGTTTAGAGCATGGATCAGTACTTGGAGCTATGTTGTGGTGGCCATTACAGAGACTTGGATGGCTCAGGGACAGGAATGGTTACATCAAGTGCCGGGTTTTAGATGTTTCAGAAAGGACCGGGAGAGAAGCAAGAGAGGTGGGGGAGTGGCACTGTTGATCAAAGATAGTGTCATGGCTGCTGAAAAGGTGGATATCATGGAGGGATGGTCTGTGGGTGGAGGTAAGGAAGGGGTCAATAACTTTACTGGGTGGTTTTTATAGGCTGTCCAATAGTAACAAGGATATCAAGGAGCAGATAGGGAAACAGATACTGGAAAAGTATAATAATAACAGAGTTGTCGTGGCGGGAGATTTTAATTTCCCAAATATTGATTGGCATCTCCCTAGAGCGAAGGGTTTAGATGGGGTGGAGTTTGTTAGGTGTGTTCAGGAAGGTTTCTTGACACAATATGTAGATAAACCTATAAGAGGAGAGGCTGTATTTGATCTGGTATTGGGAAATGAATCTGGTCAGGTGTCAGATCTCTCAGTGGGAGAGCATTTTGGAGATAATGATCATAATTCTATCTCCTTTACAATAGCATTGGAGAGAGATAGGAACAGACAAGTTAGAAAAGTGTTTAACTGGAGTAAGGGGAATTATGAGGCTATCAGGCAGGAGCTTGGAAACTTAAATTGGGAACAGATGTTCTCAGGGAAATGTACGGAGGAAATGTGGCAAATGTTCAGGGGATATTTATGTGGAGTTCTGCATAGGTACGTTCCAATGAGGCAAGGAAATTACGGTTGGGTACAGGAACCATGGTGTACAAAGGCTGCAGTAAATCTAGTCAAGAAGTAAAGAAACACTTACAAAAGGTTCAGAGAACTAGGTAATGTTAGAGATCTAGAAGATTATAAGGCTAACAGAAAGGTGCTTAAGAAAGAAATTAGGAGAGCCAGAAGGGGCCATGAGAAGGCCTTTGCAGGCAGGATTAAGGAAGTATGTGAAGAGCAAGAGGATAAGGTGTGAAAGAATAGGACCTATCAAGTGTGACAGTGGTAAAGTATGTATGGAACCGGAGAAAATAGCAGAGGTACTTAATGAATACTTTACTCCAGTATTCACTATGGAAAAGGATCTTAGTGATTGTAGTGATGACTTGCAGCAGACTGAAAAGCTTGAGCATGTTGATATTAAGAAAGAGGATGTGCTGGAACTTTTGGAAATTATCAAGTTGGATAAGTCACCGGGACCAGATGAGATGTACCCCAGGCTACTGTGGGAGGTGAGGGAGGAGATTGTTGAGCCTCTGGCGATGATCTTTGCATCATCAATGGGGACGGGAGGGGTTCCGGAAGATTGGAGGTTTGTGGATGTTGTTCCCTTATTCAAGAAAGGGAGCAGAGATAACCCAGGAAATTATAGACCAGTGAGTCTTACTTCAGTGGTTGGTAAGTTGATGGAGAAGATCCTGAGAGACAGGATTTATGAACATTTGGAGAGGCATAATATGATTAAAAATAGTCAGCATGGCTTTGTCAAGGGCAGGTCACGCCTTACAAGCCTGATTGAATTTTTTGAGGATGTGACTAAACACATTGATGAAGGAAGAGCAGTAGATGTAGCATAAATGGATTTCAGTAAGGCATTTGATAAGGTACCCCATGCAAGGCTTATTGAGAAATTAAGGAGGCATGGGATCCAAGGGGACCTTGCTTTGTGGATTCAGAATTGGCTTGCCTATAGATGGAGCTCAACCCAGATAAGTATGAAGTGGTTCATTTTGGTAGGTCAAATAAAATGACATAATATAGTTTAATGGTAAGACTCTTGGCAGTGTGGAGGTTCAGAGGGATCTTGGGGTCCAAGTCCATAGGACGCTCAAAGCAGCTGCGCAAGTTGACTCTGTCATTAAGAAGGCATACAGTATATTGGTCTTCATCAACCAATGTAATGAGTTTGAGTTATGATTGAGTTTAGGAGCCGAGAGGTAATGTTGCAGCTATATAGGACCATGATCAGACCCACTTGGAGCACTGTGTTCCGTTCTGGTCGCCTCACTTCAGGAAGGATGTGGAAACCATAGAAAGGGTGCAGAGGAGATTTACAAGGATGTTGGCTGGATTGGGGAGCATGCCTTACGAAAACAGGTTGAGGGAACCCGGGCCTTTCCCCTTGGAGCGCCAGAGGATGAGGAGTGACCTGATAAAGGTGTATAAGATGATGAGAGGCATTGATTTTATGAATAGTCAGAGGTTTTATCCCAGGGCTGAAATGGCTGTCACAAGAAGGCACAGGTTTAAGGTGCTGGGTAGTAGGTACAGAGGACATGTCAGGGGTAAGTTTTTTTACTCAAAGATTGGTGAGTGCATGGAATGGGCTGCTGGCAATGGTGGTGAAGGTGGATATGATAGGGTCTTTTAAGAGGCTCCTGGATAGGTACATGGAGCTTAGAAAAATAGAGGGCTATGGATAGCCCTAGTAATTTCTAAGGTAGGGACATGTTCGGCACAACTTTGTGGGCCAAAGGGCCAGTATTGTACTGTAGGTTTTCTATGTTTTTATGGCTGTATCACCAATATCACCTATTAGAGCTGCTGCCTGAGTGAGCTCCAGTGACTTCGATTTCTGGGTCTTCCCTCAGAAGTTGGTGGATAAACTGTCTTCGTTGGAGCTCAACACCTCTCTGTGTAACTGGATCCTGGACGTCTTGACAGAAAGGACACAAACAGTCCATGTTTGCAGAAACATCTCTAGCTCCATCACGCCAAGCACCTGTGTTCTCTCGGGCTGCATGTTCCGCCTGCAGCCGACTCGTGCTGCGTTGCTATATCCAGTTCAAACTGAATCATCACGTTCACTGATGACACAGCAGCGGTTGGCCTCATCAACAGCAGTGAGCGGCTGGTGGAATGGTGCAAGCACAGCATGCACAAGACTAAAGAGACGATAGTGGACTTCAAGAAGGTGCAGGCTGGCCACTTCTCACTGAACATACGTGGTTCCTCTAGGAGCATCAAGTTTCTGGGAGTGCACATAATGAACGATCTCACCTGGTGCCTCAATATCACCTCCAGAAGACTGGAAGATTGCAAATGTCATTCCAAGAAGGGAGAGAGGCAGAAGAAAGGAAACTATAGGCCAGTTAGTCTGACCTCAGTGGTGGGAAGGAGGTTCCTGAAAATGATTCCAGGAATGAATGGCTTGTCATATGAAGAGTGTTTGATGGCTCTGGACCTGTATTCACTAGAGTTCAGAAGAATGAGGGATGACCTTATTGAAGCCTATTCAATTGTAAAAGACCTTGATAGAGTGGATGTGGAGAGGATGTTTCCTGTGGTGTGAGTGTCTAAGACCAGAGGACACAGCCTCAGAATAGAAGGTTATTCTTTCAGAACAGAGATAAGGAGGAATTTCTTCAGCCAGAGAATATTTAATCTGTGGAATTCTTTGCCACAGGCAGCTGTGGAGGTCAAACCTTTATGTATAGTTAAGACAGAGGTTGATAGGCTCTTGATTGGTTAGGGATGAAGGGACACAGGGAGAAGGCAGGAGGCTGGGGCTGAGTGGAAAATTGGATCAGCCATGATGAAAAGGTGGAGAAGACTGAATGCGTCAAATGGCCTAATTCTGCTCCTCTATCTTATGGCCTTATGGTCTTATATCATTTATGCACCCTATTATTTGTTATTTTATTTGTAGCAATATTACTTTATGTGTTATGTATGTGAATTATATGTACAGTGTTGTGCACATTTTTTCGTTTGGTGGTATACGGTACATGTACAAATGAACAAAAATAACCTGAACTTGAACTTGGGTTCAATCCCCATCACCAGTGTTCTCTGGAATTTGCCCGTGACCACATAGGTTTTCTCCGGGTGATCTGCTTTCTTCCTGCATCTCAAAGACAAGTAAGTTAATAGACCAATTCAAGTTTCCCCAGTTGTCTAAGTAAAAGCTAGAATCTGGGAGGAGTTGAAGGGAATATACGGAGAATAGTTACAGGGAAACTTATGTACAATGGGATGGCTCTGTGCATAGGCATAATCTCACTGGGCTGAAATGACCTCATTCTGTGTCACAAAGAAATACGGAAGTCTGTCCTGGTGGAGAGAGGCTATTCAAAAGGCTCTGCTTGCTCCTGTGCCAACATTACACCGCTACATACATATCACCTAGCAGCACTTTATGTACATACAGTCACCCTCTCTATATAGATAAAACAGTCACTTGTACATCCTGTTGAATAAAGGATTGCATTTATATGTATATTTATTGTGTATTTTTGGTCTTTTTATTTTGTTCATTTTGCTTATTGTAGTTCTTTTTCTGCTGTATCGGATCCAGAGTAACAATCATTTCATTCTCCTTTATACTCATGCACTGAGGACCAATGAACGATCGTGAATCTTGAATCTTCAACTAATGATGTGCAGCCCAAAGAATGAAATGGGCCCAGAGAAGTCTGCAACATTAATGTGTGATGAGGCAATAAAGAGACTTGTAGATGAAGGTAAGGAAGCTGAAAGTAATGTGCTGTGAGATGAAACACAGTACAGTGCAGCACAGGTCAGGCCCGTTAGCCCCCGATGTTGCGCCGACCTTATAACAGACTTCATAATCAATCTAACACTTGCCTCCCATTTAGCCCTCATTTTTCTTTCATCCATTTGCCTATCTAAAAATCTCCAAAACATCTCCAATGTATCTGCCTCTACCACCACCCCTGGCAGTATGGTCCAAGTACCCCACCACTCCCTGTGTAAAATACTTACATCTAGCATCCCCCCAACATCACCCCCCCCCCCCCACCACACTTTCCTACAATCACCCTGAGTTTACGCTCTTTCATAATTGCCATTTCTGCCTTGGGCAAAAATGCACTGGCTGTCCATTCCATCGGTGCCTTGATGGAGGCATTAATGACCAGTGAGAACAAGGTGAGTATTGAGCAGGACCTAGCATAGGGAAAGATACTTGCTTTGCACCTCAGAATGAGAAAGCTTTAGTCAAACAAAACCCAGGCTGTGCATGGAAAATATATCTGATAAAGGGATGGGATCATTTGTCCTGACGAAGGGTCTCGGCTCGAAACGTCGACAGTGCTTCTCCCTATAGATGCTCCCCGGCCTGCTGTGTTCCACCAGCATTTTGTGTGTGCTGTTGGGATCATTTACCTACTGTGATAGCTTCAGCTCTCCTCTCAAAACCTCCACTCCAGCATGTTTCAAAATGATGTGCCACGATAATGTATAAGGTTCACTCTCAGTTATGTAACACCAATATGTACAAATGTTAACTTCTTGGCATTGCTATAATAGATGTGAGCGCAAATTATCTTGGAGTAGTTAAATTGCTTTTGAAAGAGCTTGGCGATGTCAGTCATGTTTGCCTGAATAGCTTCACGTGGCATCATTAACAGAAATTTAAACAATATCAGGTGTTAGGTGGAATCATACAGCACAAACAAAAGAGGTGAATGAGGATATTTCAGTTCCATAGGCTAAAAAAATCACTAATTATACTGTGGGGCAGAAGAACCTGTAAAACATATCTTTCAACATACAATATTGGTTGATATGATTCACTACGTCTTGTCAACTACAAATTGAATGAATTTCCTCAGTCTGCAAAATTATGTCATAAATTATACATGAAGTTATTTTCTTTATGGCAGAAAGTGTTTTTAAAAGACATTTTTTGTGCCAGGACTGCTGGCAATACATCTAGTCTGCCAAATCATTTAGACTGTCTACTCCCATCAAACTGCACCAGGACCAAAGTCCTCCATACTCCAATCATCTATGTACCTACCCAAACTTCTCTTAAATGTTGAAATCAAGATCACATTCACCACTTGTGCCACTGTCAATTCCACACTCTCACAACCCTCTGAGCGAAGAGGGTTCCCTTCATGTTCCCCTTAAACTTTTCTTCTTTCACCCTTAACCCAGGACATCTAGTAGTCCCACCCAAACTAAGTGGAAAAAGCCTGCTTGCATTTATCCTATCTATACCCATCATAATTTTGTATACCTCTATTAAATCTCCTCTCAATCTTCTACATTCTAAGGAATACAGTCCTAACCTGTTCAATCTTTCAGAATAACTCAGTTTCTCCAGTCCCGGCAACATCCTTGTAAATTTTCTCTGTGCTCTTTCAAACATATTTATATCTTTCCTGTAAGTAGGTGACTAAAACGGCACAAAACATTCCAGATTATGTCACACCAAAGTCTTATACAACCTCAACATAAACATTCCATCTCCTGTACTTAATATCATTGATTTATGAAGGCCAATGTGCCAAAAGCTTTCTCCAGAACCCTATCCATCTGTGACACCACTTTCAATGAATTATGGACCCATATTCCTAGATCCTTTGTTCTACAACCTTACCATTCTCTGTGTAAGACCTTACAAAGTACAACACTTCGCACTTGTCTGTATTAAATTCCATCTGCCAGTTTTCAGCACATTTTTTCCAGCTGGTCCAGATCCCACTGCAAGCTCTGGTAGTCTTCCACTACACCACCTGTCCTGGTGTCATCCAAAATTGACACAATTTTAACCACATTATCAACCAGATCATTCATATAAATGACAAACAACAGCGAACCCATCACCAATCCCTGTGGCACAGGCCTTCTATCAACAAGGCAACCATCTACTACCATTCTCTGGTTCTCCCACAAAGCTGATGTCCAATCCAATTTACTACCTCATCTTGAATGCCGAACAACTGACCTCTTGACCAAGCTCCCATGTGGAAACTTGTCAAATGCCTTGCTAAAGTCCGTGTCAACAACAGCCACTGCCTTGTCTTTATCTTCTTTCCTGGTAACTTCCTTAAAAATTCTGTAAGATTGGTTAGATATGAGCTACCACGCATGATGCCATGCTGACTAACCCTATTCAGTCCATGTCTATCTAAGCGTATATATCTGGGCCCTCAGGCTCACTGCCCTAAAATTTCCTGGTTTAGTTTTAGAGCTGTTCTTAAACAGTAGTACAACATTAGCTATCCTCCAATCTTCTGGCACGTCACCTGTCGCTCAGGATGATTTAAGTATTTCGACTAGGGACCCAACAATTTGTGCACTTGCCTCCCACAAGGTCTGAGGGAACACCTTGCCAAGCTTTGGACATTTATTCACCCTCATTTGCCTCAAGATAGCAGAAACCACCTCCTCTGCAATCTGTACAGGATCCATGACGTTAACGCTACTTTGCCTCACTTCTATAGACTCGGTGTCTGTCTCTTAAGTAAATACAGATGCAAAAGATTTACTTAAGTTCTCCCCCATCTGTATTGGCTCCACACATGGAATACCATTCCGGCCTTCCAGAGGACAGATGTTAACCCTTGCAGTCATTTTGCTCTTAACATAGAGTGTCTGTAGAATTCAGAAGAATTCATTAAACCTGTCAAATGGTGAAAGGCCTTGACAGTGGATGTGGAAAGGATGTTTCCTATAGTGGGGAATTTAAGACCAGAGGACGCAGCCTATGAATAGAGAGGCTTCCTTTTAGAACGGAGATGAGGAGGAATTCCTTTAGCCAGAGAGTGGTGAATCTGTGGAATTCTTTGCCATGGGCAGCTGGGGAGGCCAAGTCTTTATGTATATTTAAGGCAGAAGCTGATAGATTCTTGATTGGCCAAGGCATGAAGGTATACGGGGAGAAGGCAAGAGGTTGGGGCTGAGAGGAAAATTGCATAAGCCATGATGAAATGGTGGAGCAGACACGATGGGCCAAATGGCCTAATTCTGCTCCTAAATCCTATATCTTATGGTCTTATGATCTTACAGACTTGCAAATCACCATCTGTGAAAGAGAGTGCAGGGAAACCGTGAGAACATTCTTCTCCCAATGTTTTGCTTATATATTTCCAATTTTTCAATGAAGGTGGACATTGCATTTTTTGCCTGGATTAAATTGAAATTTTCACCCTGCAGTTTTATATTCAGAATGTTCATTTTGTCAGCTAGGTATGCCACATCTCCACGTAAAAGTTCAATCTTGTTTCCCAAGTTCTCGTCTATTTTGAGCAAAAATTCAACCACACTGTCAAAAACATCCAAGAAACATTTTAAGCAGCAGCTTTTGACAACCAATGTACTTCACTGCAAGCATTCAAACTCTTCATCATTATCTTGGCATAACCGGCAAAATGTTCTGCTATTTAATGAAAAAGCTTTAATTTTATTAATAGCAGATATTACAAGAGTCACGTTTGAGAAAGTCACTGGCAGGGGTTTTTGGCTGTGAGAGGTTGATGATGAATTACACAATGGATTGCAAACAGACTTGGAATTTCTTTTTTCATAAATGCCATTAAACCTCAGCATGGCTGCCTGACATATATGATGTTCCATCTGTTGCACAAGAAATCATGTTCCGAATCAGAATACTTTTATCCTCAATATACATTTGAGCTCATCATAGAATGATTCTCCGTTGTACATTTGTTTTAACTTTTTACAAAAGAACAACTCTTCAAAATTTTTGATTAGCCATTACCATTAGCAATGCCTCATTGTCTCACACAGTTGACTCATCCAGTTGTATCTCAATTTTTGTTTTTTGTATTTCTGTGCATAGTTGATACTCAGTGCCTTCACTCATTTCGTCAAGACGACGAGTTACAGAGTTATTTTTCAGTGGAATTGGTTTTTAAATTTTGAGAACAGCGGTGAGCACTTCTGATACAGCAGGCATTATTAATCTTTCACCAATTGTATGAGATTTTCCACACTTTGCTGTTAAAAGAAGTAATGAGATCATTATCAAGGTCGTTTTTAACTTTCTTGGCAAATGTCTCGATTGTGCAACGCTTTTCAGATGCTTCTTTCAACTTCTGCAATTCAGTAATACCATAAGTAGCCTTTTCACCGTGTCTTTTACAGAAGTGTTCCTGCAATCTTGATGGTTTCATGGCTTCATTGGACGGTACAGTATTAGACACATGGGGTGTTGCTGTTCTGATGGGAATGGAATAAAACCAAACTCCAGGAATTTGTACCGATACACATTCCGTAGTTTCTGTTTCTTAGTAGGATTAGAATTCAAAGCTTCGCCGCCTCCAGACTCATAGAAGTCACACTGTAGATATTTATCCATCACTAACGGGGCTAAGTTAAAATCAAAAATGAACACAAACTGGGAACGCCCATCCGATGTTGATGATGGCAATGAGTTGACACAGATGGAATGATGGTGGTGGCACACAAAGGAACAGCAAGGCAAAGATGAAGATGTTCATAACAGCGAAAATTACTTTCACCAGGATTCAGATTAGAATCTGAATGTTAGTCGGAATAGAGCTGGAGTTCGGCAAGCTACTTTTATACTATTCTTTTCAAATCTTTTTACTATTATTATTATCCAAAATACAAGAGTACATCGAATTAAGTAACACTTACAATGTCTCAAAAGAGAAAAATAAACAATATTAAGGATTGAAAAATATGGTGACACAAAAAAAGAGAAGAAAAGAAAGAAACCCTACTAAAGGAAGAAAAAGGTGAGGGAAAAAAAAGACCCATTAGGTGTTCAAACCTGGAGCCCTGCGTCATACAAAAAGCTTCTAAAGATAAACATCAAAGCGCCAACAAAAAAAAATTACACCAAAATTTACAATTGCCTTTATACTATTCCAGTTAGCGCAATTGACTATTCCAGTTTATACTATTCCAGTTAGCGCGTAAGGTCTCATACAGTGGCAGTGCTGAGGTGGTGCTTGCTGGCGCTATAGCACCAGCAGAAATTACAATAGCACCACCAAGAAATTAACTGAAATTTGACATACAAATTGCAGCTGCCTTCTCTGTATAGTTTTGAATACGGTTTGTTTCTCCAGCTGATCTAGCCTCCAATTACCATAGCACCCACGCAGCAATAAAGTTATAAACTCTGTGCAAGTCGAAGGTCAGATCCACTCTACACTTCTGCTTATTCGTTCGTTGTCAATGTCTTGCCGTTGTTGTCCTCACTCAGATCAGTTAAGCTGATCTAAGATCACTTAAGGTGGTGATGTCACTCGCGTGAGAGATTGATAGTATACATACATTGTGCAGGATCCAGGTGCAGATCCATGGACTCGCGAGACTAACAGATGCCACACACTCACATTGTGCTTTTACAAGCTAGCCTGGGCCTGGCACATGCATTATTTTGGCCGGCGTGAAAAATGGATTGATTTTTAGTGAGAAAACGATCTCATCTAGAGGAATCAGTCGTGTCTCAGCCTGAGCCTGTCTAATTGAAAATGACATGCAGAAAGAAGTAAGTGGGGATGAGGGCGACAGCAGTTCATCGAAGGAGTGTGAGGGCAAAGCAGAGGACCAAGAAATGGTGTGGGGTTCGGAAGAGAACGTGGATGAAGCTGCTCTTAGTGCTAGTGGAAATACTGTTAGCAATGTTAGCCAGCAGCCTGAGGAAGGAACCCGTCAGCCAGCATTGAAAAAGTACCTTGTCTATTCGTGGCTGGTTTGACCTGTACTCCTGGCTCGAATATTCGATCACGAAAGATACTAAGTTCTGCTTCGCATGCAGGCATTTCCTGTGTGGAGGATATGGGTTCAATTCTGAGTCTACCTTCACTGTCACCAGTTACCGCAATTGGCGGAAAGCTTTCAAAACTCACCATGTAAGTACAGCTATGGAGGCATGGGCCAAATTCAGATTGAGAAAACAAGACGGTTCAAGATTGGGAAATATGCTTGATAAAGGACATGCAAAAATTGTCCAGGAAAATTGTGAGTAAATGATTTTTTAAAAATTTGGGCCTGGACTAATTCTGAACATAATTGTTATTTTGTGGTGGATACCCCATAGTCCTTGTGCTTCCTGCAAATCATAAGATATTACATTCACTGCTATTAAACCTACTGGTTTCGCTTAGACATTCAAGTGGTGATTCTGTTCATTTTTGTTTTAATTCAGTAGCCAAAGTAATTGAGGTATTGCATGGCCAGAGTACGATTTGTCCAACTCCTGGTAAAGCCTTGCATCTGTTGTTTGCCTTATTTGACTTTAATAACGGTATATCTTTTCGTATTCTCTATGTAATGCGAATAGCAGTGGACATTATGGATTAGTGTTGTGTTTTTCAATTGAAAAGCACGCATTTGACGCTGATTGCGGAACGGGAGCGTGATTCATGTTGTGCGCTGCGGGTCGGATGCTCTGTCGGTTTGTTTGTTTATAGTGTGTAGCCTGGGTTGTTTGTCTCTGATGCTGTTGACACTGTCACAGTTCACTTCTATATTAGATCTATCAATTGCTAGATCTGTAGGGTACGAGAAAAGAATGCTACTGGCCTGCCTGCCTGATTGAGGGTAGCAGCAAGCACGAAATCGGAGGCGTCACTCTCTACTTGGAAGGGAATGGTCTCGTCCACCGCATGCATCGTTGCTTTGGCAATGTCCCCTTTAATGCAGCTGAAGGCCGTGCAGGCCTCAGCAGAGAGGAGAAATGTGGTAGACTTGACCAGGAGGCGGGCCTTGTCTGCGTAATGGGGGACCCATTGGGCGTAATAGGAAAAGAAGCCCAGGCACCGTCTGAGGGCTCTGAGGGTGGTGGGACGAGGGAGTTCTAACAGGGGGCGCATACGGTCGGGATCAGGGCCAATGACCCCGTTTTCCACGACATACCAAAGGATAGCGAGTCCGGTGGTTCCGAACACACACTTGTCCCTGTTATAAGTAAGATTCAGAGCTTCAGCCACTTGGAAAATCGTTGGAGGTTGGTGTTGTGATCCGGCCAGTCGCGACCACAGATGGTGATGTTATCCAGGTAGGGAAATGTGGCCTTCAGTTGGTACTGGTCCACCAACCGGTCCATTTCCCTCTGGAAGACCGAGACACCATTTGTGACACCAAATGGGATGCACAGGAAGTGATAGAGCCTGCCACCCACCTCGAAGGCGGTGTAGGGGCGGTCCTCTGGGCGGATGGGGAGCTGGTGATAAGCGGATTTCAGATCTATTGTCGAGTACACCTTGTACTGAGCTATCTGGTTGGCCATATCTGCGATGCGGGGTAGGGGGTACGCGTCAAGCTGCGTGAACCTATTGATGGTTTGACTGTAGTCCACGACCATCCTATTTTTCTGCCCAGTCTGAACAACAACCACCTGGGACCTCCAAGGGCTTGTGCTTGGCTCAATAATCCCCTCCCTGAGCACTCGCTGCACCTCTGACTGAATGAAGGCCCTGTCCCCCGCGCTGTACCTCCTGCTTTTAGTTGCCACAGGTTTACAGTTGGGGGTCAAGTTGGCGATCAGCAGTGGGGGAGGGATCTTGAGGGTGGAGAGGCTGCAAGTGGTGTCGGTAGCGCAGCTGTCAGCATGGTGCTGGGTGGGATGTGGGTCAGTGTGTGTGTGGTCAGTAGCAGGGTATATGGCGAAGTCCCACCAAACTGAGGATTCCTGACAGTGAGTGGTGGGAGGGGCCCGTCATATGCCATAGTCACACTTTCGAGATGGCTCTGAAAGTCCAGCCCCAATAGCACAGATGCGCACAGTTGAGGCTTGACCAGTAGCACAAAGTTCCGATATTCTGTGCCCTGCACCACCAATGTCGCTACACAACCCACCCAGGTGTCTGTGGACTGCGACCCAGAAGCCAAGGTGACCCTCTGACTTTCCAGCCGTGTCACGAGTCCACAGTGTTGCACTGTGTCCGGGTTAATAAAACTCTCAGTGCTGCCCGTGTCAAACAGGCAGCTAGTCCTGTGCCCCTCCACCAGGATGTCCATCATTGACCTTGCAAGCTGGTGTGGGGCGCTTTGGTTGAGGGTTACGGAGGCCAGAGTTGAACTGCCGTCTTGGTGCCCGGTAAACACCGGTGGGTTGGGGGCGGGGCATGTTGATGCCGACAAAGATGGCCGCCCACATCCGGGCATGCAAGATGGCGGCCCCCATGTCTCACACGCAGCGCTGCCCAACCCCGCTCATGGTTTAGACTTACAGACCTTGGCGAAATGGCCCTTCTTCCCGCAGCTGGAGCGGGTCGCTTCTCAGGCCGGGCAGTGTTTTTGGGGGTGCTTTTCAAGTCCGCAGAAATAACACAGCTCAGGCTTTCGCCTGGCCGCAGCCGTGGTCAGGTTCGGGGAGTTCGGGGAATCGCGACTGGCAGCAGCGTTGGTGAATTCGCTCATGGGAACCAGCAGCGGCGGGGTCTGAGGCGTCCACGGAACCAGTGGGGGATCGCGCGACTGGACAGCATAAGTGTTGTGCAGAGCAGCCTCCAGCATCTCGATCGCCGAGCGTAAGGTAAGATCGGCATTTTCCAGCAGCCGCTGGCGCACATACACTGACCTCATTCCTGTAACAAAGGCATCTCGTACTAGTAGCTCCACATGCTGTTCCGCCGTGAGCGTTTTGCAGTCACAAGTTCGGACGAGCATCTGTAGGGCTCGGAGAAATTCGGCACCCGATTCTCCAGGCCGCTGTCGTCGGGTAGCTAAACAATGTCTTGCGTAGACGGTGTTCATCGGCTGCAGGTACTGTCTTTTGAGGGCATCCAGTGCCCCTTTGTAGGTTGACAGGTCCCTGACAAATGAATAAACTTTTGGGGTGACCCTCAAAAGGAGAATTCTGTGCATAACAGCGGGTTCAGTTGCACGAACCTCCTCCAAGTATGATTGGAAGCATGCAAGCCAGAGTTCAAAGGCAAGAGCTGCTTCAGGGGCTTGGGGGTCCAAATCCAATCTTTCCGGACGTAAAACAGTTTCCATGTTTTAAAACTTCCAGTCAATAAAATTGATGCACCATCAATAACTCACTCTGAGACGTAAAGGCAAGAAAATCGGCTATTATTGACTGGAAGAAGGAACAAGCAGTGGTTGACCACCATACTACATCCTGGAGACAAAGAGGCCGGGCTCAGGCCTCAATTGCCTTTATACCAGGGTCTGTGGGAGGAGCCACAGGAGAGGTCAGCGGGGGACGTATCCAGACATGTATATGTAGTTCACCACTCTGTCACAGTTCACATCTATATTAGATCTATCATTTGCTGTTGCTTGTGAATCAACAGAGGTATTTATAGCAGGCACATAAAGCTTGAAACTGACTTTTGAATGCCAAGCGTCTGGCCTCGCGAATACATATTACCATCCCTCAGCACCATCACTGAATAATTCAGCCCCACTGTAGCACCAGCAAGAAAAAAGTCTCTGCTGCCGCCAGTGGTCTCATAATCTTCAAAGATGGCTCTTAACTGCACATATGAAGCCAAGATCACTTTGAACACCTCAAGAGCGATCCTTGGCGTGGCAGGTTCACTGATTATCTTTTTTTCACCGTTTGCTTCCGGCCAGCGCTGTATTGTTGCATAATCCATTTCTCATAGATCTGTTGAGAAAGTTGAGAGGGTGTACTTGATTTACCAACTGTTAAATTGCATGAACTCGTTCCGTGCTGTGAGTCAAGGGGAACTGATGGGCATCTAATTTATGCATCCCCAATAATGTCTGGTAGATTGGTAAGGTCGGATGTGATTGTTGAGTTTCAGATGCATTGTGATGATGCGTGCTTACCACCTGCAGACCTACGGCTCTTCCTACTGGCTCATATTTTTTTTTGGAACTTCCTTCTCTACTGCTGGTTGGTCAGGTCTCGTGCCTCAAGTTAGGGTGCCACCTACCGTACCCCCCCCCCCAGGAGTTTTGAACACTAACTCCCATCATCTTCTATTTCCCATAACACCCTCCTTTGGAAATCACTGCTCTAAATCCTGCAGACCACTGGGTGCTCTGTAATATAGCCCCATTAATGTGGTCGTGCCTTTCTTATTCCTCATTTTCACCCATGTTGTTGTTTTGTATGGCAGCCTTTTCTCTCTTCACATTTCTAATTGGCTTTTGTCAATCTACTCTTCCAGCTTGTGGCTGCATCTACTGTGGCAAAGCTGTCTCAGACCTTGCTAAGAGGGCATGATTGGACCAGGTGGAGGACATTCTGGGCTGGGGCACCACAGGGGCAATCTGGGGTTTGTGGTTTATGGGATTTCCACCCGTAACATCTCACTAGACGAGTTCTCCAGTCTGGAATGACAAAGCAGGACCGTGACATTTTCTGACTAGTTATGCCACCCCTCTTCCATTAAACCCTCCTGCTCTGTTGGATCTAAAACAACGGAACCCTGGAATATTTAGCTGCCAGTCCAGCACCTCCTGCAACCAAGTCTCACTATTGGCTACAATGTCGTAATTCCAGGTATTGATCCTTGCCCTGAGCTCACCTGCTTTTCCTACAGTATTTCTTGCATTGAAATATGTGCAGCTTATGGCATCAGTCATACCAGACTCAGCCTTTAGATTCCTGACTTTGTCTGAGGTCTTAACATTTATTTCCCGAACCCCACTACCTGTTCTGACACACAGGTTCCAACCCCCTTCAACTTTAGTTCCAACCACCCCCCCACTTCCTGTGCAGCCGTAGCAAACTTTCCCACTTGGATATTAGACACCTCCAGTTCAGGTGCAAACCATCGCTTCTGTACAGATCCTATCTTCCCTGGAAGAGAGCCCAATGATACAAAAATATGACATTTTCCCTTCCACACCAACTCCTTAGCCACATGTTAAACTGTATAATCTTCTGGCCTCACTAGCACGTGGGACTGGTAGCAATAAGATCACAATCCCAGAGATCGTGCCCTTTAACTTAGCACCAAACTCGCTGAATTCCCTTTGCAGAACCGCATCTTTTCCTACCTATGTCATTGGTACCTACGTGGATGACAACCTCTGGCTGTTCACCCTCTCATTTAAGAATGCTGAGGACTCTAACCAAGATATCCTGGACCCTGGCACCCAGGAGACAACACGTCATCTGGGGATCTCATTCTCATTCACAGAGCCTCCTCACTGTTCTCATAACTAATGAATCCCCAATCACCACAGTGTGCCTCTTCTCCCCCCCCCCCCCCCCTTCCCTTGCGAGTCACAGAGGCAGACTCAGTGCCAGGGATCTGACTGTTGTGAGTTTCCACTGATAGATTATCCTCACTCAAACAGTATCCAAAGTGGTATACCTGTTGTTGAGGGGGAAGGCCACGAGGACACTCTGCACTGGTTGTTAAAGCACTTTTCCCTTCCAGGCTGTCACCCAGTTTCTCAGGTCCTGCATCTTGGGTGTAACTACCTCTCTATATGTCCTATCAATCAGCCCCTGGAATGATCCAAAGCTCATCCAGTTCCAACTCCAACTCTTTAAAGTGCAGCGTTCGAAGCTGCAGCTGGCTGCACATCTCGTGGGTGTAGTCGTCAGGGAAACTGGAGGTCTCCCTGTCTTCCCACATCCCACAAGAG
Source organism: Hypanus sabinus (assembly GCF_030144855.1). Classification (NCBI taxonomy): domain Eukaryota; kingdom Metazoa; phylum Chordata; class Chondrichthyes; order Myliobatiformes; family Dasyatidae; genus Hypanus; species Hypanus sabinus. Next base: position 33,602,544 of record NC_082715.1, on the reverse strand, counting down.
GAGCATTCAACTATCCTGCCTGGCAGCCCTAGTCTTTTAACTAAACAAATATAAATAGGAAAAAACAATAAATAAACTGTAAGAAAAAGGAACCGACCTATAGCCTTAAACATGCTCTCTCTCAAGCCTTCCCTCACAGAATCTTCGAAAAGCTAAAGCCTCGGAATTCCCATTCTAACATTATCCATTCCAAGAATGGCTGCTTCACTTACTGCAGTCTTATTTTAATTTGCTCTTCCCAATCAATGCCGATCACTGATTGGCTGCTACTTAAAAGACCAAACTGCCACAAGTCGATGCCTTATGTACTCAGTTGGTGAATCTCAGTGAGCTATGTCTTCTCACGCTTTGGATCTCCGATTGGCCACTGCTCAGCTTCTGTAATTCCTCCTACTTCGCTGTACCCAAGCGCAGGATCACACAGAGACTTGGAAGGCTTAATCAAAACTAGGAGCTTTATTAACAAAAGAGACAAAACAAATCAGTAAAACTTACAAGGCCTTGGATAATTCGGAATAACTCAGCCAGAACTTCACTAGGCGAGGATTAGGATGGCCGAGACACCGAGGAGTTAGCACTACCCCTTTACATACACTTCAAGGATCGAAAAAATCAGTGCCCAGCTGATAAAACCTCAGCCTCCTGACAAGTTTACAAGTAACCAATCTAATAAGAGACAAAAGTCCAAGGACTTTTGACACCTGCCAAGTCTCAGAGAATTAATTAGAAGTATCCAAGGACAATTGCAACTTAAATGTAAACTAAAACCTAACAATAACACTTCAAATCCCAAAGTGCAACATTACAGATAATTATAATTAATAAAATGCAGAGAATACAGAAGAAAGCCCAAAACTCAGAGCCCTCAGAATATTCTAGTGATGAACCAAGATCTTGACAGATCTTTAAGCTTTTGAGAAGACTTCGAGGTAACCATTAATCGGGTTCCTACAGGTGAATAAAACCCTTTTCCTCTCATTGATAACCTTTCTTGCAGGATTAGCTAAAAGGACAGACATCCAGCAAGACTGACTTGTGTCTAGTGTACTTGCAGATGCATGTAGAGCAGAGTCACAGGGACTGTTGACCGTGGTGACTCACAAAGGAATGTTCAGGTATTGAAGGCTTCCATTTGGCATCAGGTCAGTTCTCGCACTTTTTCAGTGAGTAATGGACCAGATCCTGAGCAGGTTGACAGAGGTGCAATGCTTTGTTGATGACCTGCTCATTACTGGGAAAAATCAACATGAGCGCATACAAGACTTGGATGCCATACTACAAAGCTTAGTCGGAGTGAATGCACACAGCAAATGACCTGAGGTTGCCAGTGACAGTGGTCCACAACTCTTGTCTGAAGAATTCAAGGCAAAAGAACAAAAGAAGCTATCACAAAATAGACCTAACACATTAGATACAACAGGAAAGAAAATTATGAATTGAAATAAGAGCATTGAAATAGTATCTAAAGTTTTGCATCCATTCTGCTTCTGCACGGGCCATACAACAAACTAAAATTTTAATTTGCATTCTGTACAAGATACCCTAGCAGTAGATGAGTGTCGCCAGCAGGTGGTATTACAGTGTTACATTCATACGCCTCAATAGGATGTTTGCTAATATATCAGGAGCTGGCTGCTGCTTCAAGAAAGGAGGATACATAGTGATATGGCTAAGTTTGCCCATTTACTGTATTTTAAATATGTAAATAACCTCTAGCTACAGGATTGGCAATCTGCAGGCACCATTTAGAATGCAAATATGGATTGGAAAGTCCTTCAGCAGAGTAAGAATGTTATTTGAAATGAAAAGCTGAGTTCTTCTCTGAAGGGTCTGATTGATCATCATTCCCAGCATTTAAAGACCAACACATTCAGCAAAATCCAACCATTTTATGTAGCAGTTTGAATCACAATGAAATCCAAAGGAATGTGACATAGACAGTATGGGAAATCTGAGATTCGGATGACAGTATGGTGGCTACCAGGGTCAGACTGATAGGGAAGGAGCAAAAGAAGAGTGTTGTTACCCGCTTTTAATTTCTTGAAATGCTTCAACATGTTATATTGCAACAATACTTATGAACACACACGTGAGTCTCTAAGCTTTTGGTATGATAAACATCTCAGTACTGTGAAAGAAAAGTAAGGTAATCCTGTGTTTGAGTCTTTGAGTAGCCCGTATGACTCCTATTGAAGTGCATGACCTCATACTTCTTTAAACTGTAAATTGTAAATTGTTCCATGGTTAGGCTAGGGTTAATCAGGGTTGTGGGTTTGCTGGGTGGCGTGGCTTAAAGGGCTGGAAGGCCATATAATTAAATATATTCAGTGTTCAGAATGTGGACATCATGACATTGGAGAAACCAAATACAGATTGGGTGAGCACTTTGCAGAACACCTCTGTTCAGTCCACCGAATTTTCCAAAAGCTTGTCATTTAGGTTTTCCCAAGTTCAAAAGTTCAAAGCTCAAAGTAAAAATTCATTATCAGAGTATATTAGTGTCACCACATACAACCCCAAGATTCATCATCCTGCAGGCACACTGGACAAATTTGTAAACAGGATCAATGAACAACAAGCTACGCCACAGTATTCCATCCTGTTCTTCAGTGATTTCTCAGACTTTGGTCTTTTACATTGTTCCAACAAACCTTGACATAAGTTCAAGGTAGTATCTCATTATGTACAGTACGTGGCCAGTTCTAATGGAAGGCCAGGAAACTGCAATACATCAATGTAGTCTAACTTGCTGTGTATTTTGAGCATTTCCTTTATTTAAAATTATCAGTACTTTTCTATCTCATAACTCCAGTGTACTTTTTCCCTCTCTTCAGTGCCTTCACTTATTTGCAGCCTTCAGGCAAATCAGCTACAGATAATAGGTTTTCGCTTCCCATTCTCAACTGCGTCACTCAATTGCTTTGTTCTCTCATTTCTCCCTTCCACAGCTCTGCAATGTACTATATCTTTGCTTTCTAATGCTTGCTCACTCTGGTAAAAGCCCTTAAACCTGAAAAGTCAACTCTTTTTCTCTCTGCACAGATGCTGCTGGACACACTGAGTATTTCCAATATTTTCTGCTTTTAACTCTAACTATTCCCAGTTCTGCATCTGTCACTCCCTCATAACATCTATCACCCTGATTCACTGCTCCCATTACTTGTCTCAAACTATTTCAAAGCTTGGCTCCTAATAAAATAAATTAATCTTCAAATTGTTCCTTTATTAAATCTGTATAGAGAGTATAGGAGGAAGAAAGCTTGGAAATAAAGAATATAATCAGCAAATAAATCTATGTTTAATTCTGTGGTAAGAAGTTAATCACAAAACCTACTTAGAATTAGGGAAAACAATGAAAGGAAGCACATCATAAGCCACTCACAACAGCTTGTACACACAAATAATGACTAGCAGTTTCTGAAATTCTGGCTACAGACTTGCTCCACTTGAGCAAGTTAGTGGTATATCTTGGTGTTTCGATTCGGAAAATGCAGACACTTATTTATACAGCCCACAGCTCTTGTCCTGCCCTTCCAATCTCTTTCCCATTGGTAGAAGCCAACAGGGTGAGACACGTATAATGCAATGGGCACCTCTTGATCTTGCAGCCTTCATTTTAGTTTCATTTCTTGTCTTCTGAACTTGCAGATGGTGATCTCCCTCTGTGGTATTATAACTCAAATGTTGCTTGGATAAACTAAAGATATATGGTAATTAGTAGTAACGAGTGCCCTTTGTCAGGGCGTATTCAGAAGTTATGGTATATAGCAAAGGTTAAATTCAACAGCAGCCAGCCTTCAGACCTGAATGTGGAGTTGAAAACACTGCTCAGAACAATGGTGTCCTTGGAGCTACAGACTGGAGCCGATTGCAAACCAAGAAATGCCTCATTGACCTGAGATGTCTGCTTATGCATGAATGCAACCCGGAGTCAATGGTGACTAACATTCATTTTGGGTGTCTGGGGTGCTGGTGTGAAAATGGAGGTGTTTGAAATTATATGTAATTCAAAGGAAGCAGTGTGTACGTGCAGATTTCTCCCACTGTTACCTTTGATCTTTAGCATATAAACATGTCATATAACATTGGATCAGGAGACCTCTTCAACCAGATGGCTCTTGAAGTGAGTTGGCAACAACACAAGATGAACGTCGAGCTCTATAACGACCTACCGATGCTCACTACTAAAATCAAGGCGAGAAGACTGCAACTAGCGGGGCACTGTCTACGCCACCCTGAGCTACCTGCCAGCCTAGTCATCACATGGGAGCCCAAGCATGGGAGGATGAACCCTAGGCACCCTCTCAAGACTATGGTCAACACGCTCCTAGAAGATAGCAGCGTGGCTAATGTAGACGAACTGAACACACTGATGAGGGCGAGGGAGGAGTGGAGAGTCCGTCATCGTGCCCGATGCCGGCCCCCTAGGCCTGAGTTGACGTGGTAGTAGTAGGCCTCTCCTTCCAAGAGTGTCTCCAGTATGGTGCCTGATTGTTTGGCTGAATAAAGACTTCTATATCCACCAGCTTCCTTGTCTCTCTCGTGACTTCAATCACAGTCACAACACCATTATGAACATTATTTTATATATATAGATTTGTATCTAGATTTATTTATTACATGTACATTGAAACTACAGTGAAACGCGTCACCCAAGGATGCACTAGGCGAAACCTGTGAGTCTCGCCACTCATCCTGGCAGCAACATAGTGTGCCCATAATGCTTGGCAGAATAGCTGCAAGCATAACAAAGCAGAACATACCAAGCAACAGCAGCGAAACAAGCCCAGTGGCTCCCTCCCTCCCACCCAGGCAAATGCACAGTCCAGCTTGCTATGCAGTCAGAAATTTTAAAACTCCGTTTAAACTGCTCTCAGCACTTTGTGTCCACTGACAGTAGAATTTTGAACAGGGACAAAGTTACTATGATAAAGGGATAGTCATTTAAACAGGGGTGTAAATGGACTTCTTGAAGAGGGTTGTAAATCTCTGAAATCCTCTTTATCCTAGATCATTTGGAGATATCTAAAGAAGGGTTAGATACATTTTTGTAAGATCAGGAAACTGAGGACTATGAGCAACTGACACTGAAAAGGAGACGAGGCCTGGGGTAAATCTGCCATGATCATATTGGTAAAAAACACAAAATGCTGGCTGAACTCAGCAGGCCAGACAGCATCTATGGGAGGAGGTAGTGACGACGTTTCAGGCCGAAACTCTTCATCAGGAGTGATGATCATATTGGTATTGGGTTATTGTGGTCACATGTACCAAGATAGAATGAAAAGTGTTTATTGTGTGCATCATCCACACAGATTGTGCCATGCATGATTACATCAAGCTAGTGAAAAATAAGAAAGTGCAGAATATAGTGTTGCAGTTACAGAGAAAGTGCAGACAACTGAAGTCTAAGGGCTATGATGAGGTAATGTGGGAGATCTAAAAGTTTGTCTTATAGCATATGAGAGGTCCATTCAAGAGTCTGACACTGTGGGACAGAAGCTGTCCTTGAGTCTGGTGGTTTGCACCCTCAGGCTTTTGTGTCTTCTGCCCAATGGGAGTGGGCTGAGGAGAGAATGACCAGGGTGGGAGGGGTACTGATTATGTTAGCTGCTTTCCTGAGGTTGTGGGAAGTATAGATGGAGTCAGAATCAGAATCAGGTTTATTATCACTGTTTTATATATGATGTGAAATTTGTTGCTTTAAGCACAAAAACAACAATTACTATTACTTACAAAATAAACAAATAGTGCAAAAAAAGGAATAACGAGGAAATGTTGATGGGGAGAGGACAAGAAGCTGTTTCTGAATCACCCTTTCCACTGCTGACCCCTCATTGAAGACTGGGTGCATGTTCCCTCAAATTCCCTTTCCTGAAGTCCACAATTGCTTCCTGGTATTGCTGACATTGAGTGTGAGGTTGTTGTTATGACACCACCCAACCAGCCAATCTAGTTCACACCTATACATCTCCTTGTCACCATCTGAGATTTTACCGCCAACAATGCTGTCTCTTGCAAATTATAAATTGCTTTTGAGCTGTGCTTAGCCACACAACCATGAGTATAGAGAGGGCAGACTAATGGACTAAACACACATCCCTGAGGTGGTATGCCTGTGGTGTTTGTCAATGAAGACAAGGTGCTACAGTTCATCAATATTGACTGTGGACTTCCAATGAAGGATTCAGTTGCAGAGGGAGGCACAGAAGCTGAGTGTGTAATCCATAAACAGCAGCCTGATTTAATTTTGCTCTTGGCTAGGTGCACCAAAGCAGAATAGAGAGCCAGGGAGGTTGTATCTGCTGCAGACCTTGGTGATAGGTCAATTGATAGAGTCAATGGAGGGAAGATTGAGTAGCATGATGGACTGGGTTGTGTTCACAACTCTCTGCAATTCATCGTGATCTTTGGCAGAGTAATTGACATATCAAGTCAAATGCATCCGGATAGGGTGCTTTCTATGCTGCACCTATAGCAATAGGCAAAAGTCATTGGGAGCATGCTCTACTTCTCTATCCTTCTGAGGAAGTAGAATACTTGGTGTGCTTTTCCTTGGCTGTAGCTTCCACTAGAGGGGCCGAATGTCCTACTCCTATTTTCTTATTATTGGGTTTTTCCACTTCCTTGCACAATTCTGTGACTTCGCAGAAAAAAACAAACCAGTGAAATATTTTTGAACTAGACATTGAAAATTTAAATTTGATGTTTACCTTGTTCATCCTGTTAAATAGAGAGGCTTGATTATGTCATAAAACTGATCTGAAAACATGTGGGGAGTGATAAACTAAACGTTATGAGTAATGAGAAGCAAAGTCTTCATATGGTGATTTGTTTACCTTAAGAAGCATGAACTAATTGTGCCTTTGATAATATCAAAGGATAAGCTGAACCACAGAGGTCAAAGTGTGACACAAAGTTCACATAATTTATGTTAACATACAAACAATTTTTTTCTTTATGCACTCTAGAGTCTAAAAAACACTCATGTATCTTTTAACCTTCAAATAAGAGGGTGTGACTTTACTTCCTAATTTGCAACAGAAAACAGATCCCTGTTTTATGTGATAAAGATTTCCAGACCCAGCCCACTCATATCTTGTAAAACATCTGCATTTCTCCCATGTTGAACAGCAGATCAAAGTTAGCCAAGTAAAAGGATCAGTAAGAGAAGGGGCCCTTGAAGTTTCCACCTCTTGGTACACAGGGGGAAGTGGATTTTAACTTGTGAGAATGGCTGGATTTGTAGTCAGGTATGATGCCTTAAACCTACCAAAGCAGTTGATGGGCAGTAACCAAGAAGCAGACTGGCTGACTCCTAAATTGAACTCAAACCCATGGTAAGAGTTCAGGAAACACAGGAAAGCTCCATGGGAGAGTTGGTCCGGTAATGGAAAATGCAAATACTCATTAAGACTGCTTTAATTGTGGGAGTCAACCCAGGGTACATGGCTTTCCCAAGTATTCATCAGGGAGAATGTGGACAGGAAACAAGGAGTTTACAATGTAATCTCACAATATATACTATAACTTCATGGTCATCCTGCTGAGTAACTCTGTGAAAGATTTTCTTCACAACCATTGTATTAATTCCCTCTGCAAAATTTGATGGTAGCTCGGGGAGTCCAGTGCAAACGTTGTTGTTCAGCGGCTCCAAATTTAAAGCTGTGAGCTTGTTTCCAGCTCAGCACCAAGCTCCTGTGCATCCGGCACATAGAGGAGCTGGAGGAAAGGACTCGTCTTGGAGGAGTTGCAATGTCCTGCACTCCGGGGGTTAGAATCCTTGATGAGCAGGTATAACAATGTCTCAGGAGCTGAGGGTAACTCTCTTGGCTGCAGCAATTCTCTGCAGGTAGACTTATTAAAGAAGATCCAATGGCAATTGAACCTAGGGGACATTTGCTGCTTATGGCTGCTAAAATGTATCATTCCTGCATTCTACCAGTGACATCTACAGCAATTTGGCAGTCGTCTGTACACTAGGCAGCCTTGCTTCTACGGCTGTTCCATAAGTCAGCGATGCTATGGATGACTCAAAGAGAATGATAGGATACCTGAACTGGCACTCAAATTGGATTCAGGCACTTACCCACGGTCTGGAGATTCTGGCAGGTAGAAAGGAGGAAAGATACTCATTAAGGTATAGTCAATGTTCAACTCCAGTACAAACTCAGGAAGTTGTTTTGCAAACTCAGTGCAATGATTAATCTTACATGTAAAATTCCTTGCAGTTCTGTTTGCTGCTAAGTTAACCGCTGCTTCAAACTGCAGCTGCTGAAGAGAATAATTTTTCAGACCTAACCTAAATAACCCAACTCTGTACAAATCAACCAATATCAAAATATGCTTCTAAATCAATCTTAAATGAGTTGTGAATTTGTTGCACTTATACTCCATTCATATGCTATTAGAGATATAGAGATATTCATGTTTAACCCTTGGATATACACTCAGCAGCCAATTTATTAGGTACACCAGCAAATATTTAATCAGCCAATCATGTGGCAGCAACTCAATGGATAAAAACATGCAGAAATGGCCAGGAGGTTCAGTTGTTGTTCAGACCAAACATCAGAATGGGGAAGAAATGTGATCTAAATTACTTCAGACATGGATTGATTGTTGGTGACAGATGGGGCAGTTTGAGTACCTCAGAAAATGCTGATCTTTTGGGATTTTCACACACAAGACTCTAGAGTTTGTAGAGAGTGGTGTGAAAAACAAAAAAAAACATCCAGTGAGGAGCATTTCTGTGGACAAAAATGCTTTGTTAATGAGAATTCCGAGGAGAATGGCCAGACTGGTTCAAGCTGACAGAAAGGTGACAGTAACTCAAATAACCATGCATAGCAACAATGGTGTGCAGAAGAGCATCTCTGAATGCACAACATGTCCAACCTTGAAGTGGATGGGTTACAGCAGCAGAAGTCCACGGACATACGCCCAATTGCCACTTTACGAGTTACAGGAGGTTCCTAATAAAGAGGCCACTGAATGTATATTCCTGGCCATTCCTGGTCCCATCCCACTGAAGAAGTGGCTTTGCAGGTTTCCAAGAGCAATGACAGAATGTCAAATTATTTCAATGACATAAAACAAAAAAAAACTCATATTTTTGAATGATGGTAAAGAATTGCAGGACACTTACAAAACATTATCTCCTACCTGGAAGAAAGGTTGCACTGAAATACATAGTTTACTCCATAGAAAGCAGAAGATGAGATAATTGTATACTGTCTCACAGGGCAATTAAAACAAAAAGAATAATATTTCCCGTCAGTGACAAAGAAGCTAAATGTGAATTGTCTGATCTTAGGAAATGAAAATATAGATTGAAGAAAGCATAGCAAAGAATTTCAAAGGAAGGTTTTAGGAAAGGGTGTCAAAGCATGTGAGCTGCTTGAGTCGGCAAGACCACCGTCACCTTCAGAGAATAAAACAGCAGGCAGAAGACGATACCGCTGTGAGTAGAAACAGAGGAGAACATCAACATCAGGAAATATATTCACTCTAACTTATAAGAAGAGGTCAATCATGAATGTCAATGAGATGGATAGAACTTACGACAATTCTATTATTGTGGTGGCAACAATCTCCACGGAGTGTCTAAAGGGAAAAAATGTGAGGTGTGTGAAAAACAGCCATTTTGTGAAAATGTCATTGAGTGCTGAAATGAAAGCAGAGATCAAAAACAACTCTGATGGCTCCAATTACATAGTTGTCCTTCATCATATTTATCAGAGCACTCAGTTATGGGTAAATGTGAACATTTGCAACTCACAGATCAATTTACTGGTAAATAGATGTGCAGCTTTCAATATGATGTGTGGAAAGTATTTCACCCAGCTTCACTGCCATCTAACTGTAGCTTGAGAAGAAATCAGAATATGGTTTATTATCACTGACACACCGTATGTCATAAAATTTGCTTTTGACAGCAGTACAATGCAATACATAAAATATACTTTATGACCATGAGACATTGGAGCAGATTTAAGCCATTTGGCCTATTGAGTCTGCCCCAGCATTCCATCATGGCTGCTTGTATTAACCCTCTCAACCGTAACCCTTTTCAACCGTTACTTCCTTCTCCCAATAACCTTTGATGCCCTGACTCATCAAGAACCCATCAACCTCTGTTTTAAGTACACCCAATGACTTGGCCTCCACAGCAGTCTGTGGCAATAAACTCCAATTTAAGGTGGTGTTGGTGAAGCACAGCAAATACTTGCTGGTGGCAAATAAAACAAAGACAACAACTAAATGCTTTATCAATCACATTTCTTTCTGGTAAACGATCACAGCAAGCAATAGACTGTAACTTCCCTGCTGGAGTTGAGCTCTTGAGCTGTCTGCACAACCCAGCAGTTTTGGAGTGAAGGGTCGAAAGCGCAAGAAGGTTGTGGTGTGATGTGTACAGGCAGAATCAAAGCAGTAGATTCTGGAATGGAGAGCAGGGACTGAGCCAATGTTTTGATGGTACAGACTTGGAGGCAATTCAATTCAACAGAACCAACTCAAGGAGAGTGGAGGCAATGCAGTGTCAAGGTGGTGGGGCCCAGAACAAGGCCTGAGAATGAGGAGACCCAAGGTTTGATAGATTTAAGTGCCAAGTCGAATTGGAAAAGTTGGGTACGGGCTGAATTGAAGGGGCAGGGTACTGGCCCGAGTACTTATCCAGGCAGCAGATCCCAGGTCCCAGAGCAAAGAGTGGCCAGCAGTTTGAATGATTTAAGTGCTGGGCCAGATTGAAAAGGGCAGGGTGTCAGGGCCAAAGGCAAGGGATGGGCTGGTTCAAATCACTGCTCCACGAGTTTTCCTCGACTCTACACTGAACTTCAGATCATCGCTCCACGAGGCTGCATCACAGTCTGATATGGAGGGGCTACTGCACAGGACTGAAAGAAGCTGCAGAATGTTATAAATCTAGTCAGCTCCATCTTGGGCACTAGCCTACAAAGTACCCAGGACATGTTTAGGAAGCAGTGTCTCAGAAAGGCAGCGTCCATTATTAAAGACCTCCAGCATCCAGGGCATGCCCTTTTCTCAGTTACCATCAGGTAGGAGGTACAGAAGCCTGAAGGCACACACTCAGCGATTCAGGAACAGCTTCTTCCCCTCTGCCATACAATCCCTAAATGGAATTTGGAGCTTTGGACACTAACTCACTTTTTTTAATATAAAATGTTTCTGTTATGCACAGCCAAAATTCTCACATCCAGAGGTCACTGTTAATAATCACCCAAGTTTCCATCATATTGGAAAAAAGTTGTAAAACTGAGACTAAAGAAAACCAAAATATTTCTATAAATTAATTGGGGATAGATGTTATGTTATAAGACCATAAGACATAGGAGCAGAATTAGGCCATTTGGCCCATTGAGTCTGCTCCGCCATTTTGTCATGACTAATCCATTTCCCTTCTCAGCCCCAATCTCCTGCCTTCTCCCTGTATCCCTTCATGCCCCAAGTTAATCAAGGATTTATCAACTTCTGTCTTAAATATACCCAATGCCTTGGCCTCCACAGCCGCCTGTGGAAACAAATTCCACAGATTCACCACTCTCTGACTAAAGAAATTCTTCCTCATCTCCGTTCTAAAAGTACACCCCTCTATTCTGAGGTTGTGTCCTCTGGATAAGTTATACTCATGCTATATTAAAGCATTTTCTTTTTAAGGGTGTGTGTGTGTGTGTTTAATATCTCAAGTATGACTATAAAGAAAGCAGTTATTAATTGCATTGTTCTTAGCAGAGAGCCTGTGTAATTAATCACAGACACAATGACTAAGCCATATAAATCGAAGTTGTGACTGTTTAGTCAGGTTGCAGCAGGTGCATCGAAAATTAACCACTTTTCCTCCTAAGAACTACAGCAAGTAATCTCTCCAGCATCCACAAGCACCTGGTCTAACTCCCATTCAATGCACTGTTTCCCAATTCCACACATGTCGAAAGACCATATTGTTCAAAATGCTTTGGGCCAGATCGTGCTTAACTTCTCCACACCATTTGTCCATCACTCCCTCACAGTTACAGTAACTCTTAGCAGCTCAACAGGTCCATTCAACCTTAGAGCCCTGCTGCCAGAGCCTCATCTCCAGAATGCCCTGGTAACATAAAGTCCTTATCATTTATTTCCTAAGTAGAGCCATTAAACCAGTTGAAGGACACTTAAATAATGAAGTTGTTAAAATTTCTGGTTAAAAGCACATTTAGAATGTAAATTAATTTAAAGCATTAACATTATTTTTTTAATTAATATATATTCCATTTCAGTCATGGATTGTTAGCCCTCCTTCCTGCTGCAGCCTGCAGTAGACCAGTATTCTCGACTTCCTGATCTGATGACAGACATGCTCCTACCTAATGCCTACTTCACAGTGGCTGAAAGAGCTCTCCGCCAATGAACTATTTTTTTACATGAAGTCACTGTTATACTGTAGAAGACATCTTACACATTTTCTGATACATAAATCATCGCGTGATTAAATGAAGGGTTGTAATTTTTCCACTTTCAGCAGCTGCAGCGTTTTGCTCTATTTGGTCTGATACGTCTAGTAGCTGGATAGCTCTCGAATGGAGTGCATATCTTTTCAATCAATAAATTAGGCCAGTTGTTTGTTTGAATTGGATGAGTTAGCTGGAAAAAAACAATCCATCTCTTTACCACAAATGTATGCTGGGCCACGTTAGAAGCGTAATCAAATGAAAAGTCACAAAATATTTACTTACAAAGATTCACTCTGCGGTATTTATAGCTACCGAGATAATTTTAGGGATTTGTATACCACTTGGCACATATAGAACTGAACACTTGCAAATTTCCGTATAAATTATCTGCAGTGAACCAAACGGCAGTGATTCACAGCTACGAAAAGGGAAGACTTCTATCTGTCATTAAGGGGTTTTAAATTACCCTTTAACATTGAATATTCCTGTAATGTTCTAACTTAGAAATTTTTATTCCTTTTATTCATTGGGGTCCTTATCTCAGGAGTCACCATTTTCTCATGATTTCTACATTCATTTATTTCCAAAACAAAATGGTTTAGGTTTACCCAGATTTAGATCCATTTCAGGGAGCTTCATTGGCAGCTCTGTTTCTCACTCCAAAATAGGACAATCGAAGTACAAGATTAGAATGGCTAATACATTCCCCCAGGCCATAAGACTGCTGATCTCCTTGAAACCCACCAGCTCTCATCTCATATGAAGCATTATACGGTTTACTTTTTAACTTGTATCGTATAAAAACCATACTATTTGTCATTATTTGTGGCAATATTACTTTCTGTGTTGTGTGTGTGAGTTATATGTACTGTGTTGTGCACTTTGCTCCGGACGAACGATGTTTCGTTTGGCGGTATGCATGTATACGGTTGAATGACAACAAACTGAACATGAGCTTGTTATTTGAAAAGTATTCGAATGCAAAGTCTCGGGAATTTGTATTTCTTGTTGGTTCTCTAATTTTATCAAATAATATTGTCCCAGGCAATGTCAGCTCTGTTTAGTTTAGCAAATAAAATAACACGTCTGTATATGCTACCTGACCTGCTGAGTTCTTCCAGCGTTGTGTACGTATTCTTTGATCCACAGCATCTGCAGTTGTATTTTTGTATATATACTTTTAGTTCTTCATTTCACTAAAAACAGGGAGCAACTGGGAAAGAATAGCTATTTTACTTTCCTGAAATTGTATTAAGGTTTTGTTTTCATGTAACAAAACAGTTTTGAAATTAGACAGATTTTGAGAAATCGTCTATCATTCTTTCATTTCATTATAATTGAAAGTTTTATTGTCTGTCACTTGATGTTTTACCATTCAGAAACTTAATTTATGAATAATTCTTACTTAGAATGATCAAAATCAGAATCAGGTTTAACATCATCAGCAGATGTCATGAAATTTGTTAGCTTTGCAGCAGCAGTACAATGCAATACATGATAAGTACAGAAAAAAACTGAATTACAGTAAGTATATGTATATATCTCTATTAAATAGTTGAACTAAAGTAAGTAGATAAAATTAAAATAAAGTAGTAGTTAAAATAAGTAAAAAAGTTAAATAAAATATCACTGGTAATATTTCTTAATTTTATTTAATGCTCATGATGCACTGAAAATGAAATAGAAAAGGAAATGTAAAGGAAAGATAAAAATAAAATAATTAGAGAGTAGAACTTAACTTGACCCTTTATTGATAATGTGTGTGGAGAAGTGAAATTGGGTGAAAATACCATAATTTATCACAATAATGCAGGATTTCTCACAAATCAGTTTCCATTGTGAAGAGTAAATGTAGAGAATTTTAAATATGTTAAAGCAATACATAATCTCAAAAAGAATAAATTATTTTTAGGTGCTGCAAATCTGAATTATAACTAAAAATACTGGGGATATTCAGCAGATCAAGCAGAGTGTGTAGAGCGAAAACAAATCTATTTCAGATCAGACAGTTCTCTCCACACCAGCTACCTGACATGCTAAATAGTGTTAACATTTTTAGTTATGAACCATTAAATGGAAGCATATTTTTATTCTTATATGCCCTCTATGTATGTTTTTGTACTGACATTACAGTAATGGAGTTACGATATTAAAATTGCAATAGTATTTAATTCAACACCATGAAAAGTTGTCAATTAATAAGTTCAGAATTTCTATTGAGATGCTGGTGTCATGGGATAAATTTTATGGCCTTCTTAGCCAGACCATGACACCACAGAAAATGCTACTGGTTTTCTTTGCAATTGATCGTTCATTTTTAATCCCAGAATCCCCAGTCCATCACGGGTATAGCCCTCCCCGCCAATGAGCACATCTATACAGAGTGATGTCACAGGAGAGCAGCATCCATCATTAATGACCCACACCACCCAGGCCATGCTCTCACCTCACTGCTGCCATCAGGAAGAAGGTACAGGAGCCTCAGGACCCACACCACCAGGTTCAGGAACAGTTATTAGGGCACGACATGATCACAGTTCAGGGCATTGCATTGCAGAGTTCAGAGTTCTGGCAGCATTCTGTGCTTCCTTCCTGTGGAATGCTGGGGTCTCCGGGTGCTCTGGGTTCCTCCCATAGTCCAAAGACTTACCAGATAGGTTAATTGGCCATTGTAATTTGTTTCATGATTAGTTTAGGGTTAATCAGGGTTGTGGGGTTGTTGGGGTGGTGTAGGTCAAAGGGCCAGAAGGGCCTATTCCCACTATATCACTAAATAAATTATTTCACCTCAGCCATCAGGCTCTTGAACTAGTGGGGATACCTTCACTCACCTTATCGCTGAGTGTTCCCACAAGCTAGAGGTTTACTTTTGGGGACTCTTCATCTCATGTTCTCTGATATCTATTGTTTATTTATTTATTATTATTCCTTTCTTTCTTTTGTACTTAAAGTTTCTGGTCTTTCGCACATTGGTTGTTCATCAGTCTTGTTGGTTTGTCTGTCATTAATCCTATCGTATTTCTTGGAGTTACCGAGTATGCCTGATTGAGGAATCTTGCATTTTGTGTGTGTTGCTTGGATTTCCAGCATCTGCAAATTTTCTCCTCTTTGACATGGGTATGCTATAATTTTGTGCTTAGTATAGTACAACAACTTACAGGTCCATTACATAGCTGTTACTCCACTGAAGGCAACAGAAGAGTGAAGGAAATTCTCCAAAAGGAGATCAGAATTGGGAAAACACAGTTCATTGTATGGCTACTGAATTCATTGTGAAGAATATTGAGATCTAGAAACTATCTCAAGGTCAGATAGGAATGATTCCAAACTACCTGTTTCACTCTGAGGTAAAATTAATGAGGCAGGTTGAGTCAATGGTTAGAAAACAAAATTTGTGACCGGTGTAAAACACAGTAAACACAATACTCAATTAGCTAGCTCCCAAATTTCAATGCAGCTAATATCCTCTCCTGATCAAGTTGGAACAGATACTTGCAAGCCAAAAGGAAGTTCTAACAGTATTGTGAGGCAGGTCATCAATTAATTTTAATTTAACTGTTTTATTGATTTCCACCAGCTATTGCAATGAATCTAAAAGCCGCATTCTAGTACACAAGTCTGCAGGGAACTGGGTGAAAGGTCCTAATATCCTATTAACAAAGCGTCTGATTCAACTAGTTGTTGTTGCACAGGAATACACCAAACAACATTTTGCTTACAATTAAATCTGACTCGGGGAACAAGCATTGGAGCACGGGGTGAGGCATGCTGTGTGCAGAGGGAGGAATGATTCTACATATCTACCCTGAGGGGTCACAGGAGAACAACTTCTCCCTGAACTTTAGAAAGGAACCATGTATGAGAGGCTAGATAATATTCTTAGTGTAAACTGTCACAAGTTCCAAAACAGGGTAAGGAAACAATTAACAGCAGATGTTGAAACCTGTTTAAATGAAGCTGGAGATATTCACAATATTTCACCAGTTGTCATCCATTATAGCATAAAAATGTGGTCCTGCAGTCACACGTGGCTCCCAACAGCTAACTGCACTGCCTCTAGGTACAGTCAGCTTGTCCTGGTTATTGTGACTGTCTAAAGCTGAGCAGCACAAAAGCCGTCACTCGGAAAAACAAAAGGCAGAGTTTCTGGAGAGAATCTTGTTCTTCTGTACCAACATAATTTTTTATACTTTTTTAAAGCTCAAGGACAACAATATACATACACTCTTGATCTTTTCAATCATTCAAGTTCCCTGGCCCCGGTCATCTTATTTTCACTATGGATTCCAGTACACCTCCATCCCCACCAGGAAGGCCTCAAAGCTCTCTGTTTCTTTCTGGACACCAAGCCCATCCAGTTCCCCTCCACCACCACTCTCCCCAGTCTGGTGGAACGTCCTCACTCTCAATAATTTCTCCTTCAGCTCCTCCCATTTCCTTCAAACAAAAGGTGTAACCATTGGCACTTGCATGGGTCTCAGCTATGCCTGCCCTTTTGTCAGCTACGTGGAACAATCTGTGATCCAAACCTACACTGGTATCACTCCCCTACCATTCCTACGCTACATCAACAACTGCATTGGTGCTGCTTCCTGTACCCATGCAGAGTTCATCGACCTCATTAACTTTGCCTCCAGCTTCCACCCTGCCCTCAAATTTACCTGGTCCATTTCCAAAGCTTCCTTCCCTTTTTTGATCTCTCTGTCTCTGTCTCCGGAGACAGTTTATCTACTGATGTCTATTATAAACTCACTGAGTCTCACAGCTACCTAGACTATACCTCCTCCTATCAAGTTAGTTTTAAAAATGCCATTATCTTCTCTCAATTCCTTCTCTCTGCCACATCTGCTCTCAGGAAGAGGCTTTTCATTTCAGAGTGAAAAAGATGCCCTCCTTCTTCAAAAAAATGGGGCTTCCCTTCCTTCATCAACGAAGCACTCAACTACAACTCTTCTATTTCACGCATGTCTGCCCTCATCTCATTCTTCCACCATCCCATCAGGGCTAGGGTTCCTCTTGTCCTCACCTACCACCCCATCAGCCTCCGTGTCCAGCACATAATTCTCCGTAACTTTTGTCGGCACCAACGGGATCCCACCATCAAGCACATCTTTCCCTCCCCCACTGCTTTCTGCTTTCCAAAGGGATCACTCCCTATGCAACTCCCTTGCCCATTCGTCCCTCCAGACTGACCTCCCTCTTGGCACTTACTGTTGGAAGCAGAACAAGTGTTACACTTGCCCTTACACCTCCTCCCTTACTACAATTCAGGGCCCCAGCAGTCCTTCCAGGCGAGGCGACACTTCACCTGTCAGTCTATTGGGGTCATCTACTGTATCTGGTGCTCCCAGTGTGGCCTCCTGTATATCCATGAGACCTGATGTAGATTGGAAAACTGCTTTGCCGAGCAGATATGCTCCGTCCACCAGAAAAAGTGGGATCTGCCAGTTTAATTCCTCTTCCCATTCCCATTCTGACATGTCAGTCCATAGAGTCCTCTACTGTTGTGATGAGGTAACACTGAGGTTGGAGGAACAACACCTTATATTCCGTCTGAGTAGCCTCCAACCTGATGGCACGAACATTGATTTCTCAAACTTCCAGTAGTGCCTCCCACTTCCACCTTCAACATTCCCCATTCCCTTTTCCCTCTCTCACTTTATCTCCTTGCCTGCCCTCCCTCTGGTGCACCTCCCCCTTTTCTTTCTTCCATGGCCATTAGATTAGATTAGATTTGATTCAACTTTATTGTCATTGTGCCAAGTACAGATACAAAGCCAATGAAATGCAATTAGCATCTAACCAGAAATACAAAGAATAGTGTTATTTACAAATTAACTGTGCATAAAAAAGTAAGTGCTACAGCACACAAATATAAAAGTACCGAGACAGTACAATATGGGTGCATATAATATCTTAGCGCTGTGATGTGAGGTTCAGCAGGGTCACAGCCTCAGGGAAGAAGCTCTTCCTGTGCCTGCTGGTGCGGGAGCAGAGGCTCCTGTAGCACCTACTGGATGGGAGGAGAGTAAAAAGTCCATGGTTAGGGTGAGATGCATCCTTGATAATGCTTTTCACCCTGCCCAGGCAGCATTTATGGTAGATGTTCTCAATGGTGGGCAATTGGGTGCCAATAATCTGCTGGACAGTTTTCACCACACGCTGGAGTGCTTTGCGGTCCAATATGGGACAATTTCCATACCACACTGAGGTGCAGTTGGTGAGTATGCTCTCAATGGTACAGCGGTAAAAGTCCATCAGTATCCTGGGACAGAGGTGAGCTTTCCTGATGCTCTGCAAGAAATAAAGGTGCTGTTGCGCCTTTTTGATCAGGAAGGAGGAGTTCAGGGACCAGGTGAGATCCTTGGAAATGTGGACACCAAGGAACTTGAAGCTTGATACATGATCCACCACAGCTCCATTGATGTAGATGGGGATGTGTGTGTGGCTCCTAGCATGCCTGAAGTCCACAATGATCTCCTTGGTCTTCTGGGTGTTAATGGCCAGGTTGTTGTTAGCACACCACGCGGCCAGGTGCTGGACCTCATCCCTGTAGGCCGTCTTGTCATCCCCTCTGATCAGGCCAACCACCGTGGTGTCATCTGCAAACTTGATTATGGAGTTAGAGCCATGTACAGGAACGCAGTCACAGGTGAAAAGGGGGCACAGAAGCGGGCTCAGCATCTGTCCTCTCTTATTAAATTCCCCCTTCTCCAGCCCGCTATCTCTTTCATCAATCAACTTCACAGTTCTTTACTTCACCCTCCCCCTCCCAGTTTCACCAATCACCTTGTCGTTCTTCCTCCCCTCCCCCCGCCTTCTTACTCTGACTCCTCATCTTTTTCTCCAGTCCTGATGAAGGGTCTTGGCCCGAAATGTTGACTGTACTCTTTTCCTAGATGCTGCCTGGCCTGCTGAGTTCCTCCAGCATTTTGTGTGTGTGTTGCTTGGATTTCCAGCATCTGCAGTTTTTCTCTTGTTTGTAAAATATGATTTTATACAGATTCTGTGCCTATAATCATCAACTTACTTTAGCATTTTGAATATAGACAGGTAACTTTGCATAATTACATATTTACAAAGTTAGCACATCCTAACTAACAGGAGCAACACATACAAAATTCTGGAGAAACTCAGCAGGTCAGGCAGTATCAGTGGAAATGAACCAGGTCGAGGCCCTTCTTCAGGACACAACTAACAGAATCCTTTTGAATATCCAAATACTGGTGGCTGATAGAGATTGTTACTTGGTGAGTGAGGGGAGCATAAGCTGAGTGGTGCATTGGGACCAGGGTAGCCCCTGAAAATGGCAGCCCTGTTCTTGACTGAGATTGCATGATCATGGGTCTTTTACCATCCTGGATCCAGTCTCCTGGCCTTGAATACTGGTTCTCTTTGAAGGTCCACAGAACCTCCCCCAATCTCAACAGCAAATGCCATCTCCCAAAGTTGGCAAATCTTATCTGATGTAACTTCAGTAAGTGCTCTCGTCCCTCTCACATCTGAACCACTACTGTCTCTTCCTCATTTTGCTTTCCTGACTTCCAAACACACAACTACTGATCTGACTATTCCCACTTCAGATACCCTGAACAACTATAGTCCTTGTATACTACTTACTGATTGTCCACACAACTACTGATCCCTCCTTCCCCACCACTGCCTGGCCATGCAGCCATTGATTTCTCTCTCTCTCCACTTTTGACTTGCTCAACACCTACAAACACTTGTGTCCCTTCAAATGACTGTCTCAACAACCACCAATCCCCCAGTCCCGCTAACTGATCCTTCCATTCCTATCTCTGAATCTTCCAGCTATTCTCAACCCACCTGTTTCCAAACATCTACCAACACCCCAATCAACATCACTGAATGCCAACACTTATCAATCGCTCTATCACACTACTAACTGACTGCACCACAATGGACATTGACTCCAATCTCTGTTTCCTCCCCACCCACTGGCACTCACTATCAGATGTTTACCCCCATTACCAGTATCTGACCCACCTGACTACCAAGCTCACCCTTTAAGATACTCAGCAGTCATCATCTGTAGGTTTCCAGGGCCAGATCTGGGTCTGCTCAGATGGTCTTATTTATGCAATCCTTATACGGACCTCACATACATTGTGAGGACCACTACTGAGGTGAATGGACTGGTATAAGATTCTCAGAAGAGGGCCTGGACTGTAGTACGCCAGTGAACACCATTTTAAAGAATGGTGCATTAGGAGGTCGATCTTACAGAAGACCTGGAAGGAAAGGTCACACTCAATATTCTGTATTACCGCTAGTTTTCCATTCAGTTTGAATTGTGTTCCCGCAAATGCAAGAAAAGTAGGTAATCTAATAAAAATATTAAATCTAATAAAAAAAGTTAACATTCTCCAAATATGTGCAGTAGTTACTTATTGTAAAGATAATTGTTTTATGATTATCAGAAAATGCTGGAGATAATGATTGCCCTTGGGAAACAACTGTGACAGTAATCTCTGATTCAATCAAATCCAGACATAGTTTTGTTATAATTTTTAGATACATAATTTTGTTGCTGCAACAAATGAACCTTGTTTATGTGTTGAAAGGAACGTTTTAAACCATTCCTTTCATTAATTTTCTCTCTGTCGTCTGATGAACGGTTATTCACAGTGGCAGGAAAATAAAGGTAAATTTAGAATGCTGTAAATAAGTGGTTGTCTCAATATTTGTGTAACCAGTTAAATTATGAAAGAATGAGACTCCACGTGTATATGATTAAAATCTCAGGTCTGGAAAGGTTGTTTGACTGAATGATCATAAGAAACAAAAACAGGAGAAGATGTTTTGGCCCCTTATGTCTGCTCCATCATTCATTAAGATTGTGTCTAATCTTTTACCTCATCACTTTCCTGCAATAACTCCATATCCTTTGATCCTTTAATGTTTGAAGATCTATCTAATTATAACTGGCCTTGCTATTAAACATTTGCCTAGTTCCTCAGCCTTGGTTTCTACCAGAGAGTGATAGCGTACTGCAGGAAGGAAACAGGCTCTTTGGGCCATCCTGTCTATGCCTACCAAGATGCACATCTCAGCTAGTATCACTTATCCATGTTTGGCTCACATACCTCTAAACATTTCCTATCCATTGCAGCCATATTAAATAAATACCATGTGGGTAAGTCCTTCACAATAGATTGTCCACAATTTATGAACTATGGACCCGAAACGTTGATGGTACCGTCCAGCTCAAGGGTCTTGGCCTGAACCATCAACTATACTCTTTCTCATAGGTGCTGCCTGGCCTGCTGGGTTCCTCCAGCATTCTGAGTGTGTCACTTGGATTTCCAGCATCTGCAGATTTTCTCCTGTTTGTGAAAGATTATAGGTGGAGATTTATAAGATCATGAGGGGCATAGATAAGTTGGATTGACAGTCTTTTCCCTAGGGTAGGACATCCCAGAACCAGGGGACATAAACCTAAAGTGAGCAAGACTAGATCTAGGGGTAACTTCTTTCACTCAGAATGTGGTCTACCAATGGAACAAGCTGTCAGTAGAAGTGAATGAGAAAGGTAAAAATATGACTTTAAAAAGCATTTGGACAGTTGCATGAATAGGAAAGGTTTAGAAGGATATGGGACAAATGCAGGCTAATGGGAGCAGTTCAGTTCTGCAATTTGGTTGGCAGTGGGTGAAATAATATTGAGGATTGTTGGAAATGTAGAGTTGAGACTACATTAAGGACCACTCCTCATTACTGATCAAGAAACTTCAAATCCTGGGACTCTGTTCTCTCTTCTGCAACTGGATCCTTGGTTTCCTCATTGGGAGATCTCAGTGCAGATAGGAAATAATATCTCCTCCTCACTTACAAATAACACCGGTGCACGTTAAGGATGAGTGCTTAGTCTGATGCACTACTCTCTCTACACCCATGACTATGTGGCTAGTCACAACGCAAGCATTATCTATAAATGTGAATGTTGTCAGCAGACACTCTGATGAGATGTACAGGCGTGAGATGAAAGGGCTGGATCAACAACCCCACAATTCAGGCAAACACGAGGAAATCTGCAGATGCTGGAAATTCAAGCAACACACACAAAATGCTGGTGGAACGCAGCAGGCCAGGCAGCATCTACAGGGAGAAGCGCTGTCGACGCTTCGGGCCGAGACCCTTCATCAGGACTCCTCCTCTGTCAAGATGAAGCCACACTCAGGTTGGAGGAACAACACCTTATATACCGACTGGGTAGCCTCCAACCTGATGGCATGAACATTGACTTCTCTAACTTCCGTTAATGCCCCTTCCCTTCTTACCCCATCCCTGATATATTTAGTTTTTTTTAACTTTTTTCCCCCTCCCTTTTTTTTCTTTCTCTCTCTGCCCATCACTCTGCCTGTTCTCCATCTCCCTCTGGTGTTCCCCTCCCCCTTTCTTTCTCCCTAGGCCTCCCGTCCCATGATCCTTTCCCTTCTCTAGCTCTGTATCCCTTTTGCCAATCACCTTTCTGGCTCTCAGCACCCCACCCCCTTCAGTCTTCTCCTATCATTTCACATTTCCCCCTCCCCCTCCTACTTTCAAATCTCTTACTATCTTTCCTTTCAGTTAGTCCTGACGAAGGGTCTCGGCCTGAAACGTCGACAGCGCTTCTCCCTGTAGATGCTGCCTGGCCTGCTGTGTTCCACCAGCATTTTGTGTGTGTTGCCACAATTCAGGCCACATTTTCTTCTTGCTGCTGCCATCAGAAAGAAGGTACAGGAGCCTCAGGACTCACACCACAAGGTTCAGGAACAGCGATTATCCCTCAACCAGCAGGCTCTTGAACCAGATGGCATAACTTCACGCAACTTCACTTGCCCCATCACTGAACTGTTTCCACAACTTATGGATTACTTTCAAGAACCCTTCATCTCATGTTCATCATATTCATTTCTTATTTATACATTATTATTATTAGTTTTTTTCTTTTTTGTATTTGCACAGTTTGTTATCTTTTGCACAAAGGTTGTTCATCCGTTATGTGTAGTTTTTCATTAATTTTATTGTGTTTCTTTGTATTTACTGTGAATGCCTGCAACAAAATGAATCTCAGGATTGTATATGGTGACATTTATGTACTTCGATAATAAATGTACTTTTGAACTTCTTAAAACTTTTTGGTTGGGTGATGTCGCACTCAATGTCATTAAGACTAAAGAATTGATTGTGGACTTCAGGAAGTGGTAGCTGAGGGAACACATACCAGTCCTCATCGAGGGGCAAGTGGAAAGAGTGAACGGTTTCAAATTCCTGGGTGAAAAACATCTCTGAAAATCTAATCTGTGCCAAAAATATTGACACAATTACAAATTAGAAACATCAACAGCCTTGTCACGTTAAAAAGACTCTACAGTTGCATCACCATCTAGCATGGAGGGGTACAGGATCTAGCACAGGATCAGAAAAAGCTGCAGACGGTTGTAAACTCAATCAGCTCTCTCATAAGACCATAAGATATAGGAGCAGAATTAGGACATTTGGCCCATTGAGTCTGCTCCACCATTTCATCATGGCTGATCCAATTTTCCTCTCAGCCCCAATCTTCTGCCTTCTCCCTATATCCCTTCATGCCCTGACCAATCCAGAATCTATCAATCTCTGCCTTATATAAACATAAAGACTTGGCCATGACAGCTGCCTATGGCAAAGAATTCCATAAATTCACCACTCTGTGGCTAAATTCCTCCTCGTCTCCATTCTAAAATGACGCCCCTCTATTCTGAGGCTGTGTCCTATGGTCTTGGGCTCTCCTGCCGTAGGAAACATCCTCTCCACATCAAATCTATCAAGGTCTTTCACCATTCAATATGCTTCAATGAGGTTACCTATCATTTTTCTGAATTCTAGTGAATACAGACCCAGAGCCATCAAATGTTCTTCATGTGACAAGCCATTCAATCCTGGAATCATTTTCGTGAACCTCCATTGAACCCTTTCCAGTTTCAGCACATCCTTTCTAAGATAAGAAGTCTAAACCTGTTCACAGTACTCCAAGTACTGTTCACAGTACTCCAAGTGCTTTATAAAGTCTAAACCTGTTCACAGTACTCCAAGTACTGTTCACAGTACTCCAAGTGCTTTATAAAGTTTCAACATTACATCCTTGCTTTTATATTCCACTCCTCTTGAAATGAATGATAATATTGCATTTGCCTTCCTCACCACAGACTCTACCTGCAAATTAGCCTTTAGGGAATCCTACACAAGGACTCCCAAGTCCCTTTGTGCCTCAGATTTTTATATTTTCTCTCTATTTAGAAAATAGTTAACCCTTTCATTTCTTCTACCAGAGTGCATGACCATACACTTCCCAACACTCTATGCCATCTGCTGTTTCTTTGCTCATTCTCCAAATCTGTCTAAGTCCTTCTGTAGCCTCTCTACTTCCTCAAAACTACCTGTCCCTCGTCTGGAACACCATTTGTCACAGACAGCCAACTAGAAAAGGCTCCCTTTCTTCCTATCCTTTGCCTCCTGCCAATCAGCCAGTGCTTTATCCATGCTAGAATCTTTTCTGTAATACCATGGGTTTATTGTTTGTTAAGCAACCTCATGTGTGGCACCTTGTCAAAGGCCTTCTGAAAATCCAAGTACACAGCATCAATCAATTCTCCTTTGTCCATCCTGCTTGTTAATTCTTCAAAGAATTCCAACAGATTTGTCAGGCAAGATTTTCCCTTGAGGGCAATAGCCCATTTTATCATGGGCCTCCACGTCCTCTGAGCCCTCATCCTTAATAATGAACTTCAACATCCTCCCAACCATTGAGGTTGGACTAATTGACCTATAGCATTTTTCCTTCTGCCTCTCTCCCTTCTTGAAGAATGGAGTGGCATTTGCAATTTTCCAGTTTTCTGGAACCATTCTAGAATTCAATGTTCTTGATAGATCATTACTAATGCCTCTACAATCTAATCAGCCACCTCTCTCAGAACTCTGGGGTGTACACCATCTGGTCCAAGTGACTTACCTACCTTAAGAATTTTCAATTTCCCAAGAACCTTCTCTCTAGTTATGGTAATTTCACACACCTCATGACCCCTGACACCTGGAACTTCCGCCGTACTGCTGGTATCATCCACAGTGAAGAGCAACACAAAATACTTATTCAGTTCGTTTCAGATGCCTCTGTCACTCCCTATACTCCACTGCAATACTGATACATCTGACTTCAGTTTTTCCTTCTCAAATTTAAGATAAAAGGGTTCTCTAATCAATTCTGGTGCATTGCACAATACCCAATGCAGAATAGCTGATCCCCTAGTGGGCTCAAACATCAGCTGCACTAAAATGCCATCTTGTAGACACTCTAAAAATACCCCCTCCTGGAATCCAACACCAACCTGATTTTCCCAAACTACCTGAATGTTGAAATCTCCCATGACTGGTGTAACTTTGCCCTTCTGAAATGCATTTTCTAACTCTTGTAATTTGTAGGCCACATCTTTACTACTGTTTGTGTGTCTGTATACAACTCCCATCAGGGTCTTTTTACCCTTGTAGTTCCTTAGCTCTAATAATTCAACACCTTCTGACCCTCTGTCACCTCTTTCTAATGATTAAATTTCATTTTTTTACCAACAGAGCAATGCCACCCCCTCTGCTTTCCTGCGCGTTCTTTCAATATAATGTGTATCCTCGGTCATTAAACTCCCAGCTATAGTCTTTCAGCCATGATTCTGTGGTGCCTACAACATCATACCTTCCAATCAGCAACTGTGCTGTAAGTTCATCTACCTTATTCTGTATATTGCGCGCAATCAAATGTAACACTTCCTGTCCCCTATTCATCTTTTTCGATTTTGTCCACCTTTTATGTTGCAACCCATCCTGTTGACTGCAATTTTGCCCTATCAACAGCCTCTCCTCGCTATGCATTGCCTGTTTGTGAACCAGCTACCTCATCTTCAACACTATTATCCGCCTTTCCTATGATGCATATGCAACTCAGGACCCTGTTTGCACCATGCTCAACCTTTTCATTGCTAAATTTATGTGAGGTCCTACCAACATCTTCCTCCACAACCTCTCCACTATCTGTTCTGCCAGTCAGGCTCCCTTCCCCCTGCAACTCTAGTTTACACCCCACCATGCAGCGTTAACTAACCTTCCCACTAGGATGTTAGTCCCCCTCCAGTTCAGGTGAAACTGTCCCTCCTGTACAGGTCCCACCTTCCCTGGAAGAGAGCCCTAGGATCCAAAAATTTTCTGCCTCCCTCCTACACCAACTTTTTAGCCACATATTAAATGTGTAATCTTCCTAGTTCCGAGTCCTGGCCTCACCAGCACGTGGCATGGGTAGCAACCCTGAAGGTCTTGCCCTTTAACTTAGCAACTAACTCCCACTCCATGAGCTCCCTGTTCAGTACCTTGTCACTTGCCCTATCCATGTTATTGGTACTCACATGGACCATGACTTGTAGCTGTTCACCCTTCCACTTAAGAATGCTGAGGACTCGATCCAAAGTATCCCATACCCTGGCACCCAGGAAGCAACATAACATCTGAAATCTCATTCTCAACCACAGAACTTCCTGTCCATTCCCCTAATTAACGAATCCCCTAACACCACAGTGTGCCTCTTCTCCGCCCCTACCCTTCTGAGTCACAGAGGTAGACTCAGTGCCAGAGACTCGACCGACCACTGTGACTCCCCTCTGTTAGGTCATCACCCTCAGCAGTATTCAAAGTGATATACCTGTTGTTGAGGGGATGGCCACAGGAGTATTCTGTACTGGCTCCTTAACCCCTTTCCCGTTCCTGACCCAGTTTCCTGTGTCCTGCTACTTAGGTGTACCTACCTCTTTATATGTCAGTCTGTCACCCCCTCAGCCTCCCAAATGATCCGGAGTTCATCCAGTTCCAGCTCCAACTCCCTAATGCGGATTGTTAGAAGCTGCAGCTGGATGCACTTCTCACAGTGGGCAGTAGCCTCCCCACCATCAGATACATCTTCAAAAGGCGATGCCTCAGAAAGGCGAGATCCATCATAAGGACCTCCACCATCCATGCCATGCCATTAGGGTCATAGAGTAATAAAGCACTGCAGCACAGCAACAGGCCTTTTGGCCCATCTAGTCCATGCCAAACTATTAATGTGCCTACTCCCATCGACCGCAGAGCATAGTCTTTCATACCCCATTCATCCACGTTCCTATACAAACTTCTCTTAAATGTAGAAATCGAACCCAAATTCACCACTTGCAATGGGAGCTTGTTCCACACTCTCACCACCCTCTGAGTGAAGAAGTTGCCCCTCATGCTCCCCTTAGATATTTCACACTTCACCCTTAACCCAGATCTCTGGTTCTAGTCTCATCCAAACTTAGTGGTAAAGTTTACTGGAATTTACCCTATCTATGCTCCTTATAGTTTTGTATACTTCTATCAAATTACCCTTCATTCTTCTACACTCTAGGGAATAAAGTCCTAATCTATTCAACCTTTCCTTATAACTCAGGTCACTTCAAGTCCTGGCAAAATCCTGGTAAATTTTCTGTGCACTCTTTCAATCTTAAATTGACCAGAACTCCACACACTACTCCAAATTAGGCCTCACCAACGTCTGATACAACTTCAGCAAAACATCCCAACTCTTGTGCTCAGTACTTTGTTTTATGAGGGCTAATATGCCAACAGCTCCCTTTATAATTCTATCTACCTAGATAAGCCTCTTGGCAGTGTGGAGGATCAGAGGGATTTTGGGGCCTGAGTCATAGGACACTCAAAGTGCTATGCAGGTTGACTCTGTGGTTAAGAAGGCATTGACCTTCATCAATCATGG
Source organism: Hypanus sabinus (assembly GCF_030144855.1). NCBI lineage: Eukaryota > Metazoa > Chordata > Chondrichthyes > Myliobatiformes > Dasyatidae > Hypanus > Hypanus sabinus. Next base: position 33,574,281 of record NC_082715.1, on the reverse strand, counting down.
GATTGAGTTTAAGAGCTGAGAGGTAATGTTGCAGTTATATAGGACCCTGGTCAGACCCAACTTGGAATGCTGTGCTCGATTCTGGTCGCCTCACTACAGGAAGGACATGGAAACCATAGAAAGATTGCAGAGAAGATTTACACAGATGTTGCCTGGATTGGGGAGCATGCCTTATGAGAATAGGTTGAGTGAGCTTTGCCTTTTCTCCTTGAGCAATGGAAGATGAGTAGTGACCTGATAGAGATGTTCAAGATAATGAGAGGCATTGATTGTATGGATAGTCAGAGGCTTTTTCCCAAGGCTGAAATGGCTAGCATGACAGCATAGTTTTAAAGTGTTTGAAAGTAGGTACAGAGGTACAGAGGAGATGTCAGGGGTAAGTTTTTTACACTGAGAGTGGTGAGTGCGTGGAATGGGCTGCCAGCAGTGGCGGTGGAGGTGGAAACGGTAGGGTCTTTGAAGAGACTCCCGGATGGCTATATGGAGCTTAGAAAAATAGAGGGCAATGGGTAAAGCCTAGGTAGTTCTAAGGTAGGGACATGTTCGGCACAGCTTTGTGGGCCGAAAGGCCTGTATTGTGCTGTAGGGTTTCAATGTTTCAATGTTTCTACCTGTGATAGCACTTACAAGGAATCTGTATTCAAAGATCCCTCTGTTCTACCGCATTCCTCAGTGCCCTGCCACTGACCATAGAAGTCGTCCTGCTTTGTCCTCCCAAAGTGTAACTCCTCTCACTTCTCTGCATTAAGTTCCATCTTCCATTTTCTACACCATTTTTCCAGCTGATCCAGATCCCACTGCAAGCTTTGATAGCCTGCCTTGCTGTCTGCAAGGCCCGCAACCCTGGTGTCATCTGCAACTTTGCTGATCCAGTTTAGTACATTCATCCAGATCATGGATATACTGTAGGTGACAAGCGACAACAGACCCACACAGCACACCAGGGGTCACAGAAGCAATCATCTACCACCACCTCTGGCTTCTACCGCAAAGCCAATGTCTAATCCAATTTACTACCTCATCTCGAATGCCAGGTGACTGAACTTTCTTGAACAACCTCCCATGCAGAGCCTTGTCAAAGGTCTTGCTAAAGTTCTTTTTACCTCCATCAGAGAGGGGATCAGGACCCTGAAGACACACACTCAACATTTTAGAAACAGCTTCTTCCTCTCTACACAGACAAACAGAGAATGAACCCATGAATACTGCTTCACTATCTTTGGTCTCTTTTTCCACTGCTTGCTTATATACCGTGGATTATGGTTAATTGGGTTATAACAGGACCAGTACATCCGGCCCAATTAAATGGGTACCCTGATTAACCAAAGTTTCATGGAAACAGTTAAAAAGGTATAAAAAAAGGCAAGCTACCATTTAACTGAATAACAAATTATGGATTTAAATAAAATACAGAATAGATTAAAACACGACCAAAACTACTACAAGTACTATAAAATTGTTTATTAGTTCCTAATATTTATTGACAAAGGACTTCATTCATGTTCTTTTCATTGACTGTAAATAGACAAAATCAGTGCAGATACCTAGTGCAGAGAGTGAACTGTTTTCATACAATTCCTTTGACAATTGTATCCTCCAAATCTTCATTTTTATTGTGACATTACAAGATGGCTGTCAATACCTTCATAATTCCTAACTTGTTGTAGTCATGAATTTGTTTCGTTTTCACTCTTGGCTGTTTCAGGGATTTCCAAGCATGAATGTTTAAAACTGCAGCAAGCAAAACATTTCTGAAATGACTGCTTTTTGAACACAAACATGTAAGTGAGGCTTTTTAAAACTATACATATCGCTAGGGTGATAATCACAGTGAGGTGTCTATAATGGCCACTTGACGTGCACACGATGACACTACTTGAAAGATCTTCGGCAACATTCTCCTGTCCCAATTAACTGGCATAGGGGGCAGCGAGAGGGGAATCATGGTTGGGAAAAAGGGAAGGGAGATGGCAGGGAAAGAGAAGCATTGAAGAGACATTCTGTAATGATCAATTGTTTGGAATCAAACGACCTTGCCTGATATCTCAGGGCTGGGCGTGTCTGTACCCATGCCAGCCCCCACCCCTGGCACTCCTTCTCTGCTACCTGTCCCACACACCTCCAGCAGCACTCTACCCTCACCATTCCCAACATTCTTTGTTTTCACCAGATTTACAAACTCACTCCGTGAGTCAGAATCAGGTATGTTATCACAGACTTATACAACATGAAATTTGTTGTTTTGTGGCAGCGGGGCATAATACAATGACATAAAGTTACTATAAATTACAAAAGAAATAAATATTGTAAACAAAAAGGAATAATGAGGTCGTGTTCATGGACTATTCAGAAATACATTGATGAATGATTGAGTGTGGAACTTCAGGCTCCTACACCTCCTCCTTTATGGCAGCCACGAGCAGATGTCGAAGGTCCTTAAAGTTTGATGTTGCATTCTTGAGCCACTGCCTCTGGAGGATGTCCTTGATGTTGGGGATGATTGTGCTCATGATGGGGCTACAACCTCTGTAATCTCTTGCAGTCAGGTGCATTGGAGCCTCGATACCAGGCTGCAATGCAACCAGTTGGAGTCCTCTCCACCTATAGCTATAGGAATTTGCAAGACTCTTTGGTGACCTACCAGATCTCTTCAAACATCTATCTGGAAAGCTTTCTTTTAGTTGCATCAGTGTGTTGGGCACAGGATAGCTCCTCCCTCATGTTGACACTCAGGTATGTAATACTGCTTACACTTTTCACTGCTGTCACAGTGAAAAGTATTTATAATAGAGCTGAGAAAACATATAGAACAAGTTGAAACAGCACACACACTCACAGAAGCTTAAGTGTTAGGAAAGACAATAAGCTCAAAATATTGATGAAAACTATCACTAACGACCAATAAACTGCAATATATATATATTTTTTTGAAACATTAAGTGATTTATCTGTGCTACAGAGCAGCTTTGTCTACTACAGCTTATTGAGAGGCGATTGTAGTTATTTTGTGCATTATATTCATGTTGGGAAAAGGCAGCAGGTGTTGGACCCTGATCTTGCATGATGCAAAATCACAATGTACTTCCCTCTTGTTTTAAACAGGAACTTCCTCTGACTACCAAAACCTACTAGAAGTGCACGCAATGCCCAGAATGTAAGTGTCTCATGGTCCCCCCATTTTCTTATCATAACAATCCAAAGGCAAAAACACATGGGATTAAAATAAGAATTAAATTAATTGTGAATGAAATTCCACATCCCTAGGACTCTTATGAATCCCAATTTACATGTGCCACCAGAATTGGGTGATCACCACAACTTCACCTGTAAGAAATAATTTTCTTGGACTAATCTATCAGACCTTTTTAATATCATCAAGAATAAAGATCATGCAACCTTGACGTATAATCCTAGCTGGATCCTGACTGGACCTGGGTCGGATGAAGAGCCTCTGCTCAAGCTTTTGCCCTGCACACCAGCTTGTCATTCACTAATAAGCTTAAAGTGTTTTCCAAACATCCTGCTTTCACTCCTCCTCACCAGAGCAAAATTGGGGCTCCCCTAGTTCCTCCCATCTATCCCAATAGCTACCACATTTAACAAATTATTCTTCATGTGCTCTGCCTGCCCCAACCAGATCCCCCCCCACCAGACTCATATACCCTTCCCTTCCCCTTTGAGCCTTTCAAAGGGGTCACTTCCTTCATGATTCGCTAATCCACTGTATGACCTCATCAATCTCTCCCTGCCTTATGGCAGCCTCTCACGCCACCAAGAGATTTTCACCACTTTCACCTCCATCTGTGCCCTCTGTCTATTCAGACACTTACCCTTACTACCCTCCTCACAAATGAACAGCAGCAAAGCACTGGGAAGTCCAGGGTCTCTGGAGATAACAACAGTATTCCTGGGCAGAAATGGGATGATTCCATAATTCCTTATCATTCATGTTCTGTGTTTAGTCAAATGCAAATGACAGAGATCAATTTCACACACAGAATGTGTTTTATTCAATTATGCTGAGCTCAATGTATCTCTCAATCTGCAACGATCCCCTTTTATCAGATAAATTAATCTGCTTTTCTTGGGCTAAATTGCTCTTGTTTAGGCATAGAATCACTGGATTTTGGAGGACTAATGAAAGTCCATCATGCCTATGAAAACTGCTGTGAAGAGTTTTCCACTAAATCTGCATTGCTGCCATTTCCTATAAAGTTTTTCCCATCATTGATGAGTTATGTTTATTGCAGCCTGCGAAGAATTTTCAAAGAGTTAGTAAATAGACTATACTCCTTACTTTTCCTGCCAGCGCTACCTCTGATGCACTGACTCACGCAATGGTATTAATAGATCCCTCCAAAATCTCCTGCTGCTTTTACACCTTTAATAATGTCGCTCTTGAATATTTGATATTGGGGGTTCTTTAGGGTATAAATATTAAAATGGGAGAATTAAAATCATATTTCAAGTTGTTTGCATAACTTACTTCAGCAGCCACACTTTTCTTAAGTGCTCCATTATCTCCCACGTACTGTGGTATTTCTGCGCTATCTCGGTTTGCATACATCAGGGTGGAAATACACTGCAGAGAAGAGATACAACAGGAAAATATTATGATCCTCCCACAACACTTTCTACTACAGGGATTCCTCATTTAAAATTCAAAAACATGCATGATATTAAGATAAAGTCTTAATAACTGTAACGTCAGACTGCCGTGTTCAAATCAGGTGACCCTGACCTCCTTAAAGCTATAAAGGTTGCCAGGAGACAATACAAGTCCAAAATCAGTCTTAGTCCAGCCGTCCGTCAGTTGTGGCCGGGTTTAAGTGCTAAAACAGGCCACAAAACAAAGTCAGGCAGCATTGCTGACAACAACACATCCTTCCCCATGTGCATAACACATTTTATGTATGTTTTCAACAGAATGTCACCACCCATCCCGAGACTCTCCAATGCACCTGACCCCAGAGTCTCCAGTGCAGATGTAAGATAAGTCCTCCGGAAAGTGATCCCATGGAAAGTAACTGGCCTAGATAGTGTCCTTGGTTGTATCCTTAGATCCTGCGCAAATCAGCTGGCATGGGTACTTGGAGACGTTTCAGTCTCTCCCTGTTTGAACCTGAAGTTCACATCCACTCATTCCAGTAGCTAAGAAAAACAAGATACTGTGCCTTAGTGATTACTGCTTGGTGCCTCTGACAGGCACTATCATGAGGCTGATCATGGCATGCATTAACTCCCACCTTTCAGACCACTTGACCCACTGCAATTCACCTACCACTGAAACAGGCCATTGCTCTGGCCCTATTCTCACCTCAGCAGCTTCTGGAGAGAAAATACACCAGTGTAACAATATTACTTAACAGCTGCATCTCAACCTTCAATACAATAATTCCAAGCAAATCCATCTCAAACTCCTAGACCTTTGACTCAACACTTCCCTTTGCAACTGGAATCTCGACTTCCTGTCCAAAAGACCGCAATATTTATGATTAAGCAGCAACACCTCCCCACGATTATTCTCAGCACAGATGCCCCAGGAGGCTATATCCTCAGTGCCCTACTCTACACCCTATAAACTGAAGACTGCAGGGCCAGGTTCTGCTCCAACACTATCGAAAGGTTTGCAGACAGTACCACTACAGTGAGCAGTATCTCAAATAATAATAAAGGGAGGAGATAGAAAGCCTAATGATATGGTATCATGACAATAACCTTTCCCTCAAAGTCATTAAAGCAACATAGCTGGTCATTGACTTCAGGAAAGAGGGGAGGCAGTATACCTGCCCTTGTTTACCTCAATGGTGCTGAGGTCAAGAGGTTGAGAATTTCAATTTCCTAGGAGGAAACATCGGCAATAGCTAGTCGTGGTACAATCACAATGATGCCACAGCCGAGAAAGCTCACTAGCACCCATATTTCCACAATGCACTGTTGTAATGAAGTGATATTCTAGACAAGTTTTCACTGCACTTCAGTACATGTGACAATGATAAACCAATTTACTAAATGAAGCATCCTACCCGGAAAGGGTAATGTTTTCAAATAGACTTTAGAATATATAATGCACTGTTAGTTGGCAAAACTTGAGCTGGAACAATAATGAGGGAAGACAGTGGAAATGCTCAGCAGGTCATTTGGTTCCTATGATACAAAGAAACAATACATTGCTTCAGGAGAACAAATAACTTGCTGAAGATAAATGCTAACTGTCTGCCTACCATTCCCATTTCCCCACTATCTGCTCTTCTACAGGCTTTCAATTGTTAGTTAGTTGTTAATCCAATCTCAGTGCTCTCCAGACACCTCCCTTCAAACTCCTCTGCCTGAACTATAAACAGGAATATTCTGATAGAAAAGTTATTTCAGCCTTCTCCTGTCTCCCTCAGATTTCAGTTTGACCCTTCATCACCCTTCATCTAGTTCTATGCAAATAGCTCTCCTCATGTACCCTAACTTTATGATCCCAAATGCCTTCTTTTTGCAACAAAAACAATAAGAAGCTCTGTTGGGAATTGGGTGGCAGTGATTGGCCTGAATTGATGCTGTGTCTATTGCCAAGGATTTGAGGGATTTCCCGGAGTAATCCACATTGTTATGACATCCTGAAGCAGGACTATGACCCTTGTCGGAGAAGGTGACGGGTAGTAACTGGCTGAAGCTCAGTCCTGTCCTGCTGTTCCCTGAGGAAGCAGGCACACTACCCTCTTGTTGAAGCAATGCCTCCTCATGATGAAAGACTCCTTTAGATCTGTTCCTGCTCTCATTCATTTCACAACCGCAAAAGCGACTCAAAAATAAAATAAACCTTTAAATTTTGTGAAGCAAATCCTTAAAATGCAATAGCTCACAAAGTCACCTTCTGATTTACATCTAGAAAACTCAAGTCAGAAACACTTCCCCTTCTTTTTCTGTCCTGAAAAGGGGTCTTAGCCCAAGACATTGACTGTTAATGCATTTCCACAGGTGCTGCCTGACCTGCTCCTCCAGCATTTTGTGTGTGTTGCGCTGGATTTCCAGCATCTGCAGACTTTGTTGTAGTTCTAAATATTGTCAGCTAAAGCAAACACCAGTCACTAAATCAACCAAGTAGAAACATCTCAATGGAGACGAATATCCCTTTAAATAGTATTCACACAGCATTTTTCCAACTCTTAATGTAATAACTTCCTTCCCAGGGTTAACACCCACTAATCAGGAACTACCAAGGACTAATTTTTTCAACACATCTTTATGGAGGTCCATAGTGCACAATTCAATATTTAAGATAAAATTGTCTAGAATTTTCAGGGTTACTTTAGAATGAGCACTGACCTGAGTGCATTGCACCAGTCAGAAACAAGCCATTGAACAATTAAATTTGTCTGTCTTCGCGCCTCCGTCATGCTTGAAAATAGGTACAATGAGATGGTATTTGACCCTACAGTTTGCCTGTACCTCATCCATCACCTGGATGGCCCACAGGTCTTCTTGATTGTATGTTGAATGACCACCCCCCCCCCCCATCATCTACAACATTCTTCTGAACTTGGTCTGTCTGAATTCAATCTGGCATTTAATTCTTTAACCCCTAAAATCTACTCACTTCCTCTTATCGATGCCAAATCACTCTTTGTTCTGATCTGACTCCTGTTACCTCCCTAATCTCTTTTCCGCTGCACTAATGACTCTTCCAGGGCTGCTTCCTGCTTTTACCATTAACTGAGAATTCCATTGAATTTGCCTGAAATTTCCATTCATATCTTATCGTTGTGCAGTTTGTTTCTACCCTTCCCTTCTGAAACTTCCTGCTCTGTCTTTGGAATAGACATCCAGTACAATCTTCATTCATCCCATCTGGTTTCTCCAGCTCTTGCTGCACTGATTGGCCACACTGTCTATTTCCCTCAGAACAGGAATCCCCTCTTTGCTGTGCTTGACAAGACTCTTGACAAGGTTTGTCCAACTTCTATGGCTTCTGCTCCCAAGCACCTTCACCCCACAACTATTTTGGATACCTACCCCTTGTTCCCACCTTCCACCACACTTTTCAGATACAATAGATTTCCGCATCTCAACATGATACACACAAGTACATTTTCCTCTGCCTTTGAGCATTCCAGGTACTCCTTGATGTGCTTCTATCCTATGGTATCTTCTGTAGAGGATTTCAAACTTCAAAGCTCCCAATATGTTAGGCAGCATATTGAACACATGTTCTTTACATGTCTACATTTACATTTATATTTGACAAAATAGACCCAGGGCAACATGGTTTCATGAAGGGAAGATTCTGCCTCACCAACCTATTGGAATTTTTTGAGGTAACTTCAAATAAGATTGACAAGGGAGAGGCTGTGGGTGTTGTGAATTTGGATTTCCAAAAGGCCTTTGATAAGGTGCCGCATAAGAGGCTGCTTAATAAGATGAGAGCCCATGGAATTACAGGAAGGATATTGGAATGGGTGGAGCATTGGTTGATAGGCAGAAAGCAAAGATTGGGAATACAGGGATCCTATTCTGGTTGGTTGCCGGTTACTAGGGGTGTTCCGCAGGGGTCGGTGTTGGGGCCTCTTCTTTTTACACTGTACATCGATGATTTAGATTATGGATTAAATGGTTTTGGGGCTAAGTTTGTGGATGACACCAAGATAGGTGGAGGAGCAGGAAGTGTTGAGGAAACGGAAAGGTTGCAGAGAGACTTGGTCAGTTTAGGAGAGAAGGCAAAGAAATGGCAGATGAGATACAATGTTGAGAAATGTATGGTTGTACATTTTGGAAGAAGAAATAATCGAGCAGATTATTATTTAGATGGGGAGAAAATTCAAAAATCGGAAGTGCAAAGGGACTTGGGAGTCCTAGTGCAGGATACCCTAAAGGTTAACCACCAGGTTGGATCGGCAGTAAGGAAAATGCTATGTTGGCATTCATTTCAAGAGGAATAGTGTATAAGAGTAAGGAGGTGTTGATGGGGCACTGGTGAGACCCCATTTGGAATACTGTGTGCAGTTTTGGGCCCCCTATCTTAGAAAGGATGTGCTGATGTTGGAGAGAGTTCAGAGAAGACTTACGAGGATGATTCCTGGAATGCAGGGACTAACATATGAGGAGCATTTGTTGGCTCTTGGATTGTATTCATTAGAGTATAGAAGAATGAGAGGGGATCTCATAGAAACATTTTGAATGTTGAAAGGGTTGGACAGAGTAGATGTGGAAAGGCTGTTTCCCTTGGTGGGTGAGTCCAGGACAAGAGGTCACAGTCTTAGAATTAGAGGGTACCCATTTAAAAAAGAGATGAGGAGAAATTTTTTAGCCAGAGGGTCGTGGATTTATGGAATTCGTTACCACATACAGCTGTGGAGGCCCAATCATCAAGGGTGTTTAAGGAGGAGATTGATAGGTATCTAATTAGTCAGGGTATCAAGGGATATGGGAAAAAGCCAGAAATTGGAACGAGATGGGAGAATAGTTTGGCTCATGGTGGAGTGGCAGAGCAGACTCGATGGGTCGAATGGCCTGCTTCTGCTCCTTTGTCTTGTGATCTTACATAGAACAAATACATTCTCTGCTCATTGTGTTGACTCCAAATTAATTGCAGTTTTTTTTTTAATTATATGCATTGGTAGTAAGACTGGCATTTACTTACATAGAACAGAACACTACAGCCCAGTACAGGCCCTTCAGCCCATGATGTGCCAACTTTATATATTCTAAGACCAATCTAATCCTTCCCTTCTACATAGCTTTCCATTTTTTCTATCATCCATGTGCCTATCTAAAATTTTCTTAAATATCCCTAATGTGTCTATCTCAAACACCACCCTAGAAGGATGTTCCATGTATCCACCATTCTGTGTAAAAACACTAATCTCTGGTGTCCCCTTATGCTCTTCTCCAATCATCTTAAAATTATGCTCCCTTCATTAGCCATTTCCAGCTTGGGAAAATGTCTCTGGCTATCCACTCGGTCTTATCATCTTGTGCACCTCTATCAACTGGCCTCTTATCCTCCTTCACTCCAAGGAGAAGGGCACTAGCTCACGCAACCTCTCTAGTCCAGGCAGCATCCTGGTAAGTCTCCGCACCCTTTCCAAAGTTTGAACCTCCTTCCTATAATGAAACGACCAGAAATGAACACAGTACGACTTGCCAATTTTCCCTTTAGTTCTTCAATTCTTTTCCACAACTTCTCATCGACTGAGTTGGTCCATGCTTCCACATAGCTAGGTCAAAGCAACATTCAGGCAATTGCTTCAATTCAATTCATGTTTAATTGGCATTCAACCATAAATGAACACCTGTGAATACTGCTAAACTAAACAGCATTGCTCCAGGGCCAAGGTACAAAACACAGTACCTACAGTCATACACAGCACAAGACACATATAGTACATGTAGAGCCATGCATCTGGTCTCTATCTGCATTATATTCTGTGTTGCATGTTTATTATAGTAACTAGTCACGTGAGTGAAGGGCCTGGTAAAAGTGAAGGGAATAAGTTACATCTTCATGCTTTGTTCATTGTAGTCGGGAGTAGCTGGGGACCAGCGAAGGTCATATCTTTTGCTGAATGCTGAATAACACTCAATTATGCTCAGTTTACACTTGGGTGCGCTTAAGTTTCATCGCTTCAAGATTGTATGTTTGCTAATTGCCAGAAGTAATCGAAAGTGTGAACAAAACTGGATCACAAATTCATTTTTAAGCTCAAGGAAGCAGCTTTGCTACTACTGTACTGTGGAAAGTGAAACTACAAATGAGCCTGGAACTGATGAAAAGGAAGGAGATTTGAAACAAGGTGTGAATGAAGCAAGTACAGCAGCCTTGGTATCTAATGGCTTTATGGGGGCTTGTGATCATGATTGTAAACTTCCTATAATTCCAGTTCAGGTAAAGACAGAGAAAAGTAACAAGACAGTGCTTTGTTCTGCTTTCCTAGATCAAGAAAGTACAGGCGTGTTCTGCACAGTGAGCCTCATGAACAAACTTAATCTGACAGGAAAAAAAACATGCATTCTCTTATACACAATGGGTCAAGGGAAGCTTGTGTGTAGATATTCAGGATGGAAGTGGTTGGTTTAGGTAGTGAAAACTATTGTGAACTGCCTGTCTATAAAGGGAAGATTCCTCATTGGGGAGATCTTCAGGAATGGTCTCACATGAAGCATATTCATTCTCCAGAAATTGAGTCAGGAATTGTATTGCTGGTAGGGGTGAATGCACCTAAGACATTGCAGCCATTGCAAGTGATGTGCAGTGTGAATGATGGGCCCTTGCGATCAGAACAATGCTGGGTTGGACTGTTAATGGACCATTGAAAGGAGACAGTGGAGGTGGAAGAGACTACGCTCAGCCAGAGCTGACAGTGAATGAGTCTTCTGTTTTGAGCTTTGGCAGTGGCATTTCAAGACAGATTTTCCCGAATGCAGTCAAGAGAAACAATCTGGCTTGACAGGAGAAGATTGCAATCCAGGATAGATTGCTTACCAAAAGAGGGCATTTGTGTAAATGCTGAGATTTCATGTCCCCGTGTCATGATGGCATGCAGTTGTAATTATTCTAGTATAATAATTAGGGGCTGAAAAGTAGGAGCCTTGGATCTGTTCTCCATCTGCATTGTATTCTGTGTTGCCTGTTTATTAAAACAAAAGAAAGACTGACAACTTCGTATTGATTTACAATGGCATTACTATCACCAAGTCTCTGCCATTAAAGCCCAAGGGAGCACCACAGACCTGAAGCTCAAGTGGTCCAACCATGTAAGTACCATAGGTACCACATCAGTGGCAAGCTGTACTGTACTGATTGACTCTCCTCCCAAAACTACAAAGCCTGTTCTCTATCTACAAGGCACAAGTCAAGACCTCCAGCTTCCTGGAATGCAGCTCTAACAACTCTTAAAACCTTGAAGATATTGAGGATAAAGCAGCCTGCTTGACTCATATAAACCATCCTAAATATACATTCCCTGCGCCACCGGAGTAAAGTGGCAGCAGTGTGTATTCTCTACAAAATGCACTGGCCTATCTCGTCATGTTCAGTCCAACAGAATCTCTGCATCCCACAACATCTACCACCTAGAAAGATTAGAGCAGAAGGCCCATCCAAACTCCACAATCTGCAGGCTTTCTTTCAAGTCAGGCAATACCCTGACCTGGAAATATATTGTCATCTCTACACCTTTGCTGGGTATAAATCCTGAAGCTATCTTCCCTCCGGTCTTGTGGGAAACGTGCAGCAGAACCTCCGCCACCTGTTCAAAAGCAATTAGAAGCAGACAGTACAAGCTCGCAAACATAGAGCAAGTCAGCAATATACAGACTCTTCAGCCCATGATGTGGTGACAGTCTTATAACCTACTCCAAGATAAATCTAAATAAATCTCCTGCATAGCCATCCACTTTTGATAAGATTCTCTTAAATGTTTCTAATATATTTCCCTCTACCACCACCCCTGGTAGCATGTTCCATGCTCCCACCCCACTCTCTGTGTAAAAAAACCTACCTTTGCCATCCCCCTGTATACTTTCCTCCAGTCACCTTAAAATTATGTCCTTGTGCATTAGCTATTTCTGCCCTGGGAGAAAGGTGCTGGCTGTCCTCTCTATCAATGCCTATTATCATTGGCCTCTCATCATCTTATATACCTCTGTCAAGTCACCTCTCATCCTTCTTTACTCCAAAGAGAAAAGACCTAGCTTGCTCAACTGTCCCTCATAATACATATACTCTCTAATCCAGGCAATATCCCTGGTAAATCTCCCCTGCACCATTTCCAAAGCTTCCACATTCTTCCCATAATGAGGTGACTAGAACTGAACACAATACTCAAAGGTTGGCAATATTGCCTTTCCCGAATGCTATGGTCAATGCTATATATTTTATGTCAATAAAGACCACTTCAATAGAGAGCCAAAAATGAGATGGGAGATAAATAAGTGGTCAGCTGTTCCTTTGCAAGAGACACCAGGACTCTGTATATATTAAGTTTTGGGCTTTATTTGGATAACATTGTCAATCTATGAAGCTACAACATCACACACAAAATTCTGGTGAAACACAGCAGGCCAGGCAGCCTCTATAAGGAGAAGCGCTGTTGATGTTTCGGGCCAAGACCCCTCACGAAGTGCTGCCTGGCCTGCTGTGTTCCACCAGCATTTTGTGTGTGTTGTTGATTGAATTTCCAGCATCTGCAGATTTCCTCGTGTTTGAACCTATGAAGCTAGTGTCTCTTCGATATGTAGTGTTCAAGTGCTGTATCTGTTCTCTGTCTCATTTAACACAGTTGTTAACCCATACAACATGATTAAAGATTTGGCTTGTATCCTTTGAGATTACCATAAGACCATAAGACATAGGAGCAGATCTAGCCCATCGAGTCTGCTCCATCATTTAAACATGGCTGATCCTTTTTTCTTCTCCTCCATAACCCCAGTTCCCGGCCTTCTCCCCATATCCATTGATGCCATGTCCAATCAAGAACCTATCAATTTCTGCCATAAATACACCCAATGACCTGGCCTCCACAGCTGCATGTGGCAACAAATTCTACAAATTCGCCACCATTTGGCTAAAGAAATTTCTCCACATTTCTGTTTTGAAACGGTGCCCCTCTACCCTGAGGCTGTGCCCTCTTGCCCTAGACTCTCCCACCATGGGAAACAACCTTTCTACATCTACTCTGTCTAGCCCTTTCAATATTTGAAAGGTTTCAATGAGATCCCCCCCCCCATCGTTCTGAATTCCAGTGAGTACAGACCCAGAGCCGTTAAACGTTCCTCGTATGATAACCCTTTCATTCCTGGAATCATCCTTGTAAACCTCCTCTGGGCCCTCTCCAATGCCAACACATCCTTTCTAAAATGAGAAGCCCAAAACTGTTCACAATTATCAAGATGAGGTGAGGCTTCACCAGAGCCTTATAAAGCCTCAGCATCACATCCTTGCTCTTGTATTCTAGACCTCTTGAAGTGAATGCCAACATGGCATTTGCCTTCCTCACCACCGACTCAACCTGCAAGTTAACCTTCAGGGTGTTCTGCACAAGGACTCCCAAGTCCCTCTGCATCTCAGATTCCTGGATATTCTCCCTGTTTAGAAAATAGTCCTCACATTTATTTCTACTACCAAAGTGCATGACCATGCACTTTCCAACACATATTTCATTTCCCACTTTCTTGCCCATTCTCCTAATCTGTTCTTCTGCATCTTACCTGCTTCCTCAGCACTCCTTGACCCTCCTGTGGTGAACTATGTGCCTGTCGGGACACGCCCCTGCTGACTGCTCCTGTGGCTCCTCCCACAGGCCCCTGTATAAAGGAGACCTGCGGCCTGAAGATCGGCCTCAGTCTCCAGGACCTTGTATGATAGACACTCACTCCTGGTTCCTTCTTCCAGTCAATAAAAGCCGATATCTCGCCTACGTCTCAGTGTGAGTTATTGATGGTGCATCACCTCCACCAATCTTTGTATCATCTGCAAACTTGGCAACAAAGCCATCTATTGCATCATTGAAATCATTGATATACAGCATAAAAGGAAGTGGTCCCAGCACTGAGCCCTGCGGAACACCGCTAGTCACTGGCAGCCAACCAGAAAGGATCCTTTTATTCCCACTCGCTGCCTCTTACAAATCAGCCAATACTCTAACCATGTTAGTGATTTTCCTGTAATACCATGGGCTTATAAATTGGTAAGTAGTCTCATGTGTGGCACATTATCAAAGGCCTTCAGAAAGTCCACATATACAACATCCTCTGCATCCCCTTTATCTATCCTACTTGTAATCTCCTCAAAGAATTCTAACAGGTTCATCAGACAGGATTTTCTCTGAAGGAAACCATGCTGACTTTGTACTGTCTTGTCTGGTGTCACCAAGTACACCATCACCTCATCCTTAACGACTGACTCTAACATCTTCCCAACCACTGAGATCAGGCAGTTGGTCTATAATTTCCTTTCTGCTGCCTTCCTCCTCTCTTAAAGAGTGGAGGAACATTTGCAATTTTCCAGTCCTCTGGCACCATGCCAGTGTCCAATGATTTTTGAAAGATCATTTCTAATGCCACCACAATCTCTAATGCTACCTCTTTCAGAACTCTGGAGTGCAGTTCCTCAGGTCCAGGTGACTTCTGTACTTTTAGGTCCTTCAGCTTTTTGAGCACTTCCTCTCTTGTAACTTTAACTGCATCCACTTCTCTTCCTTCTCACACTATAACATCAGGCATACTGCTAGTGTGTTCCATAGTGAAGACTGATGCAAAATATTCACTTGGTTCATCAAATATTTCCTTGTCCCCCGTTATTATTTTTCCTGCCTCATTTCCCTTGTAATGATTTTTTGTTGCTCTCTGTAGGTTTTTAAAAACTTCCCAATCCTCTATCTTCCCACTAATTTTTGCCCTTTCTTTTGCTTTGACTTCCCTTGTCAGCCATAGTTGTACTATCTTACCATTTGAGTGCTTCTTCATTTTTGGAATACATATGTCCTGCACCTTCCTCATTTTTCCCAGAAATGCTCTGTTGACATCCCTGCCAGCAGCTCCTTCCAATTTACTTTGGCCAGCTCCTCTCTCATACCACTGTAATTTCCCTTACTCCACTGAAATACTGCTACATCAGAGTTTACTTTCTCCCTATCAAATTTCAAGTTGAACGCAATCATATTGTGATCACTGGTTCCTAAAGGTTCTTTTACCTTAAGCTTCCTAATCCCCTCCAGTTTATTACATAACATACAATCCAGTACAGTTATCCCTTAGTAGGCTCAATGACAAACTATTCTGAAAAGCTATCAACAAACTCACTCTCTTGAGATCCATTACCAACCTGATTTTCCCAATCGACCTGCATGTTAAAATCTTCCATGACCAACATAACATTGCCCTTTTGACTCGCCTTTTCTAATTCCTGTTGTATCCTGTGGTCCACCTCCCAGCCACTGTTGGGAGGCCTGTATATAACTGCCATCAACGTCTTTTTACTCTTGCAGTTTCTTAACTCAATCTACAAGGATTCAACATCTTCTGATCCTATGTCTCATCTTTCTACTGATTTGATGCCATTCTTTACCAGTAGAGCCACACCACCCCTTGTACTCCAATATAATGTGTGATTCAGTGATGGCCATAACATCATACCTGGCTATCTGTAATATTGCAACAAGATCATCCACCTTATATTACGCACATTTAGGTACAACACCTTGAGTACTGTATTTGCTATCCTTTCTGATTCTGCATCCTTAATGTATTGATACTCAGCCTGTTGGCTGCAACTAAGTCCCATCACTGGCCTGCCATTCCTGATAGTCTGACTGCATGCTATCTTTACTTCTTTACCATCCGTCCTATCCTGAGTCCTTTCATTCCAGTTCCCAACCCCCTGCCAAGTTAGTTTAAACCCTCCCTAGCAGTTCTAGCAAACCTGCCTGGAAGAATATTGGTCCCACCTGGGTTCAGGTGCAACTTGTCACTTTTGAACAGGTCATACCTCCCCCCAGAAGAGATCCCAATGATCCAAGAACTTGAAGCCCTGACCCCTGCACCAGCTTCTCAGCCACACATTAATCTGCCAAATCGTCCTGTTTCTACCCTCACTGGCGTATGGCACAGGCAGCAATCCAGAAATTACTAATCAGGAGGTCCTGCTTCTCAGCTTTCTACCTTGCTGTCTAAATTCTCTTTTCAGAACCTCATTGCTTTTCCTTCCTATGTCATTGGTACCAACATGTACCAAGACATTACCTCTCCACAAGGGCTGAGGATGTTTGTGCAGCTCAAAGCATCTCCTGGTCAGGATCTCAGGAAAATCAATTGATACTAGCACTCAATCAGTGAACTGAAGCAGCGAGTGTGTGGTTGTCCAGTTTAGGGAGGTATAAGCCTTCATTAAATAAAAGTAGATCACCTTTCAGTCAGTAGCTTGTGCATTCATTGTCTGGTTTATGTATCTGCTTCATGTGGGAACCCTGGAATTTAATGTGACAGCAGTAAACTACTTCAAGAAATCAGCATGAAAGATTGCCACTGGAAATTGGCCAGTTTCAAAGGCACAACTGGGGCCAATTTGTCTCCCTGATAATCCTTGGTTGTTGACATTTAAACAATGTGCCTATTTTACAAATTGTAACTGTAATATCCTGAAATATGCTTCCTTTGTGTAGGCTTAGGTAAAAAAAAGCTTCTGCTCGCAGAATAATTTTACATGTAACAAATCAGAAATATATGCAAAAATCAGGGGAAATTTCCTCTTGTGTTATCACTGCAGGAGACCATCAGAATGTCAGAACTATTGGCAAGGATAAGGTCAAATGTACAGAGGTGGAATACAGAATCATCAACTTCATATGAATGATTATTATCATTGCAATACCTCTTCCTAACACTGCAGTTATTTGCAGTTTCTGTACTATGGAAAATGCATATTGTGCACTTTAAATAAAACAGAAATATATATACATCCGTTCTGGCCTTAAGATCAAAGGTGGTTAATTATACATTCACAGAGCCTGAATGTTGGACCATTTCAACATAACAGTACAGAGTTTAGGGTACAGCATCTAACTGTACTGTTCACTCTAGGATTGTAGCAATGCATACAGGGCATTGCCTATGAAGTAATTTATCATTTTATTAACTACCTGCAATACTATAGAGGCAGAACCTGATTAAACAATAACATGAGTCATACTGTGCAAGGAATCCTGTTCTTTGTACTCCAAAAATAATGGAAGGTGACAAAGAATTTAAAAAGCCTCAAACTGTGTCAAAGGAAGCACTAGAACAATAATGCAAAGGTTACAGCATATGGAACAGGAAATATCAAATATAGGTTTTCACTAAATTCCTTAAGTACACCACTTCATATAACTACTCTACATGATTTATTTTCTAACACACGGAGGCTTTAGAAAACATTAAATTATAATTGAAGTGTTCAGTAAAATCTAGTGTGTTGTGAGACTGTGAGGAAGGACAGGCATTGAAACATAGAAAACCTACAGCACAATACAGACCATTCAGCCCACAAAGCTGTGCCAAACATGTCCTTACCTTAGAAATTCGGCAGATGATTATGTGACAGCATTAGGGTATCTATTTCCCTTCAGGAATTGGGAATGTAATGGAGATACACTAAATTGATTCCAGGGATGGAAATTTACTCTATAAGCAGAGACTGAGCAAACTGAACATAGAAATTTACAAAGTTCTTACAGTGCTCTTGGAATGGAATTAAAAAGAATGTTTCCTCACAGTACGCATTCTAGAAACTGGGCCACAGTCTCTGAATAAAGGGAAAGCATTTTGGATGCTGATCACGGGAAATATTTTCAATGAGACAGTCTATTTTCCAATGATTGAATGGTATTTCTAAAGCTCAGAAAACTCTTCTGCAATGGTCAAGAAGACGAGACATTCATCTTCCAGCTCTTCGACATTCATCTTCCAGCAGAATATGCTTTATAGACTAAATGCATCAATAAGGTGCGTACTTCGTGGGAAGAGATCCAAGATGACTAGGAAGGTGTTAAGTAATTTTGAGCTGATCCAGCTTTCACTGCACTATTTCAGCATAAACAGCAATCAGAATCATATTGAATGTCACTAACATTTGTCATGAAATTTGTTACTTTGTGGCAGGAGTATGGTACAAAATATGCAAATTTACTCTAAATTACAATAAGGAACATTAAAAAAAGTGCAAAACAAGAACAAAAAGTGAGGTAGCGTTGATGGGTCATGATCTGTTGGGAAGTCTGATGGCAGAGGGGAAGAAGCTATTCTGAAAACACTGTCAGATGCTGTTCAAGCTTCCCTGATGGTATCAATGAGCAGAGGGCATGTTCTGGATGGTGAGGTTTCTCGTGATGGACAGTCTGGTCTGACAAAGCGGCCATTCGGAAAATGGGCATTGGTGATTGGGATCACAACTCTGTGAAGCGAGAGCAAGCATGAGCCGCTCTATTGCCCCGCTGTCACTCTGTTGAAGTGGTGCCTCAGCAGGATGAGAGGTAGATTGTTGTGATGCCTATAAGCTTGCTTGAGCACTGATATTCATAGCCATCGATAGTCTTAGTCAAGAATTACGTAATAGCCTGTGTAGCTTCCAGCACAACACCGTGTTGGAAGGTTTTCGACTGGCTTTGGAAAATAATACAGGATATTTTATCTTCCCAAAACACACACACACACTTGGATTATTGCATCAGGAAGTACATTTAACTAAACTTTATCAGAATAATTCTGCTTAAAAGCAGCACCAGAAAACACAAAACAGCTTCACAAAAAAATTATGCATAATTTGGGTAAAGTGCCCAATCGAAAGTTTTAATTTGAAGCCCACTCTCAAAGAAGGATCCATTCACACTGAACTTCTTAATATCATAGGATGCTTCAAAACAGGTTGTAACACTCTCTGAAGCATTATAACTATAATAACCTAGGAAATGCAACAGCCAAATTGGACATGCCAAGATAATAAAACACAGCAGACAATGATAACCAGCTAATTAGTTTTAGTGAAGTTGTTTTTGTGAAAAATATTTGCTGAGACATCTTACACAATTCCTCTAACCTAGTCACAATAGTACAATAGATTTTTCATTTCCACATGAGAGTATTAATTTAAGAGGGTCTTAATCTCGCCTAAAAAACAGCACCTCGAACTCTTGCTCAGCACACCTTTGGAGTATCAGTCCAGGTTATTTGCTCGTGTCTGGAAAAAGTGTCAAAATAAGCAGAGGTCTCCTAAGATTCTTATTTCTGATTAAGAATTTTACTGTGAGCACATTTGGAACATTCACAAATGGTAACAGCCTTTAACTCTCTATGCATTTTGATGTATTCTCTGTAGTTCCTAAAAAATGGCCAGTGGAGAATTAGGCATGGTGATAATTAAACCAACACGTCAAAGTATATAATTTCCAATGTGCCCACTGCCCTTATGTTTCCTCAGTCCCTCAAGCTGTAGGAGATGTGAGGGATATTCCTCTTTGGTATTTACTGAGGAGAAATCCGTGGCTGCCGAAGGAATAAGGGAAACCAGTGAAGACGTCTTGGAGGAAATTCATATTACCCAGCAGGAAGTATCTGCAGCCTTACAGTGCATTAAGGTGGATATATCACTGGGGCCTGACTAAGTGCAGCCTCAGACTTTGTGGGGGGGCAAGAGAAGAAATCCTGGAGGCCCCTGTGAAGATATTTGCTTCATTGCTAGCCACCAGAGAAGTTCCTGAAAACAGGAAAATGGCTAATTTTGTTTTGTTGTTTAAGAAGGGCAACAAGGACAAGTCAGGGAGCTACAGACTTGAAGTTACTTGAGGGAATTCTGGGGAACAAGATCTGCTGCATTCAGAACGACAGAGTCTGATTAGGGGGCGTCAGCATGACTTGTTGTGCATAGAAAGTTCTGCTTGATGATTTTTGAGTCTTTTTGGTATAGGTAAATAATTTAGTAGATGAAGATAGGGCAGTGGATGTTCTGCAATTGGACTTTAGCAAAGCTCCCTCTGGTATGCTGGTCTGAAATGTTAGGTCCCATAGAATCTAGTGAGAACTATTTAGGTGGATTCAAAATTAATTTGGAAGCAGAGGGTAGTGGCTGTAGGTTGTTTCTCAGAATGTAGACCAGTGTCTGGCAGTGGGCCGTGTTACTTGTTATTTATATAAATTATTTGGATGCAAATGCACAAGCCTTGATCAGTAAGTTTGTGGATGATAGGAAGTTAAGTTTTGCTAGAGAAGATTATCGTTGATTACAGGTGCATCATGATCAGTTAAGGAATAACAAATTGATTTTATTATAGATAAGTGAGGGGTGATGCATTTTAGAAAATCAGATCGGCACCGGACTTGTACTATGAATGATAGGGCATGAAAGAGTGAAGTGAAACAGAGGGTCCTGGGAGTACAAGTGTGTGGTTCACTGAAAAAAGCATCACAGTAGACAGGGCTGTAAAAAAGATGTTCAGCATTCTGGTGTTTATCAGTCAGGGCAATGAGTATGGGAGTTGGAACATGATGTTGCAATTGTATAACTTGTTGGAAAGGCTGTGCTTGGAGTATTGTGAACAGTTTTTGTCACCCAGTTAGAGGAGTAACGTGGTTAAACTGGAAAGAGGGCAGAAAAGTTTTACAAAGATCTTACCAGCATTATAGGGCCTGATTTACAGGAAGAGGTCGGGTAGGCTAAGTTTTTGTTCCTTGCAGTGTAGGAGAATGAGGGGCAACTTTATAAAACTGTTTACACTCATGAGAGGCTGAGATAAGTCTTCCCCAGAGAAAAGGAATCCAAAAGCATTCTTTTTTAAAAATAACTGCACTTAGACAGCATAGTTCAAGTTAAAAATTCTCAGAAGATTTCATATTGGATCTTTAGTAAGAAGAGTATATCAGACTTGCCTTCATTCTAGGTATATTCAACAATGATAGGAGGTGCTGATAATGCACTAGTACATTTACTGCAGAGATCGATGGGCATTCTTTACATACCTGAACTGCTTGCAATGAATAATGATTACATTACCTTGGTGTGATTAATATCCAGTGTCACCTACAGTTGTATATGAGAGCTTTAATTTTTAAAATGTATGACCTTTCAGAAACTAAATCCCAATTATTATTAATAGTCTTTACATTGTTAATGTTTGTGTTTTTTTTCTAAAATTATAAGCTTAGAGTCAGTACCAGATAAAAGCTTACTACGGACTCCTCTGCCCAGCTAGACTGATCTCAGTCTCACTTACACGAACTTCTGAAGGTGGTTTGATTTTAATTAAAAGATTTTAGCTCCCAATGTTGATCAATCACACTCTGTTTTAAGAACATTGATGGTGAAAATATCAATATAAGAATAAATGTTGATTATATTAATCCTGATAGAGATTATAGAGGGACTTTTGTAAACAAAGAAAAGGGGAAGTACAATGAGATTTAGGTGTTCTTGTACATCAATCACTGAAGGTAAGCATGCAGGTACAGCAGGCAGTGAAGAAAGCTAATGGCATGTTGGCCTTTATAACAAGGGGAGTTGAGTATAGGAGCAAAGAGGTCCTTCTGCAATTGTACAGGGTCCTGGTGAGACCACACCTGGAGTATTGTACTCAGTTTTGGTCTTGCTATTGAGGGAGTGCAGCATAGGTTCACAAGGTTAATTCCCGGAATGGCGGCACTGTCATATGTTGAAAGATTGGAGCGACTGGGCTTGTATGCACTGGAATTTAGAACGATGAGAGGGGATCTGATTGAAACATATAAGATTATTAAGGGATTGGACACGCTAGAGGCAGGAAACATGTTCCCGATGTTGGGGGAGTCCAGAACCAGAGGCCAGAGTTTAAGAATAAAGGGTAGGCCATTTAGAACGGAGTTGAGAAAAATCTTTTTCACCCAGAAAGTTGTGGATCTATGGAATGCTCTGCCTCAGAAGGTAGTGGAGGCCAATTCTCTGTATGCTTTCAAGAGAGAGTTAGATAGAGCTCTTAAAGATAGTGGAGTCAATGGATATGGGGAGAAGGCAGGAACAGAGTACTGATTGTGGATGATCAGCCATGATCACATTGAATGGCGGTGCTGGCTCGAAGGGCTGAATGGCCTACTCCCACACCTATTGTCTATTGTATATTGTCTATTAACACATCTTTGATATGTTATTCTTCTTCAAAGGTCAGCCCAAGGAACGATTATTGATTCTTCCAGATTCTGAAGTTGCTTAGCAACAGTACTAAAGACATCTGATCTTAGTTATAAATGGGGCTCACAGACAGAGCAGCAAATTAGGCATACAATCTCAAGATTATAATAAATAAAATGGTTTATTAATGTCACATGCACCGAAGTACAGTGAAAAAAATTTGATTTGCAACCCGTCCCTACAAATCAATCCATCACATTGATATATTGAGGCAGTACAAGGGAAAGCACAAGCAGAATGCAGAATAAAGTGTTACAGTGTCAGGGAAAGTGCAGTGCAGGCACACGGTAAGGAGTGAAGCCGTAACGAGGTAGACTGTGAGCTCAAGAGTGCATCTTATCGTACAAGGAGTCCATTCAATAGTCTTATAACAGCAGGATAGAAACTGGCTGGCTATAGGTAAGCCTAGTAATTTCTCAGGTAGGGATATATTCGGCACAACTTTGCTTTCCGCAGGGATCATTCCCTCTGTGACTGCCTGGTCCACACATCTCTCCCCACAGATCTCCCACCTGGTACTTATCCCTGCAAGTGTAAGTGCTACACCTGCCCCTACACCTCCTCTCTTACCACCATTCAGGGCCCCAAACAGTCCTTCCAGGTGAGGCAACACTTCACTTGTGAGTCTGTTGGGGTCATCAATTGCATCCAGTGCTCCCGGTGCAGCCTCCTCTGCATCGGCGAGAACCTCCACTCCGTCCACCACAACAGACAGGATCTCCTGGTTGCCACCCACTTCAACTCCACTTCACATTCCCATTTGGATATGTCCATACATGGCCTCCTCTACTGCCATGATGAGGCCAAACTCAGGTTGGAGGAGCAACACCTCATATACCGTCTGGGTAGTCTCCAGCCCCTTGGTATGAACATCAAATTCTCCAACTTCCAGTAATTCCCTCCCTCTCCCTTCCCCCATCCCAGTTTCACTCTGCCTCCTCTTCCAGCTGCCTATGATCTCTCTCATGATTCTGCCGCCTTCTACTACCCATAGTGCTTTCCCCTTACATTCCTTCTTCACCTCTCCTGCCTATCCCCTCCCTGCTTCCCTTCCCCCACCCCTTGATATTTCCTCTGATTGTTTTTTCACCTGGAACATTCCACCCTCCCCCCCACCTTCTTTAAAGGGCCCCTGCCCCCTCCTTCTTCAGTCCTGACGAAGGATCTCAGCCCGAAACATTGACTGCTCGTTTCCACAGATGCTGCCCGACCTGCTAAGTTCATCCAGCGAGTTGTACGTGTTGATTTGACCACAGCATCTGCAGTGCACTTTGTGTTTGTGTTGTGTTTGCTTTCTATGTTTCTATGTTTTGAGTCTAGATGTTTTCAGGATTTTCTATCACCTGCCCAGTGGGAGGGGGAGGAAGAGAGCACAGGTGCTGTGGGTGGGGTCTTTGATTATGCTGGCTGTTTCACCGAGACCATGTGAGGCCACAGAGTGAGGACTGGTGTCCATGATATGCTGGGCCACGTCCACAACTCTGCAGTTTCTGGCAGCACATGCACAGAGCAAGGCCCACACCAAGCAGATATGCAGATTGGAGGGTTGGTGTGGTGCATCAATAAAAATTCCTTTTTTGGAACTGTCTCCTTTAGTGAGAATTGCCTTCTTTGTTGTCTCCTTGTTTTTAGGGAAGTGCTGAAAGAGTTGTAGTCAAACTGGGAAACTCAACTTCCTGCAAGTGCTGGAAATCTGGAGCAACACAAAAAATGCTGGAAGAGCACAACAAGTCAGGCACCATCAACACTCGATGAACAACATATTAGGTGCACCAGTACGTAGAAACATAGAAAAACCAAGGCATGATATGGGCCCTTCGGCCCACAAATCTGTGCCGACCATGTCCTTACCTTAGAAATTACCTAGGGTTACCCATAGCCCTCTATTTTTGTAGGTTCTATGCACCTGTCCAGGAGTCTCTGAAAAGACCCTATCATTTCCGCCTCCACCAACATAGCCAACAGCCCATTCCACGCACTCACCACTCTCTGCATAAAAAACTTACCCCTGACATCTCCTCTGTACCTACATCTAAGCATCTTAAAACTGTGCCTTCTCATGCTAACCATTTCAGCCCTAGGAAAAAGCCTCTGACTATCCACGTGATCAATGCTTCTTATCATCTTATACACCTCTCATCCTCCGTCGCTTCTAGGAGAAAAGGCTGATTTCACTCAAACCATTCTCATAAGGCATGTTCCCCAATCCAGGCAACATCCTTGTAAATCACTTCTGCACCCTTTCTATGGCTTCCATATCCTTCCTGTAGTGAGACGACCAGAAATGAGCACAGTACTCCAAGTGGGGTCTGACCAGGGTCCTCTACAGCTGCAACATTACCTCTCGGCTCGTAAACTCAATCCCACGAACGATGAAGGCCAATGCACCGTATGCCTTCTTAACCACAGAATCAACCAGCACAGCAACATTGAGTGTCCAATGGACCTGGACCCCAAGATCCCTCTGAGTCTTACCATTAATAATATATTCTGCCATCATAGTTGTCCAACCAAAATAAACCAACTCACACTTATCCGGGTTGAACTCCATCTGCCACTTCTCAACCCAGTTTTGCATACTATCAATGTTCCACTGTAAGCTCTGACAGTCATCCACTCTATCCACACCTCCAACCTTTGAGTCATCAGCAAACTTACTAACCCATCCCTCCACTTCCTCATCCAGGTCATTTATAAAAATCACAAACAGTAAGGGTCCCAGAACAGATCCCTGAGGCACATCACTGGTCTCTGACCTCCATGCAGAATATGACCCGTCTACAACCACTCTATACCTTCTGTGGGCAAGCCAGTTCTGGATCCACAAAGCAATGTCCCCTTGGATCTGGTTTCTCAATAAGCCTTGCATGGGGTACCTTATCAAATGCCTTGCTGAAATCCATATACACTACATCTATTGCTCTACCTTCATCAATGTATTTAGTCATACCCTCTAAAAATTCAGTCAGGCTTGTAAGGCACATCTGCCTTTGACAAAGCCATGTTGACTATTCCTAATCATATTATGCCTCTCCAAATGTTCATAAATCCTGTTTCTCAGGATCTTCTCCATCAACTTAGCAACCACTGAAGTAAGACTCACTGGTCTATAATTTTCTGGGCTATCTCTTCTCCCTTTCGTGAATAAAGGATCAACATCCACAACCCTCCAATCTTCGGGAACCTCTCCCATCCACAGTGATGATGCAAACATCATCACCAGAGGCTCAGTAATCTTCTCCCTCACCTCCCACAGTAGCCTGGGGTACATCTCATCCGGTCCTGGTGACTTATCCAACTTTGCAGTCCTGATGAAGGGTCTCGGCCCGAAACATCAACTGCGCTTCTCCCTATAGATGCTGCCTGACCTGCTGTGATCCACCAGCATTTTGTGTGTGTTGCTTGACTTATCCAACTTGATGCTTTCCAAAAGTTCCAGCACATCCTCTTTCTTAATATCTACATGCTCAAGCTTTTCAGTCCACTGCAAGTCATCACTACAATCACCAAGATCCTTTTCCATAGTGAATACTGAAGTAAAGTATTCATTACCTCCACTATTTCCTCCAGTTCCATACACACTTTCCCACTGTCACACGATAGGTCCTGTTCTTTCATGTCTTATCCTCTTGCTCTTCACATACTTGTAGAACGCCCTGGGGTTTTCCTTAATCCTGCCCGGCAAGGCCTTCTCACGTCTCCTTCTGGCTCTCCTAATTTCCTTCTTAAACTCCTTCCTATTAGCCTTATAATCTTCTAGATCTCTAACATTACCAATCTCTCTGAATCTTCTGTAAGCTTTTCTTTTCTTCTTGACTAGATTTACAACAGCCTTTGTAAATCACAGTTCGTGTATCCTACCATCCTTTTCCTTTCTCATTGGAACATACCTATGGAGAATGCCATGCAAGTATCCCCTGAACATTTGCCACATTTTTTCCGTACATTTCTCTGAGAACAGCTGTTCCCAATTTATCAGAGTTCCTTCCTGATAGCTTCATATTTCCCCTTACTCCAATTAAATGCTTTCCTAACTTGTCTGTTCCTATCCCTCTAAAATACTATGGTAAAGGAGATAGAATTGTGATCACTATCTCCAAAATGCTCACCCACTGAGAGACTTGAAACGTGACTAGGTTCATTTCCCAATACCAGATCAAGTACAGCCTCTCCTCTTGTAGGCTTATCTACATATTGTGTCAAGTAACCTTCCTGAACACACCTAACAAACTCCACACCATCTGAACGCTTTGCTCTAGGGAGATGCCAATCGATATTTGGGAAATTAACATCTCCCACCACGACAACCCTGTTATTATTACATCTTTTCAGAATCTGTCTCCATGTCTGCTTCTCAATGTCCCTGTTCCTATTAGGTGGTCTATAGAAGACACCCAGTAGTTATTGATCCCTTCCTGTTCCTCACTTCCACCCATAGCGACTCCGTAGAGAATCCCTCATTGTACACCTGCTCATTAAAGCAAATATCAAATCAACCAGTAATGTGGCAGCAAATCAACGCATAAAAGAGTGCAGACATGGGAAAGAGGTTCAGTTGTTCAGACCACACATCAGAATGGGGATCTAAGTGACTTTGACTGTGGAATGATTGTTGGTGCCAGACGAGTGGTTTGGGTATCTGGGTAACTGCTGATCTCCTGGGATTTTCATGAACAACAGTCTCTAGAGTTTACAGAGAATTGTGTGCAACAAAAACAACAAAAAAATCCAGTGTGCTTCAGTTCTGTGGCAGTTCTCAGTAACACCTTGTTAATGAGAAGGGAATGGCCAGACTGGTTCAAACTCAACTGTGTTGTGCAGAACATGCGAACCTAGAAGTGGATGGGCTACAGCAGCAGAAGACCATGAGCAGATACTCAGTGGCCACTGTACTAGGTACCTCCAGTACCAAATGAAGTCACTACTTTGTGTATGGAGGGAAACTGATAGATAATGTTTTTGAGCTGAAACTCTTCATCAGAACTGGAAAGGAAGAGGACAGAAGCCAGTATAAAAGGGCTGGAAGAATGAGGAGCAGCACAAGATGGCAGGAAATAAATGAGCCCAGGCAAGAGGGGTAGATGGCTAGGAGAGAGGTGGGGGGGGGGGTGGATATTGATGTGAGAAGCTGGAAGTTGATAGGTGGAAGCAGCAAAAGCCTAAAGAAGAAGTAATCTGACAGGAGGGGAGAGTAGACCAAGGAATAACTGGAAGGAGGTGAAGAACCAGAGGAAAGTAATGAGGTCGTGAGGGTGAGAGATGAGAAGGGAAAGGATGAGGGGGCTACAGGAATGCAAGAAAATCAAAAATCAATCACAGGGTTGTATATGGTGATACACATGTGTTTTGATAATACATTTACTTTGAACTTCGACCTTCGACCATAGGACTGAATTATGCCAATTCACCCATCAAGTTCTCACCATTTTGGCTGATTTTTTATCCCTTTCAACCCCATTCTCCTTCCTCTTCCTATAACCTTTGATGCCCTTATTAATCAAAAACCTATCAGCCCTCACTTTAAATATGCCCAATGACTTGGACTCTGTAGCCGCCTATAGCAATGAATTCCACAGATTCCCATCTCTGTTTTAAAGGAATGTCTTTCTGACATAATGCTCTCTGGTCCCAGACTTCTCCACTATAGGAAACATCCTCTCTACGCCCACTCTGTCTAGGCCTTTCAATATTTGGCAACTGTCCTATCTCTCCTCAGAGCAGCACCTGAGCGGAAAATCCTCTTGACCACTCTGACGCCATAAAAATGAAGTCTTGACCTCCCATTCCCTCTCCTGTTCTACCAGTTTTGCTTGATCCATTATTTGACAGAAAATGATGCCTTGGCATGGCATTGCACCTCATTATCTATCTGCACTCCATTTCTCTGCAACCATAATACTATATCCTGTATTAAGTCATTGTTTTCCCCTTTGTACTGCCTTAGTGAACTTACGTTGTGAAATGGCCTGCATGGGTGGCATGCAAATCAATGTTTTTCACTGTATCTTGGTACATGAGACAATATTGAACAAATTACTAATTATCTATTACTCATCAGTCATATGCCCATAGCTCCTGTAAAATACACTTTATTCATGTATTGTTCTTTGTAGAATCATTTAAAATTCTGATTTCCAGTGCAAAGTATGGAGTCTAATGGAGATTCAATTATAAATCTATTTCAGTTATTATTCTTCAATATTCTATGAAATATTTTGAAATATATTTCCAAAATTTTGTTTACTAGCCTAATATACCATTAAAATAAAATCTTGCTTATAAATCAAAAACTAATAATCTAACATTATTATAACCTTCAGATCATTAGACAAACGCATTAACTACTTGGCCACACGCCAACCCGTTTTTTTAACTAACACACACACACACACACACACACACACACACACACACACACACACACACACACACACACACACAATCATAATATATTTACTTCAAACTTTGAATAAGTAGAACCTCATCTAGAAACAGACAATACATAACAATAACTCATATTGTTACTATTACGATTATTAGTTCTTTTGCAAATTTTTATTAAACACACAGTGAAGTACAGATTACATTAAAGTATTTTCTCCAGTTATGGAATACACTCAATGTGTGGAATGAGCTTCCTGTAGAAGTAGTAGAAGCCAGTTCAGTTGTGTAATTT
Organism: Hypanus sabinus; assembly: GCF_030144855.1. Lineage (NCBI taxonomy): Eukaryota > Metazoa > Chordata > Chondrichthyes > Myliobatiformes > Dasyatidae > Hypanus > Hypanus sabinus. The sequence goes on along the minus strand of NC_082715.1, from coordinate 33,544,930 downwards.
AAGGTAAAATTGGATAGGTATATGGACAGGAAAGGAGTGGAGGGTTATGGGCTGAGTGCGGGTAGGTGGGACTAGGTGAGATTAAGAGTTCGGCACGGACTAGGAGGGCCAAGATGGCCTGTTTCCGTGCTGTGATTGGTATATGGTTATATGGTTATAATGTACATCTTCTTAAAAAAATAAATGGCTCAATGTTAAACATTTATGTTTATATAACAATTTGATGAGAGAATCTTTTTCAATTTGTGCATCAGTTAAAATCTGTATTTATAATAGGAAAGAATATTAAATACAGATTTCATAGTGTAAAAGTCTTACAAAACTTTACACATTTTCTATATTTAAATCTCCTTTTGTAGCATTAATATCTGAATTTTAGTTATTAATCATGAAGATAATATCATACAATATGTTGCACTGTCAAGAATAATATTTTGTACGCTCTAAGTCTTCATCTCTGAACATTAACAGAAAAGTTGATTTGCAATGTTTTGTATTACATGAAAGAAAGGAGGCTGCATAATGTGCAAAATACAGTTTCAATAGAAAGATTTTTTTTAGCAAAAGTAAAAGATTATGTCTAGTGATAGTCTTGTAATGTACAATTATCATACATCCATTCATGTCCCTTCATAATCTTACCCCAAACCTTTCTCTGTAAATTTCTGGCTTTAAATCCTCAGAGAACACATTCCTATTGATGGATAGTTTAAAGAACACCCAGGTATTAAATTCTGGAATGCCTTCCCCAAGCTACTCTCTCCTTACATTTATTCTCCTTTTGAAGATAGTCCTTAAAGACTACTTCCTCTAGCTTTTTCACAAAGGTCTACCTCTAACCATCTGGTATTTCCTTCAGTCTTGGTTTCAATTTTTGGTACTTACACACTTTTGAACTATCAAGGGAAAATTTACTATGTTGAATATGCTATAAACCTATCTTACTCTTGTAAGTTTACTTTTCTAAAAAAGACATTTCTGTTAACACAATAATTACTACTATTGATTTCTGTTAACTAATGATTACTACTAATGTTTCTGTTAACTACAATGATTACTACAATTTGCTACACCACGCATTTAAAATTTAGCAATGCCTCCCCTTTTCCATTTTGCCAACACACAACACACCACACACACACACACCACACACACACCACACACACACACACACACACACACACACACACACACACACACACACAAACACACACACACACACACACACACACACACACACACACACACACACACACACACACACACACACACACACACACACACACACACACTTACTTTCAACCCCAGAATATACCCAACTATGACCTGGACAATCCCATGACTACCTAACAATTTCACACTTTAGCACTTACCGCCACTCAGCCATTGGTGCGACTGTAACGAAACCCAATTTCCCTCGGGATCAATAAAGTATGTCTGTCTGTCTGTCTACACCACCTTAAAAATCCTTGTCCTCTTGATGATCCTATGCATCCCTGCTCTTTCAGCTATTACCACTCTTGAGGAAACTGCACATTTGCCTTCAACACTCTAATAGCGAGAATTACAAATGCACTAAAGACATGAAAAGCACAAGCAAAAGAAAACCGGCAGCTGACTACTAAGTAAAGAAAATTGGAAGATAAGAATTTAACACAAGAGGAACAATTTTCTTGCAACATGCATGCTTGAATCTTAATCCTCATGGGGAAAATGTTTGATTTGACTTTTCTCACCAAATAGATATTTTAGATTCCCTGCCTTGCACATACATTGTTAATATATAGCTTTATTTTGAAATTACTGATTCATGAAGGGAAGCTTTTAGATACCATCAGGGCTTCAAAAACATGTTAAAGAGATCATTCTTTATATGAGAATCTAGTGAGAAAGTTTAGGCAAATAGTTTTACTGTGAAGGAAATATAAGCACATCCATTTCTATCTTAACAGAATGATCTTTGAACACTGATCAGGAATCAGAACCCATGAGATTTCTGTTCTTCTCACTAATTAATTTTGGTATTTCTAATGTGAAATATGTAATATGAGAACATTTGGAATTCATATGCTGCCTTTCATATGCTCAAACATCTCAAATATTTGAGATACAATTGATATTTTGTGCTCACTATTTATTGTGTAAGGCTGTCAATTTATGTTAAGCTAGTTTCTCAAATATTCATGAGGTGAGTAACCATTGGCTCTATGTTAATGGTATCAATTGCAATATAAATTTGGTCTCAAAACTAAGAGTATTCCCTTACAATGTAACTTAGAGATTTTTATTTCCTCCTGACAGTTGGACAATGCCTACAACAACTCAATACCCCCTTAGTATTTGACTCTTGTCCACGATTATATTCTTAAGACGTAGTGGTGCTTGAAGCCGCAATCATTACAGACTTGTATCATTGCAACTCCAACCCAGCAAGGAGAATTCTGAATGTATAAGCAAAACAAATGATCCCCTAGCAGTTTAAGAAAGATGAGGCCAAAGAAAGTTATAAAAGGCTGCCAACTGATGAATAAAAATAATAAAAACTCTTTTGAAATGCAGAAAACGTTGTAATTTAAAAGTTTGAAGCTATTTGTGTTTTGAGCTATTCATCTACAAATTCAGATTAGATATGTTGATTTCAATATTGAGCATTGCTCACAATGTTCCTGCAAATTCATGTTTGATCATGCTTCTGCATTAGTTTTATGTTTTCCACGTTCTGATGAAAGCAGTTCATCGTAGTCATTTTCACCTTCTGGCACCTAAGAATAAACAGAAGGAAAAAATAAGAAAGTTGAATCACGTTTGTCCTTTGAAGCGTCTGTGCTGCTAGTTGAAGCCCCAAGAAATCAGGGCACAACGTTCCAGTTAACCTATGATTAGTTATTGGGGAGGTAATATGAAGTGGGAGTACAAAGTTTAAAGTAGCAGAGCACATTGGAACTGTTAATATGATTTGGTGGAGTCAACATGCAGAGCAGATGATAGAAAATCGTTGGATACATTATAATCTCTCCTTAGATGCAGCCGCACTCTAGAGGTTATAGCACAAAATAAGGGATGATGAATTACATCAGCGTGGACAGAGAATTAATGAAAGGACAAGAATCAGAGAAGGAATAACAAATACAGGTGTCCCCCTCTTTACAAAGTTAAAGTGTTAATATGAAACCATTCTTTATCCGAAATGGTGTAACGTGAAGAACCATTAATTTATATGGGCAAATTTTTTGTAAAAGCGAAAATCCTCTTTGTAATGCAAAAACAGGTTACTAATGTAGGTCTTTTGTAAAAGCAAAGTGGCGTAAAGTGGGGGGGGCACCTATATGTCATTTTCAGATTCATGGACAGAGAGCTTTGCAGATGAATAGAGGCTTCAGCTATTTATTTCTATTAACAACTGAAATGAAATGATATAACCATATAACAACCATATAACAATTACAGCACAGAAACAGGCCATCTCAGCCCTTCTAGTCCATGCCGAACATTACTCTCATCTATTCCCATTGATCTGCACTCAGCCCATAACCCTCCATTCCTTTCCTGTCCATATACCTATCCAATTTTTTTTTTAAACGACAATATCAAACCTGCCTCTACCACTTCTACTGGAAGCTCGTTCCACACAGCTACCACTGTGAGTAAAGAAGTTTCCCCTTGTGTTACCCCTAAACTTTTGCACCCTAACTCTCAACTCATCTCCTCTTGTTTGAATCTCCCTTACACTCAATGGAAAAAGCCTATCCACATCAACTCTATCTATCCCCCTCATAATTTAAACACCTCTATCAAGTCTTCTATGCTCCAAAGAATAAAGACCTAACTTGTTCAACCTTTCTCTGTATCTTAGGTGCTGAAAACCAGATAACATTCTCGTAAATCTTCTCTGTACTCTCTCTATTTTGTTGATATCTTTCCTATAGTTCAGTGACCAGAACTGTACACAATACTCTAAATTCAGCCTCACCAATGCCTTGTAAAATTTTAACATTACATCCCAACTCCTATACTCAATGCTCTGATTTATAAAGGCCAGCATACCAAAAGCTTTCTTCACCACCCTATCCACATGAGATTCCACCTTCAGGGTGAGATTGCACCATTATTCCTAGATCACTCTGTTCTACTACATTCCTCAATGCCCTACCATTTACCATGTACCAAAATGTACCAGTCTACCAAAATGTAGCACCTCACACTTATCAGCATTAAACTCTATCTGCCATCTTTCAGCCCACTCTTCTAACTAGCCTAAATCTCTCTGTAAGCTTTGAAAACCTACTTCATTATCCACAACGTCACCTATCTTAGTATCATCTGTATACTTACTAATCCAATTTACCACCCCATCATCCAGATCATTAATGTATATGACAAATAACTTTGGACCCAGTACAGATCCCTGAGGCACACCACTAGTCACTGGCCTCCAACCTGACAAACAGTTATCCACCACTACTCTCTGGCATCTCCCATTCAGCCACTGTTGAATCCATTTTACTACTTCAATATTAATACCTAATGATTGAACATTCCTAACTAACCTTCCGTGTGGAACCTTGTCAAAGGCCTTACTGAAGTCCATCTAAACAACATCCACTGCTTTACCCTCGTCAACTTTCCTAGTAACCTCTTCAAAAAATTCAATAAAGTGTCATATGTCCAGGTACAAATGATTCAAATCTAGCTGGAGAGCGAGCTATGTGCTGGATGTAAAGAACTTGCAGAAGGACGGACTAATGATGCCAGATGCAGAGTAATATGGAAAATGTGAATTAGTTCAGTTTGATGGGAAGAATACAAAATAGAATATTTTCTAAATGGTGGAAAATTAGTATGTAATTATTCTCAGTGGAATCTAATTGTTATTATACCTCAGACACAAAATATTACCACACAAACAAACATATAAGAAAACAAGTGATCTGCTGGCCTTGTGTTGCAAGAGACTTATTGCGATTGTATTGAGCTTTGGAAAAGCCGTATAGCTTTGATCTTTGAAACAAGGTAAGAGTTTATTTGCTTTGGCAATGTAAAGCAAATTTACTTGATTTATTCTTGTGCTGACCAGCTTGTCCTCTCAGGAGGGATTATACAGGAGACATTTGCTTGTGATATGACCTCATTGAAACAAACAAGATTCAGAGAGGCTTGGGAGGATAGACAATGCGAGGCTGTTTCCACTGGTTAGTGAGTCACCAGAGGTCATAGAATCATGGTGAGCCTCCATTGTGATGAGAAAATGTTTTTATTCATCAGTTATAAATCTTTGGAATTTTCTATACACGTGGTATTAGTTGTTGAAAAATTTGAAGCTGTAATGAAAAAGAATATTCCACTATTTTAAAATTTACAGCAAAATATTATGTTCATACCTCCCAATAGATTTGATCCTCAAAACAATCTTCATCTGGTGGCTGTCCCCAAATTGGATTGCGAAGAATGAAACCTGTGAAAAGAGGGTACATCGGTTCATTTAGGGTCCATCAATCTTTAAATAATGGTTAGCTTTGTCACCAGAATATTTACTTGTTATGCAGTGAGGGGAAAATCCTGTTATAAAATCATCTCATTCTTACCCTTTTATATGGCCATCCAAATTGCTCTGGACAGTTATATTTTGACAGTTGTATACTGGCTTTCTGTCATCATGATTTTTTGAATTTTAAGTGAATAGTACAAAAGAAATAAAAGTTTTTAAATTCATCTATGTTCTTTTAGAAAATCTGCAAGAATATTTTCATTGTGGATAGCTGCTACTTAAATGGAAACAAGCTCTTATCGACTCCAATAATAACTGTGGTGACTGATTATCAATCTCTCTGTTAAATTGAAGCTGTTTCAAGAGCACAGATTAATTCACAAGGTTGAAAACTGAGGAGAAATCTAAACTAACAGATGTTACTCTTGCAACCTGAAGTTAGCATTATGTTAATTGTTCCAATTTACCACATTATTCACAGTGGACTGGATTCTAATGATTAGAGCATGATGCCTGCCACAGATGATTCCCACTCATCTGGTTTGGAACTCTAAGGACAAGAGTGGCCTGAACCAAACAGATAAGCCTGGGAAATCGGGGATATGAGCAAGAACAGGTACAGGTGAGGTACGCCTGTCAATCAAATCCAGACCACTCTATATATTCTGGTAAAAAGGAGCAATGAAATTAATCATAATTTATTCTTCTCCAGCATGATGAATTTGTATCACATGCTCTGGTCATTAAGCAGCCGATGGCAGGAAATCCATACCCCCAGAATTGCTGTCTTTTGAAACAGATAAGCACTTAGAACACTTTTAAATTTACATGATAATCAAAAGCAGGAAAAAAATCTTTCAAACGAAATATATTACAGATGAAGCTTTGGAGTTTACAGGTAAAGTGTGGCCCACATTTAATCAATTTACCTTTAAATCACATGATGTTTGCATTGTATTACCACAGTATGTAATCAATTCAGTCACAAATTGATGTTCAACATTGTTTATGAACTTGTAAGCTGGCCATTTAATCAGCAGATTTTTTTTTGGTCTTTAATGGTAGTTTCAATAATTTGTTCAACTTTAAGTAGGAAACCCAGTTTTAAATATTATGTGAATATTATGGAATGCATATCAAATGAGTATCAGGCTGATATCACAATCAAGTTCCAGTTATGACTAATTCAAATAATAAGATTGATAGACTGACTCTTATGAGCTTCCGGTACTGAGATTCGTTTTTACGGCTTCCCAAAATAATATTGGCTGCGTTTTGTTTTCTGACCTGTAATTAGTCCTCCAAAGAGGGCCACAGCAAGAGATATGCCCAGCCCAGCAGCTTGGTATCCAGCCTGTTGCATGGCGGTTCTTTTTCCAAATTCAGGGAAGGTTGCCTTAAGTCTTAAAAAGATAATGTTAAATGTTAGAATTCTTATAATATTATTATTATTACATTATTAAAAGGTTACAGTGACCAGTTTCAGTGTTTAGTTGATAGTTTTCTTGTGCTGAGTAAGTGAAAAAGATTTTGTTTGTTTTATTATACGGTTTCCTTTTCTAGTTTTATTGCATTGCAATGATCTATATTGTAGAGTTTACTTGCTAACTTTAAGCTCATGCTGGAGAACCTTATCCATTAGCACTACATATTACCTATTATTCAGTTTCTGTATCCAAGCAACAATGTATTTCATTTACCCCTTCTTATAGTTTAAAGATCTCATTTTCAATATTTTACTGGTAAGTTGTTTGCTGTTTCCCCTGCTCTGCATCCTCAGTTGTACACTCACGACTGTGGGGCCAGATTCTGCGCTAACTCCATCTGCAAATTTGCAGATGCTGCCACCGTAGTGGGCCGTATTTCAAATAATAATGAGCTAGAGCACAGGAAAGAGATAAAGAGCTTAGCAACATTGCGTCACTGCAACAACCTTTTCCTTCTTGTCAGCAAATCAAAATCAAATCAAGTTTAATTATCATTCAAGCCATACAGTCACATGAGACAGCATTCCCCTGGGGGCCAAGGTGCACAGCATACATTCAAAATAGTGAGAGAGAAAAATATATGCTCATGGTTATGCAGGAAAACACATGTATAGTCCGAGTCCCTGAGCAACATGTAAGTTGATGGTAGATATCCCAGCTATCCAGCCTGTCATTCCACCAATCAAACACTGAAGGGCAGCACTGATGGGAGAGGCGAGTTCCCAACCGAGCACGGACTCCACGCTACACCTCCTCCAGCACTTTCTCACCTGCACTGCAGCAGTAGGCAAGCCCGCGGCTTGAGGGCTAGTCCTCGCTACAACCAAGGCCACGCTGTTGCCTTGTTGCCCGTCTCACCACCAAAGAAGGGAAACTGGCATGCAGCATCTTACATTATTAATGTCCAGCAGGGTCTTGTGATCACAAGAGAACCAACCAAGACAGACACTCATGGATGCAGTGCCCTCTGCTTTTGCGCACCAACACGGACTGCACCCAGGTCAGCTCCTCTGAGCCCTATCTCGCCCATCTGCCGCTTCTCCTTCTCTGACCCAAGCACCAACTTCTCCTTCTCTGACCCAACTGCCGGCTTCTCTGGCCCGACTGCTGGTTTCTCCTTCTCTGGCCCCTCCGTCTCTAACCCGATCGCCGGCTTCTCCTTCTCTGGCTCGTCCGTTGGCTCCTTCGACACACTGGCCGGCTGCTTCAAACGACAAACAGATCACTGATGCAGTAGACCTGCAGTACCCATTGTTCTTGGAGTCCTGTGTAGTTTTATGATCATAAAAGACACATTTTAATAAGGAAAGTGCACCATTGGTTGGCCCCGACAGACTGCTGCTTTCGGACAAGCAAAACAAAAGAGCTGATCATTGACTTGAGGAAAGTAGCCGGAGGTGGGGTGGGTGTGGACACATGCTCCTGTCAATATTATCAGTACTGAGGTTGAAAGGCTTGTGAGCTTCCAATTCCTGGGAGTTTACATCATCACCAACGGTCTGGAGATCTCATGAACAAGAAAGCTCTTCTTTTTCAAGAGAGTAAAGAAATTTGGCGAGTCCCTGTTGCCTGGTGCACTATAGAAAGCATTGTATCCAGCATATGATGCATCGCGGCTTAGTATGGTAACCGCTTTGCCTGTGACCACAAGAAACTGTGGAGTTGTGGACTCAGCTCGGCAATTCATGGAGACCAGTCTTCTCTCCACGTACTCTGCCTGTCCTTTTCGCTGTATCAGTAAAGCAGCCAGCATAATCAAAGACTCCACCCACAGTGGATACTCTCTTCTCTCTTTCATCGTGCAGAGGATACACAAGCCTGAAACTAAGTACCGGCAGATCAATAACAGCTATTATCCCACTGTTATAGACTATTGAATCACTCACTGATACATTAGAATGATCACTTGGCCTCACTATCTACCTCATTATGATCTTGCACCTTATTGTCTACCTGCACAGCACTTTCTTGTAACAGTTGCACTTCATTCTGCATTCTGTTACTGTTTTACTTTGTACTTTCCTGATAATCCTTTGATCTCTATGACCAGTATGCTCAATAAGCATTTTAATGCACCTCGATGCATGTAACAATAATAAATCAATTCCAGTTCCATTTCTAGAGTTAATGCAAATAATACAGAAGAGTTTGCTTTCTTTGGCAAAACTCACCCAATCCCATATAACTCTTCATTGGCCATTGCTGCTCCGACGACACCAGCCAAGCCTCCAATTATTCCGGGTAATCCATGAAGATTATGTACACCACAGGTATCGTGTATTTTTAATTTAGATGCTAAAATCGGCTAGAATAAGAAAGAAAGCAATTATTGCAATCAGCAATTTTATTTTCTTATGTGTTTCATTTGAGAATCTATTAACATATTGGGTTTAATTTTATTGCAGTTTTGTGGTCTCCACAAAAAATTTTAAATGGGACACTGAGGAACCATTGCTCTAAAGTGTTCCTGAACGTTTTGATATTCAGCAGGGCCATGCCTCTTACTGTGCCAATTGTAAAGCTTTGAGCATCTCTTAATAGATCTGTCTAACATTCAAAGGCAATCAAAATGAAGTTAATAATTTAATAATTTTTAAATTATTAAGTATCTTTTAACTAAAAGTAATTAAAGTACATTAACAATAAAATAAATTAAACAACTGAAATAATTAAAAAACAGAATTTATCTTTCTTCTTGCTTTATATTTCCAAACTAACATTAGTCACTGAAAAATGGGCTTCTAGGGTCTGTACCAAGATTCAGTAACAGACCAAACTGGAAGAGTTTGTATTTTTGTTCTCTCAGTAAGTGAGGGATGATGCATATGCAAAGATCCTGGTCTTGATTCCACTTAAATAGGCAATGGAGAGTAGATCTAAATGGCTGCAAGATTTGATGACTTCATGACTTAAAACAAAACATCCACATTTATATAAAAATATCTAATTGCAAATTGGAAAAATCATGATCAAATGAAGACTTATAAAGAGATTTAAAATGTTGGTAGGCTTTGGCAGGCTACGTGGTAATAATTCTGCTGAATGCTTGATTATTAACTGAAAACGTAAAACAATATGTTCAAAATAGGAAGAATTCTATGATGGTCGTGTGTCTATTAGGAATATTACCTCTCAGGAAGCAAAGATTACTATTATCTCCCTTTCCCTTATTTCATCTTTTTAGTATGAATGTAACCAGAAAATATGGAAAATATTCAATAGTTTCAAAGTTCTGAAGGTGGGTCATCATACTGAAGCATGCACTCTTTTCCTCTCACTATTGATATTGCCTGGTTTTTTGAGTGCTCCAGCATTTTTCTGTTTTTATTTTTCATTTACAGTATCTGCATTTCAGATGTTCACTTCCTTCATTTTCCAACATATTTTACCCACCACAATCTATTGATTGTCTTTAGTTTTTTATAAAGTCTTAATGAATGTTTTGACTTTTTCCCCAGATTGGTAATATTTCTTATTCTCTTAAACCTGTCTTGTATTTTGAGATCCCATCTTGGATCCTGTTAGCTGTGGCTGAAGATAGTTCACAGTGGCTGTAGTTTATGCCAGCAGTAAAATGTACTGCAGTTTCTCAACCAGGCACCTCCAACAGTATCTCCCAAACTGTAAACCTTTATTACCAAGAAGGGCAAGGGCAACTGGTGCACAGGAATAACAACCTCTATGTCCACCTTAAAGTTGCACATCATCTGTAATATGCCAGCTTCACCTTCCAGTGCAGTGTGAGTACTTTCACCAGGGGGCCAGTGGTCATTCAAGAATGCAGCTCACCACTATATTCTCATGAGCAATAAATGCTGTCTTTGCCAGTAATGCCCAGATCGCAGGTATGAATTAACAGAGAAATTTGTCTGGGACATGCTGGATGTCACCAAATGGGTCCTTGGAGAACTGCTGACCATCGTAAACATATTCTGTATTCTGGATTCTCTGCACCGTGAGTGGAAGTACAGACCTCTCGCTCTTGTATTCACCACTGAGTTCAGATTGCTCTGAAAGAGCTGAATACAAGTTGTATCTGCCTCACCAGGTTTAAGCCAGGTATAACTAGGGTATCTAGAGCAGCCCCGTTCACTTGAGACATTGAACTTAATTTAAAGACAAGTTACAGGTTAATTTTTATGCATTTCAATGAATATTTATGTTTTAATGAATTAATGCTGCAGTTTAGTATATTTATAAATAAATTCAAAATTTTTGCTGATTTCCATTTTTACAACTCTTTATGAATGTCTCCAAACAGGAGTGATAATGGGATGCAAGCCAGATGTGTACAATCTGTCCGATTATTTATATCCGTTATCGGTATTTCATAATCTGTTATTAAGGGCCTCTGTTCCTGCTCTCATAACGAGAAATCCTATCCAAACCATTGAACTCTCCCCCTTTTACTGAACAGAATTACATTTTCAGAAGAAAGCACGGGATTAGAAAGGCTGGCTTAATAGGCTTACTATATCAGAAGCTTTAATATAATTATATAGGAATCAACCTGGACACACTGCAGGCTGTTGTAGAACAAAGGACGCTACGGAAAATCCTGGCATTTATGGAAAATGTTTCTTATTCTCTGCAAACCACCTTGGTTGAACAGAGGAACACTTTTAGTAATAGACTAAGACAGCAGCACTGCTCCAAAGGCGCTATATGAGGTCATTTCTTACCCTCAGCCATTAGGCTCTATAATGAATCAATAAATAGCTGGTGAAGTGATGACCCCCTCCTGATAGACTGTTTGAGGTAACTTATGTTCTAACCTTTCTTACTTCTAATATTTGTAAATTTGTATAACTGCGCACTTGTAATGCTACGGTGACACTGTACCTTCCTTTGGGATCAATACACTATCTATCTATCTAACTAACTATCTAACTATCTATCTGCTATAAATGAGAGATAATATTAAGTATTTCTTCAGTTATTCAATTTCTCTTATTATTGGTTTGCCAGACATGTAAAGAAATACAAATGTACAGATAATAAATAATGTTTCCATCACAAGTCCTTATGGCAGAAGAATGTTGTATTTTAAAGAGTTTTGGAAGTCAGTGTAAAGCAAAATCAGGCAAGTATAGATCCGATCCAATAAACCTATAGTCAGTCTATTCAGAATCATGACATATATTAGCGAATATATCCCAAATCGACTGAGATCTCTAAATGTCCAAAATAATTTAATAATTAGGCAATAAGACAGAAACTACCTGGTTAGGTCAATTTATAGTGAGTGATTTGTAATCTTCAACTTTCAAGTAATGTATAATTGCTTTTTAAAGTCACAAAATGCAATCTAAGAATGCCACAATAACTGTAAAAGGACAACTCAGCCTCACATATGATAAGGTGTCCTGGATCAGTAAACCTTAGCAGTCAAGAAAGAAAGAATAAATTACAGGAAAACAATTACAATGAGTAAGAATAAAATCAGATAACACCCTAAGATACAGGAGCAGAAGTAGGCCATTCAGCCCATCGAGTCTACTCTGCCATTCAATCAAGGGCTGATCCAATTCTTCCAGTCATCCCCACTCCCCCGCTTTCATCCCATATGCTTTGATAAGGAAAAAGAACTGAAGCGGGGCAAAGGACATGAGATAAAAGAGGAAAGGCTGAAAAGATATTCATGGTAAAGATTAGAATCAGAAAAATATTTTGATTTGAAAAACCTTTAGGGGTAACTTATTCCACACAGAGGAATGAGAATTAGGCAAGTGGGCAAAGAATTGGCAGATACAATACAGTGTAGGGAAATGTATGGTCATGCACTTGGGTAGAAGCAATTAAAGGTGTAGACTACTTTCTAAATGGGGAGCATATTCCGAAATCAGAGGTACAAAGGGACTTGAGAATCCTTGTGCCTGATTCCGTAAAGGTTAATTTGCAGGTTAAGTAGGTGGTGAGGAAGGCAACTGCAGTGTTAACATTGATTTTAGGAAGACTAGAATACAAAAGCAAGGATAAAATGCTGAGGCTTCATAAGGCGACGGTCAAACCACACTTGAGTATTGTGAGCAGTTTTGTGCCCCTTATGTAAGAAAAGGTGTGCTGGCATTGGAGAGGGTCCAAAGGTGGCCCACGAGAATGACCCCAGGAATCAAAGGGTTAATGTATGAGGAACGTTAATGGATGTGGGACTGAACTCACTGCAGTTTAGAGGAATAAGGGGGGATCTCATTGAAATCTATTGAATATCGAAATGACTAAATAAAGTGGACTTGAAAAGGATCTTCCCTAAAGTAGAGGAATCGTGGACCAGAGGACATAGCCTGAGAATAGAAGGATATACCTTCAAGGCAGAGATGAGGAGGAATTTCTTTCACCACAGGATGGTAAATCAATGAGGTTTCACTCTTTTACTGCCTCAAATTTATACAAGGAGAAATCTCCCACTTGAACAACTGGTAACAAACATTTTTCCAAACATAGAAGTTCAATAATACAAGACACAAAACCCACCGTTAGAAATTTAATTCCAGCAGTCGAGACTATTCCAGCAATAAATCCAATCAGCAAACCTCCAGCAGGAGAGATCATCATGTCAGCAGATGTTCCAGCCGCTACACCTCCTGCCAGGGTAGCATTCTGTATATGAACCTGCACAAGAGGATGCAAATGCAAAGACTCATTAGAAAAATAACACTGTAAAAGTCACATTCTAATTGAAGTCACGACAGAATGATTCAGGATTTGTTTCCTTCCACATACCTGCCTGATTCACTCACCAGCCCCCACCGATCAGAATCACACACATAAACTTTCCTACCCATCCTGGTCACTCTCACTCTCTCCTGCCTCATCATCTTCACCTCAAGCTGTTTTGAAGTTATGCCCACCTCTCTGAAACCTTATTTTAGGTAAGTACTTATCTGTACTCATCTTTGCCAAAGTCCAGCTTCCCAAGTCCTTTTATGCCCTTATGACCCCCCCCCCACCCACAATGCACCCTGACGACATGAACCCCATATCAGCCTTACCACTACACAATTAATCCATTTACTGCAAGAGCACTTATCCTTGGACCAACACTCTACTGATTACCCCACTCTGATCTCTTAATAAAGCTCACTGACAGGTCAGCTAACATCTATCCACAAAATATAAAACTAATTGAAGGCTCTCACCTTCCATACTTTAATAAAGCTTTATAAACACATTCAAACTACAAGTGTTGAATGAGTTTATTAAATATTCATTATCAGTGGTAATCTTTATTCTTACATGGATTTACTCCATAAATTAGAAGAAGGAGCACTGATGCTATTTGAGTAGCTCATCATTGTGAGCATTTAATAGGTAATGGGAGCTTATCCCCACTACAACCTCAACCTCCAACAACCTTCAGATGTGTAAGGTCAATAAATTAATTAAGGAAGGGAGCCTACAATACAAGACATCCTGATTGAAGAATGTGATGCCCAACAGTTGGAGGCCATAAAAACAATAAAGTGAATAAAAACAAAGGTATTAAATCTTACCATGTTCAATTTTCCATTCCTATCAACCAAAACAGAGAGAGCATAGACTGTGAGCACACAGGCAGCCAGAGAGTAGTAGGTGTTGATGACAGCCCTGTACTGCCCATCCGGAGATTCTACAATGGCAGAGTTAAAGCTTGGCCAAAACATCCATAAGAAGACTGTGCCTGAAAAAAATGTGCAGAACAATTCTAGTTATGTTGAAGTTTCAAAAGTGAGCAATTAGCATTGGAAACAGAAATCTTAAAATTACTGTCTATACTTACATGCTGAAGAGTGATAGGTTATATTGTTAAAGCTATGCCAAAATACTGTAAAACCACTGGTAAAAGAACATTTAATACTCAGCATTACATAATGAACGTCTCTTGGCACTGTGAATGAAAATGTATGCTGATGTTGTATAAGGGGGAGGGGTGGGGACCTCATTGAAGCCCATTGAATATTAACAGACCTAGATTGAGTGGAATTGGACCAGAGGACACAGCCTCAGAATAGAAGGACACCCTTTTAGAACAGAGATGGGGAGGGATTTCTTTTGCCAGTGGGTGCTGAATCTGTGGAATTCTTTGCTACAGATGACTGTGGAGACTACGTCATTGGGTTTAAAGTGGAGGCTGATAGATTCTTGGTTATTAAGGGTGTGAAAAGTTACAGGGAAAAGGCAGGAGTATGGGATTTACAAGGATAATAAGTAAGCCATGATGGAATGTTGGAGCAGACTCGATGGGCCAAATGGTCTACTTCCACTTCTATGTCTTATGGTCTTAAATACATTATTGATCAGTAGGGACTTGGTTTCCAAATCTTCTCTGGGAAGTCCTGTCCATGTCTCACTAGCTGTCAAGGCTGTGACTGCAATTAAAACTGAAAATCCTTGAGATTCTTACAATTAATTTCAGTGGGGTTGTTGTGCTTGCATATGCACAGCTTGCAAATTACCCAGCATGCATCAACATAGTAAATGATGTTGCTGCTGGTTTAAAGCAGCTTTGAGATGTCTACAGATGGGTTTGTAAGAAATGCCTGGCCCTGGGCTGAAGAATTTCCCTCTCCTATCAGGCCCGAGCTTGGTGGGAAATGTTGGCATGACCATGTTGATGTATTTTGGTGTAAGTTAGACCAGGGGCAGGTATCCAATACAAACGTGTTAGCTCCAGGCTTGCAACTAGCATGATTTCTGGATCACACTTAAAAGGAGACACTGGAAGTGCTTTGTTGACTAATAACAACATGTTTATTGTTGAAACATGAGGAAATCTGCAGTTGCTGGAAATTCAAACAACAACACATACAAAATGCTGGTGGAACACAGCAGGCCAGGCAGCATCTATAGGGAGAAGCTCTGTCGACGTTTCGGGCCAAGACTCTTCGTCAGGAATGTTAATTGTTGTTGAGTTCCTCTCAGCATCTTGTGGTGCATTGGGTGGCAACCTTGCCATTTCTTTAGCAGTTGTCTGTTTTTTCTGTGACTGAGTTTCTAATTCAAAGCTCAACCCTGTACAGATGGAAAGTGTGCAAAGAGCCTGCTGGATTCGAACCCAAGATCACTGTCCTCCAAGTCTGGTGTGAATGCCACTACACCACTGACCAAATGTGTTTATTAATAAGACAATATACATACATGTAGTTATTTGGGATGGGGTAAAATATTGGGCACAAAGGACAGAAACTGAGTGAAATTCAGAATTTATTATTTTTGCGAAATCTGCATGGAAACTGAGCAATATAAAATGCAGATCATACATTTTAAGGCACCTTTAACATTCCAAAACCCATAATCTACATTCTACACCGGCATGATTGATATACTTTTACGTACCCATCATTGCAAATAAATCTGAATGATATACAGATCCTTCCTTATCTTGGGGTTCTTGCAAAGCTGGTCTGTGTAGAACTCGAGAAACCATCAGGCCAAAGTATGCACCAAATGCATGAATCGTCATTGACGCACCAACATCTTTGACCTGTGAAAGATCCAAATAATATCTGCATATTTATCTGGATGGCTTAAAATGTACAGATCTCCAAATGACCTTTACTATCCAATCAGGGGCTTTTCAGAATATTTGAATTTGATTTGCACACAAATTACTAATATAGTAAAGTATCATTAATTAATATTTGTCATAGAATCAGATAATGATACACCACAGGAGAAAGCCATTTGATTCACTGTGGCTCAGCAATCCAATTAATTCTACACCCAGTGTCTACTTTATTAGGTACCTCTTATACCTAATAAAGCGGCCAAGACTGTATAGCTTGATCAATGATACAGAACGTGTTTGCATTTCTACCCCAACATAAAGTCAAGGATCCCATGTGCTTTTTAGCTTTCTCAACTTGTACATTCACCTTAAAAATGATCTAGATATATCTCCTGAAACATTCCCTTTTTCCAGAATCCAAACTTAAATCTAGACCTACATCACTCGATCATATTCTCTCAATATATCTGATGTTCCTTTCTTTCACTCTACATTACTTTCTGCACTGTTGCATTGTTTACATTGTTTTTCAAATCTTGATGCATACTTACCATCAAGATGCCAGTAACCAGGTACTCATTGGCAGCAAATATTGTTATCTCCAACACAGTCATGATCAGAAGCTGGACTGGACTTGTCTTCCCCAAGACTACTCCAAGTGAAATCAGGACCACTGCTGTGCTGAAGTCTGCATTGATTATACTGAAGAACAATGTCCGTTATAAGTTCTGTTGTTCAGAGTTAACATTAACAAATAGTTCATGGTATTGATTACATATGGTTTGCACTAGAGTCAAAATTCAGCCCTGATATTTTCTGGGACACCGGTTGAGTTGGTTTCAATATACCCATGTGGACTTTTGTAGTGTGTATTGCTTAAATCTTCCTAACACTGGAAATATCCAGAATCAACTCAACTCCAATCAATACGCAATGCAGCAGATCTACCCCATCTATACATTTGCTGACAACACAACCAACACAACACAACAACAAAGGTAATAGTCTCTGGATTACAACCAGTGTCACGTGCTAGTCAGAGTAGAAATAGGAGGATATTTCAGATGAATACGTGGCTTGAAAAATGGTGCAAGGGGGAGGGATTCAAATTTCTGAGGCATTGGAACCAGTTCTGGGGGAGGTGGGACCGGTATAAACAGGACGTTCTGCACCTGGGCTGGACTGGAACCAATGTCCTAGGGGGAGCGTTTGCTACTGCTGTTCAGAAGGATTTAAACTAATGTGGCAGGGGGATGGGAACAAGTGCAGAGAGACAGAGGGGTGTAAAATGAGGGTAGAAGCAAAAAGTAGTAAGGTGAAATGTAAAAGTGGCAGGCAGGCAAATCCAGGGCAAAAAGAAAAAAGAGCCACTTTTCAACATAATTGTATAAGGGCTAAGCGTGTTGTAAAAACAAGCCTGAAGGCTTTGTGTGTCAATGTGAGGAGCATTCGTAACAAGGTGGATGAATTGAATGTGCAGATAGTTATTAATGAATATGATATAGTTGGGATCACAGAGACATGGCTCCAGGGTGACCAAGGATTGGAGCTCAACATCCAGGGATATTCAATATTCAGGAGGGATAGACAGGAAAGAAAAGGAGATGGGGTAGCATTGCTGGTTAGAGAGGAGATTAACGCAATAGAAAGGAAGGACATTAGCCTGGAGGGTGGAATCGATATGGGTATAGCTGCATAACACTAAGGAGCAGAAAACGCTGGTGGGAGTTGTGTACAGGCCACCTAACAGTAGTAGTGAGGTTGGGGGTGGCATTAAACAGGAAATTAGAAATGTGTGCAATAAAGGAACAGTAGTTATAATGGGTGACTTCAATCTACATATAGATTGGGTGAACCAAATTGTTAAGGGTGCTGAGGAAGAAGATTTCTTGGAACGTATGCAGGATGGTTTTCTGAACCAACATGTCGAGGAACCAACTAGAGAGCAGGCCATTCTAGATTGGGTATTGAGCAATGAGGAAGGGTTAGTTAGCAATCTTGTTGTGCGAGGCCCCTTGGGTAAGAGTGACCATAATATGGTGGAATTCTTCATTAAGATGGAGAGTGACATAGTTAATTCAGAAACAAAGGTTCTGAACTTAAAGAAGGGTAACTTCGAAGGTATGAGACGTGAATTAGCTAAGATAGACTGGCAAATGATACTTAAAGGGTTGACGGTGGATATGCAATGGCAAGCATTTAAAGATCGCATGGATGAACTACAACAATTGTTCATCCCAGTTTGGCAAAAGAATAAACCAGGGAAGGTAGTGCACCCATGGATGACAAGGGAAATTAGGGAATATATCAAGTCCAAAGAAGAATCATATAAATTAGCAAAAAAAAGTGGCACACCTGAGGACTGGGAGAAATTCAGAGACCAGCAGAGGAGGACAAAGGGCTTAATTAGGAAAGGGAAAAAAGATTATGAGAGAAAGCTGGCAGGGAACATAAAAACTGACTGTAAAAGCTTTGATAGATATGTGAAAAGAAAAAGATTGGTCAAGACAAATGTAGGTCCTTTACAGTCAGAAACAGGTGAATTGATCATAGGGAACAAAGAAATGGCAGATCACTAAGGAGGTCATAAATAATCTTCCAGAAATAGTAAGGGACTGAGAGTCTAGTGAGATGGAGGAACTGAGGGAAATACATGTTAGTAGGGAAATAGTGTTAGGTAAATTGAAGGGATTAAAGGCAGATAAATCCCCAGGGCCAGATGGTCTGCATCCCAGAGTGCTTAAGGAAGTAGCCCAAGAAATAGTGGATGCATTAGCGATAATTTTTCAAAACTCCTTAGATTCTGGATTAGTTCCTGAGGATTGGAGGGTGGCTAATGTAACCCCACTTTTTAAAAAAGGAGGGAGAGAGAAACTGGGGAATTATAGACCGGTTAGTCTGACATCGGTGGTGGGGAAAATGCTAGAGTCGGTTATCAAAGATGTGATAACAGCACATTGGGAAAGAGGTGAAATCATCAGCCAAAGTCAGCATGGATTTGTAAAAGGAAAATCATGTCTGACAAATCTTATAGAATTTTTTGAAGATGCAACTAGTAGAGTGGATAGGGGAGAGCCAGTGGATGTTGTATATTTAGATTTTCAAAAGGCTTTTGACAAGGTCCCACAGACGAGATTAGTGTGCAAATTTAAAGCACACTGTATTGGGGGTACATGGTATTGATGTGGATAGAGAATTGGTTGGCAGACAGGAAGCAAAGAGTGGGAGTAAACGGGACCTTTTCAGAATGGCAGGCAGTGACTAGTGGGGTACTGCAAGACGCAGTGCTGGGACCCCAGTTGTTTACAATATATATTAATGATTTAGACGAGGGAATTAAATGCAGCATCTCCAAGTTTGCAGATGACACGAAGCTGGGCGGTGGTGTTAGCTGTGAGCAGGTTGCTAAGAGTATGCAGGGTGACTTGGATAGGTTAGGTGAGTGGGCAAATTCATTACAGGTGCAATTTAATGTGGATAAATGTGAGGTTATCCACTTTGGTTGCAAGAACAGGAAAACAGATTATTATCTGAATGGTAGCCAATTAGGAAAAGGGGAGATGCAACGAGACCTGGGTGTCATTGTACACCAGTCATTGAAGGTGGGCATGCAGGTTGATGCACCATCAATAACCCACTCTGAGACGTAAAGGCGAGATATCGGCTTTTATTGACTGGAAGAAGGAACAAGCAGTGAGTGACCACCATACTACATCCTGGAGACTGAGAGGCCGAGCTCAGGCCTTGATCGCCTTTATACCGGGGTCTGTGGGAGGAGCCACAGGAGCAGTCAGCAGGGGGCGTGTCCAGACAGGTATATGTAGTTCACCACACAGGTACAGCAGGCGGTGAAAAAGGCAAATGGTATGTTGGCATTCATAGCAAAAGGATTTGAGTACAGGAGCAGGGAGGTTCTACTGCAGTTGTACAAGGCCTTGGTGAGACTGCACCTAGAATATTGTGTGCAGTTTTGGTCCCCTAATCTTTTGAGGAAAGACATTCTTGCCATAGAGGGAGTACAGAGACGGTTCACCAGATTGATTCCTGGGATGGCAGGACTTTCATATGAAGAAAGACTGGATCGACTAGGCTTATACTCACTGAAATTTAGAAGATTGAGGGGGGATCTTATTGAAACATATAAAATTCTAAAGAGATTGGACAGGCTAGATGCAGGAAGATTGTTTCCGATGTTGGGAACGAGAAGTCCAGAACGCAGGGTCACAGTTTAAGGATAAAGGGGAAGCCTTTTAGGACCGAGATGAGGAAAAACTTCTTCACACAGAGAGTGGTGAATCTGTGGAATTCTCTGCCACAGGAAACATTTGAGGCCAGTTCATTGGCTATATTTAAGTTAGATATGGCCTTTGTGGCTAAAGGGATCAGGGGGTATGGAGAGAAAGCAGGTACAGGGTTCTGAATTGGATGATCAGCCATGATCGTACTGAATGGCGGTGCAGGCTCGAAGGGCCAAATGGCCTACTCCTGCACCCATTTTCTATGTTTCTATGTTGGCAGAATCTCAGGTGGTGACAAGAGGGCGTACAGGAGTGAGATATACCAGCTAGCTGAGTCGTGTCATGGTAACGTTAGTAAGACCAAAGTGCTGATTGTTAACTTCAGGAAGGGTAAGATGAGGGAATACAAACCAGTCTTCATGGAGGGATCAGAGGTGGAGAGAGTCAGCAATTTCAAGTTCATGAGGATCTATCCTGGTCTCAACATTTAGATGCAGTGGCTATATTTCATTAGGAGTTTGAGGAGATATGGTTCATCACCTAATACACTGGAAAGCTTCTACAAATGTACTGTGGAGAGCACTCTAACTGGCTGCAACATTGTCTGGTATGGAGAGGAGGGCAACTGCACAAAATTGAAGTAAGTTGCAGAAAGTTGTAAAATTAGTCAGCTCCATCATGGGTACTAGCCTTCATAGTATCCAAGACATCTTCAAGGAGCAGTGCCTTAGGAAGGTGGAGTTCATCATGAAAGACCTCCACCACCCGGACATGCCCTCTTCTCATTGTTACCGTCAAGAAGGAAATTCAGAAACCTGACGACACACTCTCAGTAATTCAGGAACAGCTTTGACCCCTCTGCCATCAGATTTCTAAACGGACATTGAACCCATGAACACTACCTCATGACTGTGTATTTCTATTTTTGCACTACTTATTTAATATCACTATTTTATATATAAAACTGTAGTTCAGTTTTTTTCTGTATTTATCATGTATTGCATTGTACTGCTGTCATAAAGTTAACAACTTTCACGACATACTCTGCTGATATTAAACCTGATATAATATGGGGGATTTTATGATCTGTCTTCGGAACTGATTTCTCATATGTAGATGCCCAGATGATCAGGATATTTCATCCATTGATTTAAATGCATTCAATGCAATGTGGTGGCACTGTCCAATTGCTCTTGTAGTACTCTGATAGAATCTGATAGTGCCAAAACATATTTAGACTTTATTACAAACATTCAGTTAGCAACTAATGAATAGAGAGTAAACACACTTGAGAATGTTGATCTTGATTTCTCCGTGATGTCCATTGTGCAACCAGCCTTGCATCAGTGTGCCCCACTGAAGACCAAAGGCAGCAATGAGCAGGTTGAATCCCACACTGCTGAATCCATATCTCTTCAAAAAAGTCATAAGAAAGCCAATTCCAAGAAAGATCATGACGTGCACATCTTGGAAACCTGAATAAGAAACACATGTTTATTATTACTTAATTATCCAAAGGATTATTGAATAAGGTGTGTGTGTGGGGGGGGGGCACAATTTCCCTGATTTCCATTGCTTTATGTACATAAATTTCAGTGTACAGTACATACTCAGCTGCAGGAAACTGCCTACTTGCTATTGAACTCTTAACTCCCAGTTGTTAGAATGATTATTCTATGTAAAATATGTCTGGCTAGAGATGATAGAGTAGCGAAAACAAAATCTAAATACTTTGATGAGAATCCACCACTGTGACACTGGTAGTGCCAGATTAGCAGATATCCCAGACTGCTGGATAATATTAACATTGAAAGACAAGTTTGGTTACCCCATCCCTGACATATTTAGTTGTTTGCCTGTTCTCCATCTCCCTCTGGTGCTCCTTCCCCCCCTCCTTTCTTTCTCCTAAGGCCTCCCGTCCCATGATCCTTTCCCTTCTCCAGCTCTGTATCACTTTCGCAATCACCTTTCCAGCTCTTAGCTTCATCCCACCCCCTCCGGTCTTCTCCTATCATTTCACATTTCCCCCTCCCCCCACTACTTTCAAATCTCTTACTATCTTTCCTTTCAGTTAGTCCTGACGAAGGGTCTCGGCCCGAAACATCGTCAGCGCTTCTCTCTATAGATGCTGCCTAGCCTGCTGTGTTCTACCAGCATTTTGTGTGTGTTGTTGTTTGAATTTCCAGCATTTGCAGATTTCCTCGTGTTTGCTCTTTGTTTCACATAGCAGCGTTATAATATTTTCGGAGAATCCAGTGGGTTTGGAGAGGGCAGAATGTATACTAGACCTCTGGACCGTGCCTCTGGCTGCATGACCCTAATCCTGCTGTACTCTAGACCTGTGCTTGCACTTCACAACCCTGGCTAGCATTCCACACTAATGAACATGCTGGATCAGGACTGCTGAGTAATTGGATGTCAGATCATCAGGGCTTTACTATTACCTCCAAGCATATTCACTACACTGCCTAAGAAAATAGCACATATATTGTGCTAACACTTATTTTGTTCAACTTTAACACTTAAAGATACAAAAAAAGACAATAGAGCAGGGCTCCACACCACAAGCATGAAATAATATATACATTATAGTAATTTGAATTATGCTATGCAATTGAACTAATTCAAATGATATCTGATGTTTTGGCACAGTCTTCCAGAACCAAGAGGTATTATATAAAAAATCTATTGCAAACTTTAGCTGCATCTATCAAAAATCAGAGAGGATTTGAGTGTCAATTTGGAAGTTTTAGATGCTATTGATAAATCATTTTTACTTCACTCTCAGTGTTTATTTGTTTTTGTAGAATGTTAATGTCTTATTGACACTAACACATTCCACAATATTTGGTACTTTCCACATAAAAGTAAAGTGAAAGCAGGATCATTTTTAACTTTTCACTTGTTTGTTTGTTGTAGACTCAATTTTTCTTCCATTGAATTTAACAGAATAAATTGTCCATGGTTTCTACAAACAGCATCAACCCTCTTTGTTGAACGGAACTGGAACTGCTCAATTAGAATGGAAACAACTACTTGGAGGAAATATCTGAGTTTAGCATTCTGAAACAGAACACTTGGCAATAAAACTAGAAGATGGTTGAAATACTTGAAGAAACCATCAAACGGGAAAAGGGAAGTAACATTTCAAATGTGCCTATCTCTTTAAATGTTGACAGCTATTTGACTATTTTAAGTATTCACTATTTTAATTTTAAAGTTTTGGCATATAGCAATTTTAACACTTATGTCCAACTTGAAGTCCAGTCATTCTTAAAATAAAGACAAATTGTAAATGACTTAAAAATTAATTTAATTAGGATTCAGATTATTGTGGCAGATTCTCTGCAATGTGAAGCTACACTATGTTTTTTGGGTGAAACATAATTACCTAACTATCAATTTATGTAGTTACAAGTAATTAAGCATTAAATTTAGTCACAATTGTAAGGAAGTCTAAGTAAACTAATGCATTAAACAATAGCAGTAATATAAAACCTTACACTTCCATATGATGAATATCTAGGTAGAACTTTTAATTCAACATTAATACATGATATTCTTCCTTTCCATTCTTTTTCATAAGTTTACCCCATAAATAAATATAATGTAAATGTGAACATTTGAAATACACAAGTCACTAAATTTATCCAGATGAGCTAAGTACTTAATATCTAATTAAGTGACTTTGGATCTAAGTATTTCTGCAGAGAAAGTGATCTTTATTCCTTTAAAGCAATTTTATATTTTAAAAGGGAAAAAATAATAACAAGTGTGAAAGCTATTTTTAAAAATGCACTGCAGAAAAGAATACAGTCTCATCAGGTTTTAAAGACAATATGTAATAAAAAGTGAAAAATGCTAATAATTGCTTTGCATGCCAATAAATAACTGAACAAGCATAACTACTGTTCGCTTTAGACATACTCACTTGGATATAGATTGTGGAATTTCTCTAGTGCGACTGTGTTATTAGAAGGAAATCTAGAATCAGCTGCATTATCATATGTAACAAATAATGCATATAGAATAATGATCACAATTTCCAGCAATATTGCCAGGATAGGAAACTTCAAACGCATGTTGGTAGAGTAGATCGCAGGCATCACACACTTTATCTTTGTCCCAACAAACTTTCTGAGATACACCACTTGAGCTTAAAAGTAGATTGAAAGCCAATGACAGAGGAATAACACTACTCGGCACTACACACCCATTGCGAAAGGGAGGGATTATTTGGCAACTGTCCAAAGCCTCTGTCCCCTTTGTTACGTATAGTCCATATACACCACATCTACTGCTCTTCCTTCATCAATGTGTTTAGTCACATCCTCGAAAATTTCTATCAGGCTCGAAAGGCACAACCTGCCCTTGACAAAGCCATGCTGACTGTACCTCTCCAAATGTTCACAAATCCTGCCTCCCAGGATCTTTTCCATCAACTTACCAACCACTGAGGTAAGACTCACTGGTCTATAATTTCTTGGTCTACTCCCTTTCTGGAATAAAGGAACAACATTCACAATCCTCCATATACTACCTGAATTCATTTCTTGTGGCCTTTCACAGTAGATACAAAGAAATGCGATAGAATCAATGAAAAACTACACACAAAAATGTGCAAAGGATGATAAATTGTGCAAGTACACAAAAAGAAAAACTAAATAATGATAAAATAATAAGTACAGGTAAATGCATAATATGGAGAACAAGTATTGTAGAGTCTTTGAAAGTCAGTTCATAGGCCATAGAATCAGTTCAGTGTTGAGGTGAGTGAAGTTATTCACACTGGTTTAGCAGCCCGATGGTTGAAGGGTAATGACAATTCCTGAAGGGTAATAATGTTGTTTACAGTCCCACAACTGGTAATTGGATCAAACTAAGTTGAAGTTGCTTTTGACAATTAAATATGCATTATTGGAACAATAAATTTAAGGACAGAATTGATTGCTCAAGGAGAAAGTAAAGCTTTAAAACATGGAAGATCATAAACATAAATCCTTTGAAAAAATCCTAATGGTGGAATAAAAATGATGTGAAAGCAGTTTGGCTGAGAGAGGCACGGAGATCCCTGAGGGTGTGAGAGCCTGCCTGCTAATGTGTGTAATCTTTAAGGGATATGATACTATCAAGGACAGATTCTGTCTAGATCCATGTGTACTTATGATAAAATGTTGACTGTGTCGTTATTCACTAAGCCTTAGATACAAGGTCATACTGTTAACATCTTGCTGGATGTTAACATCTGAGATCAAAGACAAATATTTACAACAGAAACTGCTTTTGCAACCAAGGTATTTAAAGCAAATTTTAATTGCTTAATACTTGTGCAATTAGGAACCTTTGAAAGTTCAGCCTGCTTCTATCTTTGTGTGCTGTTTTGCAGACTGAAATACCTCCAAGAGAGACAAAACCAGCTGCTACTGGTGCAATACCCGATAACTTGTGTTCAATCTGACAGTCGGCCATCATGTGTGCATGAACCAAATACAGACCAAGCTACGCACAGAAAATGAGTGCTCTTACGGTATAGTAAAGTTGATGGGTGTTGGTGGCCACACCACAAATCAATGATGCTTCATCCACAACAGCATGAACACCAACGTGAAAGAGAAATGGAGAGAACAGGCTAACTTTGGTCCTGCAGGACTAATGCTAGGATATATAATTGAGGAAATGCAGTTGCCCTGGATACGTGATAATCTAAGTAGTTTTGAGTCATTCGCAGTTGCCCAAGCTGGTGCAACATGAGGTAAATCTCGTTTCAAACCTGCCCACGTTTGGTGGGTGGAGGAAAGGGTGGCCAATTTGTGTGTAAATTATTTAAGTATTCTAATGACTGCCTTCACTGGGAAATCTGGCACCTATGAAATGGATGCAAGAGATAAGTGCTTTTGCTGCTTTGCTTAGGCAGATGGAGCAGAAAAGTTTCCTTCTCACCTGAGAAGTTAATATATAAATGCTTCATTCCACCTCTATGATCTCTTTAGTGCCCAAACTCCACCAGCCACTAGATTCCTGACTGTTAACGGCTCTCTTCCCACATACTTTCCGCATCCAGTCATCTGTCAGCCACCCTGCCCCACTCCACCTCCATCTTGAACCACGTGACCATCGGCAGACATTTCCCACAATCCCATCAATTTTGGCCCCTCCATAAGCAATCAAAATCTCCACCAGGCTCATCCATTAATTAACAAAATGTTCCACCGTTGACTCACCCCTGAGCAATCCGCCAACCAATTAATGCTACAACCTCTCTGACTCAGTCTGGCAAGATGAGGTTTTCTGCAGCACCCTCCCAACCTGATAGGCCCTTGCACTGTCAGTCAGACAGCTGCGGGTGGGTATCCAGATAGAATACTGCAGCTAAGATCCATTAAAGTCTCAAAAGTGCATCTGCTGAATGAAACATGTCTCCACACTAAAATCAGACGAATTCTTTTGAATTGGTTTTGAAAAGTTGTGGACACATAGAAATGGGTGCTAGCTAAGCAGCATATAAGATGGTGGCACATTTCGACTTGTTTTTTCTCTTTGTTAAATGTGTATCTTACGATCGCAAGGCAATACTGGACTCCAAGAACTTTGGGTAGGGAAGGTCTAGCCCATTAGTGAGCTGCTTATTGATCAGAATAGATGGACTTGGTGTCAGAGGAACCCGACTGTGTTCAGAGAAGCTGGCTTGGGTGCAGACCGTGTTGCTGCCTGCTAATTGAAGACATTGGAGTTGGTGCGCGAAGGTGACGTGCAGTGTCTCCATGGGTGATTGCCTTGGACGGTTCTCTTGCGAATGCACAACCCTGTTGGACATTGATAATGTAAGATGCCACAGGCCTGTCTCCCTTGTTTAGTGACGTGACAGGCCATAGGGGAGCTGTGTAGCCTCATTTGTAGCGAGGACTAAGCCGCAAGCTGCGGGAATGCCTGCTGCTTCTGTCCAGGAGAGGAGACGCCGGAGGTGATGCAATGTGGCGTCCATGCCCATTTGGAGACTGGATCCTCCTGTCAGTGCTGCCATCCAGTGTCCGAATGGTGGAATGACAGACTGGATTGCAGGTGCAGTTTGACTGTGCACTGCAGAGAATTACACCAACAAATTGCAGCACATGTTGCGGAGGCTCTTGAGCTATATAGGTGTTTTTTTGCATGACTATGTTTTTTTATCCTTGCTATTTTGAATGTGCTGTGTATGTTTTGCACCTTGGCCCCAGAGGAATGCTGTTTCATTCGGCTTCTTCTCCAGATAGCCATAAGACCAATAAAGAAAAGAACAGCAGCAAAATGATCAAACCCCAAATCTCTCTTCCCTGCAGAAAAAAAAAACAAACAAAAAATGGAACAGGCACATTGACCACCGAATCTCCCTCCCATGCACACACAAAAAAAACGAGGAAGATTGGGTGAAAAACGCAGAAAACAAAAAAAAAGAACCATAAGACTGAAAAAAAAGGCCAAGTCCATATCCGAAATGCAAAAACACTTGGACAACATTCTCCCCTCTCCATAGCAGAGAGATCTCACCAGCAATAAAAAGGCAGTCTCCCTCTTTGGCAGCAGAGTGAATCCCCAGCGATAAAAAGGCCGGCATTTCAATCTCCCTCGACGCTTTAATTGGTGAACAATGGGAAGCTCTAACCAGCGAAATGGAGTTGAACATCAGCTCGCAACCTTCTTGCCTCAAGGTTCCCGCATGCTGCTTCTGCCACCTGGAATCAGCTGGGAGACTGCAGAGCGCTAAAACAGCCAAACAATCTCCTAACTGCAAATGACAGTTCCAGAATCACATTCAAGATGTAAAACAAATGTAAGAGACGTACAACATGTGAAATACGTGGTTTCATGGCCTATCCCAAAGATGTCGACTGAAGGAGTGTTGTATGCAGAAACCATCTTGACCAGAAGTATGGTTGAATGATAATAAAACTTGAATTTTATCCAATGTAACTTTAAAACTATGATTTCTACATATATCATTCGCCCTTGCTTTTCATATTATTAGCATTCTACAAGTAAGAAACAAATTTATTTTAAACATTCAAATGTTTCCAGATGTAAAAGATATCATTTACTAGTCCACAGAGAAAACATAAGGAGCTTTGTGAAATTTCTTAAAAATAGATAAGCATGAACATATAGCTTGGTTACATTAGTTGAACCATGTTCTAGCGTGACAAAAAATGTATTATTATATCAAGTTAATTAAAGTAAAAGGCACATTTCCCTTCCTGTACCAAAAGATAACACAGGCTGCCAGATTTCAAAGCAGGATGTTTTCACTTTTCCACTGAATTTTCCTAGTTTCAAGGGAAATGCTAGACAGTGGAGCAACCTCTCTATTTTTGTTAAGATTCTGCAACAACGATATCTTTACTGTTTGCAAACATAAAAGTGAAGATTGTGCAAATTGAATTAAAATAATGTTTATTTCAAGAGTATTTGATCTTATGCAAAAAGAGAAAATTTTAAAATCAAATTTGAATGATCCATATGGAAAATTATTAAAATAAATAAAGCTTGAAAATGGGAGGTCAATGTTGAAAATATAAGTTCAATCAAAATGAAATGTGAGATTTTTAATTTTTGATTTATAAGCAAGATTTTATTTTAATGGTGTATTAGGCTAGTAAACAAAATTTTGGAAATATATTTCAAAATATTTCATAGAATATTGAAGAATAATAACTGAAATAGATTTATAATAGAATCTCCATTAGGTTCCATACTTTGCACTAGAAATCAGAATTTGAAATGATTCTACAAAGAACAATACATGAATAAAGTGTATTTTACAGGAGCTATGGGCATAAGACTGATGAGTGATAGATAATTAGTAATTTGTTCAATATTGTCTCATGTACCAAGATACAGTGAAAAACATTGATTTGCATGCCACCCATGCAGGCCATTTCACAACGTAAGTTCACTAAGGCAGTACAAAGGGGAAAACAATGACTTAATACAGGATATAGTGTTATGGTTGCAGAGAAATGGAGTGCAGATAGATAATGAGGTGCAATGCCATGCCAAGGCATCATTTTCTGTCAAATAATGGATCAAGCAAAACTGGTAGAACAGGAGAGGGAATGGGAGGTCAAGACTTCATTTTTATGGCGTCAGTGTGGTCAAGAGGATTTTCCGCTCAGGTGCTGCTCTGAGGAGAGATAGGACAGTTGCCAAATATTGAAAGGCCTAGATAGAGTGGGCGTAGAAAGGATGTTTCCTATAGTGGAGAAGTCTGGGACCAGGGAGCATTATGTCAGAAAGACATTCCTTTAAAACAGAGATGGGAATCTGTGGAATTCGTTGCTATAGGCGGCTGCAGAGTCCAAGTCATTGGGTATATTTAAAGTGAGGGCTGATAGGTTTTTGATTAATAAGGGCATCAAAGGTTATAGGAAGAAGGCAGGAGAATGGGGTTGAAAGGGATAATAAATCAGCCAAAATGGTGAGAACTTGATGGGTGAATTGGCGTAATTCAGTCCTATGGTCAAAGTTCAAAGTAAATGTATTATCAAAACACATGTGTTTCACCATATGCAACCCTGTGATTGATTTTTGATTTTCTTGCATTCCTGTAGCCCCCTCATCCTTTCCCTTCTCATCTCTCACCCTCACGACCTCATTACTTTCCTCTGGTTCTTCACCTCCTTCCAGTTATTCCTTGGTCTACTCTCCCCTCCTGTCAGATTACTTCTTCTTTAGGCCTTTGCCTCTTCCACCTACCAACTTCCAGCTTCTTATGTCAATATCCACCCCCCACCTCTCTCTCAGCCATCTACCCCTCTTGCCTGGGCTCATTTATTTCCTGCCATCTTGTGCTGCTCCTCATTCTTCCAGCCCTTTTATACTGGCTTCTGCCCTCTTCCTTTCCAGTTCTGATGAAGAGTTTAAGCTCAAAAACATTATCTATTAATTTCCCTCCATACACAAAGTAGTGACTTCATTTGGTACTGGAGGTACCTAGTACAGTGGCCACTGAGTATCTGCTCATGGTCTTCTGCTGCTGTAGCCCATCCGCTTCTAGGTTCGCATGTTGTGCATTTGGAGGTGTTCTGCACAACACAGTTGAGTTTGAACCAGTCTGGCCATTCCCTTCTCATTAACAAGGTGTTACTGAGAACTCCCACAGAACTGATGCACACTGGAATTTTTTGTTGTTTTTGTTGCACACAATTCTCTGTAAACTCTAGAGACTGTTGTTCATGAAAATCCCAGGAGATCAGCAGTTACCCAGATACCCAAACCACTCGTCTGGCACCAGCAATCATTCCACAGTCAAAGTCACTTAGATCTCCATTCTGATGTGTGGTCTGAACAAATGAACCTCTTTCCCATGTCTGCATTCTTTTATGTGTTGATTTGGGGCCACATTATTGGTTGATTAGATATTTGCATTAATGAGCAGGTGTACAATGAAGGATTCTCTACAGCAGGGGTCAGCAACCCACGGCTCCGGAGCCGCACGCAGCTCTTTCATCTCTGTGCTGCGGCTCCCTATGGCTTTGGAAAATAAATGATGAGTATTTAATTAAAATGTATTTTATGTTAGTTTGTTAGTTTTTGAAATGTAATTCTAAATTTGAAGATTATGATGATCTTGTACAATCTAAATAAACCGTGTTTTTTGTCGCTATTAATATACATCACCACGGCCAATGCCTGACACCCGCCAGTGCGCGATTTATTTAATTTTTCGATCCAAGGTAGGCTAACTATGGAGAATTCTAAAAAAGAAAAGTGACTGAAGGAAACAGAATGTTTAATGATACGTGGGCAGATTCATTTGCTTTCACTGCTGACGAGACTGGTTTACCGGTATGCTTAATATGCAATGAGAAACTAGCAAACAACAAAAAGTCAAAAGTCGCAAGACATTTCCAGAATAAACACGCAGCCTTTGCTCAAAAATATCCGGATGGAGATGAGAGAAAAAAAGCCGTTTCGGAACTGATGCGGAAGGTTGATCTGAGCAAAAATCATTTCAAGAAGTGGATGATGTCTGGAAAATCAACGACATATGCTAGTTTTGTTGCCGCTCAGGAAATAGTCAGGCACGGGAAGCAGTTTACAAATGGTGAATATATAAAAGAATCTTTCATTAAGATTTCAGAACATCTATTCACGGACTTTAAAAACAAGAGTGAAATTGTGCAGAAAATCAGGGATATGCCCCTCTCTGCAAAGACTGTCAAAGACAGAACCATAAAAATGGAAGAAGACATCACAAGACAGCAAATTAAAGACATCAATTCAGCTGTGGCCTACTTGATTGCCTGTAACGAGTCTAAAGACAAAGGTGATATTGAACAAATAGCGCTGTTCTGCCGGTATGTAAACTCTGCCGGGCCACAGGAAGAAATGATTGAGTTGATACCTCTAAAAGTCCAAACACGGGGAGAGAACATCTGTGAGGCTGTCTTGAATTGTTTAAGAGCCAAAGTAATAAAGACCACCCACCTGGTGTCAGTAGCTACTGATGGGGCACCAAGTATGACAGGAGCGCGCAAGGGATTTGTGGCTTTACTGCAGAAGTCGCTGGACAGAAAGCTGCTGACTTTTCACTGCATCTTGCACCAAGAGGCACTGTGCGCTCAAACATTTCCTCCAGAATGCACAGAAGTAATGGATGTTGTCATTCAGATTGTCAATAAAATAATGGCAAAAAGTTTAAATCACCGTCAATTCCGTTTGTTACTGGACGAGCTGGAAAGCGCATATTCTGATCTCCTGCTGCACAACAAAGTCCGGTGGCTGTCAAGAGGGGAGGTGCTGAAACACTTTGTTGCGTGTCTGGAAGAAGTGAAAACTTTCCTGGGCAGCAAAGGGCTCACCTTTCCTGAGCTGGAACAACCAGAGTGCCTGTAAAAGCTACACTTCATGGTAGACATGACAGCGCACCTGAACACGCTGAACACAACTCTTCAGGGGAAAGGACGCACAGCCCTGCACTTGTTGGAGGATGTTTTGGCATTCGAGCGCAAGTTGACAGTGCTTGCCAGAGATTTACAGAAAGGCACATTGACTCACTTCCCCAATTTGAGAGAGTTCAAACAAGCTCACAACATGATAAATTCGGAGTATTTACATTCTGTAATCATCGCAATGCAAACATCATTTGGGAAACGCTTCTGTGAGTTCAGAGAGGTAAAAAACAAATTATCCTTCCCGGTCACTCCCCTAAGCATCGATCCATCCCTACTGAATACGATTGCATTGGCAGGTGTGAGTCAACCTGATCTTGAGATGGAACTGGCCGACATAGCCGACAAAGACATATGGGTGTCCAAGTTTAGATGCTTGACAGCAGACCTTGAAGATGTTGCCTGTCAGAAGGCCGTTCTTGCTCAGAATCACAAATGGAGTGATATTGAAAACCTCCCCAAACCGGACAAACTTGTGTTCGAAACATGGAATGTTATCCCCAACATTTATGTAAACATTAAAAAGTATGCGCTTGGAGTCCTGTCAATCTTTGGATCCACATATGTATGTGAGCAGGTGTTCTCCAACATGAACTTTATTAAAAACAAACATCGCGCACGCCTCACAGATGATGGCTTGCGATCCTGTGTAAAGATGAAGGTGATGTCATACAGCCCTGATGTGCAGACACTGTGCACTGACGTCCAGGAGCAGAAATCCCATTAACCAAGTATGATAAATATTTTAATTGCCTATTATTTTACGTATATGCATATTTTTTCATTGTTCAGTGAAATAGTCCTTTTATTTTTCAGGTTGACAGCTGGCTGACGTTATTTTTGGTTTGCTGCTGGCGGACAATTTAAGTTCGGTGTTTTTCATAAATACAAGAAGGGCTCAAATAGACATTGATTATTTTACTTAAAAGTAACCTTCAACCGAACGTCTTTTTTTTCGGAGTTCAAAATGTTTTTGTTGCATGCAGAAATGTAATTTTGTTTTCTCTGCAGGAGTTCATCGATTTCATAAATGCAACACATTATAGTTTGTTTATACATAGCATAAAGGCAAAAAAACATTGTATGCAGTGTTATTTCATTTTAAATGTCAAACAGGTTTTGTGGCTCCCAGTGTTTTCTTTTCTGTGGGAGATGGGTCCAAATGGCTCTTTCAGTGGTAAAGGTTGCCGACCCTGCTCTACAGAGTCGCTATGGATGGAAGTGAAGAACAGGAAGGGATCAATAACTACTGGGTGTTTTCTATAGACCACCTAATAGGAACAGGGACATCGAGGAGCAGATAGGGAGACAGATTCTGAAAAGATGTGATAATAACAGGGTTGTCTTGGTGGGAGATTTTAATTTCCTAAATATCGATTGGCATCTCCCTAGAGTGAGGGGTTTAGATGGGGTGGAGTTTGTTAGGTGTGTTCAGGAAGGTTTCTTGACACAATATGTAGATAAGCCTACAAGAGGAGAGGCTGTACTTGATTTGGTATTGGGAAATGAACCTGGTCAGCTGTCAAATCTCTCAGTGGGAGAACATTTTGGAGATAGTGATCACAATTCTATCTCCTTTACCATAGTATTTTAGAGGGATAGGAACAAACAAGTTAGGAAAGTGTTTAATTGGAGTAAGGGGAAATATGAAGCTATCAGGAAGGAACTCTGATAAATTGGGAACAGCTGTTCTCAGGGAAATGTACGGAAAAAATGTGGCAAATGTTCAGGGGATATTTTGGTGGCATTCTGCATAGGTACGTTCCAATGAGACAGGGAAAGGATGCAGGGAAAGGTGCAGGAACAGTGGTGTACAAAGGCTGTTGTAAATCTAGTCAAGAAGAAAAGAAGGGCTTACGAAAGGTTCAAAAAGCTAGGTAATGATAGAGATCTAGAAGATTCTAGAAAGGAGCTTAAGAAAGAAATCAAGAGAGCCAGGATGGGCGATGAGAAGGCCTTGGTAGACAGGATTGAGGAAAACCACAAGGTATTCTATAATTATGTGAAGAACAAGGGGATATGATTTGAAAGAATAGGACCAATCAAGTGTGACAGTGAAAAAATGAGTATGGAACCTGAGGAGATAGATGAGGTACTTATAAGTATTTTGCTTCAGTTCGGAAAAGGAGTTTGGTGATTATAGGGATGACTTACTGTGGACTGAAGAACTTGAGCATGTAGATATTAAGAAAAAGGATGTGCTGGAGCTTTTGGAAAGCAGCAAGTTGGATAAGTCACTGGGACCAGATGAGATGTACCCCAGGCTACTGTGGGAGGCAAGGGAGGAGATTGCTGAGCATCTGCAATGACCCTTGCATCATTAACTGGGACAGGAGAGGTTCCAAAGGATTAGAGGGCTGTGGATATTGTTCTCTTATTCAAGAAAGGGAGTAGAGATAGCCCAGGAAATTATAGACAAGTGTGTCTTACTTCAGTGATTGCAAAGTTGATGGAGAAGATCCTAAGAAGCAGGATTTATGAACATTTTGGAGAGGCATAATATGATTAAACACATTGATGAAGGTAGAGCAGTAGATGTAGTGTATATGGATTTCAGCAAGGCATTTGATGAGGTACCCCATGCAAGGCTTATTGAGAAAGTAAGGAGGCATGGGATCCAAGGGGACATTGCTTTGTGAATCCAGAACTGGCTTGCCCACAGAAGGCAAAGATTGGTTGTAGATGGGTCATATTCTGCATGGAGGCTGGTGACCAGTGGTGTGCCTCAGGGATCTGTTCTAGGACCCCAATTCTTAGTGATTTTTTTAAATGACCTGGATGAGGAAGTGGAGGGATGGATTAGTAAATTTGCTGATGACACAAAGGTTGGGGGTGTTGTGGATAGTGTGGAGGGCTGTCAGAGGTTACAATGGAACATTGATAGTATGCAAAACTGGGCTGAGAAGTGGCAGATGGAATTCAACCCAGATAAGTGTGAGGTGGTTCATTTTGATTGGTCAAATATGATGGCAGAATATAGTATTAATAGAACATAGAGCATAGAACATAGAATAGTACAGCACATTACAGGCCCTTTGGCCCACAATGTTGTGCTGACCCTCAAACTCTGCCTCCCATATAACCCCCATTATTTTCAGTTAGTCCTGACGAAGGGTCTTGGCCCAAAACGTCGACAGTGATTTTCCTTATAGATGCTGCCTGGCCTGCTGTGTTCCACCAGCATTTTGTGTGTGTTGTTTGAATTTCCAGCATCTACAGATTTCCTCGTGTTTGCAAGCAAAAATCTGACTTTTTTTTCTGAGAAATAAAAATATCCAGTAAAAGTAAAAAACTATAAACTAATGATAAAAGCAGAATGAGCTTCCATGTTCTCTTTAGCAATAGCTGAAAAATATAAAAACATAGAATTTTTGCAAGTTTAATGTACACGCTAATGTAAACTATCTGTTAGATTGTGGAAGAGCTTTGCCTTTGTATACATATCACCATCAGTGCCCAAACAATTAGCACCATATTACCCAAGAATGATAGATGCCTCATGGTGAATTAATGTTAAATGACTATATATCAAAAAATAGATAAAGAGAAAATCATAAAGTGAAACAGTATTTGTGAATACTTTATAATGGCAGCAGAAGAAGTGATTTGGTTCATCAATGTCAGAGTCAGAATCAGAATCAGGTTTAGTATCATTGGCATATGCTGTGAAATTCCTTTTTTGTGGCAGTACATTGCAATAAACATTAGAATAAGTGTATATACAAAACTAAATTAAGTAGTGCAAAATGAAAGGAGAATAAAATGCTGAGGTAGTGTACATAGTTGATTGTCCATTCAGTGTTCTGATGGCGGAGGGGAAGAAGCTGTTTCTGAAACACTGAATGCTCCTTTTACCTGCTCCTTGACGGTAAAGGCCCTTGGTGACGAGGGTCTTTAATGATGGATGCCGCCTTTTTTGCATTATCGCCTTTTGAAGGTGTTGTTGATGCTGGGGAGGCTGATGCCCGTGACAGAGCTGGCTGAGTTTACAACTTAACTGTAGCTTTTATTGATCCTGTACAGTGGCCCTCCTCCATACCAGCCCTGCAAACTCCTGATCAATCAAACCATTCAGCGCCACTTTCTCTTCTCTTCCTCATTACTCCCTTAATTATTTTCCTGCAAGTGCATGGAAGTACTCAATATTTCTGCTCTTCTGCTTTTCCAAAAAAACCCAATGCAACTTTAAGATGTTTCTTATATCAGAAGTCAGCTTTATAACTCAATTAACAAGTTTAAATGAAACATCAGATTTAACAGAATAAAATGGTAGCCTACAGCATCCACAAAAGGATAGATTACTGTTCCGTAAAACCTGGAGACTTGCTGTGATGCAGAACAGCACACCATGTGGAAACAATTATATAATCACAGAAATTGCTAGAAATTCAAGATCACTTAATCAGTTAAATAAATATTAATAGACTTAACAAAACTGTCCGAATCTAAAATGAAAATCTTTCTCTTTCCTAAATGTTGATCTTATAGTTTTTCCTTCCTTACAAGTATAAGCAGATTCACTGTGTAAACAAATCTATTAACATAAATACTAAGCAACACACACAAAATGCCGGTGGAACGCAGCAGGCCAGGCAGCATCTATAGGGAGAAGCACTGTTGACATTTTGGACCGAGATCTTTCATCAGGACTAACTGAAAGGGAAGATAGTAAGAGATTTGAAAGTAGGAGGGGAAGGGAAAATGCAAAATGATAGAAGAAGACCGGAGGGGGTGGGGTGGAGCTGAGAGCCGGAAAGGTGATTGGCAAAAGGGATACAGAGCTGGAGAAGGGAAAGGATCATGTGACGGGAGGCCTAGGGAGAAAGAAAGGGGGAGGAGAGCACCAGAGGGAGATGGAGAACAGGCAGAGTGATGGGCAGAAAGAGAGAAAAATAGAAGGGGGGAAAAAGCTAAATATATCAGGGATGGGGTAAGGGGGGGAGGAGCGGCATTAATGGACGTTAGAGAAGTCACTGTTCATGCCATCAGTTTGGAGGCTACCCAGCCGGTATATAAGGTGTTGTTCCTCCATCCTGAGTGTGGCTTCATCTGGACAGTAGAGGAGGCCATGGATAGGCATATCAGAATGGGAATGGGACGCGGAATTAAAGTGTGTGGCCACTGGGAGATCCTGCTTTCTCTGGCAGACAGAGCGTGGGTGTTCAGCGAAACAGTCTCCCAGTCTGCGTCGGGTCTCGCCAATATATAAAAGGCCACACCAGGAGCACCGGACGCAGTATACCACACCAGCCGACTCACAGGTGAAGTGTCACCTCACCTGGAAGGACTGTCTGGGGCCCTGAATATTGGTGAGGGAGGAAGTGTAAGGGCAGGTGTAGCACTTGTTCCGCTTACAAGGATAAGTGCCAGGAGGGAGATCGGTGGGAAGGGATGGGGGGGGGAACGAATGGACAAGGGAGTCGCGTAGGGAGCAATCCCTGCAGAAAGCAGAAAGGGGGGGGGGAGGGAAAAATATACTTGATAGTGGGATCCCGTTGGAAGTGGCGGAAGTTACGTAGAATTATATGTTGGACCCGGAGGCTGGTAGGGTGGTAGGTGAGGATAAGGGGAACCCTCTCCCGAGTGGGATGGTGGGTGGATGGGGTGAGGGAAGATGTGCGGGTAATGGGAGAGATGCGTTTGAGAGCAGAGTTGATGGTGGAAGAAGGGGAGTCCTTTTGTTTAAAAAAGGAAGACATCTCCTTCATCCTGGAATGAAAAGCCTCATCCTGAGAGCAGATGCGGCTGAGACGGAGGAATTGTGAGAAAGGGACAGCATTTTTGCAAGAGACAGGGTGGGAAGAGGAATAGTCCAGGTAGCTGTGAGAGTCTATAGGCTTATAGTAGACATCAGTAAATACTAATGCAGATTTGCACTTTTTCTACACCATTTCTTTAATCAAATAGCTCAATAAGTGGACTGTGATTGTAAGAAAATTCTTCGACATAAAATATACAATAGAACATAAGGAAATGCAGAAAGAGTCTTCCTTCCATCCCTGTGACGCTACAGTCCTATTGGAACTTAGTACCACAGAGATAATCCATACCTGAAAGATAGTTAATTCCTTACTGCAGCCCCAAGTGCACTAAGTTGTTTGGTTGCCCTTACTTGTTGAGTAAGCTGCTATGTCAATTTCCCTAAACCTCGTCAGCTGGCAATTTTATTTGTACAATTGTGTATACTTGCACCTTTAATGTATATTTATATAGTCATGAGAAGTGTTGACAGTCATATTAGACAGTGAACCTGCTCTTGCTAATCTTCTAGATCCTTAGCTTCTCTCTAAGAACAGGGAGATGAAGCTGATGTCTTACTGCCTTCAGATACTAAAGTCCTCGCACTTCCTGGATTAAATGCGTTGGCACGTCCTCTTTCTGCCCAATTAAGAAGGATCTCCCATTTTGACCATCTTTACCTCACTCAGTTTGTAGGACCCTACTGTTTGAATTGACTAGCATAACTACATCTAATGCAACAGCAATTACACAGATTTTATAGATTTCATGAATGGAATGACTCAGAGACTGTGGTTTGTATGTTCAGCTGGTACACACTGGCAAGTGGGTTATGCACAAAATTGGGTACAACGTGCTGCACAAAAGCAGATAGCTCGGCTCAGCAGGATTGTGCTGGGTGTATTGTCTACATGAGTTTCCCCCCCCCCCCCCCCCGCCCCTGCTCTTCTCCTAGGAGTGACTTCTAATATCCTGTTTTCACTTATAAGTTTACCATTCTTTCCCTTAAATACATCCATGATAATCACCTCAATTATTCCTTCTGGTTCTGAGCAGTGCATTCCAGTCATTCTCTGTTTTAAGAATTTCCTCCTAAATTCTCAACCAGATGATTAGATAAGATAATTGCTTTTTTGAAGAACTGGATGAGCTGAGGAGGCCAGACATAAATTATCCAAGGGCAGATACAAATTAGTTATAATATTGTCCTTCTGGTAGGCAGGGCTGATATGAAAAAAGTTGCCACTCTGTGTAGACATTGCTGATTCACTGTATGCCTTTAAACAGAACTTTGTTTTTGGCCTGCTGTATTGTTTCCATCTTATTTCTGTATTTCTAGTTATTTAATCTGGAATTTCACACTCTCTATCCAGGGAAACTCTTTAAGCAAATTACATAAACCACTATTATTTCCTTAGGTCTTTTTGCACATTCCTGGGAAAATTGTAGAAGCAGACAGTTTCTCACATGCAATTTTGACACATTCCGGGAGCATAACATCATTTTCTATAAAGCTGGATAAGCAACAGTGTTCACTTTTTGTAAATAAAGTATTACAAAATTACAGTACGTAACAAAGGAGATAGAGGCTTTGGACAGTTGCCAAATAATCCCTCCCTTTCGCAATGGGTGTGAGCTGCCGAGTAGTGTTATTCCTCTGTCATTGGCTTTCAGTCTACTTTTAAACTCAAGTGGAATATCTCAGAAAGTTTGTTGGGACAAAGGTAAAGTCTGTGATGCCTGCGATCTACTCTACCAACATGCGTTCGAAGTTTCCTATCCTGGCAATATCGCTGGAAGTTGTGATCATTATTCTATATGCAGTTTTTGTTACATATGATACTGGAGCTGATTCTAAACGTCATTCTAATAACACTGACGCACTGGACGAATTCCACAATCTATATCCAAGTGAGTATGTCTAAAGCGAACAGAAGATAGTTATGCTTGTTCAGTTATTTATTGGCATGCAAAGCAATTATTAGCATTTTTCACTTTTTATTACATGATGTCTTTAAAACCTGTTGAGACTGTATTCTACTCTGCAGTGCATTTTAAAAAATAGCTTTCACACTTGTTTATATTTTTCCTTTTTAAAATATAAAAAGTGACTTGTGTATTTCAAATGTTCACATTTACATTATATTTATTTACAGGGTAAACATGAAAAAGAATGGAAAGAAAGAATATCATGTATTAATGTTGAATTAAAAGTTCTACCTAGATATTCATCATATGGAAGTGTAAGGTTTTATAATACTGCCATTGTTTAATGCATTAGTTTACTTAGACTTCCTTACAATTTTGACTAAATTTAATGCTTAATTACTTGTAACTACATAAATTGATAGTTAGGTAATTATGTTCCACCCAAAAAACATAGTGTAGCTTCACATTGCAGAGAATCTGCCACAATAATCTGAATCCTAATTAAATAAGTTTTTAAGTCATTTACAATTTGTCTTTATTTTAAGAATGACTGGACTTCAAGTTGGAATTAAGTGTTAAAATTGCTATATGCCAAAACTTCAAAATTAAAATAGTGAATACTTAAAATAGTCAAATAGCTGTCAACATTTAAAGAGATAGGCACATTTGAAATGGTACTTCCTTTTTCCCGTTTGATGGGTTGTTCAAGTATTTCAACCATCTTCTAGTTTTATTGCCAAGTGTTCTGTTTCAGAATGCTAAACTCACACATTTCCTCCAAGTCGTTGTTTTAGTTCTAATTAAGCAGTTCCAGTTCCGTTCAACAAAGAGGGTTGATGCTGTTTGTAGAAACAATGGACAATTTATTCTGTTAAATGCAATGGAAGAAAAATTGAGTCTACAACAAACAAACAAGTGAAAAGTTAAAAATTATCCAACTTTCACCATCTATGATACACTTTACTTTTATGTGGAAAGTACCAAATATTGTGGAATGTGTTAGTGTCAATAAGACATTAACATTCTACAAAAACAAATAAACACTGAGAGTGAAGTAAAAATGATTTATCAATAGTATCTAAAACTTCCAAATTCTTCCAAACTTTCAAACTCAGATCCTCTCTGATTTTTGATAGATGCAGCTAAAGTTTGCAATAGATTTTTTATATAATACCTCTTGTTCTGGAAGACTGTGCCAAAACATCAGATATCATTTGAATTAGTTCAATTGCGTAGCATAATTTAAATTACTATAAAGTATATATTATTTCATGCTTGTGGTGTGAAGCCCTGCTCTATTGGTTTTTTTTTGTATCTTTAAATGTTAAAGTTGAACAAAATAAGTTTTAGCACAATATATGTGCTATTTTCTTAGGCAGTGTAGTGAATATGCTTGGAGGTAATAGTAAAGCCCTGATGATCTGACATCCAATTACTCAGCAGTCCTGATCCAGCATGTTCATTAGTGTGGAATGCTAGCCAGGGTTGTGAAGTGCAAGCACAGGTCTAGAGTACAGCAGGATTAGGGTCATGCAGCCAGAGGCACGGTCCAGAGGTCTAGTATACATTCTGCCCTCTCCAAACCCACTGGATTCTCCGAAAATATTATAACGCTGCTATGTGAAACAAGCTTGTCTTGTAATGTTAATATTATCCAGCAGTCTGGGAAATCTACTAATCCAGCACTACCAGTGTCACGGTGGTGGATTCTGCATGTTAATCTGTAGGTTCACTCATCAAAGTATTTAGATTTTGTTTTCTCTACTTTTTCATCCCTAGCCAGACATATTTCACAAAGAATAATCATTCTAACAACTGGGAAATTAGCAGAAACTCAACATGAGGACTTTGACGTAGAATTGAATAAAGGGCAGGATATTATGCCAGTACCCAATATGCTCAAAATTAACCCACCAGGGTTCCTTTACTACATTGTAAACTAGTGTACATTCAATTCTTTGCAAGCTTGTGAATGCTGTTGGTATTAAATTAAAGAGAACTGAACGTTCTTAAATAGATTCTGATAGATTTTCAGATTGGTAGCTGTTTGCTCACATTTGGCATTTTCCCAATTTATTGATTGGCTCACAGGGTAGCAGGAACGAGGATTTCCAGATCAAAATACAATGGCAGGTTCTATCATGAAACAAGAGCTATAAGATAAGTCATCACAACTGCCTCCCAACTGGATAAAGGAGGACATTTATCTGAAGATAACTGAATTCCAGACAGGGGTTAACTGTAGTGAACAGCAAGTAAGGCAGATGAGCTTTAAATGCCATAGAGTACATTGTGTAAAACGATGGGTTAAAATTCAAACCCAAGATGATACCCACCAATCAAATTCCTTCCATACAACTTGTGCACCTAAATTAGCACAGTGTGAAATTATAACCCATTTTTAATTACCAGATAATGGTTCAGTCTTGGAGAAATGTGCAATGGAATCCTTAAATATCACAATCTTTGCTAATATAATAGAGATAGGAGGATTGTGGTGGACGGGGGTTCTACAGAAGATAATTAAACTTCCCAATGCATTACCGGCACCAATCTACCGTCCATTAAGGACATATCTACAGAAAGGTGCCAGGTAAAGGCCTGAAATATCACGAATGATCCCACTCAGTCTGCATTCTCTCATTCCCATCAGGGAAAAGGTTGTACAGCGTCTAAGCCAGGATCACAAGACTCAAAAACAGAAGCTTGCCCCAAGCCGTTAGGCTGACCAACACCTCCTCCCATTGACCCATCCCACCATCTCCACCAGCACTACAGACAAATCAGCCACTAAGCACCCTTCATCCCTTATGCACTGCTATTACATTTACACTCCACACCTCCTACCTACAGTCACTACCCTACTGCGTTTTCATATGCCCTGTTGCTACCTAGAAGAGTTCCTCATGCCAAGAGGCATTTTGTCACTTTATCATTTCCTGACAGTGTCACCCTATTTCAGATACCCCTGCACCTAGTGTCAATTTATGTACATATAATCAGTCTATGCTAATTTTACGTGTACGGCCACACTCATTTACTTGTACATTGTCCTCATGGGATTGCCTCTATATTTATATTTAATGTGTTTTGCTTATTTGTTCTTTATGCTTATTGTGTTTTTATGCTGCATCAGATCTGGAGTAACAATCATTTCGTTCTCCATTACACTCGTGTACTGAAGAACATTAAACAATCCTGAACCTTTATTGATAGAGATAAGGTAGTGTAGTGGTTAGCAAACTGCCTTACAGCACCAGTCATCATAAGGTTGGTGGTTCAATTCCTGCTGCTGCCTGTAAGGAGTTTGAAAATCTCCCTGTGGCCGCGAGAGTTTCCTCTGGGTGCTCCAGTTTCCTCCCACATTCCAAAAAAGACCTATAGGTTAGTACGTTTATTTACTTATTTATCAGAATCAGGTTTATTATCATCGGCATGTAACGTGAAATTTGTAA
Organism: Hypanus sabinus; assembly: GCF_030144855.1. Classification (NCBI taxonomy): domain Eukaryota; kingdom Metazoa; phylum Chordata; class Chondrichthyes; order Myliobatiformes; family Dasyatidae; genus Hypanus; species Hypanus sabinus. The sequence goes on along the minus strand of NC_082715.1, from coordinate 33,501,186 downwards.
CCCAGCAGCAGCAGTTCAATGCAATACATAATCTAGAAGAGAAAATAAATAGTGATAGATAAATAAGGAATTACAGTGAATACATTGAATAGTTTAAAAACGTGCAAAAATCAGAAATACTGTATATTAAAAAAGTGAGGTAATTTATTGAGGTACAGCATGCAGTAGGCCCTTCTGCCCCTTCAAGCGGCACCGCCCAGCAATCCCCAGTTTAATCCTAGCCTAATCACCAGACAATTTACAAAGCCCAAATAACCTGCCAACGGTAGGTCTTCAGACTGTAGGAGGAAAACCGGAGCAACCAGAGGAAATCCACGTGGCCGTGGGGAGAAGCTACAAACTCCTACAGACAAGGGCAGGAAGTGGACCTGGATGTCCTGTACTGTAAAACATTCTGCTAACCGTGCCACCCCACGTAGTGTGGCATATGTAATTATGGCATGCTATAAAACACTGGAAGCATGGCAAATCTTGCAGCCTGCTCCCAACATAATTTTTGACTGTGCTGGTCATTGATGCAAATGGAACTGTATGTTTTGATGTTTCAACGTACATGTAACAAATGTAGATTATCTTAAATCTTTAGATTTAACTGCAGTAAAAAATAATTGTCATGATATCTGGTAGAGGTAATGGTGAATGACATTTATAAACTCTGTCGCACTTACGGAAAACTATTATGTAAAAGTGGTATTATTTTAGAAAACAATTCCATTTGCCAAATTTATGTCAAGGCATAACAGATAAATCATATTTTCATTAAAGATGCTGCAGAGATTGTGCCACACTGCCCCCTGTGGACTTCTTTGTATAAAGCAGACTCTTTATTTTATCCTGGTTCGAGCATTGTCAGAACTTGCTGCCCATTCCTACTCAAGCAGTTCTTCAGAATAGATGATGGGTCAGTTTCTTGTAGAGAGCATGTCATGAAGATGTTATGCTCTCACATCTTCCACTTTGATTCAGTTGTTTAGGATTTTAGCCCAGTACCAAAATGGTTGTGTACATGTGGGTGTGTGTAGGGTCGGGTGTGTGTAAGTCAAATTAAGAGGATGGTTTATCCTTATTAACTGATTTTTAGAAAGGTCTGAAAATAAAAAAAAAATCATAAATGGAAACTGGAAATACTTCAGAAACTCTAGAAAACCTGCCAGTATCTGTGGAAAGAGAAACAGACTAAACTGATCAGAGCAAGTACTCTTTCACCAGAATGTTTCCAGCATTTTCAGTTTCTTAGAATGGTTTCCTCAGTTTCAGACAAACTTCACTTCTCCAAACTACAGGATCTGCAGATCTAAAGGATTAATTCTAAGAGCTTGGCGCCACCTGGTGGTATTTCCGTGACAGTAGGCTGGAAGTTAAGAGTTCAATAGCAAGAAGGCAGTTTCCTGGAGCTGAGTAGGTACTGGACACTGAAGTTTATGTACATGGCTCCTATCCATCATAAAGGCAAGGAAAGTCATGGAAATTGCACCCACCCCCCCCCCCCCCCCACACACACACACACACACACACACACACACACACACACACACACACACACACACACACACACACACACCTTATTCAATAATGCTTTGGATAATTAAATAATAATAAACATGTGTTTCTTATTCAGGTTTCCAAGATGTGCACGTCATGATCTTTGTTGGATTTGGCTTTCTTATGACTTTTTTGAAGAGATATGGATTCAGCAGTGTGGGGTTCAACCTGCTCATTGCTGCCTTTGGTCTTCAGTGGGGCACACTGATGCAAGGCTGGTTGCACAATGGACATCACGGAGAAATCAAGATCAACATTCTCAGGTGCATTTACTCTCTATTCATTAGTTACTAACTGAATGTTTGTAATAAAGTCTAAATATGTTTTGGCACTGTCAGAGTCTATCAGAGTACTACAAGAGCAATTGGACAGTGCCACCACAGTGCATTGAATGCATTTAAATCAATGGATGAAATATCCTGATCTAAGTATGAGAAATCAGTTGTGAATACAGATCATAAAATCCCCCATATTATATTAGTTTAGTTTTAGTCTCTAATATGTCTCTGATGATAATTCTAAAAGCTAAGGAAATTGATATGTAACATATTTATGTGGTACAGTGAAGTCTCCACTGGTAGTTAACAGAGAAATGTGTTTTAAAAAAAGCAGATGAAAGGCAACTCCACAGGGTACAGTAACCCCTTGGTAAGAAAATCGAATTCTCCAACTTTCAGTAATTCCCTCCCTCTCCCTTCCCCCATCCCAGTTTCACTCTGCCTCCTCTTCCAGCTGCCTATCATCTCTCTCATGATTCTGTCTTCTTCTACTACCCATAGTGCTTTCCCCTTACATTCCTTCTTCACCTCTCCTGCCTATCCCCTCCCTGCTTCCCCTCCCCCACCCCTCAATCTTTCCTCTGATTGGTTTTTCACCTGCACCTTCCCCCTCCCCCCACCTTCTCTATAGGGCCCCTGCCCCCTCCTTCTTCAGTTCTAAGGAAGGGTCTCGGCCCAAAACGTTGACTGCTTGTTTCCATGGATGCTGCCCGACCTGCTGATGTCCTCCAGTATGTTTGTATGTGTTGATTTGACCACAGCATCTGCTGTGTACTTTGTGTCCACAGAGTGGGAGTTGGTCATTTGACCCCTTGTGCCTGGTCCAACATTACAGTGGTTCTTGGCTAATCTCCTACCTCCGTGCCACTAACCACAAACCTTTGATACGTTCAGTATTAAAAGCTCTGCCTCTGCCTTGAACATAATCTCTAGTTGAACCTTCTCTGACCTCTTGGGAGAAGATTCCAATGCTTAGGATGAAGAAATATCTTCTCATCTTTGTCCCTAACAGCCAGTCCTTTTCAGTCTATGACTTTGGTTCTAGACCCCCCTCCCACCAAAAAAAATACTTTTGATTCCACATCTAATCTGCCAAGCTCCTCTTTAAGAGTTTCATACATTTCACTGTGATCACTTTCTATCCTTCTGAACTCAAGACCATAAGACGTAAGAGCAGAATTAGGCCATTCTGCTCCACAACTTAATCATGGCTGATCCTTTTTTTCTGCTCCTCAGCCCCACTCCCTGGCCTTCTCCCCTTAAACTTTGATGCTATATCCAATCAAGAATCTATCAAGCTCTGCCTTAAACATATCCAATGACCTGGCCTCCACAGCTACCTGGAAAAATATTCCATAAATTCACCACCCTCTGGCTAAAGATATTTTTCTACATCTCTGTTTTAAGTGGATGCCTCTCTATCCTGAAGCTGTGCCCTCTTATTCTAGGCTCCACCCCCACCCCGGGAAACATCCTTTCCACATCTACAAGCACAGGTCCATTTTGTTTTTCACTCCTCATTACTCAAACACATGATCCCCAGATTTAATCCGGCAAACATTTGCTATAATTCTTCTTTTTCAAGATTATCATTCAAGACCAGACCTGTCAACAATATTCTCTCTAGTACTCCACCATCATCAAAATAAATGGGTATGGAAAATGGAATGCCTGGAATATCGGCAGCCCTGAAAAAAAAAATCCCTGAATAATGTACCAACCTTCACATAGTATTGCCGTGTGTCTTGGACCCATTTTTTTTCCAGTGTTGGAATGGCTGACAAATCCATTAACCACATTTAACAGAACTATCCATAATATAGTAACCGTTAGCCATAGTCTCATTACATCACAAATCTGAAGAACGTTAGGCACACCACTCCCTAAGAAGACTAACAATTTCCTATTCTCAAAGCGTCTGTAGAATTGTAGAAAAGTCAACAAGAATCATTCACCATTTAACAGGTGAGTGCTTGATGATCTTGTTCAGTAGGAATACTGGTGGGCAATTGGCCATTTGGTTTGGGAGTTTAGAGGGAGTCAGAATCAGGTTTAATATCAGCAGAGTATGTCGTGAAATTTGTTAACTTTATGACAACAGTACAATGCAATACATGATAAATACAGAAAAAACTGAACTACAGTTTTATGTATAACAGTGATATTAAATAAGTTGTGCAAAAACAGAAATACACAGTTATGGAGCAGTGCTCATGGGTTCAATGTCCGTTTAGAAATCTGATGGCAGAGGGGTCAAAGCTGTTCCTGAATTACTGAGAGTGTGTCGTCAGGTTTCTGTATTTCCTTCTTGATGGTAACAATGAGAAGAGGGCATGTCCGGGTGGTGGAGGTCTTTCATGATGAACTCCACCTTCCTAAGGCACTGCTCCTTGAAGATGTCTTGGATACTATGAAGGCTAGTACCCATGATGGAGCTGACTAATTTTACAACTTTCTGCAACTTACTTCAATTTTGTGCAGTTGCCCTCCTCTCCATACCAGACAATGTTGCAGCCAGTTAGAATGCTCTCCACAGTACATTTGTAGAAGCTTTCCAGTGTATTAGGTGATGAACCATATCTCCTCAAACTCCTAATGAAATATAGCCACTGCATCTAAATGTTGAGACCAGGATAGATCCTCATGAACTTGAAATTGCTGACTCTCTCCACCTCTGATCCCTCCATGAGGACTGGTTTGTATTCCCTCATCTTACCCTTCCTGAAGTTAACAATCAGCACTTTGGTCTTACTAACGTTGCCATGACACGACTCAGCTAGCTGGTATATTTCACTCCTGTACGCCCTCTTGTCACCATCTGAGATGTTGTGTCACCAGCAAATGTACAGGTGTGGTGAATCTGCTGAATTGCGTATTGATTGGAGTTGAGTTGATTCTGGATATTTCCAGTGTTAGGAAGATTTAAGCAATACACACTACAAAAGTCCACATGGGTATATTGAAACCAACTCAACCGGTGAACCAGAAAATATCAGGTGCCACACTGCTGAATTTTGAGGCAACATGAGTGGATCTGCAGATGCTGGAAATAAATAAAAAAACTGAAAATGGTGGCAGAACTCAGCAGGCCAGACAGCATTTTGTGTTTGTAATTTGCTGAATTTTGACGCCAGTGCAAACCATATGTAATCAATGCCATGTACTATTTGTTAATGTTAACTCTGTACAACAGAACTTATAACGGACATTGTTCTTCAGCATAATTAATGCAGACTTCAGCACAGCAGTGGTCCTGATTTCATTTGGAGCAGTCCTGGGGAAGACAAGTCCAGTCCAGCTTCTGATCATGACTGTGTTGGAGATAACAATATTTGCTGCCAATGAGCACCTGGTTACTGGCATCTTGATGGTAAGTATGCATCAAGATTTGGAAAACAATGTAAACAATGCAACAGTGCAGAAAGTAACGTAGAGTGAAAGAAAGGAACATCAGATATATTGGGAAAATATAATCGAGTGATGTAGGTCTAGATTTAAGTTTGGATTCTGGAAAAAGGGAATGTTTCAGGAGATATATCTAGATCATTTTTAAGGTGAATGTACAAGTTGAGAAAGCTAAAAAGCACATGGGATCCTTGACTTTATGTTGGGGTAGAAATGCAAACACGTTCTGTATCATTGATCAAGCTATACAGTCTTGGCCACTTTATTAGGTATAAGAGGTAACTAATAAAGTAGACACTGGGTGTAGAATTAATTGGATTGCTGAGCCACAGTGAATCAAATGGCTTTCTCCTGTGGTTTATCACTGTCTGATTCTTTGAAAAGTATTAATTAATGATACTTCACTATATTAATGTTTTGTGTGCAAATCAAATTCAAATATTCTTAAAAGCCCCTGATTGGATAGTAAAGGTCATTTGGAGATCTGTACATTTTAAGCAATCCAGATAAACATACAGATATTATTTGGATCTTTCACAGGTCAAAGATGTTGGTGCGTCAATGACGATTCATGCATTTGGTGCATACTTTGGCCTGATGGTTTCTCGAGTTCTACACAGACCAGCTTTGCAAAATACTCAAGATAAGGAAGGATCTGTATATCATTCAGATTTATTTGCAATGATTGGTATGTAAAAGTATATCAATCACGCTGACGTAGAATGTAGATTATGGGTTTTGGAATGTTAAAGGTGCCTTAAAATGTATGATCTGCATTTTACATTACTCGGTTTCCATGCAGATTTCACAAAAATAATAAATTCTGAATTTCACTCAGTTCCTGTCCTTTGTGCCCAATATTTTACCCCATCCCAAATAACTACATGTATGTATATTGTCTTATTAATAAACACATTTGGCCAGTGGTGTAGTGGCATTCACACCAGACTTCGAGGAGAATGGTCCTGGGTTCGAATCCAGCAGGCTCTTTGCACACTTTCCATCTGTATAGGGTTGAGCTTTGAATCAGCAACTCAGCCACAGAAAAAACAGACAACTGCTAAAGAAATGGCAAGGTTGCCACCCAATGCACCACAAGATGCTGAGAGGAACTCAACAACAATAAACGTGTTGTTATTACTCAACAAAGCACTTCCAGTGTCTCCTTTTAAGTGTGATCCAGAAATCATGCTAGTTGCAAGCCTGGAGCTAACACATTTGTATTGGATACCTGCCCCTGGTCTAACTTACACCAAAATACATCAACATGGTCATGCCAACATTTCCCACCAAGCTCGGGCCTGATAGGAGAGGGAAATTTTTCAGCCCAGGGCCGGGCATTTCTTACAAACACATCTGTAGACATCTCAAAGCTGCTTTAAACCAGCAGCAACATCATTTACTATGTTGATGCATGCTGGGTAATTTGCAAGCTGTGCATATGCAAGCACAACAACCCCACTGAAATTAATTGTAAGAATCTCAAGGATTTTCAGTTTTAATTGCAGTCACAGCCTTGACAGCTAGTGAGACATGGACAGGACTTCCCAGAGAAGATTTGGAAACCAAGTCCCTACTGATCAATAATGTATTTAAGACCATAAGACATAGGAGTGGAAGTAGACCATTTGGCCCATCGAGTCTGCTCCAACATTCCATCATGGCTTACTTATTATCCTTGTCAATCCCATACTCCTGCCTTCTCCCCGTAACTTTTCACACCCTTAATAATCAAGAATCTATCAGCCTCCACTTTAAAACCAATGACTTAGTCTCCACAGTCATCTGTGGCAAAGAATTCCACATATCCAGCACCCTCTGGCAAAAGAAATTCCTCCCCATCTCTGTTCTAAAAGGGTGTCCTTCTATTCTGAGGCTGTGTCCTCTGGTTCAATTCCACTCAATCTAGGTCTGTTAATATTCAATGGGCTTCAATGAGGTCCCCACCCCTCCCCCTTATACAACATCAGCATACATTTTCATTCACAGTGCCAAGAGACGTTCATTATGTAATGCTGAGTATTAAATGTTCTTCTACCAGTGGTTTTACAGTATTTTGGCATAGCTTTAACAATATAACCTATCACTCTTCAGCATGTAAGTATAGACAGTAATTTTAAGATTTCTGTTTCCAATGCTAATTGCTCACTTTTGAAACTTCAACATAACTAGAATTGTTCTGCACATTTTTTTCAGGTACGGTCTTCTTATGGATGTTTTGGCCAAGCTTTAACTCTGCCATTGTAGAATCTCCGGATGGGCAGTACAGGGCTGTCATCAACACCTACTACTCTCTGGCTGCCTGTGTGCTCACAGTCTATGCTCTCTCCATTTTGGTTGATAAGAATGGAAAGTTGGACATGGTAAGATTTAATACCTTTGTTTTTATTCACTTTATTGTTTTTATGGCCTCCAACTGTTGGGCATCACATTCTTCAATCAGGATGTCTTGTATTGTAGGCTCCCTTCCTTAATTAATTTATTGACCTTACACATCTGAAGGTTGTTGGAGGTTGAGGTTGTAGTGGGGATAAGCTCCCATTACCTATTAAATGCTCACAATGATGAGCTACTCAAATAGCATCAGTGCTCCTTCTTCTAATTTATGGAGTAAATCCATGTAAGAATAAAGATTACCACTGATAATGAATATTTAATAAACTCATTCAGCACTTGTAGTTTGAATGTGTTTATAAAGCTTTATTAAAGTATGGAAGGTGAGAGCCTTCAATTAGTTTTATATTTTGTGGATAGATGTTAGCTGACCTGTCGGTGAGCTTTATTAAGAGATCAGAGTGGGGTAATCAGTAGAGTGTTGGTCCAAGGATAAGTGCTCTTGCAGTAAATGGATTAATTGTGTAGTGGTAAGGCTGATATGGGGTTCATGTCGTCAGGGTGCATTGTGGGTGGGGGGGGTCATAAGGGCATAAAAGGACTTGGGAAGCTGGACTTTGGCAAAGATGAGTACAGATAAGTACTCACCTAAAATAAGGTTTCAGAGAGGTGGGCATAACATCAAAACAGCTTGAGGTGAAGATGATGAGGCAGGAGAGAGTGAGAGTGACCAGGATGGGTAGGAAAGTTTATGTGTGTGATTCTGATCGGTGGGGGCTGGTGAGTGAATCAGGCAGGTATGTGGAAGGAAACAAATCCTGAATCATTCTGTCTTGACTTCAATTAGAATGTGACTTTTACAGTGTTATTTTTCTAATGAGTCTTTGCATTTGCATCCTCTTGTGCAGGTTCATATACAGAATGCTACCCTGGCAGGAGGTGTAGCGGCTGGAACATCTGCTGACATGATGATCTTTCCTTATGGAGGTCTGCTGATTGGATTTATTGCTGGAATAGTCTCGACTGCTGGATTTAAATTTCTAATGGTAGGTTTTGTCTATTGTATTAGTGAACTATGTTTGGGAAAATGTTTGTTACAGTTGTTCAAGTGGGAGATTTCTCCTTGTATAAATTTGAGGCAGGAAAAGAGTGAAACCTCATATTCATAAGTACATTATCATTCCATTCCCAACACAAAATCTCACCGAAACTACATTTGTCTCATATATTAACATCCAGTGATGTTACATTTGCATTGCTTAAGAAAAGTAAATTGTAATTATTACAGCTACTCATAAGATACTTCTAACTTAATTTCATACCCATAAAATTATACATTAAAGAAATTGATAACTATCAATTATATGATTTGTTCTTGTATACTCTAACTTCAATATTGATTCAGAATCTGCCAGATCAATCTAACTATTGCCAATGTGCATCAAGATTGCAGGCATATGTGGTGTGGGAGCTGAATGTTATAAGACCATAAGACAAAGGAGATGAATTAGGCCATTCAAGTCTGGTCCATCATTCCATAATGGCTGATTTGTTATTCCTCTTCTCCCCATAACCCTTGTATCCATTATTAATCAGGAATCTATCAACCCCCATTTTAAATATACCCATTGGCTTGGCCTCCACAGCCATTTATGGCAATGAATCCCATTGATTTACTATCCCATGGTGAAAGAAATTCCTCCTCATCTCTGCCTTGAAGGTATATCCTTCTATTCTCAGGCTATGTCCTCTGGTCCAAGATTCCTCTACTTTAGAGAAGATCCTTTTCAAGTCCACTTTATTTAGTCATTTCGATATTCAATAGATTTCAATGAGATCCCCCCTTATTCCTCTAAACTGCAGTGAGTACAGTCCCAGATCCATTAACATTCCTCATACATTAACCCTTTGATTCCTGGGATCATTCTCGTGGACCACCTTTGGACCCTCTCTGATGCCAGCACACCTTTTCTTACATAAGGGGCACTGATGCACCATCAATAACTCTTGGAGACGTGAGGCGAGATACAGGCTTTTATTGGCTGGAAGAAAGAACAAGCAGCAATTGACCACCACACTGCATCCTGGAGACTGAGACCAGGGCAGAGTCCCCATTCGCCTTTATACCGGGGTCCGTGGGAGGAGACACAGGAGCAGTCAGCGGGGGGGAGGGGCGTGTCCAGACAGGTGTATGTCGTTCACCACAGGCACAAAACTGCTCACAGTACTCAAGTGTGGTTTGACCGACGCCTTATGAAGCCTCAGCATTTTATCCTTGCTTTTGTATTCTAGTCTTCCTAAAATGAATGTTAACACTGCAGTTGCCTTCCTCACCACCTACTTAACCTGCAAATTAACCTTTAGGGAATCAGGCACAAGGATTCTCAAGTCCCTTTGTACCTCTGATTTCGGAATATGCTCCCCATTTAGAAAGTAGTCTACACCTTTAATTGCTTCTACCCAAGTGCATGACCATACATTTCCCTACACTGTATTGTATCTGCCACTTCTTTGCCTATTTGCCTAATTCTCATTCCTCTGTGTGGAATAAGTTACCCCTAAAGGTTTTTCAAATCAAAATATTTTTCTGATCCTAATCATAAGGACTTACCATAAGGACTTGTGGTGGAAACATTATTTATTATCTGTAAATATGTTTTTCCTTACATGTCTGGCAAACCAATAACAAGAGACATTGAATAACTGGAGAAATTCTTTTTTTTGTAATTTTTTTATTAAAGTTCATCATCAAACAAATATTTCCATAAGATGTATTTCAGACATTGTACATATATATCACAAATCTCCACAAAGTATTTATCTGAGGTATACACTTATAAAAAAGAGTGGAAAGAAAAAACAAGCAAAAGGAAAGCACTATGTACAAGTAGGGAGTGATTTTTTTTATATAACAGATTCATTGATTTGTGAGAATAAGATCAGGCCTATGAGGCATTATGTAGTTAAACCATTTTACCCAGTATGAATCAAATTGTTCCAGCTTATGATTAACAGATGCTGTTATCTTCTCCATTTTGTAAATGTCCATTGTAATTTCCATCAATGTATTTAAAGTTGGGCTCTCCTGTGATGACCATTTCCTTGTAAGAGTCTTTTTACCAGCCACCAACAGTATATTCATTAAATATTTATCTCTTTTCAACCATTCTTGAGGTATATATCCAAAATATATGGTCTTATTCTCCAAGGGTATTTCATATTTAAATATGTCTTGTAGGGCATTGCGTATCCCCCTCCAATAGTTTTTGATAACAGAGCAGTCCCAAAAAATATGATAATGATTTGCATTTTGATTTCCACAATTTCTCCAGCAAACAGGGAGGTTACTATCATAATGGGATTTCTGAGAGGTTGTAATAAAATATCTTATCAAGTTTTTCCATCCAAACTCCCTCCATTTCTGTGAACTGGTACACTTCCATTGATACCTCCATGTTGTTGTCCATCCTTCCTCAGATAAAATTATCCCACCTTCCTTCTCCAATTTTGTTTTAATGTATGAAGTCAAATATGTTTTAAGATTTGACAATCCCTTATACATGCTTGAAATGATTCTACTACCATTATCTGAATTATATGCTTTTCTAAAGAACTCTATCAAGCATGTACTTGCCTTGGTTACATTTTTAGCCATCTTATTAACATTGTCACATCTGTAAATACCAATAGAAATCTTGTTTTTCTAATAAGTGTTTCTCTTTAAGCATTTCAAAACTGAACAGTGTTCCTTCTTTCATTATGTTGCAAAGAACTGTTATTCCTTTAGCTGTCCAGTCCTTAAATCTAGCATCCAATTTATTTGGTGTAAAATCCGAGTCATATGCACACCGTTTAAGAATTGCAATATCTCCCTCTAAATTATATTCTTTTATAGTAGTTTTCCATATTTTAAGAGTCAATTTCACCCATGGGTTATCAATAGTATTTATGTACCTTTGCAGGTTGTTATCAACCAAAATTGCTTGTATGGGGATGGGAAGTACCCGCTCCTCAATGTTTTTCCTTTGAGCGTCATATGATGGGTTGCACCAACATATCACAGCTCTCAACTGTGCTGCAAAATAATAATCTCTAAGAGAAGGTAGGCCCCATCTCCCCTTTTCCTTTGCTAATTGCAAAGTTTTGAGATGAACTCCAGGCCTTTTACCCTGCCAAATATACCTTGATAGCATCTTGTTCCATTCATTGAATTGATTTTGATTAATCTCTATTGGCAGTGTCTTTAAGAGATATAACAGTCTGGGCATTATATTCATTTTAATAGACTCAATCCTTGAACTGAGACTGAAAAAAGGAATCAGGTTCCATCTTGCCACATCTTCCTTAATTTTTTATATAAAGGCTGATAATTACATTCTGATAATTGTGCCAAATCTTTTGGCATAATGATGCCCAAATATTTGAAAGACTCTGTGTGCCATGCCCAGGGGTATTGACTTTCAATTTCTCTTGGTGGGCTATAGTAATATGAAAGTAATTGGGTCTTATGTATGTTGATCTTGTATCCTGATAATTGACCATATTGTTCAAAGGATTGCATCAATTTAGGTAAAGAGTATGTTGGTTGCCCTAGATAGATCAAAATGTCATCCGCATAACAAGCCAATTTATGCTCTGTCACTTTAATAGTAATTCCCCTGATATCTTCATTTTGTCTGATGTATTGAGCTAATGGTTCCAGATATAATGCGAGGAGTAGTGGTGACCATGCACAACCCCTTTCTAGGGTAAGACAATATGATAAATATCCATTGATTTTAATCCTAGCAGTAGGATTGTCATATAGTGTCTGTATAGTTTTAGAATTGTGTCCTGGAAACTAAATCTATGTAAAACTCTATAAAGAAAATTCCAATTAATGGAATCAAATGCTTTTTCAGCATCCACGCTTATCACTATTGCTTCGATTTTATTTTTTTGTATATGATCCATAATGTGAAGTGTCCTTCATATATTGTCTTCAGTCTGGTGTTATCATATAAAACCTGTCTGATCGCTATGTATCAGAATGGGTAGAATCATTTGGCCATGATAGAGGTAAATAATCTATAATCTACATTAAGAACGGATATTGGTCTAAATGACCCGCATTCCATTTTGTCCTTGCCTTCTTTTGGTATAGCTGAGATTATTGCTTCCTTCCAACTGGGTGGCATTTGTGCCTTTTTTAGAGCCCATTTCAGTGTGGGGAGTAAAACAGGAATTAATTCTTCGTACCACTCTGCTGTCACCCATCTGATCCTGGTGACTTGCTTAATTTAAGACTACTAATTGCAGCTTTTAATTCAACTTCAGTTATGTCAGTAGTTATCGTTCTATTTTGTTCTTCGCTTAAAGTGGGCAACTCTAGAGAATTCAAGAAGGTGTCAATTTGGGTTATGCTTCCTCCTGGAACTTGGGAATATAGTGTTTTGTAAAACACTTCAAAAGCTTATTGAATTTCACTTAGCTTATTTTTTTTTATCATTTTTGTTCTTGGGTCCCTAATTCTATGAATTGTTTTTTCTGCTATCTTTTTTTTCAGTTTCCACACCAGTATTTTCATAGATTTCGATGCACTTTCATAATGTCTCTGTTTCAGAAACATTGTTTTTTCTGATTTCTTGCGTTGCCAAACTACTTATTTCTTTCCTCATTCTTTTAATTTCCCCTAATGTATCCTGTGCCAAATTCAATTTGTGTTTTTTCTCTAGTTCCTTCAGCTTACTTTGTAATTCCTCTGTTTTATTCTTTAATCTTTTTCTTATATGAAGATATCGCTATAATTTTAATATAATTTTAATTTTAAGACCGCCTTCAGAGTATCCCATAAAATGGGAGGTGAAACCTCTCCATTATCATTAAATTCTAAGTAGAGACCAATTTCATTTTTTAATTTGTTCCTTAAAGTACAGATCATTGAGTAGACTTGAATTTAGTTTCCAAATAGTATTCTTTGTTTGTAGGTCAAAATCAACAGATAAATATATAGGTGCATGGTCATTTACATCTATTGTCTCAATTCCACAGGTGTTTATTTTGTCTTTGTCTTTTCCAAATGTTATGAAATAGTCTATTCTTGTATATACAGAACAGGGAGCAGAATAATGAGTGTAATCCCTTCTGTCAGGGAAAAGATCCCTCCATATATCAATTAAACCAGCATCCTCAAAAAGTGTATTAACTTATGTAAAGATTTTGTTTCATAGGTTTTTCTACTGGAAGAGTCTAAGTTTGGTTGTAATTGTAAATTTAAGTCTCCCCCACATATCAGGAGACCTTCTGTTTCCGTTACCATAATATCAGTAATTTTCTGAAAGAAACCAATATCACTTCCCAGGGGTGCGTATATATTCAATAGAGTAACTGAATTGCCATCTCTATTTCCCCTTACCAGAATATATCTGCCCTCTTTATCTCCCATTTCGAATACTTTTTAAAAATTTACCTTACTTGAGATAAGAATAGCAACTCCTCTCCTATGTCTTGAGTTATATGAGGAGAAAAACAGATTAGTGAAGTCCATTCTCTTTAGTTTTTTATGCTCATTATCACTGAAATGAGTTTCCTGTAAATATACTACATGGGCTTGTTCTTTTTTTCATTTTGGATAAAATTCTCTTACGTTTGATTGGATTTAATAGCCCATTGACATTAAAAGAAATGAATTTTACCTTGTCTTTAGCCATCTGTATTTATCTGTCAATGTATCATTGAAATTAGAATAAAACTTAATCGATCTACTCCCTGACCGAATAAGAACCAAGAAATGCAAATAATAACAAAAATGGCAACGAACATGTGATTCCAAGGCTGAGGTCTCTAGTAGATGACCCTGCGTCGAGCTAGAAGAAACGTCCAGCTGGGGGATAACCCCTCCTACTTGTGAGTTGAGGGCCCCCATTGCAGTATTCATAAAAGTCAGTGAACAAATCCATTACACAGAAAATATTTCCCTGTGTACTCCTCCTATATATACACATACATATATGCACACACACACAAATATATACATGTATACTCACACACACACACACACACATATATATATATATATATATATATATATATATATACATACATACACATATATGCACATATATATTCTCATTTTGGTGGAGAAAAAGTGAGCGAATAAAGAATAACAACTAAGTAATATAAAATCCACAATATAGTAAGTATTTCTCAAGATAGGTATATCACCGTGTACTTTTGCTTCCGTTTAGCTTCTCAACATTTTTAAAGTTAGCCCAACCTTATGGCTCTTCTGAAGGGGGTGAGGACTGTCTTTGGGAAACTCCCGGTTTCTTCCTGATATATTTCTTTTGGCCTCCTCCCGTCTCCTGCCTTCTCGATTCTCGCACTATTTCCCAAGTGGAGTAGGATAATTCCTCAGCCAGGCTTTCCCTCAGTTTGGTCACGCTGACAGGCAGCCCTCTGGCCTTCATGTCTGTAGTCACCTCTTCCACTGTCTGGTACAACTGCGTCCTGTTGTCATAAAACACTCGAAGTTTAGCAGGGTACGGAGTTTGAAATCTAATCTTATTTTGCTTCAGTACTCGCTTTACTTCAGAGTATTTTTTGCGTTTCTGCAGGACCGCGGGAGGGGGTGTAATCTTGGTCGAAATATATTAATTTATTGTCGAAAAACACTCTCTTCTTACCCCAGGCCCATTGTAGAATCTCCGCCTTGGTGCTATACCGAAGGAAATTAATTATTATTGAGCGTGGCTTTCTATCCTGGGCAGGTTTCGGGATGAGCGCACGGTGGGTTCTTTCGACTTCCAGCTCCATAGCCGAGGGAAGCTCCAGCGCATCCCGTAGTAACTTTCCGACAAACTCCATCATAGACCAGCCCTACGCTCCTTCTGTAGATTCTGATACTTTTTCCGCCGTAATCTTCCCTCCAGGTCAAGCAGTTTACCTTCTTGGTGATGTAATATTTTTATTGTCTTACTCAGAATCCGTTCCAAGTTTTGAACGCGATCTTCCACCTTCTCAATTCGAGTCTCTGCCACCGCTATTTTTTGATTGACGCTGGCGAGCTCTGACTTAATATCACGGAGCTGCTGCTTTATTTCTTTCTGAAACTCCATTATTTCTTTCAGGATTTTGAAGATATTCGCCGCTTCGCCAGAATGAGGCCCAGCATTCGCCTCGCTAGCGCGCGGTCGGGTAGGAGAGCTGCTCGCTGCACTCCTCTCGGCCACAGGCTCCGCAGTGTTGCTTTTTTAATTTCCATTCTTTTTCCCCATGCTTGCCCCTCTTTTCAGTTCAAATATTTTTTGAAAAATATTATATTTGATGGGTTAATGGGGCTTAATACGCGTTTTTCCAGAGGAGCTAGTGACAGGCTGCCATTGCCAACGATGACATCACCGCAAATCAACTGAAGAAATTCTTAATATTGTCTCTCATTAATAGTAGATAGTTAGATAGATAGATAGTGTATTGATCCCAAAGGAAGGTACAGTGTCACCGTAGCATTACAAGTGCGCAGTTATACAAATTTACAAATATTAGAAGAGAAGTAAGAAAGATTAGAACATAAGTTACCTCAAACATTCTATCAGGAGGGGGTCATCACTTCACCAGCTATTTATTGATTCATTATAGAGCCTAATGGCCGAGGGTAAGAAATGACCTCATATAGCGCCTTTGGAGCAGTGCTGCTGTCTTAGTCTATTACTAAAAGTGTTCCTCTGTTCAACCAAGGTGGTTTGCAGAGGATAAGAAACATTTTCCAGAATTGCCAGGATTTTCCGTAGCGTCCTTTGTTCTACAACAGCCTGCAGTGGGTCCAGTTTGATTCTTATATAATTATATTAAAGCTTCTGATATAGTAAGTCTATTAAGCCAGCCTTTCTAATCCCGTGCTTTCTTCTGAAAATGTAATTCTGTTCAGTAAAAGGGGGAGAGTTCAATGGTTTGGATAGGATTTCTCGTTGTGAGAGCAGGAACAGAGGCCCTTAATAAAAGATTATGAAATACCGATAACAGATATAAATAATCGGACAGATTGTACACATCTGGCTTGCATCCCATTATCACTCCTGTTTGAAGACATTCAGAAAGAGTTGTAAAAATAGAAATCAGCAAAAATTTTGAATTTATTTATAAATATACTGAAATGCAGCATTAATACATTAAAATGTAAATATTCATTGAAATACATAAAAATGAACCTGTAACTTGTCTTTAAATTAAGTTCAATGTCTCAAGTGAATGGGGCTGCTCTAGATACCCTAGTTATACCTGGCATAAATCTGGTGAGGCAGATACAACTTGTATTCAGCTCTTTCAGAGCAATCTGAACTCAGTGGTGAATACAAGAGCGAGAGGTCAGTACTTCCACTCACGGTGCAGAGAATCCAGAATACAGAATATGTATTACAGAATATTGATTAAGACTATAAAAAATAAAGACAATCAATAGATTGTGGTGGGTACAATATGTTGGAAAATGAAGGAAGTGAACATTTGAAATGCAGATACTGTAAATGAAAAATAAAAACAGAAAAATGCTGGAGCACTCAAAAAACCAGGCAATATCAATAGTGAGAGGAAAAGAGTGCATGCTTCAGTATGATGACCCACCTTCAGAACTTTGAAACTATTGAATATTTTCCATATTTTCTGGTTACATTCATACTAAAAAGATGAAATAAGGGAAAGGGAGATAATCGTAATCTTTGCTTCCTGAGAGGTAATATTGCTAATAGACACACTACCATTATAGAATTCTTCCTATTTTGAACATACTGTTTTACATTTTCGGTTAAAAATCAAGCATTCAGCAGAATTATTACCACGTAGCCTGCCAAAGCCTACCAACATTTTAAATCTCTTTATAAGTCTTCATTTGATCATGATTTTTCTCAATTTGCAATTAGATATTCTTATATAAATGTGGATGTTTTGTTTTAAGTCATGAAGTCATCAAATCTTGCAGCCATTTAGATCTACTCTCCATTGCCTATTTAAGTGGAATCAAGACCAGGATCTTTGCATATGCATCATCCCTCACTTACTGAGAGAACAAAAATACAAACTCTTCCAGTTTGGTCTGTTACTGAATCTTGGTACAGACCCTAGAAGCCCATTTTTCAGTGACTAATGTTAGTTTGGAAATATAAAACAAAAAGAAATATAAATTCTGTTTTTTAATTATTTCAGTTGTTTAATTTATTTTATTGTTAATGTATTTTAATTACTTTTAGTTAAAAGATACTTAATAATTTAAAAATTATTAAATTATTAACTTCATTTTGATTGCCTTTGAATGTTAGACAGATCTATTAAGAGATGCTCAAAGCTTTACAATTGGCACAGTAAGAGGCATGGCTCTGCTGAATATCAAAACGTTCAGGAACACTTTAGAGCAATGGTTCCTCAGTGTCCCATTTAAAATTCTTTGTGGAGACCACAAAACTGCAATAAAATTAAACCCAATATGTTAATAGATTCTCAAATGAAACACATAAGAAAATAAAATTGCTGATTGCAATAATTGCTTTCTTTCTTATTCTAGCCGATTTTAGCATCTAAATTAAAAATACACGATACCTGTGGTGTACATAATCTTCATGGATTACCCGGAATAATTGGAGGCTTGGCTGGTGTCGTCGGAGCAGCAATGGCCAATGAAGAGTTATATGGGATTGGGTGAGTTTTGCCAAAGAAAGCAAACTCTTCTGTATTATTTGCATTAACTCTAGAAATGGAACTGGAATTGGTTTATTATTGTTACATGCATCGAGGTGCATTAAAATGCTTATTGAGCATACTGGTCATAGAGATCAAAGGATTATCAGGGAAGTACAAAGTAAAACAGTAACAGAATGCAGAATGAAGTGCAACTGTTACAAGAAAGTGCTGTGCAGGTAGACAATAAGGTGCAAGATCATAATGAGGTAGATAGTGAGGCCAAGTGATCATTCTAATGTATCAGTGAGTGATTCAATAGTCTATAACAGTGGGATAATAGCTGTTATTGATCTGCCGGTACTTAGTTTCAGGCTTGTGTATCCTCTGCACGATGAAAGAGAGAAGAGAGTATCCACTGTGGGTGGAGTCTTTGATTATGCTGGCTGCTTTACTGATACAGCGAAAAGGACAGGCAGAGTACGTGGAGAGAAGACTGGTCTCCATGAATTGCCGAGCTGAGTCCACAACTCCACAGTTTCTTGTGGTCACAGGCAAAGCGGTTACCATACTAAGCCGCGATGCATCATTTGCTGGATACAATGCTTTCTATAGTGCACCGGGCAACAGGGACTCGCCAAATTTCTTTACTCTCTTGAAAAAGAAGAGCTTTCTTGTTCATGAGATCTCCAGACCATTGGTGATGATGTAAACTCCCAGGAATTGGAAGCTCACAAGCCTTTCAACCACAGTACTGATAATATTGACAGGAGCATGTGTCCACACCCACCCCACCTCCGGCTACTTTCCTCAAGTCAATGATCAGCTCTTTTGTTTTGCTTGTCCGACACTTTCCTTATTAAAATGTGTCTTTTATGATCATAAAACTACACAGGACTCCAAGAACAATGGGTACTGCAGGTCTACTGCATCAGTGATCTGTTTGTCGTTTGAAGCAGCCGGCCAGTGTGTCGAAGGAGCCAACGGACGAGCCAGAGAAGGAGAAGCCGGCGATCGGGTTAGAGACGGAGGGGCCAGAGAAGGAGAAACCAGCAGTCGGGCCAGAGAAGCCGGCAGTTGGGTCAGAGAAGGAGAAGTTGGTGCTTGGGTCAGAGAAGGAGAAGCGGCAGATGGGCGAGATAGGGCTCAGAGGAGCTGACCTGGGTGCAGTCCGTGTTGGTGCGCAAAAGCAGAGGGCACTGCATCCATGAGTGTCTGTCTTGGTTGGTTCTCTTGTGATCACAAGACCCTGCTGGACATTAATAATGTAAGATGCTGCATGCCAGTTTCCCTTCTTTGGTGGTGAGACGGGCAACAAGGCAACAGCGTGGCCTTGGTTGTAGCGAGGACTAGCCCTCAAGCCGCGGGCTTGCCTACTGCTGCAGTGCAGGTGAGAAAGTGCTGGAGGAGGTGTAGCGTGGAGTCCGTGCTCGGTTGGGAACTCGCCTCTCCCATCAGTGCTGCCCTTCAGTGTTTGATTGGTGGAATGACAGGCTGGAAAGCCGGGATATCTACCATCAACTTACATGTTGCTCAGGGACTCGGACTATACATGTGTTTTCCTGCATAACGATGAGTATATTTTTCTCTCTCGATATTTTGAATGTATGCTGTGCACCTTGGCCCCCAGGGGAATGCTGTCTCATGTGACTGTATGGTTTGAATGATAATTAAACTTGATTTGATTTTGATTTGCTGACAAGAAGGAAAAGGTTGTTGCAGTGACACAATGTTGCTAAGCTCTTTATCTCTTACCTGTGCTCTAGCTCATTATTATTTGAAATACGGCCCACTACGGTGGCAGCATCTGCAAATTTGCAGATGGAGTTAGCGCAGAATCTGGCCCCACAGTCGTGAGTGTACAACTGAGGATGCAGAGCAGGGGAAACAGCAAACAACTTACCAGTAAAATATTGAAAATGAGATCTTTAAACTATAAGAAGGGGCAAATGAAATACATTGTTGCTTGGATACAGAAACTGAATAATAGGTAATATGTAGTGCTAATGGATAAGGTTCTCCAGCATGAGGTTAAAGTTAGGAAGTAAACTCTACAATATAGATCATTGCAATGCAATAAAACTAGAAAAGGAAACCGTATAATAAAACAAACAAAATCTTTTTCACTTACTCAAGCACAGGAAAACTATCAACTAAACACTGAAACTGGTCACTGTAACCTTTTAATAATGTAATAATAGTAATATTATAAGAATTCTAACATTTAACATGATCTTTTTAAGACTTACGGCAACCTTCCCTGAATTTGGAAAAAGAACCGCCATGCAACAGGCTGGATACCAAGCTGCTGGGCTGGGCATATCTCTTGCTGTGGCCCTCTTTGGAGGACTAATTACAGGTCAGAAAACAAAACGCAGCCAATATTATTTTGGGAAGCCGTAAAAACGACTCTCAGTACCAGAAGCTCATAAGAGTCAGTCTATCAATTTTATTATTTGAAGTTTAATCATAACTGGAACTTGATTGTGATATCAGCCTGATACTCATTTGATATGCATTCCATAATATTCACATAATATTTAAAACTGGGTTTCCTACTTAAAGTTGAACAAATTATTGAAACTAACATTAAAGACCAAAAAAAAATCTGCTGATTAAATGGCCAGCTTACAAGTTCATAAACAATGTTGAACATCAATTTGTGACTGAATTGATTACATACTGTGGTAATACAATGCAAACATCATGTGATTTAATTGATTAAATGTGGGCCACACTTTACCTGTAAACTCCAAAGCTTCATCTGTAATATATTTCATTTGAAAGATTTTTTTCCTGCTTTTGATTATCATGTAAATTTAAAAGTGTTCTAAGTGCTTATCTGTTTCAGAAGACAGCAATTCTGGGGGTATGGATTTCCTGCCATCGGCTGCTTAATGACCAGAGCATGTGATACAAATTCATCATGCGTTGGAGAAGAATAAATTATGATTAATTTCATTGCTCCTTTTTACCAGAATATATAGAGTGGTCTGGATTTGATTGACAGGCGTACCTCACCTGTACCTGTTCTTGCTCATATCCCCGATTTCCCAGGCTTATCTGTTTGGTTCAGGCCACTCTTGTCCTTAGAGTTCCAAACCAGATGAGTGGGAATCATCTGTGGCAGGCATCATGCTCTAATCATTAGAATCCAGTCCACTGTGAATAATGTGGTAAATTGGAACAATTAACATAATGCTAACTTCAGGTTGCAAGAGTAACATCTGTTAGTTTAGATTTCTCCTCAGTTTTCAACCTTGTGAATTAATCTGTGCTCTTGAAACAGCTTCAATTTAACAGAGAGATTGATAATCAGTCACCACAGTTATTATTGGAGTCGATAAGAGCTTGTTTCCATTTAAGTTTTTCAAAAAGAACATAGTAGTGTGGCGACCCACTCCCCAGCGCACTCAAACCGGCTCACAAAGCGGAGCACGCCGGCATTGAGGCAGGTCCCAAAGAGGGCACCAAGCCTGCTTCACCAGCAAGGGGAAAAGCCCGCGCGTGGGACGGGACTGTGAATACATGCCCCCTATAGCATTCCCGCCCGGGGAGGGCGGGATCAGGAAGGCTTTAAACCGAGGCCGCGAAGTTTGAATAAACCTCTTTTGTAACTGCAGTGTCGTTATTCCAGCGCTGCGTGTAGCACACATACAATTGGTGACCCCAACGGCCCAAACAATATTTGGACCGGAGATGAACGACTCCACATCTGTTCATGCAGTTTCATTAAAACTGCCAAGCTTCTGGATGCTGCGACCTCACCTATGGTTCCAACAAGCAGAAGCCGAATTCCACATTCGGCAGATAACCTCAGATGCCACACGTTAGTACTACGTGGTGAGTTCCCTCGACCAGGAGACAGTCGCCCAGGTTGAGGAGTTCATCCAATTGCCCCCAACGGACAGCAAATACACATAATTCAAAGCCTTGCTCATAAGGACTTTCGGACTCTCACGGCGCGAGCTAGCTGCCCGCTTACTGCACCTGGATGATTTGGGGGACAGGCCACTGTTGGCTTTAATGAACAAGTTGCTGTCCCTGGCCGGAGGTCACAAGCCCTGCCTCATGTTTGAGCAGGCATTCCTGGAGCAGTTGCCCGAGGACATACGCCTGCTGCTGTCCGACGCAGATTTCAGCGACCCCTAGAAGACGGCGGCCAGGGCGGACGTGCTGTGGAAAGCCAAGAAGGAGAGTGGGGCATTCGTCGCACAGATCACCAGGCCACGCTCCCAGCAGCAAACCAGACCAGGCCCAGCCGCAGAGCCCGCTAACCCCAGATGCAGGGGTGACGAGACCAACGAACAATGGTGCTTCTACCACCAGCGGTGGGGCAGAGAAGCCCGCCGCTGTAGCCCACCCTGCAAGTTCCCGGGAAACGCGAGGGCCAGCTGCCGCTGATGGCTATGGCAGCTGGCCATCGGGATAGCCTACTGTATGTCTGGGACAAGCAGTCGGGACGCCGCTTTTTGGTCGACACCGGATTAAAAACTTGCATTTCTTTTGTACTATTCACTTAAAATTCAAAAAATCATGATGACAGAAAGCCAGTATACAACTGTCAAAATATAACTGTCCAGAGCAATTTGGATGCCATATAAAAGGGTAAGAATGAGATGATTTTATAACAGGATTTTCCCCTCACTGCATAACAAGTAAATATTCTGGTGATAAAGCTAACCATTATTTAAAGATTGATGGACCCTAAACGAACCGATGTACCCTCTTTTCACAGGTCTCATTCTTCGCATTTCAATTTGGGGACAGCCACCAGATCAAAATTGTTTTGAGGATCAACTCTATTGGGAGGTATGAACTTATAATATTTTGCTGTGAATTTTAAAATAGTGGAATATTCTTTTTCATTACAGCTTCAAATTTTTCAACAACTAATACCATGTGATTAGAAAATTCCGAAGATTTATAACTGATGAATAAAAACATATTCTCATCACAATGGAGGCTCACCATGATTCTATGACCTCTGGTGACTCACTAACCAGTGGAAACAGCCTCGCATTGTCTATCCTCCCAAGCCTCTCTGAATCTTGTTTGTTTCTATGAGGTCATATCACAAGCAAATGTCTCCTGTATAATCCCTCCTGAGAGGACAAGCTGCTCATCACAAGAATAAATCAAATAAATTTGCTTTACATTGCCAAAGCAAATAAATTCTTACCTTGTTTCAAAGATCAAAGCTATACGGCTTTTCCAAAGCTCAATACAATCTCAATAAGTCTCTTGCAACACAAGGCCAGCAGATCACTTGCTTTCTTGTATGTTTGTTTGTGTGGTAATATTTTGTGTCTGAAGTATAATAACAATTAGATTCCACTAAGAATAAATACATACTAATTTTCCACCATTTAGAAAATATTCTATTTTGTATTCTTCCCATCAAACTGAACTAATTCACATTTTCTATATTACTCTGCATCTGGCATCATTAGTCCGTCCTTCTGCAAGTTCTTTACATCCAGCATATAACTCGCTCTCCAGCTAGATTTGAATCGTTTGTACCTGGACATATGACACTTTATTGAATTTTTTAAAGAGGTTACTAGGAAAGTTGACGAGGGTAAAGGATGTTGTCTATATGGACTTCAGTAAGGCCTTTGACAAGGTTCCACACGGAAGGTTAGTTAGCAATGTTCAATCATTAGGTATTAATATTGAAGTAGGAAAATGGATTCAACAGTGGCTGAATGGGAGATGCCAGAGTAATGGTGGATAACTGTTCGTCAGGTTGGAGGCCGGTGACTAGTGGTGTGCCTCAGGGATCTGTACTGGGTCCAATGTTGTTTGTCATATACATTAATGATCTGGATGATGGGGTGGTAAATTGGATTAGTAAGTATGCAGATAATACTAAGATAGGTGGCGTTGTGGATAATGAAGTAGGTTATCAAAGCTTACAGATAGAATTAGGCTAGTTAGAAGAGTGGGCTGAAAGATGGCAGATGGAGTTTAATGCTGGTAAGTGTGAGGTGCTACATTTTGGTAGGACTAATCAAAATAGGACATACATGGTAAATGGTAGGGCATTGAGGAATGCAGTAGAACAGAGTGATCTAGGAATAATGGTGCATAGTTCCCTGAAGGTGGAATCTCATGTGGATAGGGTGTTGAAGAAAGCTTTTGGTATGCTGGCCTTTATAAATCAGAGCATTGAGTATAGTAGTTGGGATGTAATGTTAAAATTGTGCAAGGCATTGGTGAGGCCAAATTTGGAGTATCGTGTACAGTTCTGGTCACCAAGTTATAGGAAAGATGTCAACAAAATAGAGAGAGTACAGAAGAGATTTACTATAATGTTACCTGGGTTTCAGCACCTAAGTTACAGAAAAAGGTTGAACAAATTAGGTCTTTATTCTTTGAAGGGTAAAAGGTTGAGGGGGGGTTTGGTAGAAGTATTTAAATTATGAGGGGGATAGATTGAGTTGATGTGGATACGCTATTTCCATTGAGAGTAGGGGAGATTCAAACAAGAGGACATGAGTTGAGAGTTAGGGAGCAAAAGTTTAGGGGTAAAAACAAGGGGAAACTTCTTTAGTCACAGAGCGTGGAACTAGCTTCCAGTAGAAGTGTAGAGGCAGGTTCAATATTGTCATTTAAAAAAAAAATTGGATAGGTATATGGACAGGAAAGGGTTGGGGGGTAATGGGCTGAGTGCAGGTCAGTGGGACTAGATGAGAGTAAGCGTTCGGCACAGACTAGAAGGGCCGAGATGGCCTGATTCTGTGCTGTTATTGTTATATGGTTATATCATTTCATTTCAGTCTTTAATAGAGATAAATAGCTGAAGCCTCTATTCATCTACAAAGCTCTCTGTCCATGAATCTGAAAATGACATACGGGTGTCCCCCACTTTACGCCACTTTGCTTTTACAAAAGACCTACATTAGTAACCTGTTTTCGCACTACAAAGAGGATTTTCGTTTTTACAAAAAATTTTCCCGTATAAATTAATGGTTCTTCACGTTACACCATTTCGGATAAAGAATGGTTTCATAGTAACACTTTAACTTTGTAAAGAGGGGGACACCTGTATTTGTTATTCCTTCTCTGATTCTTGTCCTTTCATTAGTTCTCTGTCCATGCTGATGTAATTCATTATCCCTTATTTTGTGCTATAACCTCTAGAGTGCGGCTGCATCTAAGGAGAGATTATAATGTATCCAACGATTTTCTATCATCTGCTCTGCATGTTGACTCCACCAAATCATATTAACAGTTCCAATGTGCTCTGCTACTTTAAACTTTGTACTCCCACTTCATATTACTTCCCCAATAACTAATCATAGGTTAACTGGAACGTTGTGCCCTGATTTCTTGGGGCTTCAACTAGCACCACAGACGCTTCAAAGGACAAACGTGATTCAACTTTCTTATTTTTTCCTTCTGTTTATTCTTAGGTGCCAGAAGGTGAAAATGACCACAATGAACTGCTTTCATCAGAACGTGGAAAACATAAAACTAATGCAGAAGCATGATCAAACATGAATTTGCAGGAACATTGTGAGCAATGCTCAATATTGAAATCAACATATCTAATCTGAATTTGTAGATGAATAACACAAAATACAAATTGCTTCAGAATTTTAAATTACAATCTTTTCTGCATTTAAAAAATGTTTTTATTATTTTTATTCATCAGTTGGCAGCCTCTTATAACTTTCTTTGGCCTCGTCTTTCTTAAACTGCTAGGGGATCATTTGTTTTGCTTATACATTCAGAATTCTCCTTGCTGGGTTGGAGTTGCAATGATACAAGTCTGTAATGATTGCGGCTTCAAGCACCACGATGTCTTAAGAATATAATCGTGGACAAGAGTCAAATACTAAGGGGGTATTGAGTTGTTGTAGGCATTGTCCAACTGTCAGGAGGAAATAAAAATCTCTAAATTACATTGTAAGGGAATACTCCTAGTTTTGAGACCAAATTTATATTGCAATTGATACCATTAACAGAGAGCCAATGGTTACTCACCTCATGAATGTTTGAGAAACTAGCTTAACATAAATTGACAGCCTTACACAATAAATAGTGAGCACAAAATATCAATTGTATCTCAAATATTTGAGATGTTTGAGCATATGAAAGGCAGCATATGAATTCCGAATGTTCTCATATTACATATTTCACATTAGAAATACTAAAATTAATTAGTGAGGAGATCAGAAACCTCATGGGTTCTGATTCCGGATCAGTGTTCAAAGATCATTCTGTTAAGATAGAAATGGATGTGCTTATATTTCCTTCACAGTAAACCTATTTGCCTAAACTTACTCACTAGATTCACATATAAAGAATGACCTCTTTAACATGTTTTTGAAGCTCTAATGGTATCTAAAAACTTCCCTTCATGAATCAGTAATTTCAAAATAAAGCTATATATTAACAATGTATGTGCAAGGCAGGGAATCTAAAATACCTATTTGGTGAGAAAAGTCAAATCAAACATTTTCCCCATGAGGATTAAGATTCAAGCATGCATGTTGCAAGAAAATTGTTCCTCTTGTGTTAAATTCTTATCTTCCAATTTTCTTTACTTAGTTGTCAGCTGCCGGTTTTCTTTTGCTTGTGCTTTTCATGTCTTTAGTGCATTTGTAATTCTCGCTATTAGAGTGTTGAAGGCAAATGTGCAGTTTCCTCAAGAATGGTAATAGCTGAAAGAGCAGGGATGCATAGGATCATCAAGAGGACAAGGATTTTTAAGGTAGTGTAGACAGACAGACATACTTTATTGATCCCGAGGGAAATTGGGTTTTGTTACAGCTGCACCAATGGCTGAATGGCAGTAATGACGCATGAATGCAAAGCGGGGAAGTGGAGGCATTGCTAAATTTTAACTACATGGAGTAGCAAAGGTCATTGTGTTAACAGAAACATTTTTTACAAAGTTAAACTTAGAAGAGTAAAATACATTTATAGCATATTCAACATAGTAAATTTTCCCTTGATAGTTCAAAAGTGTGTAAGTACCAAAAATTGAAACCTAGCCTGAAGGAAATATCAGATGGTTAGAGGTAGACCTTTGTTAAAAAGCTAGAGGAGGTAGACTTTGAGAACTATCTTCAAAAGGAGAATAAATGTAAAGAGAGAGTAGCTTGGGGAAGGCATTCCAGAATTTAGTACCCGGATGTTCTTTAAACTATCCATCAATAGGAATGTGTTCTCTGAGGATTTAAAGCCAGAAATTTACAGAGAAAGGGTTGGGGCAAGATTATGAAGGGACATGAATGGATGTATGATAATTGTACATTACAAGACTATCACTGGACATAATCTTTTACTTTTTGCTAAAAAAGATCTTTCTATTGTAACTGTATTTTGCACATTATGCAGTCTCATTTCTTTCATGTAATACAAAACATTGCAAATCAACTTTTTTGTCAATGTTCAGACATGAAGACTTAGAAGCTACAAAATATTATTCTTTATAGTGGAACATATTGTATGATATTATCTTCATGATTAATAACTAAAATTCAGATATTAATGCTACAAATGGAGATTTAAATACAGAAAATGATTTTGTGTAAAGTTTTATAAGACTTTTACACTATGAAATCTGTATTTAATATTCTTTCCTATTAAAAATACAGATTTTAACTGATGCAGAAATTATAAAGATCTTCACATCAAATTGTTATATAAACTTATAAATGTTTAACATTGAGCCCATGATAACCAGTTTACATTTTTAGAAAGATGTACGCTGAATGAATTCCATAACTTGAGAAAATACTTTAATATAATCTGTACTTACTGTATGTTTAATAAAAGTTTGCAAAAAATCTAATAAGTGTAACAATGAGTTATAGTTATGTATTGTCTTTCACTAGATGAGATTCTACTTGCTTATTCAAAGTTGAAAGTAAATATATTATGATAGTATATATATATATAAAACACCATTTTCTTCCTTGAGATTCATTTTTGCAGGCATTCACAGTAGAACAAAGTAAACTGAACTAATGAAGAACTACACACAAAGACTGACATGCAATGCACAATAGAAGACAAACCATGTGAATATAAAAAGAAATAAATAATACTGAGAATGGTCAGCTCTTTGGTTTTGCTGAGGTTGAATGAGAAGTTGCTATGATACCATTCAGCAAGATTTTCAGCCTTTCTTCTATATGCTGATTCGTCACCATCTTTGATTTAGCCAAAAACAGTGGCGGCGTCAGCAACCTGTGATAGCCTTCTGCAGGTTATATTTGGAAACTGCTCTTGGTCTCTGGATTGCCAGACCTAAATGTTGCAGGTTCAGCTTTCAGTAGATAATGAACCCTGAGCAAAACCTTGGAGCTGGAGTCCCCAAGGCAGTCCTACACTGAGTTCAACCCTGACTGGCAACACCTGTGATGCCACTGGTGCCAAACTATATGGGTTCTGCTGTTCCTTTGGATTGATGCTCCAGTCATGGGGAGCCTGCTGCATGGGCGACAGCTTTCTCTCTGCCCTGGCTTGTATACTGGCTCAAGTATTGACTCACCTTGCAGAATCAACAGTAGTCAGGAAATGACACTCCTGCTTCGCCTCATGGTGTTGACACGGCATGGGAAGCGGCAGTTATTGGTTTTAAGCCACTGTGCTTGATTGACATGGAGCATGGTGCCAGGGGTTGCTTCCAAAGGTGGGAGAGATTCTTGGATCTTAAAGGACAGCTACAGCCTGCCTTAAGCAGGGCAGCCCCCAGTCAAAAGGTGCTGCCTTGCCATGGTCTGCTTTCCTCAGTGCATCGGGATTAGGAACGTGGGAAACATAACCATTAAAAATTCAATGGACCATAGGACACAGTGAGAACCCCAGAGCCAGGGGAGGGGGGGCTTTACGGTTCTAACATTTAACTGTCATTCATTCTTCTTTGGGGAACTCCTCTGTTTTTGTGGATGGTTGCGGAGAAAAAGAATTTCAGGATGTATATTGTATACATTTCTCTGACATTAAACGTACCTTTGAAACCTTTGAATCAAGAGAGTGAAAGGGTGCACAGGAACCAGGGAGTGAAAGGGAGCATGGGAATCATCTCTGGCTGTGTCATATGCTGAACCATTGGGATTTCCAGATAACCAAAGGTGGAGTTTACCTTTCCCCTTCATCCTATCAGATTCAGAATCAGAAACAGAGTTAATTTACAATAAGGTGTGTGTGTGTGTGTGTGTGTGTGTGTGTGTGTGTGTGTGTGTGTGTGTGTGTGTGTGTGTGTGTGTGTGTGTGTGTGTGTGTGTGTGTGTGTGTGTGTGTGTGTGTGTGTGTGTGAAAAACCTGCTCCTAAAATGTGGAGTGTGTGTCTCCTGTATCTCCTCCCTGATGGTGGTAGTAGTAAGAGTAATAAGAAGAAGGCATGTCCTGTGTAGTAAAGTCCTTAATGCTTGATGCTGTCTTTTTGAGGCATCACCTTTTGAAGATGTCCTTGATGCTAGTGAGGCTAGTGCCCACAATGGAACTAGCTGAGTTTACAAACCTCTGCTGCTTCTTATAATCTTGTAATACAATAAGTTAGAATGTTCTCCACAATACATCTGTAGAAATTTGCTAGTACTCATAACAAATCTTCTCAAACTCCTACTGAAATATTTTCACTGGTGTGCCTTCTTTGTAATTGCATCAATATGTTGGGCCCAATATTGATCTTCAGAAATGTGACTTCCAATCCACATTGACTGTGGTCCCCAATGAGGAATCAGAGATCCAGCTCCAGAGATAGGCACGGAGGCCCAGGTTTTGAAGCTTATTAATTAGTATTAAGGGGATAATGGTGTTGAATGTTGAGCTGACGTAAGTATTGCTGTTGTCCAGGTAGTCCAAGGCTGAGTGTGGAGTCAGTGAGATTGCATCCACTGTAGACCTATTCTGGCATTAGGCAAATTGTACCAGGTCTAAGTCCTTGCATGGGCAAGAAATAATTCAAGCCATGATCAAAATCCCAAAG
This sequence comes from Hypanus sabinus, assembly GCF_030144855.1. Lineage (NCBI taxonomy): Eukaryota > Metazoa > Chordata > Chondrichthyes > Myliobatiformes > Dasyatidae > Hypanus > Hypanus sabinus. The sequence continues at coordinate 33,471,033 of NC_082715.1, read as the reverse complement.
CACATCATTACAGTAGATTTGAGTGCATTGGGTGATAGTCGTAGAGGCAGCTCACCCTGCCTTTAGACCCCATTGATGCCCTTTTGAGGCAAATGAGAACCTCTGACTGCAGCAGTGAGATTGAAGATGTCCTTGAACACTCCAGCTAGTCAGTTGGCACATATTTTCAGTGCCCTACCAGGTACACCATCAGGGCCTTTTGCAGCAGAGATTCACACAAGTAGTGTTTTATTCTTCCTTTCAAAACATGCATAAGAGGCAGTGAGCTCATTTGTGAGTGAAGCAAAACAACCATTTAGGATGTTAGGTTTCACCTTGTAGGAAGACTTCAAAGAGGACCACAATCTTTTTGTGGTTTGGAGGCTTGTGTGCCTCAATGTTATGGAGAGCTATGTTGGCTGAAGACAATGCTTAATGCTTTGGCTGTCAGTAGGGTCACCCATGGCAAACAGTTCAAAAGACTGAGGACAGACTAAGGTCCTTCAGATTCAATGGTTCAGTTCAGGGCTAACAACCCTGACTGATAAAACAAAATTGTTACAGAAACAGCAATGAAGAACTCTTCTATGTCTGAGAGTGATGGTATTCATGAGTCTCCATCTGGAACTTGTGTGACCAACAGTAGTGTAAACCAAGAGGAAGCAACTGACATGATGAAGGAAGCACCGAACACCAGCAGAAATAGAGGACCTTCATTGCTGCCCTTAATGCCAGTGGTGTAACGAGCAATAACTGTTATGAACCCTGCGGTCCTGTGCAGCGAGCCGTACAGCATTGGGGTCTAAGGTTTTCAGAGCACCGGTTTTTGTTAATTGTTGTCTTAACTAGAGTTGTTAAGCCCTTGTGCTTACAGTTTAATCTTGTCAAATTTATTTTGACTGGCACAGGTTTTGTGCATATTGTGATTATTTAAAGCAGACTCCTGATTAACACTTATCATGGGGTCCTTGTTTTGAGAATGAATTATCTTGCGGTGTAGTTCAGTCAAACCACCAATATTCCATTTCAAACCTTCACCACCGAAAATTTCCCACAGTAATTTAGAGAAAAATTCAGTTAAATCACCGGACTCAACTTTTTCGGGAATTCCGATGATGCGCAAATTCTGTCTGCGAGAACGATTTTCAAGATCAGTAATTTTAAACTTGTACTGATCTAAAGTTTTAGCAGTCGACTCTATCTTCTTCTCTAACACTTCAATTGTACGTGCTTTTTCACAAATTGATTGTTCAAGAGTCGTGATCTTATTTCCAAGCTGCTGAACCACTACCGCCTGCGACTGAAACTTAGTTTCAAGCGATTTAACAACTCCTTCAAGATCGGATATTTTCGAAGTAATCCTCCTTTCCAAATTTAACAGTTTACTGTCCAATTTACCTTCTAGTCTGCCTTCCAGACCCGCAAATTTAGCATCCAGTTTATTGTCCAATTTACCTTCCATACCCGCAAATTTAACATCCAGTTTAATGTCCAAAAGACCAGAAATTGCGTCGATGGATACAGGATCCTTAGCCGATTTCTTACTTGTAGCCATTTTAAGTTTGACAAGATTAGATCAACTATTATTTTAGGAAAAAAGGGTCAATCAAAGGTAGCAACTCATATGATTAAGTTCGAAAAGATCTAATTAAAGGGTGATTATAGTTAAAAAAATAAAGAGCGCCTAAAAGGCAGATGCTTACGTCGCCATCTTGAAACTCCACCCCCACCAATATTCCATTGGTACTCATATGTATAAACTCGACTCCTTCTCTACATGCCAGTCTGTCGTTCTTCTGCACCTGGGTTCAGTCGTTGCCAGCACACACTATGAAAGTATAACCCCATGATCAATAGACCTAGCAGAGGTTCAACAGCAGCTTGGACATCGATTGGCTGGAGACAATGGTGTCTTCCATTCTCAATGCATTTCCCAAGTCCATATTCTGAGTGTACATTTAGAGATACTCCAGCTGACATTCAAAGTTTCGTCCTAGGTTCTCTAGGTCAACAAGGTTTGCTGTGTCTCCCATGTTATTCAATGTTTCTGATGATATGCCATGCTCCTGAGTATACCAGACCAGTCTAAAGAGTATCAGGCCTGTCTCGAGTTTACCAGCCCTGTCTCAGTAGCATCAGGTCTGGCTTGAGCTTATTAACTTTGCCTTCATTTCCTTGGGGCTCCCCAGACCATTTGGTGCAGGCCTTAGGGATGGTGGTAGTGTCATGAGACCTGCATGCCTGTGCAGCAAGCCTTAGAGCATTGAGCTTGGCGTTTCTAGAGCACCTGTATTTGTTCATTGTTGTCTTAACAGTTGTTAAGCCCTCTGGCTTTCTATTTAATCTGTCAAGTTTATTTTGACTGGTAAGGTTTTTCTGCGTGCTGTGATTATTTAAAGCAGACTCCTGGTTAACACTTACCATGAGATCCTTGTTTTGAGAATGATACGTCCCATGGGTTCGCTCGGTTGATATTCTGAGCTCTCAACCGGTATAAACTCTTGTTTGCTTCTCAACGTGGGAGTCTGTCATTCTCCGCACCTGGGTTCAGTTACTGCTGGAACAGATCATAATAATAAGTAAGTTTTAGGAAGTAATAGCTGTCATTACTTTACTCTTTGGAGAGAAGGAGGATGAGAGGAGACATGATAGAGGTGTACAAGATCTTAAGAGGAACAGATAGAGTGGACAGCCAGCACCTCTTCCCCAGGGCACCACTGCTCAGTACAAGCGGACATGGCTTTAAGGTAAGGGCAGGGATGTTCAAGGGGGATATTAGAGGAAGGTTTTTTACTCAGAGAGTGGTTGGTGCGTGGAATGCACTGCCTGTGTCAGTGGTGGAGGCAGATACACTAGTGAAATCTAAGAGACTACTAGACAGGTATATGGAGAAATTTAAGGTGGGGGTTATATGGGAGGCAGGGTTTAAGGGCTGGCACAACATTGTGGGCCGAAGGGCCTGCAATGTGCTGTACTATTCTATGTTCTATAACTCTTGTGCATCTGATTCCATCTTTAACTTTACATAGAATCTCTTTTTGCTCTTAAGGTAAGCATCCATAGATTGTACCTGGCTTTTTTGTAGAATTCTGGATTACCAGTTTTGAATGTCACAGTCTTGAGTGCTCAGCAGATTATGAACCTTCTGATTCGCCCATAACTTCTTGCTTGGATATGTCCAGAATGTTCTCGAAGGCACATGCTGACCCTCACAGTTCTTTGAAGTCAGTGACAACTGTGGCATATTCATTCAGATCTGACAATGAATCCCCAGTCCACCGACTCAAAGCAGACCTGTGAGGGCTCCTCCACTCATCTTGACCTCACCACTGGCGCTGCCATCCCCTGCTGACTCCGCAATTTAAAACCACTGTACATCAATATAGAAAGTGCTGTACTCAGTGGATCAGACAGCATTCATGGAGAGAAATGGACAGGGTGAAGGGTTGTGCAGCCCAGCTAAAAGAGATCTTAACGGCTGTGTTTTGTAACTCCAAAAATAAAACTAGTTGAAAAAAAAAGAACACAGAGTTGGGAGACGCATGTGCTTGGTTTTGCTTTTATTTTTACTGAGGTATGATGTGGTAGCATGAGGACGTATGCTATCCACAAACTTCTCCATATAACCCATAATGAATAAGGAATGCTTAATCAAACAACATAATTACAATATTACTGAAATATTAAACATACAACATTAGCAGACCTCTTTAAGATCTCTTTGCAACAGCCCACTGTCCCTGCAGGCTTCAAGGCAACCACCATCAGGTCAGAACTGATGCTCTTGAGACAGGGCTGGTAAACTCAAGGCAGACCTGACGCTGTTAAGAAAGTGCTGGTAAATTCAGGAACATTGCATATGACTTGGGACCATTGACTGGGTAACAGGCTCTTCCCTCAGGCTATGACCCTACCACCACCGAGGTCTCATCACTAGGACAGTGAGCTGTTTACTGTTTGCTGTACTCATTACTGTTTACCTACGCTGAACACTTCAAGTGCACTTGAATTATATTAACTTATTCCAGGTAATATTTTGTTTATGTGATGCGCGTTATATATGTCTTGTGGGTGTACCATGGTCTGGAGGAATGTTGTTTCATTTGGTGGTATATATGTACAGGTAGATGACAGTAAACTTGAACTTGCCAGTTGATGTTTCAGTTCAAGACTTCATCGTTCACTGAGTCCTGATGAAAGGTCGACTGTCCATTTCTCTCCATAAATGCTGCCTGACCTGCTGAGTTCCTCCGGCATTTTGTGTGCGGCTCCAGATCTCCAGCGACCCTGTCTTTCTTGTGTATTAAAACTAACTTGTTTCTCACTCTTCCAGTTTTGATGGATGTTCTTCCACCGGAAAAGTTTCCTTTTTCACATGCTGCCTGGTCTGTCGAGTGATTCTAGCAGTTTATGTTTTGACGACAAAAAAAAGTGCGCGAGTCTGAAGGCAACACTGAAGATCAATTGTCGCGTTTGCAAATAGCCTAAGAATGGTGTAGAGTTTGTCTGCATTAAGCAATGGCTTACTTACAATATAGGAGGCAATGTAAGCAAACGGCTGTCTCTGGTTTCCAAGATCAAAGACACCTTGACATCCTAAGAGCCCGCCCAAACTTAGCGTTCATTGGCTATTGACAAGAACCATTGCGATCACGAGCCAAAGGCAGAGGCTCGGATTGGTCCGTGCCGCTGTCAGTAGAGGCCTGGGGCTACCGGAGATCCATCTGGCCGCTCCGTGGAGCTCAGGCTCCAGCTCGCTGCCGGAGACATGTTGCGGGCGCAGCCACGGCTCCTCCGTAACTGCCTGAGGCTGCGACCCAAGGCCGGGGCTCCCACCGCGGGAGCGCTGCGTCGGGGCCGCCACTCCCTGCACCCGGAGTGGGTCGCTTTAGCCGAGAAGCAACTGAAGGGGAAGAAAGCCGAAGATCTGATATGGAATACGCCGGAAGGCATCGCTATCAAGCCACTTTATTCCAAGCGGGACACTGCGGAGCTGCCCGAGGAATTGCCCGGCGTGTGGCCTTACACCCGGGGTCCGTATCCGACCATGTACACCTACAGGCCCTGGACCATCCGGCAGTACGCTGGCTTCAGCACGGTTGAGGAGAGCAACAGGTTTTACCGCAACAACATTAAAGGTCAGCTCGGGCCGCAGACCGTGGGTAGAGGTACCGCCCGCCCGTGAACAGCCGGGGTGGCAGGACGGTCTCCGGGAGTCGAGCAAGGCTGGGGATCCGAGGCCGTAAGACCTTCCCCTCCTGCCGGTGCCCGGGCTAGAGCTGGGGCGAAAGAAGTCGCGATCTCTCCCCCCGCCCCAGTGCCCAGCTTGGGAGAGGGATTGGTGACACTGCCGGCCGGTACCTAGCCAGGAGCCTGGGGGTTGGTGAAGCCACTCTCTTCCCCCACCGGTGCCTAGCCGAGAGCCCAGGGCTGGTGAGACCACTCCATCTCCCGCTGGTGCCGGGCAATATTTCTATGTAGTATTTTTATGATCAACAATGTCTTCACTATATGGTTAGTGCTGTCAAAACCATAGTTCACAGCCTCTTTCAGTTATTGTGCAACATGAATAATTTCTCCCATGCCTACCCCATTCCCTTTTCTACTTAAATACAAATAGAATTCAACAATCTGGAGAAAGTCCTCATTGCATTTTTGACTTTCCTGGAGTCTTAACGTCATTTTGTGATTGACCACAGAGTGGGGATTTACTGTATGGTACAATAACCGTCAAAGATCTGCATAAGAGCATATTATTAACATTTCCCCAAATTGAAAATACCTTCTGTTCTAATTTTAAAGATGTAGACGAGGAGTTTCATCAGAAAAACGTCCTTGCATAGCATCTGGTTTTAAATAATTAAGAATTTTGACCATATGTTCTTAAATTGATCTTAAGTGGCTTTGCCCAGTTTCTGTTCCTTTCACCAGCCTTTTAAGATGTAAAAGGCTGTATTTTGACCTTGTTGCTACAGAGCATATATATTTCATTCATTTTTTTTCTCAATTGAGCTGAAGGAATTGAAGAGATCAAGAAACAAGGAGTGCAATTTATGTATTTTCTGCCTGCCTGTAGGTTCCTGTCACAGTCGGGGAGGGGGGGGGGTGTATTGGGGATAAGCTCCAACTATCTATTAAATGCTCCAATAACATGTGTCTCAAATAGCCCCTGATAATCAAGTCCAGCTCCTAGCTTTCACGTGTGGCTTAACTATTTCTACTGGCAGGAGAAAGGGCAGCGGTGGGTTACTGGTGCCTTAAAATCAGTTGCTTCATACAGATGGGGCTTATCAGCTGTGGTTGGCAGCTCCTATAGGGGAAGGAAAACCCGGATCTCAGACATCCACTGCTTTGTGCCTATACCCATTGATAGCGAAGGCCTCAGGAGTTAAACCCTAAGGAAAAATCTGGACGAGAAGCCCCTCTGGCATTCCAATGTTGAGTTCAACACTGACTGGCAACTCCTGCAATGCCACTGGTGCCAAACTCTGCCCAAGTATTATCTCCAAGAACCTGTGAACCTTCTTCAATTCCTTTCTCTCTCAGGTCCTTAGGACGCTCAATTTATCTGTGATCATTACTTCAATTATATCTTTTGGTAGAGAATTTTGCATTCTTACTGCTCTCCAGGTCTCTATCTCCTTAGTATCCTATGGAATTTATTTAAGGTCTATTGTTTATGGAACACACACAAAATGCTGGAGGAACTCAGCAGGCCAGGCAGCATCTATGGAAAAAGAGTAAACAGTGGAAAGTGTCCTGCTGAAGTGTCTCACCGTGAAATGTTGACTGTCCTCCAGCATTTAAATGTTTTTCACTTCTTAATCTCGCGTTGTTCCTTTATCTATTCTTCTTTACTTCTGTAAGAATTGCAACCATATTCTTATAAAAATGGACCAGCATCGCTTATTTATATTGAAATTAATTTCTTAGTCATTCACCCATTTGCCAAATGAGTGAATGTCTACTATTTCTTGCAATCACCTACTATGATAAGAACAGTCTCCAATTAGTTAGGAATCATACAACGTAGAAACAGCCCATTTGTCCCAACTTGTCCATGCAGACCATTGTCACCCTTCCATATTAACCACATTGCCCAGCAGATTGTAACCATCAATGTAAATGTTAAAGAGCAATGATCCTTGTGGAATATTGTTTCTTGCCACCTACCCATCTGTGTACTTACTTTTAAACTACTTCTGCTTGCTAACCACTATACAACTTGATCCCTAACTCAATGTTCTGACATGAATCCTGAGTCTACTGTGCTATTGCAATTTGAAAATTCATTGTTATGGAAATGTGTTAGTTTGTTAATGCCCTCCTGCTCTTGTTGTGTTTTTATTAGCTCATGGTTCTACCAAGTTATAAACAAACTATATTTGATTTGATGAGTAAAGGAAAATATTCAGTTAATTTCATGTTCTGCATTGTGCCCCATTGCAGCCAGAACTGGCCCAAAATGTCACCTGTTATATCAGTACAATATTCTTTCATAAATTTTCTTACATGGTAAATAGTATTTGAATGTATGTATATCTCAATGCAAACAAACCTGTCTGATGATAATTTTAATTCACTTATTCTCTTAAAGCTGGTCAACAAGGACTTTCTGTGGCTTTTGATCTTCCCACTCACAGGGGATATGATTCAGACAACCCCCGTGTGGTTGGAGATGTTGGAATGGCAGGGGTTGCAATAGACAGTGTGGAAGATATGAAGCTGCTATTCGATGAAATTCCTTTGGAAAAGATGTCTGTTTCCATGACAATGAATGGTGCAGTGCTGCCAATCCTGGCTATGTTCATTGTGACGGGCCAAGAGCAAGGTGTTCCTCAAGAGAAGCTAACTGGCACAATCCAGAATGACATATTGAAAGAATTCATGGTCAGGAATACCTTCATTTTTCCACCTGAGCCTTCCATGAGGATTATAGCTGATATATTCCAGTATACTGCTAAAGTTAGTATGCTTTGGTTGGTATGACATAAATATTCAAATAATGTTACACAAGTTGAAGTTCTTAATCCATAGTGATCAACATTTGGGTAGATAACACAGAAATGAACAATTTAAGACGTTGCAAGTGTTAGAAATCTAAAAATAAAGCAGAAAATGCTGGTCAGACCTCATCTGTGGAAAGAAAAACAATGTTGATATTTTAGGCTATTGAGGGGTATTTGACTTAAAACTTTAACTCTGTTTTTCCTCCCACAGATGCAAACTGATTCCATAGACTTTATTATCTTAGCTCACAAAAATCACCATTAAAATTTTCATTTGACTCAACCTCAACATTTTGGGAAATGCACTTAAGATTTTTTGAATTGGTTGTCACATGTTCTGCAATACAGTTTTAAAAAGATTTTGTTTGCATGACAGCAGAGAGATGCAGTTACATTAAGATGGTACCAAAGGAAAACAAAAATAATGTAGTGGAAGCAGGTTATCATGGACTGAACTGCATTCACAACAACTTGCAGTCTTCGGCGGAGCAGTTACTGTGATGCAGCTGAATAGGATGATTCATGTAGTACAGCTGAAAAACTGGTGAGGGTCAATTGGAATTTCTACTGCCTGCTGTGTGAGCTGTATCCTGATGTCACAGCTGAGCTATGTAATTATGATTTTAAGATTAAGGTCTTCAACACTGTGGAGATAGTATTTGTCTGCATTTTGATCATATAAATGCAGTACTTACTACCTGTTATGCTGCTGGCATTTTGGGCAGCATTGAAGATCCTCCATCTCTCTCCATACAGTTGCAAACAGATATAGAAGGATTCTTCATTGCTGTTTCTGTAGCTATTTTTTTTAACCTGATGAGGTTGTTAGCCCTGAGCTGAACCCCAGAACATGGAGGACCAGTGGACCTCTCTTAGTGTGCCCTCTACCCTTTGACCTGTTTGACCTTATCAAGAGCCAAAGCACAAGCCTTGACTCCAGCCAACATAGCTCTCCAGGTCATTGAGGCACACAAACCTTCAAACCCTAGGAGAATGTGGTCTCTTGGAGAACATAAATAAAGATTGCTCTAAATCTTCAGTGCCTAAAGGAAAATTAACATAGCTGTGCAACATGTGCATATAAACTAACATTCATCCCCACCCCACCCAACAAATCAACCCATTGTCTTTGTTTCATTCCTTCAAGGCAAAACCCCAATCTGACTTGAATAGGGCTGGTACAGTACAGGGCAGGTTTCCAGTGTGTAATGCACATTTCCAAAAATCATTGATTTTGTTATGCAGCAGGTCATGAAGTTGAGAATGTCCTTTTCCAAGAAATTGCTAGGCAATGTCATTAAGCTAAATACAGGTCTGCTGACAGCTGAATTGAAGAGAAGATAAAATAAAGTATTGCTTAGAAGCCATTTCATACAGGTACTTAAATATGGGTTAGGGTGAAATACTTTGTAAGCTGGCTTTCATTTTGAAGACTGCACTTGAATTTCAGTGACTGGTAGACAAATTGAGTAAGACTAGATAGCAGGGAAAACTTGCAGCTGGGGTGGAAGTTAACCAGAAATGAACAAATTCTTTAAAAATCCGTTATGCAGTTTGTACTTCATCTTAATAAGTAAACTGTGATGGGATAATATTAATTCTTGGAACAGGGAAAAATAATAAAGCCTCAAGCCTAATTGTTGACTTTATCTTGAATGATGCAGGTTTAAAAATAAGTGGTTGATTGAGTGAAGGAAAAGCCCGGTGTATGATCGTGATATCCTTGAGTTGAATTATCCTCCTGCACCAGGGCTAAAATTTTATTTTAAGTTGTTTTTTCCTTCTGCAGTATATGCCCCGATTTAACTCCATTTCCATCAGTGGGTATCACATCCAAGAAGCTGGTGCTGGTGCTGTTTTGGAATTGGCTTATACCATAGCAAATGGTCTGGAATACTGCAGAACTGGTATCCAAGTGGGGCTTAACATTGATGAATTTGCACCACGGTAATATTTAATAATCACTGTTGTATTTACAATCAAATGAAAAGAATTTGTCATTTTAATAAGTAAGGCTATCTGAACATTGGCCCTTTTGTAAAACATGCATTCTGCTAAGTTCAGTTTATGATATTTCAGTTAACCTGTTTGATTCCAGAAGTGTATGTTCAGAATGAGAAAGATAACAACCAGTGGGATTATGGGCCATTATAGTTGATGACATGTAGCTAGTTGTATGCATGTTAAATTCTGTGAGTATAAATATTCAGTGTTCGAGATTTTATTGCATTTTCTGATGTGGCACTACGTTAATCTAATTGTTAATGTTAATACATGTTAATGCAGCAATTAGCATTTTATAAACACAAGTGATTCTGTGAATGCTGGATATCTAGTACTGGATGGGATAATATTAATTCTTGGAACAGGGAAAAATAATAAAGCCTCAAGCCTAATTGTTGACTTTATCTTGAACGATGCAGGTTTAAAAATAAGTGGTTGATTGAGTGAAGGAAGAGCCCGGTCTAATGCTGGAGGAACTCAGCAGGTTAGGCAGCAATGAATAAACAGCCCAAGATTCTCCTTCTGGTTCTTCAGCAGATTTTTCTTGGTTGATCACACAGGATGAAAGATGGCTTGTAGGTTTTTGAAATGGTCAAAGAGGCTAGAACAGCAGATACTTAACAGGATTGGTGGATGGGTAGCTAGTAAAATTGTAATCTCCTTCTCGCTATATGTTCCCATTGCATGGACTTGATGTTGACAATGCCACCTCGAACGTTCTCACTGTATATGTTGCATTTCTTATCAAGAAGGCTTTGAGAACAGCCTTGAATCTGTTTCTCTGTTTACCAAGCAATCTCTTCTCATTACAAGTGCTTGGAATAGAGTTCTCTTATAGGAATCAAGTGTTGAGTATGAAACTGTTCTAGCCTGCCCAAAAGAGGAAAATGAGTGTTAAGGCCTTATTGCTGGGGATATCAGCTTGGGAGAGGATGCTGACGCTGGGTTGCTTATACTTCAGGGGATTTGGAAACTTTAATGTAAAATAATTTAAATTTTGACATGTATATCATAAGATATGTCATGGTTGATATATTTTCTGTCTCATCCGTATTCACTTGCCTTCTTCACATTACCTATGATGCCCTAATTAAGTATATTAAGTATCTATTAATCTCTGCTTTAAATAGACCTAATGACATCCTCCACAGCTGTGTATAGCAGTGAATTCCACAGATTCACTGCCCTCCTGGTAAAGAAATTTCTACATCTCTCATCTCAAGGGATAGCTTTCTATTAACCTTATACTTTGAAGATATTGTTGCTGCTGGTCCTTAGCAAATTATTTGGATTATTGATAGAGTTCATAATCTGTTCAAATTATACTATTATGTTCATTGAAAAATGCTAGCTTTGGAAAGTAATTGAAGGGAACATTTCAGAATACAGAGTTATTTGAGAAATTAAGCCTCACTTTTCTTTTCCAGGCTTTCTTTCTTTTGGGGAATTGGTATGAATTTCTACATGGAAATAGCAAAGCTGAGAGCAGCTAGACGACTTTGGGCGAACTTAATTAAAGAAAAATTTAATGCTAAGAGTTCTAAGTCTTTACTGCTGAGAGCCCATTGTCAGACGTCTGGTTGGTCCCTTACTGAGCAGGTAAGTACATGTCTTATAAAGTTGGTATTGCAAATGCCAAGCAATATGTTGACTATAAGTACTTGTATATTCTTGAAATAAGGTACTGTAAAACACAAAATACATGGCAGGTCAGAGAGAATCCATGCTGAAAGAAATATTTACTGTTTTAGCCCAATGATCTTTCCTCAGATTCACATTGAAGATTCTAAGTTTAAATGTTTTAAAATTCTAAATTTGCATATGGAAGGACAGAAAGAAATTGAAAAAAAGTTGTTAGATTTGTTCTGAAATACTGTATCCTAAACTTATTAAGTTAACTATTTTTAACCAGGTGTTTTAACATAGATGTTGATATCATATATTTACCAGATAGGGATTTGATCTGATTGTTCTGAACACAGTACAGGCCCAATGGCCCATGATGTTGTACAGACCTTTTCACCTTCTCCAAGACAATTCTATTCCTTCCCTCCCACATAGCTCTCCAGTTTTCTTTCATCCATGTGTCCACCTAAGAGCCTCTTAAAAGTCCCTATTTTCCTCTACCACCATCCCCAGCAGTGCGTTCCACATGCTTACTACTCTCTGTGTAATTAGCCTATGTCTGACTTCCCTCTCACCTGTACTTTCCTCCGATCACCCTAAAACTATGTACTCTCATATTAGCTATTACCACCTTGGGAAAAAGGGCACTGGCTGTCCACTCTATTTATATTCTTATTATCTGATGTACCTCTATCAAGTCACCTCTCATCCTCCTTCATTCTAAAGAGAAAAGCTATAAGCTCGCACAGCCTTTCCACATAAGACATGTTATCTGGTCTAGAAAGCATCCTGGTAGATCTCCTCTGCACCCTCACCAAAGCCTCCACATCCTTCATATAATGAGGTGACCAGAACTGAACACAATACTTCAAATGAGGTCTACCAGTTTTGTAGAGCTGCAGCCTCCCAGCTCTTGAACTCAATCCCCCGACTAACAAAGGCCAATACACCATACACTTCCTTAACCATCCTATCAACTTGCACAGCAACTGCGGAAAACCACCAGTCATGGGCTTCTAGGCAGAATATGCTCTGCCTTCTGTGGGCAAACCAATTGTGAATCCAGGCAGTCTGATTTCTCTGGATTCCATGTCTCCTGACTTTGAGTGAGTTTACCATAGGGAACCTTGTTGATTGCCTTACTAAAATGTACACATCCCACATCTACTGCTCTTCCCTATTCCATTTGTTTTGTCACTTTCTCAAAGAAGTCAAAACCTGTCACTCGCAAAGCTGACTATCCCTACTCAGAATATGCTTCTCCGAATACTCATATAATCTCTCTTTAAGAATCCTCTCCAGTAGTTTGCCCACCACTGTTGTAAGTCACTGGTTATAATTTCCAGGATTATCCCTACTACCTTTTTTAACAAAGGAATAACATTTGAAATCTTCCAATGTTCTGTACTACTCCTGTGGCCAGATCGTCACCACTGGTACAGCAATCTTTTCTCTTGCTTCCCATAGTAACCTGAGATATATCCCATCCAGCCATAGGGACTTGTCTATCCTAATGATTTTTTCCAGCAGTGTTTCTTTCTTAACCTCAACATGTTCAGCACATTAGTCTGTACTAGGCTGACCTCACATTTATCAAGGTACTTCTTGCTGGTTAATACCATATTTAAGCAAAGTGTTTATAAAGAATCTTCCCTACCTCATTCAGGTACATTTCATCTTTTTCCCTGATATGCCCTATGCTCATTCTACTCATCCTCCTGTTCTTCACATGCAAGGAGAACACCTTGGAGTTTCCCTAATCCTATTTCTTGTGTTCCCTTCTAGCTTTCCTAATTCCATCCTTACACCCCTGCTTGGTTGTCTTGTAAGTCTCAAAAGCCCTATCTGGTCCTTGTCTCCTAAACTGTAAGTCCCTGTCCAAAGCTATGCTAAAGGTCAGGGAGTTGTGATCAATCTTTTTATAATAGGAAAGAATTGATTTTTATTGTTGGGCCAGATTTTTAAAAGTTCTTTCTAATGTGCAATTGTATCTGGAGAGATTCTCTTTCTTGTGCGTGGCTGGAGCATTCAGGAATCAAAGGCAAAGTTGCCTGAGTTTCAGATGTCTCTGGGCAACTCGAAATGGGACATGAGTTATCTTGCTACCAAAAGCAAAATCTCTGAATGTGGTTAACTTGAGTGAAACGGTGATATAAGACCATCTCTTACTGCTTCAACAGAATAGCAGCACCAATATAGAAACATAGAAAATAGATGCAGGAGTAGGCCGTTTGGCCCTTTGAGCCTGCACCGCCATTCAGTATGATCATGGCTGATCATCCAACTCAGAACCCTGTACCTGCTTTCTCTCCATACCCCCGATCCCTTTAGCCACAAAGACCATATCTAACTACCTCTTAAATATAGCCAATGAACCGGCCTCAACTGTTTCCTGTGGCAGAGAATTCCACAGATTCACAACTTTCTGTGTGGTTTTTCCTCAATATCCCTGATGTGTTTACCCCATCTTCAAGAAAGCTATGCTGTAACTTATAAACCTCATTTATTTTAAGCATTGTATCAGGGATATGAAAGTATAGCTTTTCCCAAGCTAGTTCCCAAAAGTCTCCAAGTACCGAGACTTATACCGAGAGTATATTTGTCCAAAGTAATTGACAGGAGCTATTCTTTTGCACTTTTGTCATTTAGTTAAAATTGTTGTGCCTTTTCTCGTGCCTTGTGGTGCATTGGGGAGTCCTTCTCCATTTTTATGAGACCAAGTTGCTAGCTTGATGCTCGACCAGCACAGATGGAAAGTGTGCAAGGGTCTGGCTGAGTTTGAACCTGAGACCATTAGTCTTGAAGCCTGGTGCTGATGTCACTACACCAACGGCTGGCTATTTAGTTAAAATGACAATGTTTTAAATGTTTATTTGTTCATAAATTGTGTTTCAATTTCAGGATCCACACAACAACATTATTCGCACAGTTATTGAGGCAATGGCAGCGGTGTTTGGAGGAACTCAGTCACTGCATACTAATTCTTTCGATGAGGCATTAGGTTTACCCACAGTCCAAAGCTCCCGGATCGCCAGAAATACTCAGATCATCATCCAGGAGGAATCTGGCATTCCAAAAGTAGCAGATCCTTGGGCAGGTTCATTTATGATGGAGACTCTAACTAATGAGATACACGATGCTGCTTTAGAGGTTAGTTTATCTAAGAACTGTTTGTAAGCAAACACATCAGTAAATTAAATGCTGTATATCTATGACTGATGATGAATTGTATTTTGAAATATTATATGGTATTTTTTTAGGAGAATAATTGGAGCCATGGAACACTGAAGGAACATATAATGTCTTATTAGGAACTTTCAAATGTATTTTTCATAGATGACAGAGATAGTGATCGATGGGACTTGTTCTGACTGGAATTTAGTGACTGCTGGTGTTTCATGACTATTTGAACTGGGACCACTGCTTTGATACCTAAATGCTCTGGATGAAAACATGAATGGGTTAGTAAATTTGCAGACATTACAAAAGTTGCTAGTGGTGTGGATACTGTAGAAGACAGAGGATAGCAGGATTTAGATAAGTGCAGATATGGGGAGAGAAATGGCGGATGGAGTTTAACCTGGCTACATGTGAAGTGTTGCATTTTGGGACATCAAACCTAAAAGGACAGTACACTATTAAGTGTTTTCAGTACACTGTTAATGGCAAGACCTTTAGCAGTGTTGATGTGCAGAGGGAACTTGGTGCAAGTTCATGGCTCCCTGAAAGTAGCTCCACGGATTGATAGTGTGGTAAAGAAGGCATGTGGTACGCTTGTCTTTATTTGTCGAGTTAGGGTGTTCAAGAGTCGGGAAGTGACACTGCAGCTTTACAAAAACACTAGGTGCATCTGGAGTATTGCATTCAATTCTAGTCACCTCATTATAGGAAGGACTTTAAGGCTTTGAAGAAGGTGCAGAAGTGGTTTACCAGGATGCTGTTTGAATTGGGAGGCATGTACTATAACAGGAGGTTGGACAAACTTGGGTTGTTTTGTCTGGAGCAGTGGAGACTGAGGAAGTATGATAAGGGTTTATAAGGTTATGAAAGGAATAGTTAGATGGCCAATGTCTTTTCCTAGAGTTGAAAGATCTAAGACCAGAGGTAATGCACTTAAAGTGAGAGGGGATAAGTTCAGAGTAGATCTGTGGGACGTATATGGAGTAGTGGGTGCTTAGAATGCGCTGCTGGAGATGTGAAAAGACCAAATACAATAGATCCGTTCAAGAGGCGCTTAGGCATATGAATGTGCAAGAATTAGAAGAAAATTGACATTGTTTAGGCTGAAGGAATTATGTTTTATTGGGCTTCTAGTTACTAATTTAGTTGGGCAGAACATCATGAACCACATGGGTTTTTCCTGTAATCGCTTTAAAGCAGGAAATCTTAAGTTAAAGTTCTTAAGTAATAAACAAAATGTGGGAGGTACTGAGCAGGTCAAACAGCTCTTGTTCACTATCCGGCCTATTTTGCTGTCTCCTGTACCTTCATAGAAACATAGAAAACCTACAGCACAATACAGGCCCTTCGGCCCACAAAGCTGTGCCAAATATGTTCCTACCTTAGAAATTACTAGGTTTACCTATAGCCCTCTTGTTTTTCTAAGCTCCATGTACCTATCCAAAAGTCTCTTAAAAGACCCTATTGTATCCGCCTCCACCACTGTTGCTGGCAGCCTATTCCACACACTCACCACTCTGCGTTTATATATATAAAAAAACTTACCCCTGACATCTCCTCTGTATCCTACTCCCAAGCACCTAAAACATGTGTCCTCTTGTGACAACCATTTCAGCCCTGGGAAAAAGCCTCTGACTATCCACACGATCAATACCTCTCATCATCTTGTACACCTCTATCGGGTCACCTCTCATCCTCCATTGCTCCAAGAAGAAAAGGCCGAGTTCACTCAAAACTGTTCTCATAAGGCATGCTCCCCAATCCAGGCAACATCCTTGTAAATCTCCTCTGCACTCCTATGGCTTCCATATCCTTCCTGTAGTGAGGCGACCAGAACTGAGCAGAGTACTCCAAGTGGGGTGTGACCAGGGTCCTATCTAGCTGCAACATTTACCTCTCGACTCCTAAATTCAATTCCACGATTGATCAAGGCCAATACACCGTACGCGTTCTTAACCACAGAATCAACCAGCACAGCAACAATGAGTGTCCAATGGACTCGGACCCCAAGATCCCTCTGATTCTCCACATTGCCAAGAGTCTTACCATTAATACTATAATCTGCCTTCATATTTGACCTACCAAAATGAACAACTTCACACTTATCTGGGTTGAACTCCATCTGCCACTTCTCAGCCCAGTTTTGCATCCTATCAATATCCCACTGTAACCCCTGACAGCCCTCCACACTATCCACAATACCCCCAACCTTTGTGTCATCAGCAAACTTACTAACTCATCCCTCCACTTCCTCATCCAGGTCATTTTTAAAAATCACGAAGAGTAAGGGTCCTAGAACAGATCCCTGAGGCACTCCACTGGTGACCGACCTCCTTGCAGTGCTGTATTTGACCCTTCTACAACCACTCTTTGCCTCCTGTGGGCAAGCCAGTTCTGGATCCACAAAGCAATGTCCCCTTGGATCCCATGCCTCCTTACTTTCTCAATAAGCCTTGCATGGGGTACCTCATCAAATGCCTTGCTGAAATCCATATACACCACATCTACTGCTCTTTCTTCATCAATGTGTTTAGTCACATCCTCACAAAATTCTATCAGGCTTGTAAGGCATGACCGGCCTTTGACAAAGCCATGCTGACTATTCCTAATCATATTATACTTCTCCAAATGTTCATAAATCCTGCCTCTCGAGATCTTCTCCATCAACTTACCAACCACTGACGTAAGACTCATTGATCTATAATTTCCTGGGTTATCTCTACTCCCTTCTGTTGTCTGGCTGTCAAGTTTTGAAACTATCTTCATAAATCCCTTTTTAATCTTTTGTATAGTGTGTCATAACACTTACTGCTTTGATCAAGCTTTTCATTACTTGCCCTGAATTATTTCTTTTATTGATCACGTTTCAATGTAATTCCTGTAGAATGTTTACTGTCTAGATGCCATAAATCCATGAGGAACTTTTGGATAGTTGAATGCACAAGATAACACATGCTTTAACATGATTGACAAATCTTAATGAGGCAACAGGATATCCTTATGTACCTGCAGACAATGACCCAATATTAACTAATCTTGATGTGCTTTTTAAGAATGTAGGCTGAAGGTTGCTGATTGACACATGGCTTTTCTAAGTATCTAAAATTGATTAAAAGTTCATCCACAACCAGAGGGGACTTACTGCAGATAGTTTCTTGATATGGATGCATTTTTTTCACAACGCCATGCCCTCCTTCCCCTCCACTCCCAACTCACCATAGACCTTCAAATGCAAATTTAGCTTCAACAAGGATTTTGAATATACATGGTTGATGTCCCTGTTATCTCTTGGATCAATGTTTTTAAATTAACAAAAAGGCTCGAGTTTTCATAAAAGCCTGCTTTCTAGTAGGAAAGTACATATTTGTTCCTTTATTCATCTGAATTAATTATGGTCTTGTTGATCTGTTGCTTGGTATGACTATGTTCCCAGCCCATTCAAAATTAACCAAGTAGCAGTTTGGAATTTCTAGCCAAGACTCATTTCTTTATATAAAAATAGACCCAAGTGTCCTTATTTTGAAATGGTTCTCCTTCTTTCTGATTGCTTTCTTATTCTTTTACATAAATGAATCCAGTGCTGCTGTACTATTGAATGAAAATATTATTTACTGGCATCTTGTCTAACAGTGCAATTGTGTTTAATTGCAGCTTATTAATGAGATTGAAGAAATGGGAGGTATGGCTAAAGCAGTAGCTGACGGCATACCAAAACTTCGTATTGAAGAATGTGCAGCCAGAAAACAAGCAAGGATTGACTCTGGTAAGCAAAGTAAAATCTACTAATCCTTCATATAGTGCTGAAAGAAAGATAGTGGATCAAGGGAGGGGGAAATAGATTATTTTAAATTTAATTGTTATTCGAAGAAATAGTATTTTAACTTGTGACAATTTAGTCAATGAATATTCTAGAAGGGTTAATTTTCTATTACAATGCATCTTGTCAATTAAATTGCATATAATGCTATTTTGATTGGAATCTTAGTGTTGGTAATAGGAATTTTGTGCTGTACTTAAACATGTATTCAGCTAGCACATTAGTAGGGCCTGGATCCGTAAAATGTGTGCTTTTAACGAAGTGGAATTTCATGAAGTGTGAATGTGTATCACCACTTTGTTCCCTTTTTACTGCATGAATAAGTAACTTTGGTATTATCGTTGGATAACAGTAAGAAAATATTAGATGGCATTGATAATATAGTTTGTGATAATGCCAATTATTTACGTTTAAAGGCTCAACATATAATTTTGAACTCTGAAGCTGTAACTTTTACACATGATTTTCTTCTATGCATTGAGAGAGATGAGAAAAGCTCTTGGGTTCATTCAGTCTGAGTTTGCTAATCAGCCAGGCCAGTTAAGGGATGGTAGAGTCAGCTCTTTAATTTGCTCGATTTATCAGTTTAGATAATGAGGTGATGTTGGCGGGTACTTACTATAAATTGTTTTATACCAATACTGTTTTCAACCATTTGGATATCTGGCAACGTTGGAAAGGAAGAGGAATAGAAAAGTTTGGAGTCAATTCGTCTTTTCTACTGTACAGTTAAGGGATATATTGCTTCAGTTGTGGAGAAGGGAATTTTTTTTTGTTTGAATATCTGTCTGATTTTATTTGAAGCATTATTATGTATCCCTTAGCAAAGATATTTCCTAAAATTATTGTTCTAACTTTATAAAAGTTAGAATATAAATGTATAACGGCATTAATTCTTTTATCTACAAATGGAGATTTAGATACGTAGTTTCTTTATTGTTCATGCATCTCTTTCCATTTCCTATACTCTTCCCTGGACACTTTTTATTGGATTCGTGTGTGCATTTCTGTATTATAATCCCTCAAGATTTCCATTTCTTGCCTAGTGCATATTGCATATCTTAAAATATTGTTCCTTGACATTACAGCTTCAGCAATCTGGAGTGAAAGCTTGCTCTCACTCTAAGCATCCTCGACCTGTTTTCTCAAAGCCAACCTACCAAGCAATTGGCAAGTATAGTGGTGCTAGAAAGCTTGTGAATTCTAGAATTATCTCTATTTCTGAATAAATTTGGCCTAAATGTGATTGGATCTTCATGCAAGTCCTAAAACTAGATAAAGTGAACCCAATTAAATAAATAACACAAGAGCATTGTACTTGTTTATTTATTTGAGAAAAAAATGATCCAATATTACATATTTATTAGAAGAAGTATGTGAACCTTTGCTTTCAGTGGTTGTACAACAATAACTTTAACCAAACATTTATATTATAGTAACTGTTGATCAGTCCTGCACATCAGCTTAGAGGAATTTTAGGCTATTCCTTCTTACAAAACTGCTTCAACTCTGGGACGATGGTGGGCTTCCTTAGATGAACTGCTTGCTTCAGGTCCTTGCACAACCTTTCTATAGGATTAAGATCAGGACTTGACTCAGTCATTCCAAAACACAATTTTTCTTCTTTTTAAATCATTCTGTCGATTTACTCTAGTCTTTCAGATCATTGTCTTGTTGCATTATCCAATTTAAGCTTCAGGTGACCAACTGCTACCCTGACATTCTCCTGTAAAAATTTTTTTATACAATTTTGAATTCACTCTTCGTTCAACAATTGCAACCTCTCCAGGCCTTGAGGCAGTAGAACAGCCCGAAACCATGAAGCTCCTTCCACAGTTGGAATGAGGTTTGGGAATTGGTGTGCAGTGGCCTTTTTCTTGCAAACATAGCAATGTGCATTTCTGCTAGGAAGTTCATTTCTTGTCTCATCTGTCCACAGAGCATCATGGAACATCCATGTGGTCTTTTGCAAACTTGAGACATGCGGTAATGTTTTTCTTTCTTTGGAGAGCGATGGACTCCTGTGGTGTCCTTCCATGAACACCATTCTTGTTCAGAGTTTTTCTTACAGTGGACACATGAATAGAGACTTTTAGTAAGTTCCAGAGAGTTCTGCAGATCTTTGGTTTTTAGTCTTGGGTTCTTTTCCACCTCCTTCAGCATTGCTCGTTGTGCTCTTGGTGTGATCTTTGCAGGATGCCCACTCCAAGAGAGAGTAGCAACAGTACTGAATTTCCTCCATTTGTAAACAATTTCTCTTACTATGGGCTGATGAACACTGGTCTTTAGAAATGCATTTGTATTCTTTTCCAGCTTCATGCATCTCTAGAATTCTTCTTCTAAGGTCCTCTGAAAGTTATTGTGATTGAGGCATGCTGCACATAAACAGATCTTTCTTGAGACCAACAGGCTCTGTCAGAACCCAGACTTTGTCTTTTTAATAGGGCAGGGCACCTCCACAACCCACGCCTCCAATCTCATCTTACTGATTGGAACACCTTACACCAAATAACTTTTGTAGAAGACATTACCCAGAGGTTCACATACTTTTTCCTACAAATACATGCAATATGGGATCATTTTTCTCAATAAATAAATGAACAAGGATAATGTGTTTTTTTTTGTTCATTTAATTTATCTAGTTTTAAGATGTGTGAAGATTGATTACATTTTAGGTCATATTTATGCAGAAATAGAGAAAATTCTACAGGGTTCTCAAACTTTCTAGTACCACTGTAGCTAGGATCATAAAGAAAGCTTTTGGTACATTGGCCTTCATAAATCAAACTATTTTGTACAGGAGATGGGATGTTATGTTGAAGCTGTATAAGATGTTGCTGAGGCCTAATTTGGGAGTATAGTGTGCAGTTTTGGTCATCTATCTAAGGCAAAGATGTGATGAAAGAGTACAGAGAAAACTTAGAAGGGTGATGTCAGAACTGGAAGACCTGAGTTACAAGGAAAGATTGATAAGGCTGGTTCTTTATTACTTGGAATAAAGATTGAGGGGTAGTATGCTACAGATGTACAAAATTATGATGGGAATATATAGGGTAAATGCAAGCAGGCATTTTTCCCACAGAACCAGAGGTCATGGTTTAAGAGTGAAAGGTGAAAAATTTAAGAGAAACTTCTTCACTTGGAGGGTCATAAGAGTGTGGAATGAGCTGCCAGCGCAAGTGGTACATGTGAGCTCAATTGAAACATTTAAGGGAAGCTTGGTTAGGTGTATGAATGGGTATGGCAGGGGTATGAAGGCCTATGGTCCTGGTGCAGGCTGGGATGTACTGCAGGGAGTAGGCAGTTTAAATGGTTCGGCACGGATTATATGGCTGAAGGGCTTGTTTCTACGCTGTAGTTTTCTATGACTCTAGCGACGTTATGTAGCTCTATGTTCAGTTTTGTTTCAGCAAAGTACCTGTGAAGTACCTTGGAGAATTGTTCTTTGTTAAAGATGCCACATAAGTACAAATTGTTGTTAAATACTTTGAAGACTAGTGACCCATGAAAAAATAGGGTCACTGACATGTATTAATTATGCCAACTAGTTCATAAAGTCATCACAAAGGAAATCCAGAGGAATGGTATTTGCTGTTGATTATTTTGGTGTGATAAACAAAGCCTTTGAATTTTTAAGGCCTTTGGCATGCTGTCTATTTATAGGTATTGGTTGTTATTTTATACAAAACAGTGCAAAGAATCAGAATGAAGGTCAGTAAAAATAAATTTCCTTGGAAGATATTGTAAAGTTAGTTTCAAAGCCTGTTGTAATACAAATGAATTTGAGGCTGAGATTTGAACACTAAAACCTGTCATTTTCATATAAAATTAAGAATGTTATGCTCTTTTGAGAAGTAACTTGAATTTTGCCTCTTACTGTTTCCTAGGTGCTGAAGTAATTGTAGGAGTAAACAAATACCGTCTGGAGAAAGAGGAGCCTGTAGAAGTGCTAATTATAGACAACACTGCGGTGCGGAACCAACAAATTGCAAAACTAGAAAAGGTAAGAGTCCAGTGTTGCTGCAACTTACAGAGCTATTGCATAATCCTGAGAAGTAGTTGCTTGCTATTCATCATGGATAATAGTTGCAAGTTCAAGCTATGAAATTCTACCAAAACATGCTAAGATTTGATCATTTACAAAAGGTTGAGACTTGATTGCTGTATGCTGTGGTACTGAACAAATTAATTCTCATTGTGCTGGCTTTGTTCTGAAAATTCACGTGTTGATCTAGAAAGCAGGTTGTTTCATATTGATCTTTTGAGTCTAAGGGTGCAGTTTGCTTCATTTGCTTTGTTTAAAGATAGTACTATAACAATGGCAATGATGAAAATCTCATCTGAGAATTATTTAAACATTGTTAATGCATTTCAAATATATAGCAGTTTCAACTTTTTTACATTGTAGCTGAAAGAAAAATCCATTCCATTTCAGTCTTTGGATTTGTTTGGATCACAGAAGATTAAATCTTTTTTAATGTTTAAGTATTTGACTTTGAAATGAAGCATCATCTGAAGTGTCTCATGATCAATTCATTTTTAAAAGTTACTATTGAATAGGCTTCCACCAATATCTTGGACAGTGAAAAAAGAATTGACTTAATTAAAATAAGTGCCTTCATCTCAATCCTATTCTCTTTGCCAGTTTACCTAAATTTGATTACTAACTCACTCTATCAAAATTGGTGTTATTTCTAAAGTATTATATATAGCCTTAACCTTTGAGAGAACAATTACGATTTCTCCGTGCGGAGCAGGTGCAAGGCAGTGGCCACAAACTAGATTAGGTGCAGTTGTTGAAACTTCCAATCTATAATTCCTGCTGTTCCATGACTGGATGATGCCATATCTAAATATTAACTTCTGTTGGATCATGGTCATTTGAATAATGAATTATGAGCCTCTTGTAAGGCAAGTATGTTTTGCTTCAGACTTGGCTCCAAAAGAACCTGAATTTTCACCTCCTGAAGATGAAATGCCTCTGACACTATGCTTTAATGCAGAAAATACAAGTCCATGTTGTCCAAATGTTAAATTGATTGCTGGTGGGTTTAAAACTGTCAATAATCTTCTGCCTTCTCACCCTAAAGATCTGTTACACTTGCAAAATCTGCTAACTGTAACAAATATGTACATTTTCCATGGACAAAGGGTAAGGATGATCTAATCCTGACCGTGTCTTAAGAACAAGAGATTTTTTTTAATCTGCAAAGGTATTGGCAGGTCTTTTAGCTTTTGTAGAAATTCTACATCTATTCCCATTAATTAGCTTGATATATATTAGAGTTGGAACAGTGCATTCATTGTGAGAAGAAAGCTTATAAGCGAAAGAGTACTTGGCTTATAATTATTTGTTTGAAATGGATAATTGATCTGGGTTAGGAAGCCCTTACACATGATTCAAATGGTACTTTTCTTCAATTTAGTCAAGAGCATCCAGAAATCAAGCAACAGCTGAGAAGTGCTTGAGTGCCATTACTGAATGTGCACGCTCAGGACAAGGAAATCTACTGGCGTTGGCAGTGGAAGCTGCTCGTGAAAGGTAAGGCACAGCTTCCTCATTTGAAAATGAATAAATTGTCTGGTGGTGTACTTCATGGAATTTAAATGCATCTCTCTCTTGCAACCTTAATAATTTTTGTGTTCTTACATCCTTCATTGCCCATCTAACTGAGAAACCTACTCAAATATTGAGTTCCACCCTTCCTCCCTTGAGCCCTTTTTGCATGCTGAGTAGGGCATGACAGGCATTATTTAATCTGTATTTTTCTTTGAAAAAGTGATCTGTCTCACTGAAAAGAGGATGGACACATTTTCCTTAGGACAACTCATTTTACGGGTTACTTTGAATTGCAGTTATTTTATATATGGTTGTTCTTCAGTTTTCAACCAAAATTTATGCCATTGTGGCGACCCATTTCCTGGCACATCCGAACCGGCTCAAAGATAGCCTACAGGGGTTTGCGAGCACAGAGCTTTGGAGCCTCTGCGCCACGGGGGGCAGGTTGAGGGAGGCTTAAAAGTGAGGCTGAGGATTTCGAATAAAGTTTTTCCTTCGACTGCAGTTACCGACTCCGTGTCGTAATTTTAGCGCTGCGTGTAGCACACCGCTACAATTGGTGACCTCGACGGTCCAAACGATTTTTGGACCAGAAATGACCGACGCCGCCTCTGTTCATGCGGTTTCGTTGAAACTACCGGGTTTCTGGACACAGCGCCCGAACCTATGGTTCCAGCAAGCCGAAGCCCAATTCCACGTTCGCCGGATCACCTCAGAAGACACCCGCTACTACTACGTGGTGAGCTCCCTCGACCAGGACACAGCGGCCCAGGTCGCGGAGTTCGTACAGTCGCCCCCGGCAGACGGCAAGTACACGGAATTCAAAGCCCTGCTCCTCAGGACTTTCGGACTCTCACGGCGCGAGCGGGCTGCCCGTTTACTGCACCTGGATGGCTTGGGCGACAGACCTCCATCGGCTTTAATGAATGAGATGTTGTCTCTCGCCGACGGATACACACCCTGCCTCATGTTTGAGCAGGCATTCCTGGAGCAGCTGCCTGATGACATACGCCTGCTGCTGTCCGACGCGGATTTCAGTGACCTCCGGAAGGTGGCAGCCCGGGCGGACTTGCTGTGGAACGCCGAAAAGGTGAGCGGGGCATCCATCGCACAGATCTCCCAGCCACGCTCCCGGCAGCAAACCAGTCCAGGCCCGGCCGCAGAGCCCGCCAACTCCCGGCCCAATGAACACTGGTGCTTCTACCACCAGCGGTGGGGCGCAGAAGCCCGCCGTTGTCGCCCGCCCTGCAAGTTCCCGGGAAACGCCAGGGCCAGCCGCCGCTGATGGCTACGGCGGCTGGCCATCGGGATAGCCTCCTGTATGTGTGGGAAAGAAGGTCGGGACGCTGGTTTTTGGTCGATACTGGGGCTGAGATCAGCATTTTACCTCCAACGAGTTACGACACCCGCAGCAGGGCACCGGGTCCCCCCCTGAGGGCCGTGAATGGCAGCACAGTAAGGACCTATGGCACCCGTCAGGTGCAGCTACAGTTCGGCTCCAGCCAGTTCACATGGGACTTCACACTGGCCGCCGTAGCCCAACCGCTTCTGGGTGCGGATTTTTTGGGAGCTCACAGCCTACTGGTCGACCTGCCCAGGAAGAGACTGGTACACGCCGAGACCTTTCAGACGTTCTCCCTGGGTGCAGCCCAGTTGCCAGCCCCTCACCTCAGCTCCATCACGCTGTCCGACGACTTCACCAGGGTCCTGGCGGATTTCCCATCGGTTCTGGCACCGCAGTTCACAGCAGCCATGCCCAGGCACGGCGTACAGCACCACATCCCGACCCAGGGACCACCCCTCCACGCCCGCGCTCAGCGGCTTCCCCCGACAAGCTCCGACTGGCGAAGGAGGAGTTCCAGAGGATGGAGGAATTGGGGATCATCCGGCGGTCCGACAGCCCATGGGCCTCCCCCCTGCACATGGTGCCCAAAGCGACAGGAGGCTGGAGACCATGCGGCGACTACCGCAGACTGAACGAGGCTACCACACCGGACCGTTACCCTGTGCCGCACATTCAGGACTTTGCAGCAAACGTGCACGGCGCATGGATCTTCTCCAAGGTAGACCTCATCTGAGGGTACCATCAAATCCCGATGCATCCTGACGACGTCCCCAAAACGGCTCTCATCACCCCATTTGGCCTTTTCGAGTTCCTCCGCATGCCGTTCGGCCTGAAGAATGCCGCATAGACGTTCCAGCGGTTAATGGACGGGGTGGGACGGGACCTGGACTTCGCGTTCATCTATTTGGATGACATCCTCATAGCCAGCAGCAGTCGTCAGGAGCATCTGTCCCACCTCCGTCAACTCTGCGCCTGACTGAGTGAGTACGGTCTTACAATCAACCCCGCCAAATGCCAGTTCGGACTCGATACCATTGACTTCCTGGGCCACAGGATTACTAAAGACGGGGCAACCCCCCTGCCCGCTAAGGTAGATGCGGTCCGCCACTTTCCCCGACCCACCACGATCAAAGGCCTTCAGGAATTCATAGGTATGGTCAATTTCTACTGCCGCTTCCTCCCTTCAGCTGCCCGGATCATGCTCGCCCTGATGTCGGGTCCGAGCAAGGACATTACCTGGGACGAGGAGTCCGCCGCCGCTTTCGTTCAAACGAAGGAAGCTTTGGCGAATGCCGCAATGCTAGTACATCCCAGAATGGACGCCCCTACCGCCCTCACAGTGGACGCATCTAACACGGCAGTCGGTGGGGTGCTGGAGCAACTCATCGCAGGTCGCTGGCAACCCCTGGCGTTTTTCAGCAAACACCTGCGGCCACCCGAGCTCAAGTACAGTGCTTTCGACCGGGAACTGTTGGCGCTCTACCTGGCAATCCAGCATTTCAGGTACTTCCTAGAAGGTCGGCCCTTCACCGCGTTCACGGACCACAAACCGCTTACCTTTGCGTTTACAAAAGCGTCCGACCCCTGGTCGTCCCGCCAGCAACGCCACCTGTCCTACATCTCCGAATACACGACGGATGTCCGGCACGTCTCGGGTAAGGACAATGTCGTGGCGGATGCGCTCTCTCGCCCTACCGTTCATGCCCTTTCCCAAGGGGTAGACTTTGAGGCACTGGCAGAGGCACAGCAAGCAGATGCGGAGATTCTGAGTTACAGAACCGCAGTCTCCGGTTTGCAGCTCCAGGACCTCCCCGTGGGCCCGGGTGAGAGGACCCTACTCTGTGACGTCCCGTCGTTCCGACAGCCTGGCGGCGCCGTGTTTTCGACTCCATTCATAACTTGGCACATCCCTCCATCCGGACAACTGTCCGGATGGTTTCCAGCAGGTTCGTTTGGCACGGACTCCGCAAACAGGTCAGTGAATGGGCCAAAACGTGCATGCACTGCCAGACGGCCAAGGTGCAGCAGCACACCAAAGCCCCACCGCAGCAGTTCCATCCCGCCCACCGGTGTTTCGACCACATTCATGTGGATATCGTGGGCCCCCTATCATGACTATCGTTCACAAGATGGCCAGAGGCGGTCCCGCTCACCGACACCACCTCCGAATCTTGCGCCCGAGCCCTGATCGCCACCTGGATATCTCGCTTTGGTGTACCGGCCCACATTACCTCCGACAGAGTTCACCTCCAGCCTGTGGTCAGCTATGGCCAGCCTTTTGGGGACTCAGCTGCACCACACCACTGCCTACCACCCACAGTCGAACGGGTTAGTGGAGCGTTTCCACCGTCACCTGAAGTCGGCCCTCATGGCCCGCCTGCGAGGAGCCAACTGGGCGGACGAGCTTCCCTGGGTCCTACTCGGCATCTGCACAGCGCCCAAGGACGACCTGCACGCCTCGTCGGCCGAGTTGGTATACAGCGCGCCCCTGGTCATCCCCAGGGAGTTCCTACCAGCCCCAAGGGGGCAAGAGGAAGATCCCGCAGCAGTCCTGGGCAGACTACGCGAGAAGCTCGGTAACCTGGCCCCCATACCCACTTCACAGCACGGGCGGCACCCGACCTGCGTACCCAAAGACCTGCAGAACTGTAAGTTTGTGTTTGTACGAAGGGGCGGGCATCGGCCACCGCTGCAGCGGCCATACGAGGGGCCGTTTATAGTGCTTCGGAACAACGGGTCCACGTTCGTGCTGGACGTTGGGGGGAGAGAGGAGGTTTTCACGGTGGACCACCTCAAACCGGCCCATGCGGACCTGGCGCAACCGGCCGAGTTTCCGGCACGTCGGCGCAGAGGCCGACCTCCCAAGCAGGTTCTGGCCCAGACTGTGGACATTGGGGGGTGTATCGCCGGTTCTTGGGGGGGGGGGGGGGTTATGTGGCGACCCATTTCCTGGCACATCGAACCAGCTCACAATTAGATAGCCTACGGGGGTTTGCGAGCACAGAGCTTTGGAGCCTCTGCGCCACGGGGGGCAGGTTGAGGGAGGCTTAAAAGTGAGGCTGAGGATTTCGAATAAAGTTTTTCCTTCAACTGCATTTACCGACTCCGTGTCGTAATTTTAGCACTGCGTGTAGCACACCGCTACACCATACGAACAGAATATCCAGGTCACCCTAAACAAAACAATTGTGAAAATTTGCAAACTATATGACTGACAATGCCATTAACATTTCCATCCTGTAGAACATTTGGGGGGTGGGGCGGGGGGTGGAGACTGAAAATGGCTTTAACATTCAATCTTAGATTGGAAATATTTCATACCACTAAGAGGAAATAATGCAAAGGGGAGAGAAAATTCCTTGTGATGGTTATTACTGAATGTTTTACAATTGCCCATGAGTTTTATTAATTTATACCCTTTTTGATTCTTGGAAATTAACTTCAGTTTCAAAGGTGAGAATTTGGACCATGTTCACTATGATTTATAATGTTTAATTTAAACACAGAAGTAGTACACAATCTGGTGATTCTGATGGTTTTATTTTCTAAATTAGATTTGGACTTGAATCACTTTGATATAGAATTATTTTATCTTTTCACCAACCTTGACTACTTTAACTGTTATATTGTGTGAGTTAAGTCTTAACATGTACTATCAATGTATTAACTTTTTTATTTAGGTGTACTGTTGGAGAAATTACAGATGCAATGAAAGTAGTGTTTGGTGAACATCAACCTAGTAATCGCATGGTGAGCGGTGCATACCGACATGAATTTGGTGACAATGAAGAAATGACTATGGCAATGAGCAGGTGAGCCAGAAAATCTTAGCTCTGCAAAAAAAACTATTCTTTTTGGATATGGTTCTTAATACTTTTATTAAATTTGCTAAACTCTCAGTATTAAACTTTTCAGTAAATGTAAATTTTTGGTGTGTCAATAAGTGTTAGACTTGAATTGTTCAATTCCGTTTGGAAGTTTGAGAAACGGAATTGGTATCGGGAATAACAGCCTTAAACTAACTTAACCCATGTGCAAAAAAACTACTTTATCAATTCCTTTTGAAATTAGTTTGCATAAAGGTTTAACTATTGGAATCTGAAAGTTCCGATAAATCTGCAGTGCACTCCATGAAAATCTAATTTGCTGATCTAATACAGACATGCAAATGAATACATAATCCCTTTGTAAATATTCACAAACTTGTCTAATATATTGTAATCATGATTTACTAACAAGATTGTTTGGATGTTTTTATTATTTAGAATTGAGAAGTTTGCTAAAAATGAAGGTCGTCGACCTCGTCTGCTTGTTGCTAAAATGGGTCAAGATGGGCATGATCGAGGAGCAAAAGTTATTGCCACAGGATTTGCTGATCTGGGTTTTGATGTGGATATAGGACCCTTGTTTCAGGTAGGATAATCAATACTAATAAAAATTTTAACTCATAAATTGAAGCAGGGTGATGCTGTTAAATTTGGATTCACTTTTCCTGAGGGTGGAGGATTTGACAAACGTTTACTTAGATGAATGTAAGCTGGTCTGAGGCACATGTAGAGGAACAAATGCATAACATTCTAACACATGATTTCAGCCAGCTGACAAAGGTATTTGCAGGGTACTAATTCATACCACAATGGACTGTTTTGCTTCATTCTTTAATATTTAGTTATTTCTGTTGCATTATCCCCAATTTACTTAAGTTCTCACATAACCAGAAAGTTATGTATTTAAAATATTTATCTAAACAAACTCACACTGGGTAGTGATGGGTGTAATTGATGTTTGTCTTTTTATTTTATAAATTCCAGACTAATTGTAAAGGTTCAGACCAGTAACAAAGGATTGACAAGAAAAACTAATTGTCAAGGCTATGGGCGTGGAAAGAGGGGAGATCACAAATCACAAGTCCATTTTCAAATCTCATATTTTAGCTGAAACTGATGTAGAAATATGTTTTTTTTAAAGTAGTTTATCTGTAAACAAATTTTTGAATTAAGCAAAAAAACGGAGAAAAAAGCCTTACTTTCACAGCTAACTGGGACAAGCTAGTATCAGAGCAAAATGGACTATGAAGGAAATCAAAACTTAGATTTTATTGAGAGGACTGTTAATTATACATTCATTCTCAAATTGTGCAGATTAGTTTCAATTTGAAAAAATAATGTAGCATTTATTTTCAAAGATAGTATTAGTCAAATACCAATAGAACTTGAATAACAGATTTAATCTTACTGGTTCAGCTTCTGGCTCACTATGTAAAACTTACTGTTCACCCACCTGACTTGTAGGATCCAGTCCCCAACCTCACTTTAACATAGCAGATGTCCCGTGGAAAATTTATAATAATATGTTGGCATTACTAGAATTAACATCCAAGAGCCCAGTACATCTGCTATTTCAACACAAGACCTGAGCACGCCAAATTATTGGAGTTTCCCTGTAATAGTGAGGGATAAGCACGATTCTCTGAAGGTCTAGACCAAAGGCAACATGCTAACCATTCCAGAGCAATGTTGGATTTTTATTAAGACCAGAATTCATACCAACAATCTTCTGGATTCCACTGTAGGTATCAGAATGCAGTCAGTGATAATCACTAGTAAGATTATCTTACAATCCTGGTTATAAAAATGAAAATATGATCCGTGTACAATTCATTTCAAATGTTAATTGAAAGACAAACTCATTTCAACCTTACAAACTGTCATTGCTTTATTTCTAGACTCCTCGGGAGGTAGCACAGCAGGCAGTGGATGCAGATGTGCATTGCGTTGGTGTCAGTTCTTTGGCAGCTGGCCATCGAACTCTCGTGCCAGAATTGATAAAAGAGCTTTGTGATCTTCAGCGCCCTGATATTTTGGTCATCTGTGGTGGTGTAATTCCTCCTCAGGTACAACATTTATGATGTAATCTCAGGTTTTCTCTTACTGTAGTTAATATTATTGAATCAAACTTACCTTTATCAAGATTCCATTAACCAGTGGGAACAAAATTAGGCAGTGTTCAAACTAGTAAAATTATTCTATTTGGCTTTATTTGTGTCCATTTAGTAACAGCTAAATAAAGGTAACTTTCCTGTTTCTATCTACGATGTGGAAATGTGAGTTTTCTAATAGTTATACTTCAAGTGGAGGCCTTATGGACTGGAAGAGAAGATTTAATGTAGATTTGTTTACTAGAATGTGTGTCACAAATCTATGTTGGAATCTTGTCCACTTTAATCCATGTATTAGATGATTATCAGAAAGTTGGGTTGTAATACAAGAAAGATTTAACAATCAAATGGCACCCTGCCAATCCCAAATCTGCAACAATTATTTAATTAAAATTATAATACTTTTTTGTATCATTTAGAACTGGTCTCTTTTTATAACTTTTTTTAATTGAACTTCCAAGAGGCTAATTGTCCTTCAGTACCAGCCAGGTCCCTCAATAATTTGGTTTTTCTTAAGTCACCCTGAATTATTGCAATCTTCAGATTGTCAAATCAGTTTTTTGTAATCTTTCAATTTTCTTTTGCTTTTGATGACATCTACCTACTACTGTGTTTGAGTCTGTTAACACAGTAGTGTCACATGAAGGGCATATTTAGCTTTAATTGTTTAGAAAATAAATCAGAAGCAATGTTAGAAAATAATACATGTTATTTATCCTGCTGGTCAAATAGGAGAAAGTGTAGATAACAATGTGAAACAGTGCTTCTAATCTGGCATAACCAATGATTAGGCCAATTTGGAAATTCTAAGGCACAATTCCCAGTTGGTAGGAGTAGCGTGCATATGCAGACACACATAAAAGTATGAAAAATAGAGCTGAAGTCTTAGAATATGTTTTGGAGTCATTTAGTTAAATTTACTATGCTCTAAAAGACATTGGATGTTGAAATCTGAAGCTCAGTAAGATTTGGGTTCACTGTCATTGATGTTTAGTTAGGATTACAGGAATCATTGGTTGCCTTGGTCAGCAAACACAGTACATTATAATCGTGGAACTAGTTTATGATTACTGTTTCTTTTTAGGTATTTTAGGTGTTTGATAAATCTTTCCATACAACACTAGGTAGAGGAGCACCACTCATACAAAAGTAAAGTGCTCAAATGCTGGCAAATATTTTCAAAGTCAATTTTGTATAACTTGTATTCAGTTAATATTATCTATTCTTTAAATCCTCCAGGATTATGAAGACTTGTTCAAGGCAGGTGTTTCCAGCATCTTTGGCCCAGGTACTAGAATTCCTGTTGCTGCTGTACAGGTCCTTGGTAACATTGAGAGAAATTTAGTCAAGAGGCAGCAATCATTGTGAACATCATTGGGCATGGTAATAATTTTGTTCACTTGAAGCTTGTTTTTCTGTAATGTCAGTCAAAACTTTTACCTACAGTACTTTCTGGGAAAGTTTGTATTTCATCCATTTTCTGTACTTGTTAGTTTACTTAATGGACTTGCATTCACTAGTGTCTCCTCTTATTGGAGCAAGCTGAGATCACGTTACAAACTGAAGATAATTTAAACCAAATTTCCATTATGTATGATTGAACTGTATACCAATAAAATTAAAATGAGAATTTCTATTTTACTTTGTGTACATTATTTTCTCAAAGACATTACTTGTTCCTCCAAAATGCTTTTTCATTAATAAAGACACAGTATTTAGCAGGTCAGGCAGTGGCTTGGAAAGCCCAAATGTTTCAGGTTCACTAGAACATGGGAAAACAAGTTTAAAAAAAAGCCTTCAGCTGTAGTTAATGAAGTAGGGGTCTGCAGAAAAGGGAAAAAAGATTCTTGATAGGTGAAGGGAGTAAGAGTTTTAGAACCAAGGTATGTCCAGGGAAGGTGAAAATAGGAGGTGAGGAATACAATTGGAAATTATCAATGAAACTAAAAAAGCTGAATGCAGTTAAATTGAGATACCACAGCCTCTACAACCTCTCCACGAACTGTTCTGGAACTCTAGTTACTATCCCCCTGCAACTCTAAACTACGCAGTGGGGAACTAGGGTGCCAGAACAATTAGTGGAGAGGTTGTGGAGGCAGATGTTGGTATGACTCCAAAGTTAGGAAACAAAATGTTGAGCATGGTGACTAGTGTCCTGAGCCGCATATATTTCAGTGCAAGAAGTATCGTATGAAGGGTGGATGGTGGTGCTGAAGATGAGGTAGCTGGTTTAGAGGCAATATGTAGTGAAGGGAGGCTGTGATAAAGCAAAATTGCAGTCAACAGGATGAGTTGCAACGTAAAAGGTGGACAAAATCAGGACTGAAGGTGTTATATTTGAATGCGTGTATTAAGGTAAATAAATAAGGTAGATAACCTTGTAGCACAGTTGCAGATTGGCAAGTGTGGTTTTGTGGACATCACCGGATTATGGCTGAAAGAAAATTACAGCTGGGAGCTTAATGTCGAAGGATGTACATTATATTGAAAGAACAGGCAGGAAGGCAAAGGATGCACCATTGCTGTTGGTAAAATAAAATGAAATCAAATCATCAGAAAGTGGGTCAGAAGGTATGGAATTATTGTGGATAGAACTCAGGAACTGCAAGGGTAAAAAGATCCTGATGGGAGCTATATACAGACCCCTAATCTGTAGTAAGGATGTGGCTTACAAATTACAATAAGAGATAGGACGTGCAAGTCGAAAAGGACAATGTTACAAGTCATGAGGGATTTCAATATGCAAGTAGATTGGGAAGATCAGGCTGGTGCCGAATTACAGGTGGAATTTCTAAAGTGCATATGAGATGGCTTTTTAGAGCAGCTCATGGTTGGACCAGTTAAGAGGATCAGCCATTCTGGATTGGGTGTTGTGCAATGAACCAGAATTGATTAGAGAGCTTAATTTAAAAGAACCCTCATGGAAAGAGATCATAATATGATTGAATGCACCCTGAAATATGAGGTAGAAGCTAAAGTCAGAAGTATCAGTACTGCAGTGGAGGAAAGGGAATTACAGAGGCATATGAGAGGAGTTGGCTAGAATTGATTGGAAAAGAACACTGGCAGGGATGACAGCAGAACAACAATGGCTGGAATTCCTGGAAGCAATTCAGAAAGCACAGGATATATGCATCTCAAAGTGGAAGTATTCTAAAGGAAAGATGACAACCATTTGCTAACAAGAGAACATAAAAAACAAAGGGAATGTAACTTGTGTGGATTGGGAAGCTTCTAAAAACCAACAGAAGGCAAGTAGAGTCATTAAGGTAAAGATGGAATATGTAATTAAACTAGCCAATAATATTAAGGAGGATACCTAAAGTTTCTAAAGCTACATAAAGTGTAAA
The DNA here is from genome assembly GCF_030144855.1 of Hypanus sabinus. Classification (NCBI taxonomy): domain Eukaryota; kingdom Metazoa; phylum Chordata; class Chondrichthyes; order Myliobatiformes; family Dasyatidae; genus Hypanus; species Hypanus sabinus. Next base: position 33,436,225 of record NC_082715.1, on the reverse strand, counting down.
AGAGTGGCGAGGGTGGATATTGGACTGCTGGAAAATAATGCTGGAGAGGTAGTAATGGGGGACAAGGAAATGGCAGACAACTGAATAAGTATTTTGCATCAGTCTTCACTAGGGAAGACACTAGCAGTATGGTATTAGGCATCATGAAGTGTGTGAAGTTACCATTACTAGAGTGAAGGTTCTTGGGAAATAGAGGTCTGAAGTTAGGTAAGTCACCTAGCCCAGATGGTGTACACGGCAGGGTTCTGAAAAGGTGGCTGATCAGGTTGTGGAGGTGTTAGTAATGATCTTTCAAGAAATCATTAGATTCTGGAATAGTTCTGGAAGACTGGAAAATTGCAAATGTCACCTCACTTTTCAAGAAGGGAGAGACGCAGAAGAAATGAAACTATAGTCCAGTTAGTTTGACCTCAGTGGTTGGGACGAAGTTGGAGTCGATTATTAAGGATGAGGTCTCAGGGTACTTGGAGGCATGTGATAAAATAGGTCATAGACAACATGGTTTCCTCAAGGGAAAATCTTGTCTGACAAATCTGTTGGAATTATTTGAAGAAATAACAAGCAGAATTGACAAAAGAGAATTGGTTGACGTTGTGTACTTGGATTTTCAGAAGACTTTTGATGAGTTGCCACATGAGGCTGCTTAATAAGCTGCAAGCCCGTGGTACTATAGGAAAGATTCTAGCATAGATAAAGCAGTGGCTGACTAATAGGCAAAGACTGGAAATAAAGTGAGCCTTTTCTGATTGGTTGCCAGTGACCAGTGGTCTGTGTTGGGACCAATTCTCTTTATTTTATATGTCAACGATTTGGATGATGGAATTGATGACTTTGTTGCAAAGTTTACCACTGATAAGAAGACAGATAGAGAAGCAAGTATTTTTGAGGAAGTACAGAGGCTACAGAAAGATGAATAATGAGCAAAGAAATGGCAGATGGAATAGAGTGTTGGGAAGTGTATGATCATGCACTTTGGTAGAAGAAATGGTTTTGTTTGATATTTTGGTTGACCTTTTTCTAAATGGGGAGAAAATACAAAAAAAAAATGAGGTGCAAAGGGACTTGGGAGTCCTTGTGCAGGATTCCCTAAAGGTTAAGTTGCAAGCTGAGTCTGTGGTGAGGAGGGCAAATGCAATGGTAGCATTCACTGCAAGAGGACTAGAATATAAAAGCAAGCAAGGATGTCATTTTAAGACTATATATAAAGCACTGGTGAGACCTCACGAGTATTGTGAGCAGTTTTACCCCACCATCTTAGAAAGGATGTGCTGAAATTGGAGAGGGTTCAAAGGAGGTTCATGAAAATGATTCCACGATTGAATGGCTTGTCATATGAAGAGTGTTTGAAGGGTCTGGGCGTGTATTCACTCAAGTTCAGAAGTATGAGACATCATTAAAACCTATTGAATGGTGAAAGGCCCTAATAGAATAGATGTGGAGAGGATGTTTCCTATGGTGGGGAGAGTCTAAGACCAGAAGACACAGCTGCAGAATAGAGAGGAGTCCCTTTAGAACAGAGGTGAGGAATTTCTTTTGCCACAGAGGGGTGAATCTGTGGAATTCTTTGCCAGAGGCAGCTGTGGAGATTGGGGCTGAGAGGAAAATGGTGAAATGGCAGAGCAGACCTGATGGGCCAAATGGCATAATTCTGCTCCTATATCTCATGGATTATAATGTACAAGTTAGAAAATGAGATGTTTGAGCTTGCCTTTTCATTATAATAGTCCAGTTTAACAGAAACATTGGCTTGCTACTCTCATAACTTACTATGCTTTCAAATAATACCATCACTCTGTACTATAAATTACATGGAGTGTTTTGAGATGATTCCTATTATGCAAACATAACACCAAATCTAGCTTACTTTAAAATCTTCAAATACTCTATCTGGTTAAAACTTCCATTTCTTCATTTTCTTCTCTAAATTTTTTGACAAAATGTTATTTTATTTGCTTTCCTCACATCTTCCTTTCTTCCACAATTTGTTAATGAATTGCATCACCTAACTTATACACTTGACTGTACTATAGTGTCTTAGTTCAGAACATTAAAGTTTCTGTTCTTTAAAAAAAAACATGCACTGGCACCTTCAAAGCTAAGTGAAGGTGGGATATACATTTAAAATCACTTGTAAAGGTTTTGTGATAATGTTCAACTACAAATTCTGGCAGTCTGAAGCAACTGGTTAGTTAAACAATACACTTCATACATTTCACTGGCAGCAAGATACAGGTTGCAGGTTATTTAACTATCAAGGATTAAATAGTTAATCGATGTGGACTATGTTTGCAGGCTGTCTCTGATTTTACAGACATCCATAAGTCATTTTTTTGTTTAACTCAAAGTACACAAAAATTACTTTATTGCAACTATACCTCAAGTATTGTAATGAAAGGCATCAAAAGCACAAGAACAATTAGTAAGTGGAGAGAGGAAACTAGTTCTGCTATTTGTAGGAATGAACATACATACATACATAAGACTTCATAATATAATATTTAAAATTTGTTCTTGTGCAGGTGGTGTCTGTAAGTCAGGTGTTTCCAACCAGGAATGGCCTTCACAAGACTGAGGATTATTTATAGCTAGATATCATTTAATTAGGAGCATTAAATAAATAACTCTTATACCCAAAATATTTAATGCAAAGTAATGACATTATCTCCTATATCCAAACATTCCTATTAGTCAAAGATTAATACATAATATAAATATAACTTAGTATATTGAAATGCTAGAGTCAAACCAGATTATAAAAAGCATATACTGTATATTCACAATTTTGATCTGCATTATACCACATCTAGAGAAAGGTAACTGATGGTCTGCTTCATCTTTATAAAATATTTAGAGTATAGTGAATGGGATACGTACTTGGTAACTAAAGCAATGGGATAATCTTTGCTGTAAAGGAAATGCTCATAAGACAATAAAACAATATAAATCTGTCAGATCAATACTGCTGTTTGACTATATTGTTTATTGTCCATTTCCAGTGATTTTCTTAGCTTTGCAAGAATAACTTGGGATATACTGACAAAATGTACTAAACTTCTGTTAGATGCAGCCAGTTCATCCAGTGTGTTTCCTTTATGCCATAGTTAATTATATCTCTGTCCATAATATTAGTCAAAAGCCAAACTAACTAGGTAGCTGAACGTTGAAGACAGAGGTACACTCATGAACATTAACAACAGTCACTGTTCCACTATATTCATTACACTGGAGAATACGATTAATACAGTCCATGGAGTGAGGAAGAATGGGGCCTGTGATCTCCAAGCTGTAAGAGTCCACAGAACCAAGACAGCCCTGGACTTTTCCACATGTATTGGCAACCTTTAGGAGGTAAAGGAAATAAGAATATGGTAAACAGTTTAAGATCATATTGTAAACCAGGAAGTGTAATTATCCTGTAATCAATTAGAATAAAGAAAATCTACAGCACATTACAGGCCCTTTGGCCAACAATATTGTGCCAACCATGTAACCTATTCTAGAAACTGCCTAGAATTTCCCTAACGCATAGCCCTCTGTTTTTCTAGGCTCCATGTACCTATCCAAGAGTCTCTTAAAAGGCCCTATTTTATCCACATCTATCAACTTTGCTGGCAGTGCATTTCACAAACCCTCTACTGTGTGAAAAACTTACCTCTGACATCCCCCTTGTACCTACTTCCAAGCACCTCAAAACTATGTCCCCTCGTATTAGCCATTTCAGCCCTCGGAAAAAGTCTCTGACTATCCACACAATCCATGCCTCTCATCATCTTATACACTCTATCAGGACTCCATCTAACCACATAACAATCACAGCACAGAAACAGGCCATCTCGGCCCTCCTAGTCCATGCCGAACTCTTAATCTCACCTAGTCCCACACTCAGCCCATAACCCTCCACTCCTTTCCTGTCCATATACCTATCCAATTTTACCTTAAGTGACACAACTGAACTGGCCTCTACTACTTCTACAAGAAGCTCATTCCACACAGCTATCACTCTCTGAGTAAAGAAATACCCCCTCGTGTTTCCCTTAAACTTCTGCCCCCTAACTCTCAAATCATGTCCTCTCGTTTGAATCTCCCCTACTCTCAATGGAAACAGCCTATTCACGGCAACTCTATCTATCCCTCTCAAAATTTTAAATACCTCGATCAAATCCCCCCTCAACCTTCTACGCTCCAATGAATAGAGACCTAACTTGTTCAACCTTTCTCTGTAACCTAAGTGCTGAAACCCAGGTAACATCCTAGTAAATCGTCTCTACACTCTAATTTATTGATATCTTTCCTATAATTCAGTGACCAGAACTGCACACAATATTCCAAATTTGGCCTTACTAATGCCTTGTACAATTTTAACATTACATCCCAACTTCTGGACTCAATGCTTTGATTTATAAAGGCCAGTGTTCCAAAAGCCTTCTTCACCACCCTATCTACATGAGACTCCACCTTCAGGGAACTATGCACTGTTATTCCCAGATCTCTCTGTTCCTCTGCATTCCTCAATGCCCTACCATTTACCCTGTATGTTCTATTTGGATTATTCCTGCCAAAATGTAGAACCTCACACTTCTCAGCATTAAACTCCTCTCATCCTCCATCACTCCAAGGAGCAAAAGCCAAGTTCACTCAACCTGTTCTCATAAGGCATGCTCTCTAGTCCAGGGAACATCCTTGTAAATCTCTATAAGCATCCACATCCTTTCTGTAGCGAGGTGACCAGAACTAAACACAGCAGTCCAAGTGGGGTCTAACCAAGGTCTTATATGGCTGTAACATTACCTTACAGCTTTTGAACTCAATCCCACGGCTGATGAAGACCAACACACCATAGGCCTTCTTATGATGCCCATCACCTCCATTGCCCAATCTCAAGGTTTCTCAGTGGTATTCCCAACTGACAGATATACCCGTGTCAGCCTGAACTCCAACATGCTACTTCCCCAACACCAATTTGGAAGACATAGTACAGGTTCATCCCACAACTACGATTACTATGAAATTATATCTAATCCATATCAGGCATTAATGCAACATTTTTGTTCACAATTTAACTGTTACTTTGGTTAGTTTCAGCCATTTAATGTTAATACAAAAGAAACTTGCCTGTAGCAATTGTAAGGATGCTCCAGGGAAGGCTACAGGGCAAAGCAATGTTGGTGGCAGTCCTCTCTGTACACCCTCTTGTGCAACTATATGTGGCGAGTTCATCAGAAAGGTGATCAAGGAAGCGGCAGAGGACCCTTCAACTACAACCAGAAACTTAAACTGCTTATCCTGATGGTGATTATGTCTGGTTACAAAAATAAGGAAATAATCTTATTTACAACAAATGTTGCATAACTATAGAACTGGATTTTGTATACTGCATCATGTATTATATAATTTTTGTTGTATATGACATGAAACAAAGCAAGGACTTATCACAGTAATTTTACCTTTTATCAGTTGTTATGACTGAAAGCTTTGTTGACACAAGTTTTTAAAGAATAAAAGGGGAACAAGAGGGGAAGCTTGCGGGAGGAAATATCCAATTCAAGAATGTTGGGCCTTTGAAGCTGGAAGAATAGCTGTAGTTGAATTTGAATACTTGGCATCTTGGCATTTCTTGGCATTTTGAATTTGAATACTTGGCATCTTGGCATTTCTTCAGTTCTGGTCTTTTATTAAGAGATCAAAAGCTAAAGAAATGCCAAAGCCTGAGTAGTAGGGACCAGAGCAGTTTACAGAGGTGCAAATCTGTGGAGAGATTTTGAAACTTCATTGTAGGTCAGCAAGTAAAGCAGAGATGATTGAACAGGTCTGCTTAGAGTTACGTCAAAGGCAGTAGAACTGAAATAACTTTGAACAAAGTCAGTCATAAAAATATTAGAATACTTAAATCTAAGAGTAATGAATGTGTGTAGAAATAATGTAACAACAGTGCAAATTTCATTAACAAGTTAACTTAATCAAATTATACTGTCAACGAAGCACAAAATATCTGTAGCAAAGTAAGTGGGCTAAATGAATTACATTATATTGCAACTATATACTGGTGAAATACGGGATTAGTGATTAGAACCAGAAAGGAACAAATTAGCGATGGATTTGGGAAATGGACAGATTTCAATTATATTTGAATGTATATATTTAATAAAAAGGATCTAGTGCTTTTAATAGTTAGAAATTGGCCAGTACAATATTGTTGGCCTCAGGGTGGTGGCTGAAAGAAGATCACAGCTGAGAGCTAAATATCCAAGAATACACATCTTATCAAAAAGACATGCAGGCTGGCAAGGAGGTGCGGTGGCTCTTTTGGTAAAAAATGAAATCATGAAGGGAAGAAGACCCTGATGGGAGTTGTATACAGGCCTCAATAGAAGCCAGGTTGTGGGTTAAATATTACAACAGGAGACAGAAAAGGCATGTAAGAAAGGCAACATTGAAGACTTCGCTAAGTAAAGACTGGGAAAGTCAGTTGGCACTGGATTCCAAAAGAAGAGCAGCTGTTTTTTGAAAAGAGCAGTTTGTTGTCACTTCCACTAAGGAAAATTCAATTCTGTATTTGTTACTATGTAATAAACCAGATTTGAATAGGTAACTTGGTATTACAGTTGAATATAGGGAACTGCAGAGGCATGAGAGAGGAGCTGGCCAAAGTCGATTGGAAGGGGACCCTAGCAGGGATGATGGGAAAGCAGCAAATGCAAGAGTTCAAGCAACACACACAAAATGCTGGTGGAACGCAGCAGGTCAGGCAGCAGACGAAGGGTCTGTGTGTTGCTTGAATTTCCAGCATCTGTAGATTTCCTGGTGTTTGCCTGAAATGCAAGAGTTTCTGGAATGGTTTCAGAGTACGTACTGGGAACTCAAATGTCACTTCACTCTTTGTAAAGGGCGGGGGACCAAATATAGGAAATTATAGGCTGATTGGTAACTTCAGATGTTGTAAAAATTCAGAGTCCTTTATTAAGGATGAGGCTTCCGGGTACTTGGAAACAATGATAAAATAGGCCAAAGTTAGCCATGATTTTTTGAAGGGGAAGATCTTGTCTGACATCTCTTGGTGGACGTAACAAGCAGGATAGGAAAAGGATATTTTTTACTTGGATTTTCAGAGGCCTTTGACAAGGTGCCACAAATGGGGACACTAAACAAGATAGAAGCCCGTGATATTACAGGGAAGGTACCAGCATGTTTAGAAGATTGGCTATCTAATCCGGCAGAAGGCAAAAAGCAGAAATAAGGGGACCTTTTCTGGGTGTCTGTCAGTGACTAGTGGTGTTCTGTAATGGTCAGTGTTGGGTACGCTCTTTTTCTTTATATGTTAATGATCTAGATTACAGATTTGATGGCTTTGTAGCTATGTTTACTGATGAAACAAAGACAGATGTAGGAGCAGGTTGTGTTGAGGAAGCAGGGACTCTACAGAAGGACTTGTACAGGTTGGGACAATGGGCAAAACAGCAGCAGATGAAATACAGCATAGGGAAGAGTATGCTAATGCACTTGGTTAGAAGGAGTAAAGGTGTAGACTATTTTCTAAATGGGCAGAGAATACAAAAATCATAATTGCAAAGGGACTTGGAAGTCCTAGTTCAAGATTCTCTAAAGGTTCACTCGCAGGTTAAGTCAGTAGTAAGAAAAGCAAGTGTAATGTTACTACTCACTTCAAGAGGACTAGAATATAAAAGCAAGGATGTAATGCTAACGTTTTATAAGGCATTGATTAGATCATATCTGAAATATTGTGAGTAGATTGGGATTCTGTATCTAAGGATGGATGTACTGCCAGAGAGTTTTTAAGAAGAATGACCCCAAGAATGAAAGAGAAGTGTTCGATGGCTCTGGGCTGGTACTTGCTGGTGTTTAGAAGAATAGGGGACTTCTCATTGAAATATAGTGAATATTGAAAGGTCTGGATAGAGTGAACTTGGAGAATCTACAATAAGAGTTGTGTACAACTGTTGTGTTAACTGGACTCATGAGCATTAGGAGTGGCATTTGTATTCATTAGGCCTCACCTATGCATACTCTCACCATCAAGGCAGAAGTCCCTGGGTTTGGAGATTTGAGAAAAAGCATCTGGACTGACGCCCCAGTGCAGAATTAAGAGAATACTGTACTGAGAAACATGTTTTTGAAGATATCAATTTCAAGATGACTTAAGATCCCCACAACAAATTTCATGAACAAAGGAATTCTCCCCATCCAAGCCAGATTTATACCTCAACCAGTATTATCTGTTGGTTATCACTGTACATAACAAGCTCCTGCACAGACAATTCTGCCTCTATTTGATTACCTGTAAAAACATGGGGACATTCTGATACAACCATGAACAGTGCTACATGAAAATTGTTTAGCATATTAATCTCACTGTAAATGTTTTAACATGCTTGAGTGATGTCTCCTTGCCATGTAGTAACTCTTCAGTTTCTTTTCTTTAAGAGCACGACGATTGGTGGAGGAGTTCCAATCACCATCACAGTTAAATTAACTAATTCAGCATGACTGAAGAACCTAATCTAGGGCCTTGACAACCGACACAGAACAGCCATTGTGTGAAGAAGCAATGATTAGTTTGATGAAAACTACATTACAGGCACTTACCTTAAATCTAATAAACAACTTATTCTATTTTACTTCAATTTCTGTATCATTCCAGGGATTGAGCAATATTTGCGTGGAATCATGGCTTCTTCTCAAAGCCTGACATCAATGTTATGTGCTAATTTTATCAAGTCTGTTAATTTCACCATCAGCTTCCACCTACCCTTATTCATTTAGTCCATCTCCAACATCTCACTACTCGTTCTTGATCCTTGTCTCTATCTCTGGAGACAGATTATCTGCCAACTTTTACAAACCCACTGACTTGCATAGTGTCCTTTACTACACCTCTTCCATCACTGTCACTTGCAAGGATGTTATTCCCTTCCCTCAATTCCTCTGATTCCACCACATCTGTTCTCATAAATGAAGAAATACTCAAATGGTAAAACAGTACAACTTTCGCTGACAATTGAAGTCAAAGCTACTGTAGGAGCAAAAGAGAAGAAATGCAGCAAATCAAAAATAAATGGGGAAAATAGAGGATTGGGATGTTTTTATAATGCTGTACATAAATGATTTAGATGATGGAATAGAAGGCTTTGTTGCCAAGTTTGCAGACGATACGAACATTGGTAGAGGGGCAGGTAATGTTGAGGAAACAGGTATAAAGCAGATTAGGAGAATGGGCAAGAAAGTGGTAGTAAGTGAAATACAATGTTGGAAAATGCATGGCCATGCACTTAGGTAATAGAAATAAATGTGCGGACTATTTTCTAAACGGGGAGAAAATTCAGGAATCTGAGATGCAGAGGGACTTGGGAGTCCTTGTGTAGAACACCCTGAAGGTTAACTTGCAGGTTGAGTCAGTGGTACGTAAGGCAAATGCCACGTTAACATTCATTTCAGAAGGTCTAGAACACAAGAGCAAGGATGTGATGCTGAGGCTTTATAAGGCACTAGTGAGGCCTCACCTTGAGTATTGTGAATAGTTTTGGGCACCTCATTCTAGAAAAGATGTGCTGGCATTGGAGAGGGTCCAGAAGAGATTCACAAGGATGTTTCCAGGGATTAAAGGGTTATCATGAGGAACATTTGATGGTTCTGGGTCTGTACTCACTGGAATTCAGAAGGATGGGGGGCGGGGGGATCTCATCGAAACCTTTCAAATGTTGTTCAGAGTAGATGTGGAAAGGATGTGGGAGAGTCTAGGACAAAAGAGAACAGCCTCAGGATAGAAGGGCTCCATTTCAAAACAGAGATGTGGAGAAATCTCTTTAGCCAAAGGGTGGTGAATTTATGGAATTTGTTGCCACATGCAGTTGTGGAGGCCAGGTTGTTGGGTGTATTTAAGGCAGAGATCGACAGGTTCTTGACTGGACATGGCAACAAATGTTACGGGAAGAAGGCAAGGAGATGGGGTTGAGGAGGAGACAGCCAAAAGGATCAGCCATGATTGAATGGCGGAACAGATTCGATGGGCCGGACCTTGTGGTCTTATAATGAGGTTTTCCATTCCAGGACATTCAAGATGTCATCTTTTCAGAAAATGGGGATCCCTCTCTGCTGCTATCAATGCAGTCCTCTCCTGAATCTCCTTCATATCCTGCGCATCTTCCCTCCCAAACATAATAGGGATATAGGTTTCCTCTTATCCTTGTCTACCAACCTGTGAGTGTGCTTCTAGCATACAATTCTCCACAACTTCTGTCATCTCCAATGGGATCCCACCAGGTACATCTTCAGCTCCCCTCCTCTTTCTACGATCTGCAGGGATCGCTCTCTCCATGACTCCCTCCTCACTGATGCCCCTCTGGGCATTTATCCATGCAACCACCCCAAATATTGCACCTGCCCCTATTGCTCTTCCCTCACCACCATTCAAGGCCCTAATCAATCATTCCAGGTGAGGCAGACCTTCATAAATGACACTGGATTCACATATTGCATCTGGTGCAGCCCCCTCTACATTGGTGAGACCCAATGCAGACTGAGGGACTGCTTCATCTAATACATTCGCTCCATCTGCTTTAACAGCTAAAATCTCCTGGTGGCCAATCATTTAGATTCCTCTTCCCTTTTACAAATTGACATGTCTGCCCATGACCTCGTTTATGGCCAAGTTAAGGCTAGAAGCATGAGGGGAACAACACCTTATAGTCTGTTTTGGTTGTCTTCAACCTGATAAATCAACATCGATTTCTCCAACTTCCTTCTGTTCCCACCATACTCCCTTTGTTGTCCATTATCCATCTGGCCCCATTACCTTTCCTCTTTCCTCCCCCACCCCACAACTTGCCCATCACCCACACCTTCTTCCCTTTATTCTGTGATCCACCAGCCTCCTCTCCTATCAGGTTCCTTCTTCTTCAGCCCTTTGCCTCTTCCACTTCTCTTCCAAGCTGCTCACATCATTCCAACTTCTCCTACCCCACCCGCCTACCTTTCCTCTCTCCCTCAGCTATTACCCACCAGCCCATGCTCCCTTCCCCACCCCACCTCCACACACACACTTTCCCCATCCTTTTATTTTGCCTTCTGCCTCTTTCTTTCTTGCCCTGGTAAAGGGTCTTGCCCCAAAACACCAACTGTTCATTTCCCCCCACTGCAGCTGCCTGACCTGCTTGCTGACTGCCTCCAGCTCCTTTGTGTGTCTTACTCTTATGCGTACTTCCTTAAGGGCTGACTACCAATGAACCCATTAGGTTCGTCTTGTTTTGCACACCAGGCTACTAACTTAACGAAATATTGAAAAGGATACAGATAACATTCAGATGAGTTTGATGGATGGAAATCTTCCTGAGATTCTGCCACAGAGGTCTTTTTAACCCATAGAGAATGTGCATCTGTCCCAGCTTGACTGTCACTTTCTTCCTTATTTCTGTTAATGAGAAAATTAACATTTGCTATGCAGTCCATTTGACTAATAAAGAAAATTGCCAGTGAAGCGAAGCTAGTTAACTGTTTTTATTAAACTTGAAACATTACTCTTTTTGCCTTAGGAATTGTACGAGTGCAATGGAGGAGAAACAAATTGAAGCCACAGCTATTGCTGAACTCTTAACTACTTCTCATAGTTTGGGAATTTAGGTACGATCAATGCTATATTAAAATATCAAGTCAGATCTATTACCATTTCACTTGTTACTAATGTGCCACAACTCTGAGGGGCCGAAGGGTACAAAGTCGCCCCCTCCTTTTTGAGAATCGCAAGATCGCTATTAATTCGGGTCTGGGACCCAGGAAATGAGAGAGAGACATGCAGAATCCTCAAGGTTTGGAATGCGTCCTGGCCTCAGCAAAACAAAAACCCCTGATAACGGCTATTGTCTCTTGCAGATGGAATTGTGTACTGAGTACTGTACTATTCATTGAAGCCCTCAGGGGACGACCAGAGTGGGCTGGTTGAGGGATTGCATCATCCCAACCTGAGTGACATCTGAGACCCCGTGAGTAAGGATAAAAGAGGGTCTGGGGAACAACCCCTTTAGACGTACAAGGAGAAATGCTGGAAAGCCAGTGACAGCGTTTTATAGCAAACACCAGTGAGGGCCCGTGTGCATCCTCCCTTGCCAGGGTAGAGGGCTCATCACGGAAGAACGGCGTAGCTAAAGGAGAGGCCACAAGTGAACGGCCACACTAATGAGACTCCGACGGATCGAAACCATAAAAGGAATCGGCAAGTTTTTTCTCCAAATCTCTCTCTCTCTCTCCAACCGTTGCAAAACCCAGCGGTCCCCAAGGCTGCAGCCTGCATGAACTGAGTGACTTTTATATTTCCATCGGACAATACATTATCCCCTAGACAACAATAGAGCTTATTTCTTATTGATTATTATTATACCCGCACTTTTAGATTTAGTATTGACGACGTATATTATCTGTATATTTGCATTGATATTACTTTTGTGTATTTTTACCAATAAATACTGTTAAAAATAGTATCATCAGACTTCAACGGACCTCTCTATCTTTGCTGTTAAGTGACCCAGTTACGGGGTTCATAACAAGCTATATACATTATATATAACATGTAATAACAATATAATGTATGTCGAAACAAGACATTTCTCTGAACCAGCGTGTAAAGCACAGTAGTACTCATAACACAAGAAAACTTATGAAAATTTATAAAACACATAAATTAAACACAGTAAGGTACGGAACAGATTAACCAGTGACAATCTGAATACAACGTGGCCGGGAGTTCAGAAGCCTGAGGGAAGAAGCTGATTCCCATTCTGACCGTTCTTGTTTTTATGTAACAGAGTCCCCCTGATGGTAGAAAGTCAAAGAGATTACTGGATAGATAAGTGGGATCCTTAATAATACGGAGGGCCTTCGTACACAGCGCTCCTGATAAATGTCCCTGATGGATAGTAGGGAGACCCCTACGTTCCTTTTGGCTGTTCTCACAGACTTCCAGCCTAGCGCTTGGCTACTCCCATACCATGTGGAGATGCAACTTGTCAGGACACTCTCAAAGGCATTCCTGTAAAACGCAGTTTAGAAGGGGGAGTAGGTGGTCTTGCTTGCCTCAATCTTAATCTTCATGGCTTCTAGAATGACTACAGGCTGCAAAGTTTTGCTGATGTTAAATTGCAACATCAGGGTTCAAAGTAATTCTATTATCAAAGTATATACTACCTTGAGCTTGATAAGTATACAAATTCGTTCGTATACAAATTGTGATTTTAATTGTATATTCTGTCTGTGTAGAATATGCAATCTGTTCTGTAATGAAATCAATCATTCAGTTTTGTCACCATGGGCCTAGATTCACCGTTTCACCATCGCAAGATAAAAAACAATTGCTTGAAATACCAAGGCATACAAGGTTTATTCTTAAGTAATGATACCAGCCAAGAAATAGTAAAAACATGCCATTTGAAATAAATACAAAAGGTACAGGATTGCATAGGGATAGGATGCATAGGGATAGGATAATGTCTCAAGATTGTTCAATGCTATTTCCAATACACAAATGTAAAAGACAAAATAATTCTCTGGATCTGATCTGATGCAGCGCAAAAAAAACCCCACAAAAATAAACTGTTGAAAGACGATGACATATTAGTGAAACAAAATATTTGTACTGCATTACCTGCTTTAAATTTATCTGATCCTGAATTTCAATATTGCCAATATCTTCCAACATTGTTTATCCTGCAGTGTGAGAGTTTTCCCACAGTGCACAATCTGAACAATTTTCCACTACCAGCTAACATTATTTGTCAATAAAAATTGGAAAGTTTTCTAGTTAGATTCCCTGTTTCTGTTTTAACCTGATTCCTTTGGTCAGCTTATTTGATTACAAGCAGCCAGAATCAGCCTTCAATTATCTCAAATCAATTTCCAAGTCTCATGACTACTACTTGTGTTGCCCATGTCCCATTTAAATTTAAATTTCATGTCTCCTCTCATTTTAAGCCTATGCCTACTAGTTTTGGACAGCTTTACCCAGGGGAAAAGTCTGGCTATTCACTTCATCTGTTTAGGTCATGATTTTATATATTGCTATAAGGTCATCCTTCACCAGGCTATGAAGTAACGTCCTAGCCCACCAGTCCCAGTGACATCCTCGTAACTCTTTGTTGAACCCTTTCTGATTTAATTTCATCTTTGCTTCAGCAAGGTATCCAGAATTGTATGCAGTACTCCTAATCTGGCCTTATCAACATATTATACAGCTGTAACATGACTTCCCAATTCCTGTACCCAACATCCTGGATTGATGAAGGCAAGAGTGCCAAATGCCTGCTTCACCACCATGTCCACTTGTGTCAAAGAACTATGTACCTGGACCCCTAGGTCTCTCTGTTCTACAACAGTCCCCAGGACCCTACAATTTACGAAGCAAATGCCTTTCCTCCTTGGAGCGAAGGAGGATGAGAGGTGACTTGATAGAGGTGTACAAGATGATGAAAAGACAATAAACAATAGGTGCAGAAGTAGACCATTCAGCCTTCGAGTCTGCACCGCCATCTTGAGATCATGGCTGATCAACTACTATCAATACCCGGTTCCTGCCTTGTCCCCATATCCCTCGATTCCTCTATCCATAAGATACCTATCTAGCTCCTTCTTGAAAGCATCCAGAGAATTGGCCTCCACTACCTTCCGACGCAGTGCATTTCAGACCCCCACAACTCTCTGGGAGAAGAAGTTTTTCCTTAACTCTGTCCTAAATAACCTACCCCTTATTCTCAAACCATGCCCTCTGGTACTGGACTCTCCCAGCATCTGGAACATATTTCCTGCCTCTACCTTGTCCAATCCCTTAATAATCTTATATGTTTCAATCAGATCCCCTCTCAATCTCCTTAATTCCAGCGTGTACAAGCCCAGTCTCCCTAACTTCTCTGCATAAGACAGTCCAGACATCCCAGGAATTAACCTTGTGAATCTACGCTGCACTTCCTCTATAGCCAGGATGTCCTTCCTTAACCCTGGAGACCAAAACTGTGCACAATACTCCAGGTGTGGTCTCACCAGGGCTCTGTACAAATGCAAGAGGATTTCCTTGCTTTTGTACTCAATTCCCTTTGTAATAAAGACCAACATTCCATTAGCCTTCTTCACTGCCTGCCGCACTTGCTCATTCACCTTCAGTGACTGATGAACAAGGACTCCTAGATCTCTTTGTATTTCTCCCTTACCTAACTCTACACCGTTCAGATAATAATCTGCCTTCCTGTTCTTGCTCCCAAAGTGGATAACCTCACACATTCACATTAAACGTCATCTGCCAAGTATCTGCCCACTCACCCAGCCTATCCAAGTCACCCTGAATTCTCCTAACATCCTCATCACATGTCACACTGCCACCCAGCTTAGTATCATCAGCAAATTTGCTGATGTTATTTTCAATGCCTTCATCCAAATCGTTGACGTAAATTGTGAAAGTCAGAGGCTTTTTCCCAGGACTGAAATTGTTGCCTCAAGAGGACACAGGTTTAAGGTGCTGGGGAATAGGTACAGGGGAGATGTCAGGGGTATTTTTTTTTTAACTCAGAGTGGTGAGTGTGTGGAATGGGCTGCCGGCAACGGTGGTGGAGGCAGATACGATAGGGTTTTTTAAGAGACTTTTAGACAGATACATGGAGCTTAGAAAAATAGAGGGCTATAGATAAGCCTAGTAATTTCTGAGGTAGGGACATGTTCCTTTGTGGGCCGAAGGGCCTGTATTATGCTGTAGGTTTTCTATGTTTCTAAACCATACAATGGTTTGCCTTACCTAAAAGTAACACCCCACATTTCACCAAATTAAACACCATCTGCCCATTCCTTGGCCCACTGGACCAACTGATTAAGATCCCATTGTAATCTTAGATAACCTTCTTCTCTGTCCACTATACCACCAATTCAAGTATTATCCACAAACTTACTAACCACACCATCTGCATTCTGTTCCAAATTGTTTATAAGAATGACAAACGAAAATGGACCCAGCATGAATCCCTGCAGGACACTGCTGGTCAGGAAAAGAACCTTCTACCAACACCCTGTCTCCTACTGTCAAGCCAAATTTGATGTGATACCTTTGTTTTGCCTTTTTGGTCAGGGTGTAAGTGGTAGGCAAATCACAGCAAGACTATGTACTTTCATTGGACACCATGTATAGTGCAGCAATACAGTGAACTACGAGATTTGGCTCTCTGCTCAAATAGCCGCTGCCGGAAAAAACAAGTAAGATCAAGTACAAGGATATTACCAGGCCAATGGCAACCAAGATGTCAAGCATGAAGTCAGAACCAATCCACAATCATTCTTCAAATATTTCATTGCCTGATTCAATCACTGGGCACGATTATCTTTTTTTTTTGATAAACATTCTGTGCAGCTGGACAATATTGGGCAATTGTAATGGAAAACAAAAATAAATCAATGTATATTGAAAATTTGAAGGACAGTAGCAAAATACAGAAACAATCTTCAACAAGGCATAAACTTATATTGTGTTACTTACATGAAAGCTGGTTTAAAATGGGCGAATCCATGTGGGGAAAGGCTCATGTGACCATTCTCTTGAGAGTGGTCCACTAAGTAAGTTGAAAAGACAACTTCTACAAAATGAACAGAGAAAGCACATTTAATGATTATTCCACCAGAGATCAAACCTGAGCTACTGAATTTTTAAAATATTTTATACAGTGAATTATACATGTCCCAAAAATGCACCACTCGTGAATTAGTAGTTTTGGTCATGGGCAACAATGAAAAGGAAAGTGAAATTTCAAAGACCATGGAATTTTTTAGCAAGCACATATGATCAACATTCCCGTGTAAAGACATTATTAACAATTTACCATTTCAAACTTTATTACCATTTATGCAACTCTACAGTGCTGCTCTTTTCATTGTTACATAACTTCATTACAAATGGATTATGCAAAAGAGTCCTTACCTGACAATCTCATTTCTTCCAAAACTTCCACACTTGCTGGGTACAACAAGGCAGTAATTGATTCTTTCCTAGATTCCCAAGCTGTCCTGAAGAGCACGGTGAATTGGTACGTACAGATGTAAAAGAAAGGACAATGTCCAGACTGAAGTTGTTCAAACAGTGAGCTTGAGGTCGACAACCTAAAATAGAATGTTACAAATTTTAATGTATGAAAACCTAAAACAAGTTTACAATAAGGTAAAAATGTGTATTCCTTTGATAAAAAGCAATATCAATAATAGATTTAGAGAAATATCCACTGCTAAAACATCCCATATTCACAGACCGTTCATTCAATGTGTGCCATGTCATATGACGTGGGCAATCATGATCTTTAAATAACCATCATTGTTATTGGAAAATTTTCTATTGAAGTGGCTTGCCATTGCCTTCTTCTGGGCAGTGCCTTTACAAAACGGGCGACCCCAGCCATTATCGATACTCTTCAGAGATTGTCTGCCTGGTGTCAGTGACCACATTACCAGAACTTGTGATATGCACCAGCTGCTCCCATGGGCTTCACGTGACCATGATCGGTTGGGGGGGGGGGGGGCTAAACTGGTACTACACCTTGCCCAAGGGCGACCTGCAGGCTAGCAGAGGGAAGGAGCACTTTACACCTCCTTCTGTAAAGACGCATCTCCACTCTGCCACCCAATTCACAGATCAAATTCTGTTCAAAACCTCAATCATTATTGTCATGCTCACATAATTACTTAAGACAAGTAAAACACTTCTAATCTATGTACTCACTTTTAAGAACTTCACAGCTCATGTTCTCAGAATTTTTTTAAATTAATCAATTTAGTTAATTTACTGTATTTGCACATTATTTTCATGTTGGCTGTTTGTCAGTATAGTTTTTCATTGATTCTGTTGTATTTCTCTGTTCCACTGTGAATGCCCGCAAGAAAATGAATCTTAGGGTTATATATGATGACATACATGTACTTTGATAATAAATTTACTTTGAACTGGAGTTTTAAGTGACACGAGATCGTAGCTATATAGAACTGGGTGGATGAACCACTCTGTTATTGCAAACCCCTCACTTTTCTATCTTCTGTTACAGGCGCATTGGTCTGAAGGCCTGTCCTACTTTTATTCCTATCCAGACACTATTTCATGACAGTAGGCCATAATGATTTTGAGATGTTCGCTTTTACTATCTTACCAAGATTTGACATCAATGCTACTATCAGTAAGAATTGCCAAATGATTAAAAAATGCACTGAACACCAAGGCAGGAACTATTTTCACCAACAGACTACATCTAATGAAGGTTGATCTCCTCTTATTAGATGTAGATTCATTAAAGTCAATTGAGCCAAATTATTATAAAAGGAATATTTCCAGTTGCTACCAGATTGTGTATTTGACATATGCAAAGTATGAATTTCTACTGGTCAGATATATGGAAGTCAGAAGACATACAACTATTTTAATTTAATTTTCATTAAAATTGTTTCATTATTCCAGAAGAACAAACATTTCTAAAATCAAACATGACAACATCAAATGATAAGTTCTTTAATTGTTTTCTCACAATAAACATTAGGGCCATTTGAAGTTTTCCTTTGCATGATTTTTTTTTGACCGGCTGTTAGTGACTTACCAGTCTTTCATTAGAATATTCTGTATCTTGTAATCTGGATTCCACTGTAAAGCATCATCAACTGATACACTGTTAACTCCTATTCTTGGAAAAAGATGCAGCCAGGGCAGCCTTGGGTACATCCAGTATCCCATACTCTGCTGGAAGGTGCACGTTATATTTGGGCTATCTTCAGGTTCCTGAATTAGTGAGCAACAAGTTAATGATGGGTTGATGGGTCTAATCCTCGCAATATTGCTAAATAAAGAAATAACAGAGATTGGCTATGGATAACAATAGACCAGTCTAAACTAAATATACTAGGGCAGACTGGAAATTCAAACAACACACACAAAATGCTGGTAGAACACAGCAGGCTAGGCAGCATCTATAGGGAGAAGTGCTGTCAACGTTTCGGGCCGAGACCCTTCGTCAGGAAACGTCGACAGCGCTTCTCCCTTGTGGTGAACTACATATACCTGTCTGGACACGCCCCCCCCCCCCCCCCCCCACCACTGACTGCTCCTGTGGCTCCTCCCACAGACCCCATGTAGTTCACCACATCCCTATAGATGCTGCCTAGCATGCTGTGTCTTAGCTATGGATAAAAATAGACCAGTCTAAACTAAATATGCTAGGGCAGACACGAGGAAATCTGCAGATGCTGGAAATTCAAACAACACACACAAAATGCTGGTGGAACACAGCAGGCTAGGCAGCATCTATAAGGAGAAGCGCTGTCGACGTTTCGGGGCAAGACCCTTCGTCAGGAAACATCGACAGCGCTTCTCCCTATAGATGCTGCCTAGCCTGCTGTGTTCTACCAGCATTTTGTGTATGTTGGTTGATGCTAGGGCGATCTCCTTTCATTGTACTAGATTTGTAACATGACAAAACACAACTAAAAATGACCACTTCATCAAACTTTACAGTGATGTTGCAATGCAGTGAACGAGTAAAGCAATTTCCCTTTTTCTCAAGAAATCCACCATTTATATATTGGCTTGCTGAAAGGGCACAGGTTATTTTCCATTACTGTGCAAATTGAATTAACATTGATATTTGTTTCTCCAGAAGCAGTAAACAAAAAGCTGAAAGTCATTCATATTTTTATAAAACATTGTCGGATGTACCGATTTTCATTTTGCGTTCAATTTTCACTTAACTCTCTACCAATGAGATCTAACAAAATGTTGAACACGTAGGCTTCATTTCAACTTTGCTGGTCAGAAAAGAAGACACGAGATCTCTGTGGGTTATATCAATTGAGGTTTAGTAAACTGAAACCATCATTGTCTAATTCAAAGTAGTTCACATGGAGCAAAAAAATCTTCGTTAAAAAGAAAAAAACAACACATAGTAGATGCAAAATCTAATTGCCTTGAATTCACAAATTTAGATGAATTCAGTATTGTTTTATAGCAATGAATAAAAGAAATCAGATATTTGGATGTATTACCCAAAATAGCAAAGAATATCCTGTGCAGGCTTGCCACAGGACAAAATACAGTACTGTAGCTATTGAAGAAATTTATTAAAGAAAAGAGGGGCAAGGAGCATTAGATATTGAAGTGTAATTATGTATTCTTTTATATCTTAATTTTAAATAAAAGAAATTAAATGGAATTATTTTAGAAATCAGAAAATAACACTTTAGAACAAGGTAAGCCTATCAATCTTTTTCAGACCAAATAATTTTTATGCTTTTAATTGGCCAGCAAGGGCACAGTTCCTTCTTTACAATGTAACAATTTTAATAATTTTTTTTATCCACCTCAGACCACCAGCCACAGACTGAATTTAGTGCCAAGGATAATGCTTCCCATTTTGGCCATTCAGGTTTCTGACAGGGTCCAAGAGGACAAGGCCTTGGAGTAAATTGCCCCAGGGGTCGCTCCACAAGGATTTCAACTGCACAGCTCTCACTGGGAGTTGAAATTAGATTGCATCATTGATCTCCTTCAGCAATGAGATAAAACAAGGCTTTCAGAAGCTTGATTGAGGAACAGTACAGCAAACAGTGATGTTCCTGGTCTTTCAGCAGGCTACATTAACTAAATCATAAATAAGGAAATCTTGACTTCCTTCCACAAATGGACAGGAGAATAGACTGGTGGCTGATCATCTCCTCTCTGCAGACTGAGCTTCATTTCGGTCAAATAAAACAGTATCACAATATCCCACTCCCCTAACCGGTGGCTTTTGAAACCATCAGTGCAATTTTCCAGATGAATGACGTTACTTTAACAAAAAGCATGTAATGATTTTTGCTAATTCAATCTGAAATGGCATTTGATCAGCAATAGTCTATTTAGGTTTATGCTTAATGTGCATTTCTTGTGACCTGGACAAGAAAATATTTTAAAATAAATCATAAAAATCCTTCTCATGGAAAAACAATAAATCATTTATAGACAAGATAACTGCAGGTATAAAAATCCTTGATACCTGAAATTTAGTGAAGAACACTACAAAAAGGAAAGACTCAATTCCATTATAAACTCAAGGAACCAATCAATAACCTTTCTCTAGAGTTTCTGTTTGTGTCTTTCTTTTTTGATCTTTCATAGTCCAATGTCTGATTGATAGCATCACATTGCTGAATTCCAAATGAGGCCATTTCTCATCCTAAGTCAATTCAAACTAAAGCTGGCATTAATTTGTAAAAGTTTCAATGAACCATACAAAAAAAAAGTCATAAATTCTGCTCCTTTTTTCACACTGGGAAGTGTATTTAAAATTTGATGCAACACTGCTGGCTAAGAGGTCTGTCACTTTCAGAACAATTCAAAATGATAAATGGAAACCTTCACAATGAAGCAGACTAATAGGCTTAAAATGACAGCCATTGCTCAGAATTATTAATTCATCTTTCAATAAGTGGAATCGAGTCACTCCAGTGACTTGAGCACAAAATCCATGCTGATATTCTAATGTCGTGCAGTCTGATCTGCAGAAGTGCTTCAGAGGAACGTGGAGTTCCCTTTTTTAAAAAAATTTATGTATTTATTAAATTTTAGAAATTACAAACAATAAATGTAATAGTAAAATAGTAAGAAAGATAATATTAACCTTCCCCCCTCCCCTTAACCCTCCCCCACTTAACCCTTATCTAAAGAAAAAAAAAGAAAGAAGAGTAAGATCGCCTGTATATCGGAGGATCCCCACATGCTCCATGGAGTTCAAAATAATTTTGATATTTATTTTTTACTTTCCCCAATTACTATAATTTTATCTTCAAAGGACCTATGTATTTAATCCTATCTTTTGTAAGTATGGGAGCCAAATTTTCAAAAATATACCATATTCATTTCTTAAATTATACTTATTTTTTTCAAGTGGAATACAACTATGTATTTCATTATTCCAACGATCCATAGTTAAAAATAAATCAGATTTCCAACTAACTGTGATAACTTTTTTGGCTACTGCCAATGCATCTTTTATAAATTTTTTCTGATACTTGTTCAATTTAAGTTTCAGTATTGTCCCTTCAATGTCTCCTAATAAAAATAATAGTGGACTATGTGGGAGTTGTACTCCAGTAATTTGTTCCAATAAAAGTCTTAAATTTATCCAAAATGGTTGAATTTTAAAACAAGACCAAGTAGAATGTAAAAAAGTACCAATTTCTTGATTACATCGAAAACATTGGTCAGACATATTTGAATTTAATCTATTTATTTTCTGTGGTGTTATATATAATTGATGTAAAAAATTATATTGTATTAACCTAGGTCGAACATTTATTGTATTTCTCATACTATCAAAACATAATCTTGACCATTTTTTCCCCATCAATTTTAACATTCAAATCAGATTCCCATTTTTGTCTTGATTTATGAATTCCTGATTTAATTATTTGCTTTTGAATCAAATTATACATACAAGATGTAAATTTTTTAATTCTTCCTTTCTGAATCATTATTTCTATTTCACTAGGTTTTGGCATCAACACTGTTTGTCCCAGCTTTTCTCGTAAATAGGCCCTTAATTGAAAATAACAGAAAAGAGTGTTATTTGATATTTTATATTTATTTTTTAATTGATCAAACGACATCAATATACCTCCTTCGAAACAATCACCTATATATTTAATCCCCTTTTGGAACCAATTATGTAAAAGTTTATTGTCCATTGGAAAAGGAATAAGCCTATTTTGAATTAAAGTTCTTTTTGCCAATAAAGATTTCTTTATCTCATCATCTATATTTACCTTATTCCATAAATCAATCAAGTGTCTTAATATAGGAGATTCTTTTTTTTCCCATATCCATTTGGATTCCCATTTATATATAAAATCTTCCGGTATATTTTCTCCTAACTTATCCAATTCTATTTTAATCCATGCCGATTTTTCTTCATCAAAAAAAAAGACGCAATAAATCTAAGTTGATTTGCTTTATAATAATTCTTAAAATTTGGAAGTTGTAACCCTCCTAGGTCAAATTTACATGTCAATTTTTCCAATGATATTCTTGACATCTTACCTTTCCAAAGAAATTTCCTTACAAATTTATTCAGTTCTTGAAAAAACTTCTGAGGTAATTGTATTGGTAAATTTTGAAATAAATATTGCAATCTAGGAATATATTCATTTTTACAGCGTCAACTCTACCTATTAATGTTATTGGTAACATCATTGATTTATCAAGATCCTCTTCTATTTTTTTTAATAATGGCAAATAATTTTGTTTATATAAATTTTTTACATCATTATCAACTCTAATACCTAAATATTTTATCCCATTCGTTGACCATCTAAATTGAGTTGCTAATCGACATTGATTGTAATTTCCTTTGGTGAGGGGTAAAATTTCACTTTTATCCCAATTTACTTTATAGCCTAATACTTTCCCATATTCTTCCAATCTAAAATATAATCTTTGCAACGATTGCAATGGGTTTGTTAAATAAATCAAAACATCATCAGCAAATAAATTAATCTTATATTCTTCTTGATTAACTCTAAAGACCCCAATATCTGAATCTGTTCTAATTAATTCTGCTAATGGTTCCATTGCCAACACAAATAAAGCAGGTGATAATGGGAAGCCTTTTCTAGTTGACCTCATTAAGCAAAATGGTGTTGAAATCTGACCATTTGTAACTACTTTAGTTTGAGGATTAGTATTTAAAGTTTTAATCCATTGTATAAAAGATTTTCCTAACTCATATTTTTCCAATACCTTAAATAAAAAATCCCATTCCAATCTATCAAACGCTTTTTCTGCATCCAAAGCAACTGCCACACTCATTTCCTCTCTTTTTTGTGCCAGATGAATAATACTAAGTAACCGAGTTATATTATCCATTGATTGTCTATTTTTAATAAAACCTGTTTGATCCATATGTATTAATTTTGGTAAATATTTAGATATTCTATTAGATAAAATTTTTGCTAGTATTTTATAATCTGTATTCAACAAAGAAATAGACCTGTATGATGTTGGTTTTAAAGGGTCTCTGTCTTTTTTTTTGGCAATACAGTTATGATCGCTGTTAAAAAAGATTGTGGAAGTTTATGCATTCTTTCCACTTGGTATATTAATTCCATAAAAGGAGGAATTAATAAATCTTTAATTTTTTTTATAAAACTCAGGAGGAAAACCATCTTCTCCTGGGGATTTATTACTCTGAAGTGATCCTAAAGCTTCTTCAACCTCGTTTAATGTAAAGGGCATATCTAATCCTTTCTGTTCTTCCAAATTTAATTTTGGAAGGGTTATTTGTGATAAAAATGTATCTATCTCAGCAGTCTTATTTTGTGATTCTGATTGATATAGTTCAGCATAAAAATTTTTGAAAGTTTCATTAATTTCTAAAGGCTTATAAGTAACCTTATTTACACTTGTTCTAATTGCATTTATTGTTTTAGAAACCTGTTCTGTTTTCAACTGCCAAGCAAGAATTTTATGCGATCTTTCACCTAATTCATATTTCTGTTTAGTTCTCATAATTACTTTTTCTGTACGATATGTCTGGAGTGTATTATATTGTAGTTTTTTTATTAACAAGTTGTCTTCCTTTTTCTTCTGTCATATATCTTTGAGATTCTTTTTCTAACTTTATGATATCTTTTTCCAATTGATCTATTTCTGCTGCATATTCCTTTTTAATCTTAGATGTATAACTTATAATCTGACCCCTTAAATATGCTTTCATCGCTTCCCATAATACAAATTTATCCTCAACTGAATGTAGATTTATATCCAAAAAAAATGAATTTGTTTTTTCATAAAATCACAAAAATCTTGACGTTTTAATAGAGTTGAATTAAATCTCCATCTATAAATCGATTCCTCCTTATCCATCATTATCATTGTCAAGGGGGAATGATCTGACAATATTCTTGCTTTATATTCCCCACTTTTCACTCTATCTTGAATATTTTTTGATACTAAAAAAAAATCAATCCTTGAGTAAGTTTTATGTCTGTTTGAATAAAATGAGTAATCTCTTTCTCTTGGATTAATTTTTCTTCATATATCAAGCAGATTTAAATCTTTCATTAATGATAAAGTTAGTTTTGTTACTTTTGATTTTATAGCACCTTTAGTTGATCTTTCCAGAACTGGATCTAAACAAAAATTAAAATGTCCACCTATTAACATTTTATCATGTGCATCAGCCAAGTTCAAAAAAACTTCTTGTATAAATTTTGCATCATTTTCATTTGGTGAATAAATGTTCATAAAAGTCCATAATTCTGAAAAAAATTGACAATGTATAATCACATATCCCCCCAGAATCAATTATTACATTTTCTATTTTAATTGGTAAAGATTTATTAACCAGAATTGCAACTCCTCTCGATTTTGATGCAATGACATTTCCAACCCAATCTCTCTTTATTTTCTTATGTTCTGTTTCTGTTAAATGTGTTTCTTGTAAAAAAAAAGCTATATCTCCTTTCATTTTCTTAATATATGTTAAAACACTTTTTCTTTTCACAGGTCCATTAATTCCATTTAAATTAAAACTTAAAAAATTAAGTAAATTAATCATTCATAGTACCTTGGGAATTCTTTAAAATTCTCCATGTTGCTATGAGTCTCTCCCCAATCATCCAGGCAAAGAAGAAGAAAAATAGAAAAAAGATAATATATAAGAAAAAAAACAAAATACCCCCCCCCACTAATGTTGCAAATAAAAAGAACACAACATTACCCCCCCCCATTTTACGGGTCACGGCAATCGCCATGATTGTACACGTGAAACTCGCAGCTATCAATCAGGAGCTCCCCCAGCTCCCCCACAAAAAAAAGGAAAAATATATTAATAAAGAAAAGAAAAAAATAATAATAATTAATGTCTCTACTCTCAATTAATACTCCTCGACCGTTTTTTTTTCTTATAAATGTCCATCAGGTCCAACCTTGTTTCAGTCTTCATCATTAGATCATTTCATTTCTATAATTCTTTAGTCTTCTTCATGGACATCAGGTAATTCTTGTACAAATTCCTCCGCTTTCCAGTAGTCAACGAAGATTCCTCTTTCTCCATTATCCAGGAAAATTATCAATTTTGCTGGGTAGCTCAATAAAAATTTATAGCCCTTTTCCCATAAAGATTTTTTCACTGGATTAAATTTCTTCCGCTTCTTCAACAGATCGTAGCTTATGTCTGGATAAAAAAAAACTCTTTTCCCTTCTACTATCAATGGCCCATTTCTCTTTTTAGCACCTTGAGTAGCTGCCTTCAAGATCATTTCTTTATCTTGATACCTTAAACATTTTATCAAAATTGATCTCGGATTTTGATCTTGTTGAGGTCGTGGTCTTAAAGCTGTGTGCTCTTTCAATTTCAATTACTTGACTTCCTTCTTTCATTTCCAAAATTTTCGGAATCCATTCTTGAAAGAATTTTATTGGATTTTCTCCTTCTGTACCTTCCATAAGACCAACAATTTTAATATTATTTTGTCTACTAGAGTTCTCAAGTGCATCCATTATTTCCATCATCCGTTTTCTTTCTGTTGTCCAGGCATGATTATCGTATTCTATCTTAGCTATTCTTTCCGTGTTTTCTTCTATTTTTACTTCCATCTCTTTAACTTTATTATCCATCTTCTTTTGTTCTTCCACCACATTATCAAGTGTATTCTGTATGCTTCTTATATCTATTCTTATAGCTTTAAATTCATTCGCCATATCTGTTCTTATAACTTTTAATTCATTCTTTATATATATCAGGATATCTTTTATGTCTCCTTTAATCTCTTCCTTCTTTTCTTCTTCTTTTTCTTCTGGATTTCCCAAAGAGTCTGTTTCAACTTCCGACTCACTTTCAATTTCACTTCCAACCGTACTTGAAGCTTGTAGTTTTGTTAACATCTGTTCATGCATACTTTCGCGCATGCGTTGTTCTTGCCGTTTCTTCGTACAGACCGCCGACATTGCTGCAACTTCTTTTCCCGCATCATCAGAAATGCCTTGCACTTCGTCGGGAGAAGATCCAACTTGAGTCCGATGCTTCGCCAAGATGGCTAGGCCTTTTTCCCCACCGATTTGCGCAGTCTTCGAAGTAGTAACTTTCTTCTGTTTCAGTTTAGGAGCCATATCAAAAGATAATCCTGAGTTGCTTATAAATAGTTTCTAATAGATATTTGTTAACTCTTCTTCATTTAAACCCTATTTCATTACTTTTTGCGAGGGAGCTGGAATCCCAACGTCTCGACCCTACGTCGTCACGTGACATCCCCCCCCCCCCCCGGAGTTTCCTTGAAAATATTTCTATCCCTCAATCTCACACAAGAATTTCCAACAGATGGAACACCAAATATGTCATCACATCTCCCCATGTCGAACAGAGGATGCAAACTAATTGACAACGTGCTTTGAGATATTGGAGCCATGAAAGGTGTCAGAGGAATGCAAGTCTTTCTGTGAAGGCCAATCAGCTCCAGCCAATGTTTTTAAAAGTATATTCCTATCAGATACAAAATAGAGCTCGTAACATTATATCTCAATTACATTTCAGAAGGCAATTTGTATTTCAAAAGATGAAAGTAATTTGAACATTAATCACAAAATCTTGCAGTATAGTTACTTCCATGCCACCTATCAAGTAACCCACCTGCCCCAATTACATTTTTGCCTTTACACCTTCACCACTCCACCATCATCCCTTCATTCCTGCAGTATTCCCACCGCCCATCTACACCAGGGCCAATATGACAAGCCAATTAACCTACTAGCCAGAAACCAAAAGCACTCAGGGAAACCCCAAAGAGAGACAGGGAGAACGTGAAAACTCCACAGACTGACCCCAAGGCCAAGATCAAAACGCTGGCCTCCTTAGCTTAAGGGGAGCAGTGGTAACTGTTGCATCACTGCAAACAGAACAATTTCCTTTCAGAACACAATAGGTTAATTTTATTGAATGGAAACAGAATAGTGTTAATAACTCTACCTGTGCAACCTCCACCACCACTCCCCAGACACTTAGTCACAGTTCTAAAATGTGATCCTGGTGGTTCACGTGACTTACAGTTGGTAGATTCTAAATGACCGATTGATTCAAAAGGTTTCCTGATTAGAAGGTATTTCAAATTCAAGAGCTCACAACAAGACGCACTTCTTTTTCTTTGTAGTGCTCTTTTCTTATCTTAGTTTCGGGTTTAGCTATTTATCTAGCAATGCAGAGTGGAGTAGCCCCTTCTGGTCCTTCGAGCCACACTGCACTAGCAACCCCACAACCCTGATCAGCTCTATCCTAATCACGGGACAATTTACAATGACCAATTAACCTACCTGGTACATCTTTGGACTGCGGGTGCAAACTGGAACAGTTGGAGAAAACCCATTCATTCCACAGAGACTCCTTACAGAACAGTGCCAGAATTGAACTTCGAACTCCGCAACACCCCGAGCTGTAACAGCGTTGTACTAATCACTATGCTACCACTGAAGCCATTATATGTATACATTTTCCTTATAATGTACACTTTCCTAATAATAGGATTAAGCATTTGTTGATTAGGTCATTTTAAACAACCAACTTCCTTTTTGGGATGCAATTTTTATGTAAGTATGTACTAATTAAATAATACTCAAACAAACAAAAATATTGATCTAGGTTGACCACCTCAAATCCAGTAATCAGTAATCTTGTTCCAACGCTGCTTTGGACATGATTTTCACCAGCCTGCTTTGAAATTTCCTGCATTGCTGTGCTGACCCATCGCCACTATTCTGGTGGCACCATTAGCAGAATCAGCTGTCGGCACGGTCTTTAAAAGAAGCAAGTCATTCCTCTGTGTTATTCTGCATTTATTTTTATAACCTGTTCTCTTCTAGCCCCAGTCACGTCTTTGTTGAATAAAGTGCTTCTTGTGTGTAAAGTGCAAACACCATAAGTTATCTCCACAGTGGTGTGTCTGTGAAAAGCATATGTGACTTGTATAACATTGGCTTTTCCACAGTTAATAAAAGAAAGAAACAAAAAGAAAAGTTGCTCCAAGTCTTTGCTGACAGTGAATCAAAAAAACAGACGTGCACAAGGAAAGCAATGAAAGATGTTCACAACTAGATGAAATTCTAATGTGGAAAGACGTTAATGTATACTGTATATTTTGAGGGAGTAGACAATTCAAAAGGCAGGAATAGAAAGGATTCTGTTCATTGCTACTATTGGCAAAATGCTCTCATTGCAATACTTAATAACTAAATAGCTTGGAAACAACAGTGAGCAGATTATTTTGATTCAGCCCATAATGAATAACCCATTTTTATTTATAAATCATCTCACCTGTTTAATGTGAACTTTATCAGGTTTTACTGCAGTTCCATTAATGGATCCCACATTTGGTAACAAATTGCTACATACTTTTGCCCAGGATATAGGAGTAGGTGAGGTAATGAGGATCCTTGTCTTTATACTCCAGTCAGTGTAGCAGTCTGGGTAAATAGTGGGCTGCTCTTCACTACATTCACCAGATGCCTAAGAGAGTAACATTTTAAAAATTAATCCTGGAATTTATCCAATCAACAAGTATAGACAAATAGTACAGACATTTAATGCAAGACCAATTAATTCCTGGGAATGTTTTACTTGCAGTTTCTGATGGCAGGCAGTTGTATATTTGCATAAAACTGTATTTTTATATTTTTACTGTTCAAATGATTCTAAAACTAATACTGAGTAAAAGGATCATTAGATTGATACAGGTTTCCCCCGCTATCCGAAGGTAGAGTGTTCCGTTGAAACCGTTTGTAAGCTGAAATGTCAGAAATCGAAGAAGCAATTACCATTAACTTATATGGGAAAAATTTTTGAGCATTCCCAGACCTAGAAAATAACCAACCAAATCAAAGCAAATAATACATAAAACCTAAAATTACATCAACATATAGTAAAAAATAATATATGATAAATATACAGCCTATTTACAGCCCAAGTAGAAATATTGTTTGTACAGCGTAGTTTCACTTCTCAGAATGGGGAAGACAGCGAGCCAAAATTCACCCAATTCATTCTTCAAGGGCCCAACATTGTTCTTAACTATCTTCTTTCTCTTCACATACCTAAAAAAGCTTTTGCTATCCTCCTTTATATTCCTGGCTAGCTTGCGTTCGTACCTCATTTTTTCTCCCCGTATTGCCTTTTTAGTTAAGTTCTGTTGTTCCTTAAAAACTTCCCAATCATCTGTCCTCCCACTCAACTTAGCTCTGTCATACTTCCATTTTTTTTAATGCTATGCAATCTCTGACTTCCTTTGTCAACCCCTGTGGCCCCTTTCCCCCCTTTGAATCCTTCCTTCTCCGGGGGATGAACTGATTTTGCACCTTGTGCATTATTCCCAAGAATACCTGCTATTGCTGTTCCACTGTCTTTTCTGCTAGGATATCCGTCCAGTTAACTTTGGTCAGCTCCTCCCTCATGGCTCCATAGTTTCCCCGTTCAACTGCAACGCTGACACCTCCGAGCTGCCCTTATCCTTCTCAAATTGCAGATAAAAACTTATCATATTATGGTCACTACCTCCTAATGGCTCCTTTACTTCAAGATCACTTATCAAATCCTGTTCATTACATAACACTAAATCCAGAATAGCCTTGACCCTGGCCGGCTCTCATACAAGCTGTTCCAAGAATGCATCCCGTAGGCACTCCACAAACTCCCTATCCTGTGGTCCAGCACCAACCTGACTCTCCCAATTCACCTGCATGTTGAAATCCCCCATAACTACTGTGACATTACCTTTGCCACATGCCAATGTTAACTCCTTATTCAACTTGCATCCAATATCCATGTTACTCTTTGGGGGCCTGTAGACAACACCCATTAGGGTCCTTTTGCCCTTACTGTTCCTCAGTTCTATCCACACAAACTCTACTTCTCCTGATCCTATGTCCCCCCTTGCAAAGGACTGAATCTCATTCCTCACCAACAGGGCCACCCCACCCCCTCTGCCCACATTTCTGTCCCTATGATAGCACGTATACCCTTGTACATTCATTTCCCAGGTCTGATCTCCCTGCAGCCATGTCTCCGTTATGCCAACAACATCATAGTTACTCATTTGCACCTGAGCTTCAAGCTCATCCGCCTTATTTCTGACACTTCGTGCATTCAGATATAGAACTTTTAGCCCATTTCTCCTCTTTCTGCTTGAATCGCTGCCTGTTGTGCTTAACCCAGCTCCCCGAACTCCCATCGGGCTATACGCCCCTAGAAATCTGTTGTCCTTCCTAAATTCACTTATTCTTTCTGCACATATAACTCCATGTTCTGTCAGACCATCCCTCTGTACATGTGTCCTCCTTATCACTTGTTCCGCCTCACCTTTCTCTACTACACACTTAATATTCCGGAACCGTGTAGTCCCCACCTGTCCTTTATTCTTCCTCTCGCTATTCTCCCTCACATTCTGGATCCCCGCCCCCTGCAAATTTAGTTTAAACCCCTGCAAAAAGCCTAGCAAACTTCCCTGCAAGAATGTTAGTACCGCTCCAGTTCAGGTGTAAACCGTCCCTTCGGAACAGATCCCACCTTCCCTGGAATAAAGCCCAATTATCTAAAAACCTGAAGCCCTCCCTCCTGCACCATACTCTCAGCCAATTTGCAGGTCCAGATGGTCTGCATCCTAGGGTACTAAAGGAGGTGGCCCTGGAAATTGCGGATGCATTGGTAATCATTTTCCAATGTTCCTTAAATTCAGGATCAGTTCCTAAGGATTGGAGAATGGCTAATGTTATCCCACTTATTAAGAAAGGAGGGAGGGAGAAAGCAGAGAACTATCGACCTGTCAGCCTGACATCGGTGGTGGGGAAGATGCTAGTGTCCATTGTTAAAGATGAAATAGTGGCATATCTAGATAGCAGTGATAGGATTGAGCCGAGTCAACATGGATTTACCAAGAGTTTTTCGAGGATGTAACCAGGAAGTTAGATGGGGGAGATCCAGTGGATGTAGTGTACCTCGATTTTCAGAAGGCATTTAATAAGGTCCCACATAGGAGATTGGTGGGTGAAATCAGAGCTCATGGCATTGGGGGGAAGATATTGACATGGATAGAAAACTGGTTGGCAGATAGAAAGCAAAGGGTAGCAGTGAATGGGTGTTTCTCGAAATGGCAGGTGGTGACTAGAGCTGTTTACACTTTACGTCAACGATTTAGATGAAGGCATTGAGAATAACATCAGCAAATTTGCTGATGATACTAAGCTGGGTGGCAGTGTGACATGTGATGAGGATTCAGGGTGACTTGGATAGGCTGGGTGAGTGGGCAGATACTTGGCAGATGACATTTAATGTGAATAAGTGTGAGGTTATCCACTTTGGGGGTAAGAACAGGAAGGCAGATTATTATCTGAACGGTGTAGAGTTAGGTAAGAGAGAAATACAAAGAGATCTAGCAGTCCTTGCTCATCAGTCACTGAAGGTGAATGAGCAAGTGCAGCAGGCAGTGAAGAAGGCTAATGGAATGTTGGTCTTTATTACATAGGGAATTGAGTACAAGAGCAAGGAAATCCTCTTGCATTTGTACAGAGCCCTGGTGAGACCACACCTGGAGTATTGTGCACAGTTTTGGTCTCCAGGGTTAAGGAAGGACATCCTGGCTATAGAGGAAGTGCAGCGTAGATTCACAAGGTTAATTCCTGGGATGTCTGGACTGTCTTACGCAGAGAGGTTAGAGAGACTGGGCTTGTACATGCTGGAATTAAGGAGATTGAGAGGGGATCTGATTGAACCAAATAAGATTATTAAGGGATTGGACAAGATAGAGGCAGGAAATATGTTCCAGATGCTGGGAGAGTCCAGTACCAGAGGGCATGGTTTGAGAATAAGGGGCAGGTCATTTAAGACAGAGTTAAGGAAAAACTTCTTCTCCCAGAGAGTTGTGGGGGTCTGGAATGCACTGCCTCGGAAGGCAGTGGAGGCCAATTCTCTGGATGCTTTCAAGAAGGAGCTAGATAGGTATCTTATGGATAGGGGAATCGAGGGATATGGGGACAAGGCAGGAACCGGGTATTGATAGTAGATGATCAGCCATGATCTCAAGATGGTGGTGCAGGCTCGAAGGGCCAAATGGTCTACTTCTGCACCTATTGTCTATAAAATAGATTTGGAGAGGAAAAAAAAATTGGCACGTACACGCATGCATACACACCTGCCCGCACAAGGCTTCACGGTCATGGTAGTCTTTCTCGGGGTAAACACACATATAAAGCAGGCGTCTTTTTTTTCGTTAAAGCAAAAATCCTCTTTGGTTAGCAAAAACATGTGCTAATGTAGGTCTTTCGTAACATCGTAAAGCGAACGTTCAAAAAACGGGGGCCACCTGTAGTTACCACTTTTATTTATTTTTCTTCTGTTTATTGAGATATGCCGCGGACTAAGCTCTTCCAGACCTTCGAGCTGTGCCGCCAAGCAATCACTTATTTAACCCGAGCCTAATCACCGGACAATTTACAATGACCAATTAACCTCCCAATCAGTACATCTTTGGACTGCGGGAGGAAACCAGAGCACCTGGAGGAAACCCACGCAGTCACGGGGAGAATGTACAAACCTCACGGACAATGGCTGGAATCTTCTTGTGTTCACATCAGCTAAACTTGTTGGATAGTCTCTTAACAAATACACGCCAATATAGAAATAATGAAGCTCACATAATAAGGTTAAAGGAAAACAACCAAGGAATCCTCACTTCCCATTTTTTGTGCTTATTCACGAATTCAGAGAGCATTCCATTGGCTCCCAAATGTACTGATTTTCCCAAACACAGCAACATAAATGCTGTAGAAGATACGGCTGGAACTTACTGTGCCAGGTTGGCTGACACCCCCTCCCCCCATGACAGATTCCAGGATTTCTAGAACTTTGGCACCTTAAAGACACTGTAGTCCCTTGGGTAACACAGCCTCTTTTTAAGTCTGCCAAAAACCTCTTTATATCCTCACACTGGAACTGAGCAGTGTAGAACGCTCAATCACTGTATTCACCCAGCTAGCTCCAAACCTTCACTCACAGTGCTAGCAGTATCAAGGATGCTCTGCAGGAAAGAGAACTTCCCTATGAGACGTCAGCTGAGCCAACAAAGGCAGCTACCAGGATACTATCTTTTTCCCCAGAATCACAGGCCTGTGAATCTTTAGGATCACGGTTTAGCATAAAAATATCTGGGTATCAAAATCTTTGTCAGGCAATTCACATGTAAAGATGAGCGCATATCAGATAATAGATGTCCCAGTATCACAGTGGGAGGTAAAATCTTCTCATTTATTTTATACTCTGCCCTTCACACTCTCATACATCTCTGGTGTTTGGCATTGTACTTTATAACCTGCAATATTCAGCAGTGTTTTCACGTACCATTGCCATGGAGTGAAATTATCTTCTTTTCTCTAGTGGCCACCAAAAGCAGCCATCAGCAATACCAGTCGCAGTATCTCAAGCCGGCTTTATAGATCATAGTAATTTTCAAATCTCTCTCCTAATGCTGCAAGCCTCAATACAGTGATAAATATTATTAATTTACATTACCAGCAGGGAATACAAAGAAGTAAAGTTAATTCCAACAATTTTCAGTCCCTATCAAGAGATCAGCCCCAGTGAATTCTTCAAAGAAATAGGGATTCACATTTGCTGGCTGGAGCTGAGGTTTGGATTCCACTGTTGAACAGCACCACACCTTTAACATGGGCCGACAAGCAAATGAAACAGAATTCCATCCCACCCACTCCTCGTATAAAGTCAATTTTGAAAAGGTAATGGTCAGCCCTGAAGACTGAATTATGTAAATTTCATTAGAATTAAGCACAATTCCATAATGATAGCCACATACACACAGTACACGTACAATACACACTACTCGTGCATACGTAGGAGGGTCCTTTTGAAATGATGGCTCAATAACCTCAAGCTTCAGCACCTATGTATATACCAAAGTGTTTCACTCTGATTACATTTTCCATATAACTTGGATTTATATCACACCTTTAACACGGAAAGTGTTCCAAGGTGCATCAGAAAAACCAAATGAATCTTTAATTGCCATCTCGCTTTAGAGAAGCATGGCCATCAGCAAGTTATTCAGCCTCCTATGCTCTCTGCATCTCTTTAGGTTCTGAGCTTTCTGTTAGAAAGCATTTGCAGAATTTGTTTCTTTTCCCCATGAAGAATGAAAGAGCTTTCAATCCAGGAAATCCTTAAATTATCTGTGAATTAGCTCCTGTTATCTTCTGATAATTCTCACACGGCTCTTCTTAAAAGAGAAGCCGAATGTCTCTTTGCAGGAACTAGTTTTGGCAGAACTCAAGGCAGCCTATAAGCTATGAACACTTTGTGGCACTTGTAGGCTGGAAGTTGACACATTGTCTGTGAGGCTCTGGCTGAGAGGAGCTACTTCTGTAAGGTCCTTGATAACTTTGGCACTATCTTCTTGCAGCTTTCGTTCGGTACTGTCCAGGGGCCAGATTGATGAAGAGTACTGAGTGGATTTCACACCACAGGGAATATAGAAATAATACCAGGGGTGCTACTCAGCAAAACTTTTCAAATTCAGAATCAGAATCAGGTTTATTATCACCAGCATGTGACGTGAAATTTGTTAACTTAGCAGCAGCAGTTCAATGCAATAGTAATCTAGCAGAGAGAGAAAAAGATAATAAATAAGACATAATAAATAAACAAGTAAATCAATTATATATATTGAATAGATTTTTTTAAATGTGCAAAAACAGAAATATTGTATATTAAAAAAGTAAGGCATTGTCCAAAGCTTTGGTGTTCATTTAGGAATAAGAGAGTCGAGGGGAAGAAACTGTTCCTGAATAGCTGAGTGTGTGCCTTCAGGCTTCTGTGTCTCCTACCTGATGGTAATAGTAAGAAAAGGGCATTCCCTGGATGCTGGAGGTCTTTAATAGTGGATGCTGCCTTTCTGAGACACCGCTCCCTAAAGATGTCCTGGGTACCTTGTAGGCTAGTGCCCAAGATGGAGCTGACTAGATTTACAAGCTTCTGCAGCTTCTTTCGGTCCTGTGCAGTAGCCCCTCCATACCAGACTGTGATGCAGCCTGTCAGAATGCTCTCCACGGTACAACTAAAGAAGTTTTTGAGAATATTTGGTTGCATGCCAAATCTCTTCAAACTCCTAATGAAGTACAGCAGTTGTCTTGCCTTCTTTATAACTACATCGATATGTTGGGCCCAGGTTAGACCCTCAAAGATCTTGACACCCAGGAACTTGAAGCTGCTCACTCTCTCCACTTCTGATCCCTCTATGAGGATTAGTATGTGTTCCTTTGTCTTAAGCACAATCAGCTCTTTCGTTTTACTGATGTTGAGTGCTAGGTTGTTGCTGCGGCACCACTCCACTAGTTGGCATATCTCAATCCCGTATGCCCTCTTGTCACCATCTGAGATTCTACCAACAATAGTTGTATCATCAGCAAATTTATAGATGGTATTTGAGCTATGCCTAGCCACACAATCATGTGTATTTAGAGAGTAGAGCAGCGGGCTAAGCACACACTCCTGAGGTGCGCCAGTGTTGATTATCAGCGAGGAGGATATGTTATCACCAATCCACACAGACTGTGCCAGTTATGAAGTCGAGGATCCAATTGCAGAGGGAGTTACAGAGGCCCAGGTTCTGCAACTTCTCATTCAGGATTATGGGAATGATGGTATTAAATACTGAGCTATAATCGATGGACATCATCCTGACGTAAGAGTTTGTGTTGTCTAGGTGGTCTAAAGCCGTGTGGAAAGTCATTGAGATTGTGTCTGCCATTGGCCTATTGTGACGATAGGCAAATTGCAATGGGTCCAGGTCCTTGCTGAGGCAGGAGTTCAGTCTAGTCATGACCAATCTCTCACTGTCGATATGAGTGCTATGGGGCGATAGTCATTAAGACAGCCCACATTATTCTTCTTAGGGATTGGTATAATTGTTGCCTTTTTGAAGTGGGAACTTCTGCCTGTAGCAGTGAGAGGTTGAAAATGTCCTTGAATACCCCCACTAGTTGGTTACATATATTGGAATTCATAAATGAACCACTGTCAGCGTCCTCTCCAAGGCCAACATCCCCAGGTTCGAGGTTCTACATACAGTCAGTGTTATAGTTTGGTCATCGAGAAAACTGTAAACAGTCTGTTCCACCAAGATTTGTTTTTTTTTTAATTTTTTTTTGAATTTTCAAATAGGTTACAGAAAGAAAAAAAAATTGTCAACCCTTCCCCCTCCCCTTAATTCCTCCCCCAAAAAAAAGAGAAGAAAAAAGAAAGAAAGAATGCCTGGATACTGGAAGATCCCCACATGCTCCATGGAGTTCATAGTAGCTTTAATATGTATATTTAATTCTTTCCCCAGATAACCAATAATTTTATCTTCGGAGCACCTATATATTTAATCCTATCTTTTTTAAATAAGGGCGCTAAATTTTCAGAAATATTTCATATTTATCTCTTAAATTATAAGTAATTTTTTCAAGTGGAATGCAGCTAAATATTTCATTCTTCCAACGATCTATACTTAAGTATGAATCTGATTTCCAAGTAACAGCAATAGCCTTTTTGGCTGCTGTCAATGCAATTTTTATGAATTCTTTCTGATATTTATTCAATTTGGATTTCGATGTTATCCTTTCAATATCGCCTAGTAAAAATAATGCTGGATTACGTGGAAGTTGTATTCCAATAATTTGTTCCAGTAAAACTCTTAAATTTGTCCAAAAAGGTTGAATTTTAAAACAAGACCAAGTAGAGTGTAAAAAAAGTACCAATTTCTTGATTACATCGAAAACATTGATGAGATAAATTTGAGTTTAATCTATTTATTTTTTGTGGTGTAATATATATTTGATGTAAAAAGTTATATTGTACTAATCTTAGTCGAACATTTATTGTATTTGTCATACTGTCAAGACATAATCTTGACCAACTTGTTTCATCAATTTTAATATTCAAATCAGTTTCCCATTTTTGTCTTGACTTGTGAATTCCTTGTTTAATTGCCTGTTTTTGTATCAAATTATACATACCAGAAATAAATTTTTAAATTTTTCCTTTATGAATTAAAGTTTCTATTTCATTAGGTTTTGGCAATAACATTGTTTGACCCAGTTTATCTCTTAAATAAGCCCTTAATTGGAAATTACAGAAAAGAGTGTTATTTGATATTTTATATTTATTCTTTAATTGGTCAAATGACATTAATACACCTCCTTCAAAACAGTCTCCTATATATCTAATCCCTTTGTGAGTTATATAAAAGTTGATTATCCATTGTAAAAGGGATAAGTTTATTTTGAATTAAAGGTCTCTTTGCTAATAAAGATTTCTTTATCTCATCATCAACATTTATTTTATTCCATAAATCAATCAAATGTTTTAGTATAGGAGATTCTTTCTTTTCCTGTATCCATTTAGATTCCCATTTATATATAAAATCTTCTGGTATATTTTCTCCTATTTTATATAATTCTATTCTAATCCATGCCGGTTTATCTTCATCAAAAAAAGATGCAATAAATCTAAATTGATTTGCTTTGTAATAATTCTTAAAATTTGGTAATTGTAACCCTCCTAGGTCAAATTTCCATGTCAATTTTTCCAACGATATTCTTGACATCTTACCTTTCCAAAGGAATTTCCTCACACATTTATTTAACTCTTGAAAAAACTTCTGCGGTAATTGTATTGGTAGTGTTTGGAATAAATATTGTAATCTAGGGAATATATTCATTTTTACAACATTGACTCTACCTATTAATGTTATTGGTAACATCATCCATTTATCAAGATCCTCTTGAATTTTTTTCAATAATGGCAAATAATTTAGTTTATATAAATTCTTTATATCATTATCAACTCTTATACCTAAATACTTTATACCATTTATTGGCCATCTAAATTGAGTTATTAATCAACATTGACTATAATCTCCTTTAGTAAGGGGTAAAATTTCACTTTTATCCCGATT
The DNA here is from genome assembly GCF_030144855.1 of Hypanus sabinus. Taxonomy (NCBI): domain Eukaryota; kingdom Metazoa; phylum Chordata; class Chondrichthyes; order Myliobatiformes; family Dasyatidae; genus Hypanus; species Hypanus sabinus. Next base: position 33,397,210 of record NC_082715.1, on the reverse strand, counting down.
TATTTTATACCCTGATATTTTCCCATATTCTTCCAATCTAGAAGATAATTTACGCAACAAATGCAATGGGTTAGTTAGATAAATCAGAACATCATCAGCAAATAATTTAATCTTATATTCCTCCTGATTAACTCTGAAACCCATAATATCTGAGTCAGTTCTAATTAATTCAGCTAATGGTTCTATCGCCAGCACAAATAAAGCAGGTGATAATGGACAACCTTGTCCAGTTGACCTTGTTAACTGAAATGATGTTGAAATTTGGCCATCTGTAACCACTTTAGCTTTGGGGTTAGTATTTAAGGTTTTAATCCATCTTATAAAAGATACTCCTAAACCATATTTTTCCAAAACCTTAAATAAAAAATCCCATTCCAATCTATCAAATGCTTTTTCTGCATCCAAAGCAACTGCCACACTCATTTCTTCCCTCTTTTGTCCCAAATGAATTATGCTAAGTAACCGAGTTATATTATCTGCCGATTGTCTATTTTTAATAAATCCTGTTTGGTCCATGTGTATTAATTTTGGTAAGTATTTAGATAATCTATTAGATAAAATCTTTGCTATTTTTTTATAGTCTGAGTTCAACAAAGAAATAGGTCTATATGTTGTTGGCTTTAAAATATTTCTTTTTTTGGCAATACTATTAAAATAGCTGTCGAAAAAGATTCTGGAAGTTTATGCGTTCTTTCCGCTTGATGTATTAGCTCCATAAAAGGAAGAATTAATAAATCTTTAAACTTTTTGTAAAATTCAAGCGGAAAACCATCTTCTCCTGGAGATTTATTACTCTGAAGTGATCCTAGAGCTTCTTCGACCTCTTTTAATGTAAAAGGCACATCTAATCCCTTCTGTTCTTCCGAATTCAATTTTGGGAGAGTTATTTGTGATAAAAACCTTTCTATCTCAACAATATCATTTTGTGATTCTGATTGATATAGTACAAAATTTAAAAATTTACGTTTCATTGATTTCTAAAGGTTTATAAGTAATTTTATTTACACTTGTTCTAATTGCATTTATCGTTTTGGAAGCCTGGTCTGTTTTTAACTGCCAAGCAAGAATCTTGTGTGATCTTTTACCTAGTTCATAATATCTCTGTTTAGTTTTCATAATTGCTTTTTCTGTTCAGTATGTCTGAAGTGTATTATATTGTAGCTTCTTATTAACAAGTTGTCTTTGTTTTTCTTCTGTCATATATCTTTGAGATTCTTTTTCTAGTTTTGTAATCTCTTTTTCCAATTGATCTATTTCTACCATATATTCCTTCTTAATTTTAGAAATATAACTTATCATCTGGCCTCTCAAATATGCCTTCATCACTTCCCATAATATAAATTTATCATCAACTGAATGCAAGTTTGTATCTAAAAAAAACTGAATCCGTTTTTTCATAAAATCACAAAAATCTTGACGTTTTAAATAATATTGAATTAAATCTCCATCTGTAAATCGATTCCTCCTTATCCATCATTATTATTGTCATTATCAAGGGGGAATGATCTGACAATATTCTTGCTTTATATTCCATATTTTTCACTCTGTCTTGAATATTCGCTGATAGTAGGAAAAAAATCTATCATTGAATAAGTTTTATGTCTATTTGAATAAAATGAATAATCTTTCTCTTGGGTTAATTCTTCATCTTTCATCAATGATAAAGTTAATTTTGCTACTTTTGGTTTTGTAACAACCTTTGTTGACCTATCTAAAACTGGGTCTAGACAAAAGTTAAATTCTCCACCTATTAATATTTTATCGTGTGTGTCAGCCAAATTCAAAAAAGCCTCTTGTATAAATTTTACATTGTTTTCATTTGGTGCATAAATATTCATAAGAGTCCATAGTTCTGAAAAGATTTGACAATGTATAATTACATATCTTCCCGCAGAATCAATTAATACATTTTGTATTTTAATTGGTAAAGTTTTGATGACCAAAATTGCAACTCACCTCACTTTTGAATTAAATGAAGCTGTTTTAACATTTCAGACCTAGTCTCTCTTTAATTTCTGATGTTCTATCTCTGTTAAATGTGTTTCTTATATAAAAGCTATGTCTATTTTCATTTTTTCTTAATGTGTGTTAAAATTCTTTTTCTTTTCACCGGTCCATTAAGCCCAGTAACATTAAAACTTTAAAAATTCAGTAAATTAGTCATTATTTTTAACGGGGTTACTCCAGTCTATAATAATACATAATATTTCAACTCTCATAGTACCTTGGGGAGTTATTTTAAAATTCTCCATGTTGCTATGTGTCTCCCCTCCGAGCAGCCAGGCAAAGAAAGAAAGATAAAAGAAAAACAGATTATAAAGTAAAAAAAACAAAAAAACCCCCACTAATGTTGTGAATGATAAAAAACACAACATTACTCCCCTCCGTTGTGTGGGTCATGGCAAACGCCATGATTACATACGTGAATCCCATAGCAATCAATCCGAAGCTCCCCCGTAACATGAAAAAAGTATATATAAGAGAAGAAAAAATATCACTACTCTTGATTAATATTTCTCAAATTTTTATCTTTCTCCCCCTGTATCATATAATTAAAAGTATATTTAAATATTCTTCTATCCTTAATGTCTATCAATTCACTTCACTGTCCCTGTCTTCATCTCTAATCTGTTTCACTTTTAAATCTTTACTATGTCTAGCGAATATTTGGGAGTTCTTTTGCAAACTCCTCTGCGTCCCGATGATCAGTAAAAAATCTTCTTTTTCCGTCATCCAAAGAAATTATCAGTGTTGCCGGGTGGTGCAATATAAATTTATAACCCTTTTCTCATAAAACTTTTTCCGCTGGATTAAATTCCTTCTTTCTCTTCAAAAGGTCATAACTTATATCAGGATAGAAAAGAATTGCTTTCCCTTCTATCATCAATGGCTCATTTCTCTTTCTGGCACATTGGGCAGCTGCCTTCAGGATCTTTTCTTTATCTTAATATCTTAAGCATTTTATCAAGATTGGTCGTGGGTTTTGATCAGGTTGAGGTTTTTGTCTTAAGGCTCTGTGGACTCTTTCGATTTCAATCAACTGGGTTCCTTCTTCCATTTCCAAATTTTCCGGGATCCATTTTTGAAAAAATTTTATTGGATCCTCTCCCTCTATCCCTTCTTTAAGACCAACAATTTTAATATTATTTCGTCTACTAAAATTTTTAAGTATGTCTATTTTTTCCAACAGTTGTTTTCTTTCTGATGGCCAGGCAAGAATATTATCTTCCATTTTATTCACTCTATCAATAGAGTCTCCCATTATTTCTTCCAGCTTTTCAACTTTCTTGTCCATTTTCTCCTGTTTTTTCACCATTTTATCAAACAGTCTTCATATTTTTAATATCTTCTATTATTTTTAATGTTTTTAATTCTTTTAATTCATGCATTATTTGCGCCAAAGCTTCTCTTATGTCTCCAGAATATCTTCCACCTCCAACCTCTTCCTGTTGTTCTTCTTTTACCTCCTCATCTTCATCTGTATGTTCCAGAGAATCAGAATGCACCTCGGGTTCATTTTCACTTCCACTTCCAATCATAGCTGGGATTTGTAGTTAAAATTGCTCATGTTTGCGCACGCGCAGTTCCTGTCATTAAATCTATTTAATACACATTTAGATTGCTTTTACACAGCAGGGGAATTAAAGGTAATGGGGATACAGCAGTTAAGGTATACCTGGGTCCAATATCAGATCAGCCATTATCTTATTGAAGAGTGGAACAGTCTAACTGGCCAGGTGACCACTCAAAGTGGAGAGGGAGTACTGAAAGCAATATTAAGAACCAAGTGACGCAGAATCCCTTCTTGGACTTCCAGCCAGGTCCAAGAGTTTCATTGAAATCGATGTTTCAATGAGAAACTCCGCCATCTTCATCAGGGATGATGCCTAGGCACGCCTAGTCTGGTGGTATATATATCCTATCATCCGTCCCTTCTGATTGGTTCGTCCTCAACCAATCAGGTGGTCCCAATCCATTGGCATGGCACAGTAGTTTTATGCCGTCTAAGTCAATCCTGTGGTCGTTGCGAATGCAATGTTCTGCTACCACCAATTTCTCAGGGTAACCCAAACAGATATACCTCCTATGCTCCTTGATGCAAGTTAATTCTACATATTCCTTGATCCACCTGGTAAAGGAAGCCACTGAGATGAGACTAGAATATAATGATTATCACAAAGATGAAGGTCTCACTCTAACTAAGAACTGGAATACAATTTTAAACACAGAGGGACAGCAGAAACCTGATTGGTTGAGGACCAACCAATCAAGAGGGATGAACGATGGGAGCTGATTGCATATACCGTCAGACTTGATGTGCCTAGGCATCACCTTGATGAAGATGGAAGAGTTTGTCATCAATACATCGGTTAAAATTGACACTTATACCCAGCTGGAAGCCCAAAAAGAGCTTATGTCATATACCCTGGAAAGCATTAGATCTCTTTTTGAAAAAAAAACTTAATATCTACCATTCAAGAAAATAATGAAGTTCTTAGTAAGCTGTGAAAGGAGCACATGACCTCATAACCTGGCCTATCCTATCTGCAGCAAAGTTTATGGTTCCCACATTGGCATCCTTAGTCCCTTCAAAAACCAGAGAAGAAATAAATGATCCTCAATCCTGTGGTATCACTTAAAAGCAAATATATTAGATAGCATGTTAAAGTTCAGGTTATTTTGTTTCTGTTTCAGATACGTCTGCCATAATTAGAGGATTTTTTTTTGTTATTTTGGATCTTAATATATTACATTCTAACTCTTACCACCATGGCATGATCTGATATAATGATACGACAGTTTCACTATTGCTCCTCACAGAATAGATGTATATTTAGACCATAAGACATAGGAGTAGAATTAGGCCATTCAGCCCATCTGGTCTGCTCTGCCATTCCATCATGGCTGATCCCGGATCCCACTCAACCTCGTACACCTACCTTCTCGCGATATCCTTTGATGCTCTGACCAATCAGGAAACAATCAACATCCTCCTTAAATATATGCACGGACTTGGCCTCCACCACAGATTCACTACTCTCTGGCTAAAAAATTCCCTCCTTGCCTCTGTTCTAAAAGGTCATCCCTCAATTTAGAGATTGTAACCTCTAGTTCTGGATACCCCACCACAGGAAACATCCTCTCCACATCCACCCTATCTAGTCCTTTCAACATTCAGTAGGTTTCAATGAGATCTTCCTGTATTCTTCTAAATTCAACTGAGTTCAGACCCAAAGCTGCCAAACGTCCCTCACATGTTCACCCCTTCATCTCCAGAATCATCCTCATGAACCTCCTCTGGACTCTCTCCAATGACAATGACAACACATCCTTTCTGAGATATGGGGCCCAAAACTGTTGACAATACTCCAAGTGTGGCCTGACCAGTGTCTTATAAAGACTCAGTATTATCTCCTTACTTTTATATTCTATTCCCCTTGAAATGAATGGCAACATTGCATTTGCCTTCTTTATCACAGACTCATTCTGTAAATTAACCTTCTGGGGGTCCTGCATGAGGACTTCTAAGTACCTCTGCACCTCTGATGTTTGAACCTTCTCCCCATTTAGATAATAGTCCACACTACTGCTCCTTTTACCAAAATACTATCATACATTTCCCAACACTGTACTCCATCTGCCACTTTTTTTTGCCCATTCTTCCTGCTGAAATTGCTTTGCTTCCTCAGCAATACCTTCCCCTCCACCTATCTCTGCATTATCTGCAATCCTTGCCACAGAGCCATTATCTAAATCATTGACAAACAATGAGAAAAGCAGCGGTCCCAATACTGACCCCTGAGGAACACCACTAGTCACCTGCAGCCAACCAGAAAAGGCCCCTTTTATTCCCACTGATTGCCCCCTGCCTCACAGCCATTCCGCTATCCATGCTAGTACTTTTCCTGGAACGCCATAGGATTTTATTTCGTTAAGCAGACTCATCTATGGCACCTCATCAAACGCCTTCTGAAAATCCAAGTAAATGGCATCCACTGCCTCTCCTTTGTCCACCCTGCTTCCTCAAAGATCCCTAACAGATTTGTCAGGCAAAATATCCCTTTTCAGAAACCGTGCTGACTCTGACTTATTTTATCATTAGTCTCCAAGTACTGCAAAACCTCATCCTTAATAATAGACTCCAACACTTTCCCAGCCACTGAGGTTAGGCTAACTGGTCTATAATTTCCTTTCTTTTGCGTTCCACCCTTCTTAAAGAGTGGAGTGACATTTGCAATCTTCCAGTCCTCCAGGACAATGCCAGAATGAAGTGATTCTTAAAAGATCATGACCAATGTGTCCATTATTTCAGCAACCTCTCTCGGGACTCTGGGGTGTAGTCCATCTGGCCCAGGTGACATATCTACCTTAACACCTTTGAGTTTGCCTAGCACTTTTTCCCTTTGTAATAGCAATGGCACTCACTCCTGCTCCCTGACACTCACAGACACTCGTGGATCTCTGGCACACTCCTAGAGTCTTCTACAGTGAAGACTGATGCAAAGCACCCATTAAGTTCATCTGCTATTTCTTTGCCCCCCATTACTACCTCACTAGCATCACTTTCTCATGGTCCAAAATCAACTCTCACCTCCCTTTAACTTTTCATATAACTGAAAAAACTTTTGGTATCCTGATATATATTATTGGCTAGTCTGCCCTCATATTTCATCTTCTCCCTTCTTATAGCTTTTTTAGATGCCTTTGATTGGATTTTAAAAGCTTCCCAATCATCCGAATTCCCACTCACTTTTACTACCTTATATGCCCTTTCCTTGGCTTTAATGCAGTCCTTCATTTCCTTTGTCAGCCATGGTTGCCTACCCTTGCCATTTGAGAACTTCTTCCTCTGTGGGACACACCTTTCCTGCGCCTTGTAAGCCACTCATAGAAACGTCAGCCATCTCTGCTCTGCCATCATCTCCTCCAGTATCCTTCTCCATTTAACATTTCTTCCCATCCTCTCATTACCCTCATCTCATAAACACTTGGACATCAAATCATTTTTCCAGTTGTTTGCTATTTTGGTGACTTACTGACCATTTGTTCCATGACTTCTTTCTTTTTGAAAAACAGTAGATCACTCCAAATTCAAACCATGAAGACCAAGCAATAAGCCAGCATTTATGAATTAGCGACAGCTACCACTCGCAATGCATGGGCGATCATATTGGTGTCAGAATCACCTACTTGATGTGTTTTCACAGTCACATGCTTCCTAGGTATTTTTCTTACAACACAAGACCTGAATTATAAGGAAATATTGAATAGGTTAGAACTTTATTCCTTGGAACATAGAAGATTGAGGGGAGATTTGATAGAGGTATTCAAAATCCTGAGGGGTACAGATAGGATAAATGCAAGCAGGCTTTTTCCACTGAGGTTGGGTGGGACTACAATTAGAGGTCATGGGTTAGCGGCAAGAGGTGCAAAGTTTAAGGGGAACATGAGGGGAAACTTCTTGACTCAGAGGGTCCATAAGAGTGTGGAATGAGCTACCAGCACAAGTGGTGCATGCAAACTCAATTTCAACGTTTAAGAAAATTTTGGATAGGTATCTGGATGTAAAGGTTTTGGAGGGCTATGGTCCTGGTGTAGGTCATTGGGAGTTGGCATGGACTAGATCTACCAAAGAGACTGTTTCGTACTTTTCTATGTCTCCACAACTCTATACAATAAAGGCTACACATGTTCAATATACAAAACTTGCAATTATTAGGACATTGTACTGAACCATTTGCATCAGAAAAAAAAATTCAACACCAAATTCATGTCTAAATGTAGCAAAATAATAAGAAATATATTATACTAAAGCAGACATATAATTCACTTCACTACACCAACTATATTTGTAAATTCCAAGCTTACTTTAATCTGGAGCCATGGAGGTGTAGAATAAAGTGGAATCTGAGTGCAACATTTGGGTTCGCTTTCTTTAAATCTCTTCAATTCACCACTAATTTGATTATATTCTTCCTGTAGATAACGATGTTCATCTTTTAAATCAGCAATCTCGGTATTCAGCTTTTCATTGATTTGCTGCAATGCCTCACACACGGAGGTCATTTGAACATCCTCACAGCCAGAATTAACTTTGAAGATATCCAGCAGAGTCTGTGCAGCTTCAAAACGTGCTTTTTCATCTTCACCCTCCTGATGATTCAACGATAAAGATGCTACAACTGATCCTTCCTTCTGAACTGTTGGAACAGCAAAAGGTACTTTGATTCTTTTTGGAAGATCCTTGTGTTGCGTCTGGCCATACTTTTGCTTTGCCTTCTTGTGAAATGCCAAGACGTTCTGGGGATAATTAAAGTGGTTCCCACCATTTATAGGCCGACCTAAACAAAAATAAGAAAAATTGCTGATTTTAAAGGGAATTTAAGGGGCAAGTTATTCCACACCGAGGATTTTGGATATATGGAATGAGAACCTAGAAGAGGTGGTAGAGATTAAAACACTTAAAAGACATTTGGACAGGTATATAGATTGCATACTGTTAGAGAAATGGACCAAATGGATGCAAGCAGGATTTTATACTTTCCACTTGTTCAAGATTGTGCAACTATTTATCGTAATGATGAGAAACGAAGAAATGGTAGTCTGGCCAGGATACATTAAGATATTTTATCCGTCTCTGAAAATATTTTGATACTTTGTTCAATCTGATCAACATTCCCACTATGATCTGTACTCCTGTAAGGTGGAGTTGATTTCCAGAGTAACACGTACCTTCTTCCAAGGACTTCAACCAGCACACATTTCACCCAAACAACAGTCAAAGTTGTAATTACACCCAGGACATAATAGACACTATTGCAGGGCCTTACACCTTTACTAGGCAAACATGAAGCATCATTAATGTCAAAAAGGACAATATGGTATTTAGTTAATGTATATTATAATTAAATTCCATATCTAATCTACAAGAATACAAGTGCATTGACAGTGTCAACTATCTATAATCTGAATTTGCTGTGGAAATAAACAGATATTTCAATTCATATTCAGATGAGCCCAGTTGCTGACTGCTGTCTCCATTATTTATCACAAGGAGGATGATCCCCTCAGTAATAATGGCACAAACCTGTTCTGTGGAGTAACTGGATAAATGAATGGAAAGGAAATTATTAACTCATTTGTGGCTATGCAGTGATGATAACTGCTTCACCAAATACTGGAAATTACAGAATCTAACACTTATTTATTCATAGTTATGATCCCAGCCCCCTCCTTTGTGAGAATCGCAAGAGCACCCGTTGAGAGGGGGGTCAGTAGACCCAGGAAGTGGGAGAGAGAGAAACGTGCCGAATAGCATGTTCCACCGGGATGCAAAATAAGGCGACAGTGATTATTGTCTCATGGAGACCACGTGTAAAGCCCTCGGACAAAGTGGGCTGGTTGAGAGAGAGATTGCATCATCCCAACCTGATTGACACCTGCGACCCCGTGAGGAAGTATAAAGGAGGGTCTAAGGGGGACAGCCCCTTCAGACGCACCAAGAAGACACGAGAGTGATCCCGCCGTAGTGGGAAGCCATTTTGAAGGAAGCCACGTGCGTTAGATTCCGGGATTGGAATTTGTGGCTGGAATCACGGAAAACCGCTTTTAACTAACATCGGGGAGGGGGAACCAACGCTCCCCCGATTCAACGGAAGCTTCATAAAGACTCGGCAAGTCTTTCCTCTTCTCCCCAATCTCTCTCTCTCTGTCGCCCCACGTGAAACCCAGCGATTCTCAAAAGGCTGAGGCCTGCAGACTTCTGAGTGACTTTTATAGTTCCAATGGACAATATATTATCCCCTAGACAACAGTACAGCTCATTTCTTAATGATGATTATTACTATACCCACGCTTTAGATTGAGTATTGACCATATAACCATATAACAATCACAGCACGGAAACAGGCCATCTCGGCCCTCCTAGTCCGTGCCGAACACTTAATCTCACCTAGTCCCACCTACCCGCACTCAGCCCATAACCCTCCACTCCTTTCCTGTCCATATACCTATCCAATTTTACCTTAAGTGACACAACTGAACTGGCCTCTACTACTTCTACAAGAAGCTCATTCCACACAGCTATCACTCTCTGAGTAAAGAAATTACCCCTCGTGTTTCCCTTAAACTTCTGCCCCCTAACTCTCAAATCATGTCCTCTCATTTGAATCTCCCCTACTCTCAATGGAAACAGCCTATTCACGTCAACTCTATCTATCCCTCTCAAAATTTTAAATACCTCGATCAAAACCCTCCTCCACCTTCTACGCTCCAATGAATAGAGACCTAACTTGTTCAACCTTTCTCTGTAACTTAAGTGCTGAAACCCAGGTAACATCCTAGTAAATCGTCTCTGCACTCTCTCTAATTTATTGATATCTTTCCTATAATTCGGTGACCAGAACTGCACACAATATTCCAAATTTGGCCTTACTAATGCCTTGTACAATTTTAACATTACATCCCAACTTCTGTACTCAATGCTTTGATTTATAAAGGCCAGCATTCCAAAAGCCTTCTTCACCACCCTATCTACATGAGACTCCACCTTCAGGGAACTATGCACTGTTATTCCTAGATCTCTCTGTTCCTCTGCATTCCTCAATGCCCTACCATTTACCCTGTATGTTCTATTTGGATTATTCCTGCCAAAATGTAGAACCTCACACTTCTCAGCATTAAACTCCATCTGCCAACGTTCAGCCCATTCTTCTAACCGGCATAAATCTCCCTGCAAGTTTTGAAAACCCACCTCATTATCCTCAACACCTCCTACCTTAGTATCATCGGCATACTTACTAATCCAATTTACCACCCCATCATCCAGATCATTTATGTATATTACAAACAACATTGGGCCCAAAACAGATCCCTGAGGCACCCCGCTAGTCACCAGCCTCCATCCCGATAAACAATTATCCACCACTACTCTCTGGCATCTCCCATCTAGCCACTGTTGAATCCATTTTATTACTCCAGCATTAACACCTAACGACTAAACCTTCTTAACTAACCTTCCATGTGGAACTTTGTCAAAGGCTTTGCTGAAGTCCATATAGACTCCATCCACTGCCTTACCCTCGTCAACATTCCTCGTAACTTCTTCAAAAAATTCAATAAGGTTTGTCAAACATGACCTTCCACGCACAAATCCATGCTGGCTACTCCTAATCAGATCCTGTCTATCCAGATAATTATTAATACTATCTCTAAGAATACTTTCCATTAATTTACCCACCACTGATGTCAAACTGACAGGTCTATAATTGCTAGGCTTACTTCTAGAACCCTTTTTAAACAATGGAACCACATGAGCAATACGCCAATCCTCCGGCACAATCCCTGTTTCTAATGACATCTTAAAAGATCTCCGTCAGAGCTCCTGCTATTTCTACACAAACTTCCCTCAAGGTCCTGGGGAATATCCTGTCAGGACCCGGAGATTTATCCACTTTTAAATTTCTTAAAAGCGCCAGTACTTCCACCTCTTTAATTGTCTTAGGTTCCATAACTTCCTTACTTGTTTCCCACACCTTACAGAATTCAATATCCTTCTCCTTAGTGAATACCGAAGAGAAGAAATCGTTCAAAAACTCTCCCATCTCCCTCGGCTTCACACTTAGCTGACCACTCTGATTCTCTAAGGGGCCAATGTTATCCCTCACTATCCTCTTGCTTTTAATATAACTGTAGAAACCTTTCGGATTTACTTTCACCTTATTTGCCAAACCAACCTCGTATCTTCTTTTAACTTTTCTAATCTCTTTAAGATTCCTTTTACATTCTTTATATTCCTCGAGCAATTCCTTTACTCCATGCTGCCTATATCTATTGTAGACATCCCTCTTTTTCCGAACCAAATTTCTAATACCCCTTGAAAACCATGGTGCTTTCAAAAACCTTTAACCTTTCCTTTCAACCTAACAGGAACATAAAGATTCTGTACCCTCATAATTTCACCCTTAAATGACCTCCATTTCTCTATTACATCCTTCCCATAAAACAACTTGACCCAATCCACTCTCTCTAAATCCCTTCGCATCTCCTCAAAGTTAGCCTTTCTCCAATCAAAAATCTCAATTCTAGGTCCTGTCCTGTCCTTCTCCATAATTATATTGAAGCTATTATATTGACGATGTGCATTCTCTGAATGTTTGTGTTAACCTTACCTTTGTGCCCCTTTACAAATAAAAACATTTGAAAATAGTGACATCAGACTTCAACGGACCTCTCTATCTTTGCTGGTAAGTTATCCAGTTACGGGATACGTTACAATAGCCAAACATATAAAACACTGATTTTTGTGACATCAGTTTCAGGAGCAACTCAAAATGATTACAGAGCAGCAAATACAACAGAAATGCATTTTTATGAAATAACAGTCTATACTTTCATCTACACAGAATATCTAGGTGTCCCCAATCTAAGTTAATGGCACCATCCTAACTGTTATTGTTGATTATTGTAGTGGGCATTCCTATTTACTTCAAGATCTAATGAAATATATCAAAATCTTTTGCTATCTTTGGCTCAAATTTCTGCTTCTGTCTAAAACTAAAAGTGTTGTAAGCTCTATTGTAATAGCAACCCCCAGTTGAGGACTAGACCATAAAGATTTCAGCATGATCCAGCATTATCATGAAATACCATAAGTTAGTGAGAAGGTACACCATCAGTAGGTTATGCCAAGGGGAATGGTGAACAAAATATCAGCCTCTGAATACATATGGAATGGACAGCATGCAATCTGGTGATACGTGGAGCACAAAATTACTATCCTATTCTTGTCAAATATTTTTTCAATACTTTTCATGGTAATAAAGAGTAAAAGAAAAGCCCAATATGGGGCAAGAACTAGCACACATGATCTGACCTTACGCTTATATAGTCCACATTATAGGGTGATAGCACAAAGATTAGTTGCTGATTTAAAACATTCAGAGATCCAGTGTTTCAGCATCGATCATGGGGGTGGAACACAGTCTCAGTGGGACAGTCACATTTACATTCTGAAAATACAGCACTTGGGTGCTGCAGAATATCGTGAAATAAGAGTTCGCCATATCTTAAGAAATGCAGCATTGAACAGAAAAGGACAAAACGAATGTCATTAATTACACAACTACAGGGGTTGTGTAGTTGTGTAATGGGAAGATACACATAGTGTATCATATCATGATACATTATAGTATATGATGGGAAGATGTTAACATTTGATTATACTATTTTGCTTTATGTGCTTCCACTTTCTTACTCTGCTTCTACCCCCTTCCTTTCCAGTCCTGATGAAGGGTCTCAGCCATGAACATTGACTGTTTATTCCCATCTGTAGAGGATGCCTAACTTCCTGAGTATTTGTTTGTTTTGCTCAAGGTTGAGTATCTGTAGAATCTCTTGTGATTATGATTTTCATGCTCTTTATATTTGGTTATATTTGATGCAAGAGAATTTCTGAAGGATTCTAGAGATCTTTGCCCCAATTCATAAGAAATAGTAGCAGGCCAAGCTTGCTGTCATTGAATAAGCTTTAACTCTGCTCTTTTCCTCAATCTTCATAACTCTCAATTCCTCAACAGAGTAAAAAATGCTGCTCTCCACTTTAAAAACATTTAGTGATTTTTGCCTCCACATTTTGTTTTGTGAGAAATCCCAACAATTTACAACTTCTCACCTTAAGCAGGAAACCTTATCCTACAATCATGCCTCCAAGTTTAAGACTTCCCACAAGTGGAAACATCATCTCAACACCCATATGTAAAACCCCCTCAGAATCTTGTATAGAAATCGGTAAATTGGTTTGTTATTGTCACAGAATACTGTCAGCATCTGTGATCTTCAGCTACACTCAAACTGCAGCTCTTTGCAGTGGTGGGTTCCCGCTCTCAGACCTTGCTGAGTGGCCGAGCGTTTTCAACATCTTCAGGAATGGCCTGGAAGACGTGCGCCTTTAGAGTGCGGCCCTGCAGGTGACCCGATTCCTTGTTGGGGTTGCCAAACAAAACATTGTGGGAGATCGAAACATCAAGGCAGCAGAGTGTTCTGCTGTCAAAATCAGCGACATTGCAGAATGTAACATCAAAACAGCAAGCTGTTGGTCTCCCTCCCCTCTCTCTGCGGCAGAAGCGATACCTCTCTCTTTGGGGCTTTGCTTTTGCTTGCATGGTGGGTGGTGGGGGGCCGATGCTTTTGCTGAGGCAGGTAGGGGGAGGGGGAGGATTGACGCTTGCTGCTGCTTGTGCATGGGAAGAGGGAACACAGGCTTTGGGATTCTAATGTTTTTCTGTCATTCATCTTTGTTTTTTCTGTTCCATGGATGTCTGCGGAGAGTAAGAATTTAAGGTAGTATACTGTATATCTTATCTGATATTAAATTGAACCATATATATTCAGTACATTAACACGGAGGTAGTACGAGGGGAAATAATAGTAATATATTGTTTATTCAGTATATTACAACAAAACCATAAGACAAAGGAGCAGAAGTCGGCCATTTGGACCATCGAGTCTGCTCCGTCATTTTATCATGAGCTGATCCATCCTCCCATTTAGTCCCACTCCACAGCCTTCTCACCATAACCTTTGATGCCCTGGCTACTTAGATACCTATCAATCTCTGTCTTAAATACACCCAATGACATGACCTCCACTGCCACCCGTGGAAACAAATTCCACAGATTCACCACCCTCTGGCTAAAAAAATTTCTTCGCATTTCTGTTCTGAATGGGTGCCCTGCAATCCTTAAATCATGCCCTCTTGTACTAGACTCCTGATGCACTGTCAATAACTCCAAAAGACTGGAAGTAGAGTAAGTACTGAAAGGCTTTTATTAGCAGTAAAATGGAGCACGTCCATGCTGGATGACTGTGGGAGGAGCGATCACCTTTATCCAGGGGTCTATAGGAGGAGCTACAGGAGCAGTCAGCAGAGGGGCATGTCCAGACAGATACACATGGTTTACCACATTCACCCCTCCTTTTTAAAAAGAGAGTTCTGCAGGGTGAAGTGACTGACAATATTTAAGACAAGTATATTTACAGGTCAAGTCTATCAGGCGGTCGAGTCCATCGCTGCGACCTACGTAGCAACGGTGGTGATTGCACCAGTGACGGTGGTTGTGCTAGCTCCGGCCTGACTTGAGGTGCCAGCCCGTTAGGCATCAGTAATCCCTCGTGCATGTGCGTCACGCCCGGTGTGGGAGTGTCGTGACGTGTCTGTGTAGGGCTTGGAGTGCACAATGTCTCGTGGGTATATACATTGGTGGGAATGGGGTTCATAGTCACCATGGAGTGTTCAAGGTAGGGGTCTGGTGCTCCTGCAGGTGCCAGGTCGCGGACAGAGACCGTGTCCTCTCGCCCATCAGGAAAGACCACATAGGCATACTGGGGGTTCGCATGAAGTAGGTGAACCCTCTCGACCATCGGGGAGTATTTATTGCTCCTCGCATGTTTCCGGAGCAGCACTGGCCCTGGGGACGTCAGCCAAGCCGGTAGGGTGGTCCCAGTGGCAGACTTCCTGGGAAAAGAAAAGAGTCGCTCATGAAGGGTGGCATTGGTGGACGTGTATAACAGGGAGCGGATGGAGTGGAGTGCCTCGGAGAGGACCTCCTGCCAGCGAGAGACCAGCAATCCCTTTGACCTAAGAGTGTGGCCTTCCACACCGTGGCATTCTCCCTCTCCACCTGTCCATTTCCCTGGGGATTATAGCTCGTGGTCGGACTAGTAGCAATACCCCTAGCCAGCAGGTATTGGCGCAGCTCGTCACTCATAAATGAAGACCCTCTGTCACTGTGGATATAGCATGGGTATCCAAACAGAGTGAAGAGCTTGAGCCGGGCCTTTATGACTGTCGTGGCAGTGGTCTCGGGGCAAGGGATGGCGAAGAGGAACCGCGAGTACTCATCGATTACGATAAGACTGTACACATTGTGGTCGGTGGAGAGAAGGGGGCCCTTAAAGTCAACACTCAGTTGCTCGATAAGTTGTGCCTTTTTGGGTCAGTAGAAGTGCTTTTTGCACTCAGCGCAGACTTGACAGTCCCTGGTCATCGCCCGGATCTCCTCAAGGGAGTAAGGCAGGTTCCGGCCTTTCATGAAGTGGAAAAGCCGGGTGACCCCCAGGTGGCAAAGATCTGCAAGTAGGGCGTATAGCCGGTTGATCTGCACGCTGGCACACGCTCCCCAGGATAGGACATCAGGGGGCTCATTGAGCTTTCCAGACCTGTACATGATGTCATAGTTGTAGGTGGACAGTTCAATTCTCCACCTCAAAATTTTATCATTTTTGATTTTGCCCCGCTGTTGGTTGCAACATGAACGCAACTGAGCGCTGGTCGGTCAGCAAGGTGAACCTTTTGCCGGCGAGATAGTGCCTCCAGTGCCTAATAGCTTCCACTATAGCCTGGGCTCCTTTCTCCACCGCGGAGTGCCGAATTTCAGAGCCTTGAAGGGTACGAGAGAAGAATGCTACCGGCCTTCCTGCCTGATTGAGGGTTGCAGCCAGCACACAGTCGGAGGCATCACTCTCTACTTGGAAGGGAATGGTCTCGTCCGCCGCATGCATTGCTGCTTTGGCAATGTCCCCTTTAATGTGGCTGAAGGCCACACGGGCCTCGGCTGAGAGGGGAAACGTGGTAGACTTGACCAGGGGGCGGGCCTTGTCTGCGTAGTGAGGGACCCATTGGGCGTAATAAGAAAAGAAGCCCAGGCACCTTTTGAGGGCTCTGAGGGTGTTGGGAAGAGGGAGTTCCAACAGGGTGCGCATATGGTCAGGGTCAGGGCCAATGACTCCGTTCTCCATGACACACCCAAGGATAGCAAGACGGGTGGTTCGGAACACACACTTGTCCCTGTTATAGGTAAGGTTAAAAGCTTTGGCTGCTTGGAAAAATCTTTGGAGGTTGTTGTTGTGATCCTGCCAGTCGTGACTGCAGATGGTGATGTTATCCAGATATGGGAACGTGGCCTTCAGTTGGCACTGGTCCACTATCCGGTCCATTTCCCTCTGGAAGACAGAGATACCATTCGTGACACCGAAGGGGACCTGCAGGAAGTGATAGAGCCTGCCGCCTGCCTCGAAGGCGGTGCAGGGGCAGTCCTCCGGGCGGATGGGGAGCTGATGGTAAGCGGATTTTAGGTCTATGGTCAAGTACACCTTGTACTGAGCTATCTGATTGACCATATCCATGATGCAGGGTAGAGGGTACACGTCAAGCTGCGTAAACCTATTGATGGTCTGGCTATAGTCCACGACCATCCTATTTTTCTCCCCGTTCCAAACAACAACCACCTGGGCCCTCCAAGGACTTGTGCTTGCCTCAGTGATCCCCTCCCTAAGCAGCCACTGCACCTCCGACTGAATGAAGGCCCTGACCCCCGCACTGAACCTCCTGTTTTTAGTTGCCACAGGTTTACAGACGGAGGGTCAGGTTGGCGAACAGTGGTGGGGGAGGGATCTTGAGGGTGGAGAGGCCACAATTGGTGTCCATAGTGCGGCTGTTGGGGGGGGTGTGTGTGTGATCAGTAGCAGGGTATGTGACGAATTCTCACAGAACTGGGGATTTCTGACAGTGATTGGTGGGAGGGGCCCATCATACTCCATTGTCGAGCCCCAATAGCACAAGGGCGCGCAGTTGAGACATGACCAGTAATGCAAAGTCTCGATATTCTGTGCCCTGCACCACCAGTGTCACTACACAAACCACCACCCCACCGGATGTCTGCTGTATGCAACCCAGAAGCCATGGCGACCCTTTGGCTTACCGGCCATGTCACAAGTCCCCAATGTTGCACCATGTCCGGGTGGATAAAACTCTCTGTGCTGCCTGTGTCAAACAGGCAGCCTGTCCTGCACCCCTCCACCAGGATGTCCATCATTGACCTTGCGAGCTGGGGGGGGGGCACTTTGGTCGAGGATCACGGAGGCCAGAGTTGAATCGCTGTCTTGGTCCGGTGCGATGGGGTGCCCAGTAAGCACCCGTGGGTCGTAGGCGGTGCGAGGAGGCACCTACCAAGATGGCTGCCCCCATGTGGCAGCAGGCAGGCAAGGTGGCGACGGCCAAGATGGTGATCCCCATGCCTCCCACGTGGCGCTGCTCGATCCCTCTCACAGTTTGGACTTATAGGCCTTGGTGAAGTGGCCTTTCATTCGGCAACTGGAGGAGGTAGCTTCTCAGGCCGGGCAGCGTTTTTGGGGGTGCTTCTTGAGTCCGCAGAAGTGACACTTCACAGACTCGCGACTGGCAGCAGCCTCGGTCGACTCGCTGGTGGGATGCGGGGTCTGCGGCGTCCATGAGGCCGTTGGGAGATCACGCGTCTGGAGAGCGTCAGAGTTGTGCAGAGCAGCCTCCAGCGTGTCGGCCAGCTCAATCGCCGAATGTAAGGTAAAATCGGCGTGTTCCAGCAGCCGCTGGCGCACGCACACTGATCTGATCCCTGTGACAAAGGCATCTCTTTCCAGGAGCTCCACATGCTGTTCTGCCATTGGCCGTCAGCAAGCTCAGGCCCGCAACAGTGTCCGTAGGGCCTGGACAAACTCGGCGCTTGACTCTCCTGCCCACTGCTGCCGCATCGCTGAGCGATGTCGTGCATAGACGGTATTGACGGGCTGCAGGTATTGTCTTCTGAGGGTGCTCATCGCTCCGTCGTAACTCGGCTGGAATCTAATCATCGAGTAGACCCGTGGACTGACCCTGCAGAGGAGAACTCTGTGCTTCGCGGTGGACTCGGTCACTTCAATCTCCTCCAGGTATGATTCGAAGCAGGCTAGCCAGAGTTCGAAAGCGTTGCTGGCCTCAGGTGTTCATGGGTCGATGTCCAATTTGTCGGGTCTCAAAACGCACTCCATGCTTTAAAATTACTGATAATAACATTGATGCGCTATCAATAACACCAAAAGACTGGAAGTAGAGTAAATACTGAAAGGCTTTTATTAGCAGTAAAACGGAGCACGTCCATGCTGAATGACCGTGGGAGGAGCAGTGACACAATCACCTTTATCCAGGGTCTGTGGAAGGAGCCACAGGAGCAGTCAGCAGAGGGGATTGTCCAGACAGATATACATGGTTTACCACAGCTCCACTACCATGGAAAACAACTTTGCCACATCCACAAAGTCACTGTTTTTCTGGACATCAGTCAGCATAGGATCAAACCGGCTAACAATTTGTCTTAAGGCAATCACTGTATCCCAGTAATGAACATAGAGAAATTTCTCAGCACTCACACCAATGCAAATTTGCCCTAGCACTTCGACTACACAATGCCTCACAGTTACAGCAACCTATGTTCAACTCTGACCTATGAAACTGTCTAAGTGAAGTCTGCAAGTGCCTTTGAGGCTTCCTTCCACGTACCAAGTTGGTAGATGAATTGGATACAATAGTTTGCCCCTGGTGTGTGAGTGAGTAGGCGAAACTGAGGTGAGTTAATGGGAATGTGAGAATGCATGCAGGTAACTGATGGTCAGCATGTACTTGCTGGGCCAAAGGGCCTGTTTCCCCACTGCATTTCTCTATGCCTCTAAATAAGAAAACACAAACTGCACATAGTTCTCCAGGTAAATATTCTCATTATCCCTCTCCAGCTATAGAAAGGTTCTCTTACCTTTTCCACTCCATTCTCCCTGAAAGAAAGACCATAAGACAAAAGAGCAGAATTAGACCATTCAGCCCATCTAGTCTGCTCTGCCATTCCATCATGGCTGATCCCAGATCCCACTCAACCCCACACACCTGCCTTTTCACCATAACCTTTGACATCCTAACTGATCAAGAATATATCAACCTCTACCTTAAACATACCCATTGACTTGTCCTCCACTGCAGTCTGTGGCAGAGCATTCCACAGATTCACTATTCCCTGGCTAAAAAAAAATTCCTCCTTAACTCTGTTCTAAAAGGTCGCCCCTCAATTTTGAGGCTATGCCCTCGAGTTCTGGATACCTCTACCATGGGAAGCATCCTCTCCACATCCACCTGATCTAGTCCTTTCAACTTCTGGTAGGTTTCAATGAGATTCCCCCCACCCCCACTCTTTTTGCCTACGTACTTGTTATACCTGTACACCAACTTCCTGCGTATGACATATCGGTCACGCTTTTCAGTACATTCACTAGCCTTCCTCCCTCCATTAAAACAATATTCTTAATACTGTACTCCATATCCTAACAGTTAATTAATTAAGAGTGATGTATTGTTAAGGCAACTATTTTCTTAAAGCCAGGAAGAAAGCAAGTGGTCTGAGATGTTATTACACCTGCTTTGACACCATCTTCTCATGGATGGCAAATAACTAGCTATTTGTAGCTTGCTTCACAAATCAATAAAAGGCCATAACCGTTATGTTAGAAGGTTTTAAAAGTGCCAACAGTCAAAATGAAATGAGTCTGCATTAAAACAGCACATAGCACCTTTTGGAAAAGGCTTGTTGAAGAGGCAGTTGGTGGAAGAAAGGCAGATTCAAGAAAAGTAAGGTGATGGCATAGAGACATTTGCTTCAATGAGCAAAAAATTGAACGCAGAAAAGCTCAAATGGGATATTATGTGCTCATAACATCAAAAGTACATTTTACCAATTGAAAACTGAATATTAACCTTGCAACACAAAGTGTTAGAAATGTCACAAGATAGTTGTACAAGATGCATTATATGATAAAAAGACAGAATAATTCACAGCAATGTCTGGTTATTTACCTCTACAGGTTTTCTATCCAAATATGAAAATCAGGCCTCCAAGATTATTCAAGTCCAAATTTGGAGTCCCACAAAGATCCAGTAATTTCTCGTGTGTGAATTTGTCATCTCTAAAAAACTGTTAGGTGGCAAATTTAAGGAATTGCTGGTATCCAGCAACAACCATGCTATTAAACAGTGAAAGCAACTAATAATATGAAAAAAAATCTCAGAAACAAGAGCTGTAAAAAGCACAATTCATTTTGGACTAAATTATTAAACAATTTATATAGCATGAAAGAAATTTTGAAAACCATGCACAAGATTATATCGGAAATATCATGCAAAGACTTAAATATTTATTTCAAGCATTATGAAATTTTGAAATGTTTGCCAATAATATTCTGTGCATGTAAAATTACAGCTCTCATGCCAAGAGGTGTTTAAACTAATCATGCTACGTTAAAATCATCATTTGAAACTCATGCAAAGCAGGACTTGCTTCAGAATATTTTTATATATTTAAAAATGTAAATGCTTTGTTCCCATCAGTTCCCCATTTCTACACAGTATGCTACAGAAACATCACTCCCAGTGGAAGAAGAGCAAATTACTGACAACTACTTCTGGATTACTGCATTTAATTGCCAATGTTTACTTCAGAAACTGGTGCTAGATTTCTTCCGGGACTCGTAATTTCAGGACAAAGAGAATTATATTCACCCAGAGGGTACTGAGTCATTGGGACTCTCTATCCAAGAGTGCTGCAAACACTCAATCACTAAATATGTTCAAGACTGATAGATTTTGGGATATTAAATGAATGAAGGAATATTTGATAAGTGCAAGAAAGCAAAGATAAAAGATTAATCATGCTTACTGAATGCCAGAGATTGTTATATGGGCTGAATGGTCATTTTTATTTTTGTTTCTTATGTTATATTAAGTGCATACAAATTATAAAGACAAACTGTACTCTTTGTATCTGTTACTGTATATTCAAGGTGTTTCCTTTCACTACCTGCAAGATCTGTCTGAATGACACTCAAACAAAAAGTCTTTCCACCATATTTCATATATGTAACAATAATAAGCCAATGCAAATTAAAATATATGAAAATAGGCCTCTTAACCAGCTTCACCATTTAACGATCATGACTCATCTAACCTTAACTCCGCACTACTGTCTCATGATGATTACTTTTCTCCCTTTTCCTCATCAAGTACCTACTTATCTTAAAACGAATTCAAATACTCTGTTTCCACAAACATTTGAGGAAGAGGGTTCTAAGATTCTTCAAAAGGTTTATGCCACAGTCACAGGGCCCGAATCAAAAAAAGCTGCCCTTCATACGTACCAACTCCAATTTTCCTAATTTTGTTCTCTTTACGTGTGGCTTAGCTACTAAGCCCAGCAGAACCCTTTCTACTGACAGGAGAAGGGGCAAAGGCGAGTTACTGACGCCTAAAAACCAGTAGCTAAGGGCAGATGGGGCTCGTCAGCCGTGGCTGGCAGCTCATCTACAAGAAGGAAAACTCTGATCTCAAATATCTGCTGCCTTACATCTATACCCACTCATGGGGAAGGCTTCAGGAGTAAACCCTGAAACATCCAGAGCTGGAGTTCCAAAGGCAGTCCTACACTGAGTTCAAAGCTGACTGGCAACTCCGGCACACCACTGGTGCCAAACCGTATTGGTCTACACTGTTCCTTTGGCTGCGTCAGCTGTGTACCGAAGGGGAGCCTGCTACACGGGCATCAGCCTGCTCTTCATCTCATACTGCCCTGGCTTAGATATCACAGAGACAGCTAAGTCACAATATCCATTGTTGACCCCAACCAACGGAGGGCCTCACATTCCCATTAACTCCCCCTCACCTACACACTAGGGGCAATTTACTAGCAAGTCTTTGCTATCTGTAAAACCTACATGGTCACAGCAAGAATGTTCAAACACCACAGAGACTGCTCAAGGTCAAGACTAAAACTAGGTCACTGAAGCCAGGAGACAGCAGCTGTACTAGCTCTGCCAATATGTCACCCATTTATCTGTTCACTTTGAAATATTGACTCCTAAGCTTTCCATTCCACATTCACCCCGCCAAGAGGCCTCAAAAGGATCTTCTACTTTTATATCTTTTACATCAAGTCACTTTGCAATCTTCCTAACACCAGTTGTTGCAAGCCTAACCTACCAAACAAAAAAAAGCAAAGCACCAGGCAGGGTATAAATCTAATAACTTATTTTTATTGCTTTTGATTTCCAGATAGATTAATATTTGTTCTAAAAAAAAATACACATCGTGTTCATTCGGAAGGGGGCTATTTCAGTTACATTCAAGATAACCAAAATGTCCTCACAGGACTGTGTACTCATTCAGTTATTAACCTGGTGCTAATACTATCACAGATATTTTTCTCCACAAATGCCAGGTAAATATTACTTTATAAAAAAGAAGGTTAGATATGCTCATGGTATCAAGCTGAATTACTGTTATATGCACAGCTATGGTGAGTTTAGCATGGAATGATGGTTGGTGCCAGATGGGGTGGCTTGAATATCTAAGAATCTGCTGATCTCCTGGGACTTTCACACACAACAGCCTCCAGAGTTTCGAGGAAAACAAAATACATCCTGGGAACAGCAGTTCTGTGGATGGGAACGCCTTGTTGATGAGAGGTCGGGGGAGAATGGCCAGGCTGGTTGAAGCTGACAGGAGAACGGCGGTAACTCAAACAACTATGCATTACAACAGCGGTGTGCTGAAGAGCATCTCTAAATGTGCAGCACGTTGAACCTTGATGCGGATGACCTAGAGCAGCAGAAGGGCGTGAACATACACTCAGTTGCCACTTTCTTAAGTACAGAAGGTACCTAATAAAGCAGCCGCTGAGTGTAGATTTGGACAATGGGAAGAGTTTAAAAAATCTCACTGACTACTCTCTCAGTTTAAAGAGTCTAAAAAAAATCACACGCACATTAGTCTTGTCACCAGCCCATCAAGTCCAGGCCACCTCACTGCAGAGCAACTCCACCAGATCTCATTCCATTTCCTTTCCTCTGTAGCTGCAAATTTTCCCTCCCACATACTCAAACTCCCTTTTTGCCACTAATTTGCATCACTGGGTTCAGTGGCCAATTGTCAGAGCGGCATTGGAACTTGGAAGGAACGTGGCGTTCCCGACATAGACCATCATGGTTACAGGGAGAACATAGAGATCACATACACGCACAGCAGCTCGGGTCAGAACCGAACAGGGGTCCCTGGAGCTCAGAGACAGCAGTGCAAACTGCTGCGGTACTGTGCCATCAAGCATGCCATGATATCACAGGTTATAAAATTATACTACAAACGTAAGGTAGTCTTCACCTCCCACAATGGACTGCTTGAGAAAGTTAACTGAAGCACAACACTCTTGAAAGTCAACACCTACTGCCAAATCACAGACTTAAACCTCTTATGCTTCTTCCAATAATTTTGGAAAAACAGTATTTCTGTTTTAAATCAGTGTATATTTTCCAATTCAGACACAATGTTGGGCCAAATTCACAGCACATCTCTTTAAGAACAGACGAATTTGTTTACAGCAATGCTTTATCACATTAACATGGTTTTTTTCCTTCTATCCTCTATGGAGTTATAAGGAATGGAAACAGGCCTTTTGGCTCAATTTTTCCATGCTGACCAAAATGACTCATCCAAACTAGTCCCATTTACCACCATTTGGCCCATAATCTTCTAAACCTTCCAGTCCATGTACTAGACCAACTGTTTTTTGAAAGCTGTTATTCTACCTGCCTCAACCACTTCCTCATGCAGCTCATACTACATACACATTACCCCTCAAGTTCCTATTATATCATCTACATACATATTACCCCTCAAGTTCCTCATTCATCTTAAACCTGTGCCCTATAGGCTTTGATTCCATAACTGTGTGAATTCAACCTAACTATGCCCCATGTGATTTTATCCATCTCTAAGAGATCACCTGCTAGTCTACCACACTCCAAGGAATAAGATCCTAGCCACTCCATAACTTAGTACTTCAAGACCTGGCACACCTGTGTAAATCTTTACCATACTAGAGTTTAATAACTTCTTTCCTATAAGTAGAGTGACCGAAACTGACCACAATATCCGAGTCAAATCACGTGCAACTACACCATGATCTCCCAACTTTTGTACTCAATGCTTGATTTATGAAGGCAAGCAGGCCAAAAGCCTTCTTCACTAACTTGTCTATTTATGACTCCACCTGCAGGGAACCTTGTACTTCTACTACCAGGTCCACCAAACTCCCAGGGGCTTTGTCATTCACTGTGAAGACCATACCTGGATTTGACTTTTCAAAATGCAGCATCTCACATCTACCCAAATTAAACTCCATTTGTCATTTCTCAGCCCATTTACTCAACTTATCAGGATCCTTATAGATTTGATAACCTTCTTCATTATCCACCAAACTAACTATTTTAGTGTCATAATCCGAGTATAATACTAAGTAACAGTGATATTAGTAACACCATCTGAAGTATAATATTGATTATCAATTTTTAATTTCACCTCGATCTTCATTAAAATGACTAGATCACTGCACTGTATGTTAGGCAGATATACGTTTGCAAATGCAGCAAAGTCTCAGTGGGAGCACTTATTCCCAGAACGTACCTTGGGGGGAGGGACAGCAAAAATTTGCTAAATCTTTTATCAACTCGTTTCTGACATTTTATGCCTGAATCATAGAAGGTGCGGGAAATAGAAGATAAAGAAACAAGGGCAGTAGTCACATTCCTGCAAATTCCATTAAAAAAAGCAGTTTTTTTTAAAATTAAGAGAATATGATGGTCGAAGCTAAAGCCGAAGCAGCTATTTTGAAACTATTTCAAAAACGGGTCATTAAACCACAGCACCAACACGAACATACACAACAAAAACCAATCGCATGACACGTTTACACAGCTGAGGAGCTCAGTTTGGACTGCAGCTTTGACTCGAAATCTTTTCGTTTGTGCCAGTAATCCATTTGAGGGCGGATTATATGCAAGACCAACAGATAACGCAAATGTCTACATACATAGAACCATAAATCAGAAATTTCCATTTTTGAAACACATACAGAGCCAAGGATTAAACTTTTGCCTCTGCCGTTTGCAGCCAGGCTGGTATAGGGTGCTCTACCTGACGGCGGGGGCTGGCTGGCCTGCTCCTTCCTGCGGGATCTCTCGGCCTTCACCGGGAAGACTATGGGCACATTGTTCATGTAGGTCTTCTTGCCTCCTGCGAAGTGCGCGTCGCAGACTTTGTGATGGGCTTTGGGCTGCCACACACTGAATTTCCTCTCGTCCAGGCGCGACAGGTTGCGGATCCAGACACCTCGCAACGTTTCATCTTTGGGGAAGACGTGGAAGGAGAGCTCCTTGTTCTTGAGTGTGTTGTTGAAGCAGCCCGGGACGCAGCAGTAAGTGCCCACCATGGTCGCCGAGGCCGGAGCTGGGGAACTCACATCCCAGCCTACACCGCGTCGCCAGCCTGCGCATCACCTCCCCAAGTATCATGGGAGTTGTAGTTCAATATCGACAGGGGCACAAGAGGAGGCCATACAGTCCTTTGAGTCTGTTCCACCAGTCATTAACATTAATCTTCTTCAGCGCCATTTTCTCGCATTTTCTCTTCTTTTACTTAATGCCAAGATCTCTATTTTGAATCATCACAGAAATCTGAGCATAATGCCCGATCCTTACTAGTCTCCTGGGGTCAAGAATTCCAAAGATTCCCCAGCTCATTTCAGTTAAGAAGGACCCAAAGCTTACTCTAAAACTCGTTTACTCTGAACCCTGTACTCCTCAGTCAGGAGAAACATTCATCGAGTTATATAGTATAGAAACAGGCCCTTCAGTCCAACTTGATCATGTTTATCTACACTAATCCCACTTACGTGCATTTGACCCATTCCTTGAAACTGTTCCTGTCTATATACCCGTCCAAGTATCTTTTAAATGTTATAATTGTACCAGCCTCTACCAGCTCTTCTAGGCTCTCGTTCCCTATACTGGGTGAAATAACTTACCCTTTAAGTTCCCTTTAAAACTTTCCTTTATCATCTTAAACATATGCTCTCTAGTGTTAGGCACCCCTCTCCCAGATAAAAGGCAGTGAATATATAGTCTACCTGTGTTGCTCATGATTATATTTGCCTCTATGGTCACCTCTCAGTCTCCTTTGCTCCAAGAAAAACAGTCCTACTTTTTTCAATATATCTTTCTAATTCAAGTCCTCGAAGTGCATGCAACATTCCTGTGTATCTTTCCTGTACACTCTCTAGCTTAATCACATCCTTCCTAAAGTATGGTGACCAGAACTGCATAAAATTCTCCAAATATGGTTTAACCATTGCTTTGTACAATGTAACATATCATCCCAACTCCTATGCTCAAGGCCTCAGACAATAAAGGCAAATAATTTTGTATACCTTAATGTGGGCTTCCTTCATACTCACACTCTATTCGATTTCTTCTCATCCAGCAAATTTGATATCCCTGGAACCAATGTTCTGACTCATTGTTCCACTCCCCTCAAGGCAAGTATATACTTTGGCCATGAGACCAAGACTATCTACAACAGTCCAGATGCAGTCACACCAGTTGTGATATTCATTCCCTCTCATAATAGAGATGACCCCTGTGTTACAGCCATTTGGCCTTGCAGAATCACCCTTACAAAATTCGCAAGTTACTGTTCCATGATTTGAGATATGGAGTAAAATCTGTTCTTACAGAACTTATGAGAAAATAAAGTAATTAAATAAAGCCATTTTTCAACTCATGTTTCTTGACACATGCACAAATGATGCAGCTTTGCATTATAAGAAATTGTGATATGGACTGTTTTCTAGGAATGCAACACCCACCCTACTCCCACTGTCCATAACATGGGACATCTATAAAGGCTAACTTACAATTCATTTTAATTGCTTGTTATGTCTGCATTTTGGTCTTAGTGAGTTGTGTAGATGCACACCAAGGTCAATTCAAACATCAACACGACCCAATTACTTACCATTTAATTTTTCTTTGCATTTTCTGTTGTTTACCAAAGTGAATTCTCTCTCATTTTCCATAATTTAAACCATATGCTCATCCATTCACCTCAAAATCCTGTTGTATCCTTTTTTATACATACAATCTCACTTGGCTTAGTGAGTCAAACAACTTGAAATTATGATAAATGCTGCACTTAGCCACAATATTGATGTAGATTATGAAATATTAGGGCTTATGCATTGATATTGCTTGATCTTGTAGTGGTCACAGCCTGCCAATCTGAGAACAATCTGTTTATTTTTACTGATTTCTGTAAATTGATAAGCAATTGCAGTTCCACATCAATATTCTACCTCTAATTCACTTCAATGTCAAAGTTAAATTTATTGTCATCTGCTTAGGTATATGTAAATACAGGTGCAATGAAAATCTTACTTGCTGCATTACATAGCATAAGAGACACAGCATACTCAAGAAAAATTTATGCAAAATGAGACAAGAAAAACACAATTAAATCAAAACAAGTCCATTGTAGTACAAAGTGGCCATATACTGAGATAGTGATTAGTGTTTTGCAAGTTGTTTCAAGAACCAAATGGTTGAAAGGAAGTAGCGGTTCTTGAATCTGGTGGTGTGGGACTTCAAACTTTTGTACCTCCTCCCTGATTGTAGCTGTGAGTAGATAACAAGGCCTGGATGTTGGGAACTTTGATGGGAGATCTTGCCTTCTTGAGGCATTTGTGCAGTCTTCTTGACCAACGTCCTTTATATACCCTATTGAGCATCTTCTGAAAACACAAATAAAATACTACACTCATTGGCTTCATCTCCAAGCACTGGAGTTCCAACAGTACAAAACAACAAGTGATGGAGTTCAGATGTACAAGAGAATGACATCGCACAGAGATGGCACCACATAAAGAGAAATAGGTGGGAACAAATGACTAATTAAAAAGAAATCAAAGAGATAATAATCTCAGAAGTTCCTCACAACAAACAATGAGAAGACTAATGAGATAAATTCATACTTTCCATGACAAGTTGGACAGAAGAAATAAAAAGAGGCTAATGTAATGTTGAAGGTAAATAGAACAGTACACCACACTGGAAGAAATGGAAAGAGATAAATAATGGTTCAAAGAGGCATTTTATTTTCAAAGTATGCATATAGAATACAACACTGATATTCGTCTTCTCCAGGTAGCCATGAAATACAAAAAGACCATGGGGTTTGTTGAAAGAAAGGACATCAGCTATCCCCCCGCATGAAAAAAAGATACAAAATTCCCAAACCCAAAATCCCCCACCCCCTCCCCTCAGAAAAAAAGCAATGACAATAACAACCTCCAACCCCCACTCACTGAAAAATAATAGCGACAATAGCAACAAGTCCCCAACCCCTCTCAGCAGAAAAAAGAACAGCAACAGTAACAAAAAAGTTAACAGATTGCCGACCTGCCATTGGGCACAAGAAAGAAAACACTGAAAAACTGAAGGAGACCAATTTAAAATACAGTCCAATAATAACAAACATCTCAGGATATCGAAAACACCTTTCCGTCAGCATATGAAGAGAGCAGCTGGATAAACTCAGTCCTTACATGAAGAGTGACAACCATGCCAGGCCTAAACACTGCTGACCTGGCTGCTGGCCTCTGTTGGGAGCCATTGCTGACCTCCTCTGATGCTTCAGTCTCCCTCGCCACTTTGAGATGGAGCCCACACCCCATCTCTGGTCTTTTCCATGAGTCAGCTAGTGTTCCCGGTCCTCTTCAGGTCCTCGTCTCCGATGTCCACAAGGCAGCTCTCTGGACACAGCGTAGTGTTAGATCATTTCATCAAGTTCCAAGCTGTACGTCGCAGGCTCAAACAGTTTCTGTAACACAAACAAGACAAAAAGAACAAGTTAAAGGCATAGAAAAAGTGAAATGATTGAAGAGATTGACTATCTGGAAGATGTCGCCCGAGGAATCGTTTGCTGGCGCTATCTTGACCAGGTGTAGGTGATGATGAGGACAATAATGTATTAACAAAGATTCAAAGTATATTTATATCAGAGTATGTATACAGCACACACCCTGAAATTCCATCTCTTTACAGGCATTCATGAAACAAAACCACCTAGAATGATAGAAACATCGAAGCCATGAAGCCTCCT
The DNA here is from genome assembly GCF_030144855.1 of Hypanus sabinus. Lineage (NCBI taxonomy): Eukaryota > Metazoa > Chordata > Chondrichthyes > Myliobatiformes > Dasyatidae > Hypanus > Hypanus sabinus. The sequence goes on along the minus strand of NC_082715.1, from coordinate 33,367,338 downwards.
CTCCCCCTCCCTTCGCACATGCAGCAGCAAAACCTTCAACGTCTCCCTCTGCCCCACCAGATGAAGCTCTGAGCACCAAACCCACCCCTCATTGTTGAAGCAGCAGCATAAACACTAAAGATTAATAAGCAAGATCCACCTTAAACCAAAAAGAATCAATGGCTTCATTATAAATGTGATGGTACTTCTAGCAAGATTAAGCAGAATCAAAGTAAGTCTCCAGGTTTATATAGTATTTGCCAGAATAATGAGGGAGACAAAGACGAAGAGCGTTTAGGTAAGGAGATTGAAGGTCCATGGTTAAGTGTCTTGTTTACATTCACTTTCTGGAGAAAAATAAGCACATATATCTGGAAAATAAATAAAACTGCAGATGCTGGAATCTAAAACAAAGTTGTTCACACTAATAGTGGTGGGTATTTGTAACAATCTGCTGGAGGAAGTGGTAGGAGCAAGTACTAATTACAATGTTTAAAAGACATTTGGACAGGTACATGGACTGGGGTGAGACATGTTTGGGCCAAATGCAGGCAAAACCTGGAAGTTTTAGTTAGGGTAGTAGAGGAAGCGTATAGTATTCATGTTTTCGTCAGTCAGGGTTTTGAGTATAAAAGTTGGTAAGTCATTCTGCAGATGTAGAAAGTATTGGTTAGGCCATGGCTGGAGTATTGTGTGCAGCTCTGGATGCCACAGTATAGGAAGTTTATGGAGGATCTGGAGAGGATCACCAGAATATTGCCTGAATTAGAGGGTATTAACTATAAGCAGAGGTTGCACAAAAGTGGACTGTTTTCTCTGAGTGTTGGAGGCTGCTGAGTGATCTGATGCAAGTAAATAAAATTATGAGAGGCATTGAAATGATAAGTAATTGGAGAGTTTTTCCCAGGGTGGAAATATCAAATACTAAAGAGTATAGCTTTAATGTGAGGGGGGAATTTTAAAAGAGGCAAGTATTATCTTGATTTATACGGATAGTGGTAGGTGCCCGTAACTTATTGCCAATGGAAGAGGTGGAAGCAGACGGAACAGCAATGTTTAAAAGGCATTTTTAAAGGTGCATGAGAAGGCAGGGAATGGGAACAATATAAGCTATGTTCAGCCATGTGGGATTAGTTTAATTTGTCATCAGTTACAATAGAAATACAATGGGCCAAAGTGCCAATTCCTGTGCTGTACTGCTCTATGTTCTACTAATGGGACTAGCTTAGACAGACACCTTAGTCAACATGGATAAATTGGCCTGTTTCTGTTCAGTATGACTCCAACAAAAATGTAATCCTGGAAGAATTCAAATGTCAAGCAGTATCTGTGGGAATAAGCAAAACAGTCAAAGTTTTGGGATGTTCTGAAACAGTAACAGGTTTGTCTTTCTGCAGCTACCTCGAGGCTTACTGAGTTATAGAGCCATAGAGCAATACAGCGCGGATACAAGCCCACGGAAACCATTGTGCCCACCCAGCTAGTCCCAGTTTGCTGTGTTTGGCTCATATCCCTCCAACGAACCTATCCAAGTACTTCTTTAATGGTACTTTTGTACCAACCTCAGCTCACTCCTACCCTCTGTGTGTGAAAAAGTTGCCCCTTGAGTGCCTTTTAAATTGTTCCTCTCTCACCTTAAGCTTATGCTGCCTGGTTCTGGACTTTCCTACCCTAGGAAAAGACTGTTACCACCCACTTTCTATATCCTCTCTTATAAACTATCCTATAAGGTTGCCCCTCATTCTCCTATGCTCCAAGGAATAAAGACTTATTAGCCAACCTCTTCCTTTTACTCAAGCCTCCTAGTCCTGACAACATCCTTGTAAATCTTTTCTGCACTGTTTCCAGTTTAACCATGTCCTTTCTATAAAAGGGCAACCCAAACTGTACACAGTATTCCAAGTGCAGCCTCACCAATGACTTACACAACTGCAGCGTAATGTCCCAACTGCTAAAACTCAGTGCCCTGACTGATAAAGGCCAGTGGGCTTAGCAGCCTTTTCACCACTGTCTAAATGTGATCCCTCTTTCAATTAATTATGCAGTTGCATTCCCACAGTTCTATCACAATCCCTCGTGCCCTACCATTCATAGTATAAGTCCTACATTGATGAGACTTTACAAAATGAACATCTTTCATTTATCTTTCATTTTATTTTAAAATAAAGAGCAAGTTAGTGCCCGGGATGTGATGTATCTCAAGACGGTATGGGAGATGTAAACTGGAAAATATATGGAAAAGGACATTTTAGGACCCGTACATGAACATTCCTGCGGTAATGGGATCCGAGATAGCACTTTGAGTCACTACCACTGTCAGTTGTAATGAGCTTTCCATCCTCCTGAGGTCGTGAAAATGCAACCCCGTTTTTCCCCCCTTCGTATAGTGAAACCTTCCCTTAGAAAATAAAAAACAAGTATACTATCACTTTGACACCGCGCTCGCAGGGCGTCCGGGAAGCGGCTGGCTGCAGTGACAGTCAGCCTGGCGAGAGGGCGCGGAGTCACTCGGAAAGCGGGCAGGTGCCTCCTTGCCGGGGCAGCGGCTGCCGCTCTTTGGCGGGACCCTAGTCGTTGCTGTACACTGGGCCGGAGCCTGCTGCCCACAACACCAGCGGGTTAGACATCTGTCCGTCTTCTCTTCTCACTAAGCTGCCGGGGGATCTCCTCTGGCTCCTCGACAAGCGCAAAGATGCCGCGGATAATGATCAAGGGAGGCGTCTGGAGGAACACGGAGGTGAGTGTGAGGCCTGTCCCTGGGCCTGGCCTGCCCTGGTGTAGCTCAGCCTGGGGTTTTCGTGTACAGGTTAATGATGGGCTATCCGGGTGCCCTGTACTATGCACACATCGGAATTAAAAGCAATTCGGCCCTTCCTGCCTACTCTGCTGTTCACTAAGGTCACGTCATGACTGATCTGCCAACAACTTTACTGCACAAACCCCATGTCCACTAATACCTAAGATTCGGTGCATCTCTCCTTTGGAATATACACAACCAATACTCCACTGCGCTCTTGAATTTAGAAGGCTGAATACCCCTTTTGTGAAAGAATATATCAGTCTTTCTTTGATTAATTGTGGGATGGAATTCTTGGGTTAATACTGAGTGAGGCTACTATCTTTGCCTAGTGTTGCTTGGTCACCGTTCTCGTTTGTCCCAAGTTTTCTCCCAAGATTCCTGAATTACATCGATTGGGTAAAAATTTATATTTAACCATTGTGTGCGTAATTCTTAAGGAAGTTTATAAAGGAATTGAGTGACCTAATTACTTTCCATTTTATCTCCTAATGGCCTGGGAAGGTTATCACAACTACTGTACAGGTCTTGTTTTTAGTAATATATATTGTTCTGACATATATAGAAGATGTTCTGACTTGACTTTCCAGCCCTAGTTTTCTTGAAATATAATATAAAAGCTGAAAGTTTCCAAAAATAAAGCAATAACTGGAGAGAAAAATGGTACAGCAGCCTGCAGATTTGCATCACCAGGTTCAGGAACAGTTATTACCACCCAACCATCAGGCTGTTAAACCAGTGGGGATAACTTCACTCAATTTCATTTGTCCCATCTTTGAAATGTTCCCAGAACCTATGGACTCACTTTCAAGGGCTCATCATCTCATGTTCTCAATACTTATTGTTTATTTATTATTTATTTTAATTACATTTACGCAGTTTGTTGTCTTCTGCACTCTGGTTAAATGCCCAAGGTGGTGTAGTCTTTATTGATACTGTTATGGCTATTATTCTATTATGGATTTATTGAGTATGCCTGCAAGAAAATGAATCTCTGGGTTGTATATGGTGACATATATGTACTTTGTTGGTAAATTTACTTTGAAAAAGCAGCTCAGTGTGCTTTCATCAAACCATCATCTATCTTTTTCCTATTTTTTTTCTATTTGCCATTGTATATCACTGTTGCAGACTCAGATGTGTTCATTTAATTTTTAACCATTCATTAATTCACCAACTGATCCACTGGCCTCCTGCATTTTTTCTTTTGTACCTCAAAACACTTCTTTAACATAAGATTGTTTAAATGCATATTAATATCCAGGTTGCTCAGTGCATAACAACGGTAATATAGTCGCTTCAATGGAATCTTCATTATGCTTTTTTAGTTCCTTGATTATCTTTGACCTTGAATTTTCTCTGAATCATCTTCTCCTGCAGTCATACCACATTCATTCTATTATTTTGATTATCTTAGATGCAATACTGGAGTTGTCAGTATAATCTGATACTTTATTGCTGGGCATGCTTTGTAACCATATAAACACAAACTTTTGAGCTTAAGTTTACTAATTTGTTGCTGCCTTAAAAATGATACAGGATTGTTTGTATCAGGCTTTTAATATAATCTACATGAATTTTTGGAAGGCGGATTAGTTAGTGAACAGTAATCTATATGGTTGGATTCAACACTGGCTCAGTTGTGTCATGCACCAGGTGGTGGTTTCAGGAATACTGTTCGAAATAGAGTTCTACAAAGTTCGAAGGTCCATTTCATGTGTTTTGTAGTATGTATCAAATTCATTATACTTTATAGCAACAAAGAAAGCTCGGGACCCCAGGAATGTATCAATGGATTGATCAGTTAAACAGAAAAGTGGTAAATGTAATTCATTCTGGATAAATGGAGGTAATTTATCAGTGATGGCAAAAAAGGAGAAGAGGCATTTGCAGTAAGTAATGCTAAGAACTTGAAGTGTACAGTGGAGTCTTGGATGTATTTCCACAGCTCCTTGAAATAGCAGCACAGGGTGAGGTTCACAGATATAGTGGCTGAGGCTTAAAATATGCTTTGTAAGGATGTCATACTCAAAATGTTTAAAACATTGTTAGGCCGGAGTTAAAATGTCTGCTAGTTCCAATGGCTATAGTATATAAGAACATAAGAGATAGGAGCAGGAGTAGGCCAATCGGCCCCTCAAGCCTGCTCCGCCATTCAACAAGATCATGGCTGATCCAATCTTAACTCTAGTTTTCACCAAATCCCACAAGGCAACAGTGCCAACCAACAGGGCACCATGCCGCCCATTTTATTTTATTATTCATCCCGCCCAAACCCATGTGATCACCCGGGGAAAAAAAACCAATTTGCCAATTGAGGAGAAAAAATCTGGAAAATTCCTCTCCGACCCATCCAGGCTATCGAAAACTGGTCCAGGAGATCACATGGCTGATCTAAACCTAGCCTCATGTCCACTTACCTGCTCGCTCACCGTATGGGGAAAATGTATCAGCACCAGAGAGGATACAAAGGAAAATTTGATATTGCTGCCAATACTTGGAGAATTTTTGATTAATGAAAGATGAGCAACACTTCTGGAAAAGGAGACAGTGATGCACAAAATTTAGAGGCAAAAGGTCTCTCCTAATTTCAGTAGTGAAATTAGCAATCCACCTATCACCTACCAGCTTCTTCCTTCGTTCTCCTCCCCCCCTTCCCTATCTTCCCCCTCACCTGGTCTCACCTATCACCTACCAGCTTGGTATTCCTTCCCTTCCTCTCCCACTTTCTTTTTCTGGCTTTTGCCCCTTCTTTTCCTTTTCTGCCCTGATGAAGGGTCTTGGCGCGAAATGCCAGCTGTTTATTCCCCTCCATCGATGCTGCCTGATATACTAAATTCTTTCAGCATTTTGCATGTGTTGTTCAAGTTTCCAGTATCTGCAGAATCTCTTGTGTTCTGTAGCAGTGAGATCAGTAACTTGGGAGCATAAGTTTAATGTCAAAGTTTGGCGAAGTGAGTAATATTTTTTTCACGTTAGTAGTGAGGGTCATGACCTCAGTGCTTTAAACAAATTTATTTCCATTTATTATGAGTGTATTTGGCCAGATCAGCTTTTATTGCCTCCCCAACTGCCTTAAAGTGGGGATGAGCTGGTCCTAGTTGGTTTCCTAGTGTTATTGGGTGGTCAATTTCCATATTTTAAACTAACAATGATGAAGGAGCAGTAATCTATTTTAAGAAAGATGGTGCATTGCTTGGAGGAAAGTTTCCATGTTTTCTCCCTTAGTCCTTGGTCATTGGTTTGGCTACTGATTTAGAGTTGCTGCAGTACCTTTTTCATCTATTGTGTACATTATAGCTACGGCATGATAGTATGAGGGAGGGAGAGTTTAAGGTGGTGATTTAAGTATCATTAAATGGGATAATTTTTTCTTGACGTCTCTTCATACTCCTGGTTCTTTTACACCATGCGTTATGCTCTGCAAAAATGGTGAAAAGGCTTTGTGGTCAGGAGGTGAGTCACCTGCTGCAATATCCTAACCTCTTGGCAGTTGCAGTGTTTACTGAAGAGTAACACTGACAAACTGAAGTCTGCTGCAAGTAACATCCAGTCTACACCACTAGCGTGTCAGGGCTGCAATGAGTCAAATCTATAAAATGCAGTATGGTTCCACCATCACCCTTCAATTCCGTGATCATTACTACAAGAATGATGAGGGTTTTAAGAACATAGGTGCAACATCTCTTACTTTTTCTCTTCCAAGCCACGCACCATTCTGATTTTGAAATATTTTGCTACTCTTTCACTGCTGCTAGATAGAAAATCCTAGAATTCTTCACCAGATAATATTATGAAATACTTGAAGCAGAATTCAATAATGGAACTTGGCACCTGTCATTTCAACATCAACTAGGATTGATCATTTATACCTCAATCTGTATAGTTTTGGCTCAACTTCAAAATGGTTTTTCTTCCAAATGCTAAGTTTCTAGTCAATAGCCCTTGAACCTTTCAACCTCAACCCCTTCTCATTCAAGATGGTCATTGTTGGAATTTATGTGGCTGGAATGTTACTTGCCTGAATCTTGACCAGATTGTGTTAATTTGATTTGTATAAGAAATGGGAGCAGGAGTAGTCCATTGGCCGCTCAAGTGCCCTGCATCGTTCCACAAGACTACCGCTCATTTTCTACCTCAGCACAATTTTCCTAACCCATTTCCAGATTCCTCGATTGCTTTAATAAGCAGAACTTTACAAATCAATCAGTACAATCAAACTAAGCCCACAGTTCTGGAAAAGCCACAAGGTAGAAAGTTTGAAAGATTCATCACTTTGTAAGTGACCCACAAAATGACTTGCCCTTATTTTAAGACAGTGGCATGAACTAAAGTTCTGGACTTCTTAGCAAGGAAGATTGTTCTTCCTTCCATAAAGTCTTCATTAGAGTTTTATATATTTTGAGAAAATTACTTCTCATTTCTTCTAAGCTTTAAACTACAGAGGTTTGTTCTGCTCAATCCTTCCTCATTCTCCCAGTCCAGGGAATGGTTATTGAATGCTTGTGATAACATCTTAGTATCAAGTTTATACTTTTTCTTAAGCCTACAGAGTCCAAATTTGAACACTGTATTCCTGTTGGGTCTCACCAGAGCTTTTGTAATTGTAAAGTAATCTTTCCCTTGTACAAGAATCATTTGCAATAAAGGCCCATACCATTTTTGTTCTGCTGCTGCACATGCATGGTACCTTTGAATGACTTCTGTACCAGGAGGCCTAGGTCCATTTTGCTGTCAGCATTTCTCACCTTTTTAAAAACACTCAGCATTTAATTTCTTCTGCCTTGTAATATTCCACATTATACATTAGCTGCTCTATTATTGTCCATTAATTTAGCTTGTCTTTCTCCTTTTGAAATCTCATTGCATCCAAACCAGTATACAATTTCACACTTCGTTTCACATCATCAGTACACTTAGAAGCTTTATATTTGATCCCTTTGCCTGATTGCTGACATATTATGAATAGTTGGGGCACAATAGTCAATCCCTTCAGTGCTCCACTGAAGGCAGCTTGTCATGTCCAGAGAGGCTAGTTGTTCCTAGTTTTTGATTTCTACTTATTAACTATCTCCCAATCAACACGAGTCTATATCCTGTAGTTATGTGTATTCTAACTTTGTTCAGTAACCCTTTGTGTGTCACTGAGCAAAGACATACTGATTTCCCACTTGCACTTCATCCACTACATGCATCTTCACAAATCTCTGGTAGATTTGTCAACCATATTTTCATTTCATCCATCTCTGTTAACTCTGTAGATAATAAACTTGTTGGGATTTATCAGTTTTCAGGCTAGTTAACGTTTTTTTTTCCCCCTATTTCTAATTTGGTTTTATTTCCTCTTGCTGTGAAGGCAAATGCGAAGCAGTTGTTTAATTATTCAATCTTTTCTTACTCCTGATTATAAATTCTTAAGTCTATGTCTGTAAGCGATCCAAATTTGCTATTGCTGTCTGTTCCTTTTAAAGGACCCATGGTGTATTACTTAATGTATTCTGTTTTTAGGTTTTTTCTCTGGCTTGCTCTTGTCATCTATTGGACCTCATCTCACCTTGTCATCTCAGCCAAGCTCTGCCTAATTCTAAAACACTCCTAATCCTCAGACCTGTTTTTCTTTCTCTCCTATTTACATAATGTTTAATTTCTGGGGTAACCCATAGTTGGACTTTATTTTAAACATACAATGCTACAGTAAAGGAACAGGCTCTTTGGCCCTCAGTGCTTGTGCTGACCACGATGCCAATTAAAATGACAGATCTGCCTGCATGTGTTGAATATCCTTCCATTCTCTGCCATTTCATGTACCAGTCCAAATGCCTCTTAAATGGCCTTGTCATATATTCTCCCATCTTCACTGGCAATCCATTACTCTCTGTTTAAAAACTCTGGACACTGGCATGGTGCCAGAGGACTGGAAAATTGCAAATGCCACTCCATTCTTTCAGAAAGGAGGAAAGGAACAGAAAGGAAATTGAGTTAACTTGACCTCAGTGGTTGAGAAGATGTTAGAGTCATTTGTTAAGGATGAGGTGATGGAGTACTTGGTGACACAGGACAAGATAGTACAAAGTTAGTATGGTTTTCTTCAGGGAAAACTCTGCCTGACAAACTTGTTGGAATTTTTTGAAGAGATTACAAGTAGAATAGATAAAGGGGATGCAGTGGATGTTGTATATCTGGACTTGCGGAATGCCTTTGACAAGGTGCCACACATGAGGCTGCTTACCAAGTTATTACATGGTATTACAGTAAAGTTACTAACATGGTCAGAGCATTGGCTGATTGGTAGGAGACAGTGTGTTGGCTGCCAGTGACTAGTGGTGTTCTGCAGGGGTTGGTGTTGGGACCTGTTTTTTTTATGTTGTACAGTCAGCCCTCCTTACCGCAGGGGATTGGTTCCAGGACACCCCGCGGATACCAAAAAACGTGGATGCTCAAGTTCCTTATATAAAATAGCGTAGTATTTGCATATATCCTAAGCACATCCTCCTGTACACTTTAAATCATCTCTAGATTACTATACAATGTAAGTGCTATGTAAATAGTTGTTATACTGTATTGCTTAGGAAGTAATGACAAGAAAAAAGTCTGTACCTGTTCAGTACAGATGCAACCATTGTAGCTCTTCGGCTGATCCTGATCCTCCCATGATCTTTAAGTTCATGAGGCTGTAGTGCTTTACATAGCTAGCCTGCCATCCCTTACTAGCCTTAAACTCCATCCTCTCACTCACAACACAAGACACGAGGCAAACAATGCTCAAACAACGAGTGCTAGAGAGAGAACTTCTGGGTTTTCCCGATCCGCGGTTGGTTGAATCCGCACATGCGGAACCCGTGGACAAGGAGGGCTGACTGTCTATAAATGATTTGGATGCTGGAATAGATAGCTTTGTTGCCAAGTTTGCAGATGATACGAAGATTGGTGTAGGAGCAGGTAGTGTTGGGGAAACAGGTAGGATGCAAAAGTACTTAGACAGATTAGGAGAATGGGCAAGTAAGTGGCAAATGAAATACAATGTTGGATAATGCATGGTCATGCATTTAGGTAATAGAAATAAATGTGTGGACTATTTTCTAAATGGGGAAAAAATTCAGGAATCTGAGATGCAGAGGGACTTGGGAGTCCTTGTGCAGAGCACCCTGAAGGTTAACTTGCAGGATGAGTCAGTGGTGAGGAAGACAAATGCCATGTTAGCATTCATTTCAAGAGGTCTAGAATACAAGAGCAAGGATGTGATGCTGAGGCTTTATAAGGCACTGGTGAGGCCTCACCTTGAGTATTGTGAACCGTTTTGGGTCCCTCATCTTAGAAAAGATGTGCTGGCGGTGTCCAGAGAAGGTTCACAAGGATGATTAAGGTTTATCATACGAGGAACGTTTGATGTCTCTGGGTCTGTACTCGCTGAAGTGCAGAAGGTTGGGGAGAGGGGGGAATCTCATTTAAACTTTTCGAATGTTGAAAGGCCTAGACAGCGTGGATGTGGAAAGGATGTTTCCCATGGTGGAAGAGTCTAGATCAAGAGGGCACTGCCTCAGGATGGACGGGCTCCCTTTCAAAACAGAGATGTGGAGAAATTTCTTTAGCCAAAAGGTGGTGAATTTGTGGAATTTGTTACCACATGCAGCTGTGGAGGCCAGGTTGTTGGGTGTATTTAAGGCAGAGATTGATCAGTTCTTGATTGGACATGGCATCAAAGGTTACAGGGAGAAGGCTGTGGTTGAGGAGATTTTAAAAAAAAAGATCAGCCATGATTGAATGGCGGACCATACTCAATGGGCCAGATGGCCTAATTCTGCTCCTATGTCTTACGGTCTAAAAATAGTGCCTCATAAATCTAATTTGGTGCCAATATGTAAATTTGCAACAAATCATGTATTTTTTCTTTATATGCTCTGTTGCCTGTTAGTGTCATATCCTTTAAAATAATTTCCAAATATCCTAGAGCCAACCTCCCTCTCATATTTTTCTTAGTTTCCATTGATTAGATTGAAAATTGTACTTATTGGATTGAATAGCATTGCTTTCCAATTTAATGTAAAATTCTGTCACATTATGGTCACTCTTTGAGTCAGTTACTTTTAAAGTTGTTAATAAATTCTTTGTCATTGCACAGTACTAGATCAAAAATAGTTACTTATTTGATTTTTCAACATGCTGATCTAGAAATTGATCTTGTATACATTCTTGGGATTCATTCTCTATGTTGCTTGTATGAATTTGATTTACTAAATATATATTGAAGGTCCTGTATTAACCATATCAAAAGCACCTAATACTGTATTTACACTGTGACTTTTCCAGTAGTAATACTTTCAACCGTACTTTAATGTGTTACGTATCCCGTAACTGGGTTTACAGACCAACAGAAATAGGAGAATCTGTTAGAGTCTGGTGGTACTACAACCAAGGGTGTTTATTAGTAAAATAAGCAAAACAATACCAATAATACAAATATACAGATAAAACAGGTTAGCAATAATAAACCTAGAGGGGTAGGAATAATAATAAGCAATAATAAACAAACTCTTTCAATGTCTAGGGGTAAATGAATTGTCATAAGAGAATATAGAGTTCAGTTCAGTTCATGTGTGCTGAGGTAGTTGCGGTTGTTGTAAGTTGTTGGAGAGAGAGAGAGTGAGCAAGCAAACCTTCTGTTGTATTCTGATTCCGTCGTACCGTTTTGTTCGGTTATGACCCCTCCGTTCTCGGCCAGGCTGTTCTTCTGTGGTGGACTCATCACTCTGGCATGAGTGGACACACACACAAGTCCCCACCAGCCCTGCCGTCACACTGTGAGCTTTGTTGACCGATCTCCTGATTCGGTCCTCGAAGCCCTCACCTTCCTGTGGGTGCAGAACACTCGGTCAGTGTCCACTGGTGTGTCTGAGGGGTGTCTCCCCACACCTGTCTTTTATCCCCATTGACGGGGTATCAGCCATCCATCAACTCAAAATGACCATGTCCATCAAATCAGGCCACTCCTGCTGCCTCCTTGGGAATGTTAACAAGCAAAGTAACGTCCTTGCAGCGAAAGGTAAACAATCCAGGAAGAAGCCATAATACATAAATCAAATGTATCCCTCTCCCTCTGTCTCCCTCCCCCCCTCCCCCCCTCCCCCCCTCCCCCCTCCCCCCCTCCCCCCTCCCCCCCTCCCCCCCCTCCCTCCCCCTCCCTCCCCCTCCCCCCCCTCCCTCCCCCTCCCTCCCCCTCCCTCCCCCTCCCCCCCTCCCCCCCTCCCCCTCCCCCTCCCCCCCTCCCCCCCTCCCCCCCTCCCCCCCTCCCCCCTCCCCCCTCCCCCCTCCCCCCTCCCTCCCCCTCTCCCCCCTCCCCCTCCCCCTCCCCCTCCCCCTCCCCCTCCCCCCTCCCCCCTCCCCCCTCCCTCCCCCTCTCCCCCTCTCCCCCCC